>NC_140642.1:44112283-45312283 GCF_978046115.1 Saccoglossus kowalevskii
CAGATACCAATTAGATCATTGTCTCCATGTGAAACGCCTTCCGCTCACATTGTGTTATCCACTTGACGCCAATTATTTCATTCTCTCCATGTAAAACGTCTTCCGCTCACATTGTGTTATCCACCAGATGCGAATTAGATCATTGTCTCCATGTGGAACGTCTTCCGCTCACATTGTATTATCCACCAGATGCCAATTAGATCATTGTCTCCATGTGAAACGTCTTCTGCACACATTGTGTTATCCACCAGATACCAATGAGATCATTGTCTCCATGTGAAACGTCTCCCACTCACATTGTGTTATCCACCAGATATCAATTAGATCATTGCCTCCATGTGAAACGTCAGTCGCTCACATTGTGTTATCCAACAGATACCAATTAGATCATTGTCTCCATGTGAAACGTCTTCCGCTCACATTGTGTTATCCACTTGACGCCAATTATTTCATTCTCTCCATGTAAAACGTCTTCCGCTCACATTGTGTTATCCACCAGATGCCAATTAGATCATTGTCTACATGTGGAACGTCTTCCGCTCACATTGTATTATCCACCAGATGCCAATTAGATCATTGTCTCCATGTGAAACGTCTTCTGCTCACATTGTATTATCCACCAGATACCAATTAGATCATTGTCTCTATGTTGAACCTTCTTCCGCTCACATTGTGTTATCCACCAGGTTTCAATTAGGTCATTGTCTCCATGTGAAACGTCTTCAGCTGATATTGTGTTATCCACCAGATGCCAATTAGATCATTGTCTCGATGTGAAACGTCTTCCGCTCACATTGTGTTATCCACCAGATGCCAATTAGATCATTGTCTCCATGTGAAACGTCTTCAGCTCATATTCTGTTATCCACCAGATACCAATTAGATCATTGTCTCCATGTGAAACGTCTTCCGCTCACATTGTGTTATCCACTTGATGCCAATTATTTCATTCTCTCCATGTAAAACGTCTACCGCTCGCATTGTGTTATCCACCAGATGCCAATTAGATCATTGTCTCCATGTGGAACATCTTCCGCTCACATTGTATTATCCACCAGATGCCAATTAGATCATTGTCTCCATGTGAAATGTCTTCTGCTCACATTGTATTATCCACCAGATACCAATTAGATCATTGTCTCTATGTGAAACGTCTTCCGCTCACATTGTGTTATCCATCAAATACCAATTAGATCATTGTCTCCATGTGAAACGTCTTCTGATCACATTGTGTTATCCACCAGATACCAATTAGATCATTGTCTCCATGTGAAACGTCTTCCGCTCACATTGTGTTATGCACCAGATGCCAATTATTTCATTGTCTCCATGTGAAACGTCTTCTGCTCACATTGTGTTATCCACCAGATGCCAATTATTTCATTGTCTCCATGTGAAACGTCTTCCGCTCACATTGTATTATCCACCAGATGCCAATTAGATCATTGTCTCCATGTGAAACGTCTTCTGCTCACATTGTATTATCCAGCAGATACCAATTAGATCATTGTCTCTATGTTGAATCTTCTTCCGCTCACATTGAGTTATCCACCAGATAAAAATTAGATCATTGTCTCCATGTGAAACGTCTTCCGCTCACATTGTGTTATTCACCAGATGTCAATTAGATCATTGTCTCCATGTGAAACGTCTTCCGCTCACATTGTGTTATCCACCAGATGCCAATTAGATCATTGTCTCCATGTGAAACGTCTTCTGCTCACATTGTATTATCCACCAGATACCAATTAGATCATTGTCTCTATGTGAAACGTCTTCCGCTCACATTGTGTTATCCATCAAATACCAATTAGATCATTGTCTCCATGTGAAACGTCTTCTGATCACATTGTGTTATCCACCAGATACCAATTAGATCATTGTCTCCATGTGAAACGTCTTCCGCTCACATTGTGTTATGCACCAGATGCCAATTATTTCATTGTCTCCATGTGAAACGTCTTCTGCTCACATTGTGTTATCCACCAGATGCCAATTATTTCATTGTCTCCATGTGAAACGTCTTCCGCTCACATTGTATTATCCACCAGATGCCAATTAGATCATTGTCTCCATGTGAAACGTCTTCTGCTCACATTGTATTATCCAGCAGATACCAATTAGATCATTGTCTCTATGTTGAACCTTCTTCCGCTCACATTGAGTTATCCACCAGATAAAAATTAGATCATTGTCTCCATGTGAAACGTCTTCCGCTCACATTGTGTTATCCACCAGATGTCAATTAGATCATTGTCTCCATGTGAAACGTCTTCCGCTCACATTGTGTTATCCACCAGATGCCAATTAGATCATTGTCTCCATGTGAAACGTCTTCAGCTCATATTGCGTTATCCACCAGATACCAATTAGATCATTGTCTCCATGTGAAACGTCTTCCGCTCACATTGTGTTATCCACTTGACGCCAATTATTTCATTCTCTCCATGTAAAACGTATACCGCTCACATTGTGTTATCCACCAGATGCCAATTAGATCATTGTCTCCACGTGGAACGTCTTCCGCTCACATTGTATTATCCACCAGATGCCAATTAGATCATTGTCTCCATGTGAAACGTCTTCCGCTCACAGTGTATTATCCACCAGATGCCAATTAGATCATTGTCTCCATGTGAAACGTCTTCCGCTCACATTGTGTTATCCACTTGACGCCAATTATTTCATTCTCTCCATTTAAAACGTCTTCCGCTCACATTGTGTTATCCACTTGACGCCAATTAGATCATTGTCTCCATGTGAAATGTGTTCCGTTCACATTGTGTTATCCACCAGATACCAATTAGATCATTGTCTCCATGTTGAAACTTCTAACGCTCACATTGTGTTATCCACCAGATGCCAATTATTTCATTGTCTCCATGTGAAACGTCTTCCGCTCACATTGTGTTATCCACCAGATGCCAACTAGATCATTGTCTCCATGTGAAACGTCTTCAGCTCATATTGTGTTATCCACCAGATACCAATTAGATCATTGTCTCCATGTGAAACGTCTTCCGCTCACATTGTGTTATCAAGTTGACGCCAATTATTTCATTCTCTCCATGTAAAACGTCTTCCGCTCACATTGTGTTATCCACCAGATGCCAATTATTTCATTCTCTCCATGTAAAACGTCTTCCGCTCACATTGTGTTATCCACCAGATGCCAATTAGATCATTGTCTCCATGTGGAACGTCTTCCGCTCACATTGTATTATCCACCAGATGCCAATTAGATCATTGTCTCCATGTGAAACGTCTTCAGCTGATATTGTGTTATCCACCAGATGCCAATTAGATCATTGTATCGACGTGAAACGTCTTCCGCTCACATTGTGTTATCCACCAGATGCCAATTAGATCATTGTCTCCATGTGAAACGTCTTCAGCTCATATTCTGTTATCCACCAGATACCAATTAGATCATTGTCTCCATGTGAAACGTCTTCCCCTCACATTGTGTTATCCACTTGATGCCAATTATTTCATTCTCTCCATGTAAAACGTCTACAGCTCACATTGTGTTATCCACCAGATGCCAATTAGATCATAGTCTCCATGTGGAACGTCTCCCGCTCACATTGTATTATCCACCAGATGCCAATTAGATCATTGTCTCCATGTGAAACGTCTTCCGCTCTCATTGTGTTATCCACCAGATAAAAATTAGATCATTGTCTCCATGTGGAACGTCTTCCGCTCACATTGTATTATCCACCAGATGCCAATTAGATCATTGTCTCCAAGTGAAACGTCTTCTGCACACATTGTGTTATCCACCAGATACCAATGAGATCATTGTCTCCATGTGAAACGTCTCCCACTCACATTGTGTTATCCACCAGATATCAATTAGATCATTGTCTCCATGTGAAACGTCAGTCGCTCACATTGTGTTATCCACTTGACGCCAATTATTTCATTCTCTCCATGTGAAACGTCTTCCGCTCACATTGTGTTATCCACTTGACGCCAATTATTTCATTCTCTCCATGTAAAACGTCTTCCGCTCACATTGTGTTATCCACCAGATGCCAATTAGATCATTGTCTCCATGTTGAACGTCTTCCGCTCACATTGTATTATCCACCAGATGCCAATTAGATCATTGTCTCCATGTGGAACGTCTTCCGCGCACATTGTATTATCCACCAGATACCAATTAGATCATTGTCTCTATGTTGAACCTTCTTCCGCTCACATTGTGTTATCCACCAGATGCCAATTAGATCATTGTCTCGATGTGAAACGTCTTCAGCTGATATTGTGTTATCCACCAGATGCCAATTAGATCATAGAATCCATGTGGAACGTCTCCACTCACATTGTATTATCCACCAGATGCCAATTAGATCATTGTCTCCATGTGAAACGTCTTCCGCTCCCAGTGTATTATTCACCAGATGCCAATTAGATCATTGTCTCCATGTTGAAAATTCTTCCGCTCACATTGTGTTATCCACCTGATGCCAATTATTTCACTGTCTCCATGTGAAACGTCTTCAGCTCCTATTGTGTTATCCACCAGATACCAATTAGATCATTGTCTCCATGTGAAACGCCTTCCGCTCACATTGTGTTATCCACTTGACGCCAATTATTTCATTCTCTCCATGTAAAACGTCTTCCGCTCACATTGTGTTATCCACCAGATGCGAATTAGATCATTGTCTCCATGTGGAACGTCTTCCGCTCACATTGTATTATCCACCAGATGCCTATTAGATCATTGTCTCCATGTGAAACGTCTTCTGCACACATTGTGTTATCCACCAGATACCAATGAGATCATTGTCTCCATGTGAAACGTCTCCCACTCACATTGTGTTATCCACCAGATATCAATTAGATCATTGCCTCCATGTGAAACGTCAGTCGCTCACATTGTGTTATCCAACAGATACCAATTAGATCATTGTCTCCATGTGAAACGTCTTCCGCTCACATTGTGTTATCCACTTGACGCCAATTATTTCATTCTCTCCATGTAAAACGTCTTCCGCTCACATTGTGTTATCCACCAGATGCCAATTAGATCATTGTCTACATGTGGAACGTCTTCCGCTCACATTGTATTATCCACCAGATGCCAATTAGATCATTGTCTCCATGTGAAACGTCTTCTGCTCACATTGTATTATCCACCAGATACCAATTAGATCATTGTCTCTATGTTGAACCTTCTTCCGCTCACATTGTGTTATCCACCAGATGCCAATTAGGTCATTGTCTCCATGTGAAACGTCTTCAGCTGATATTGTGTTATCCACCAGATGCCAATTAGATCATTGTCTCGATGTGAAACGTCTTCCGCTCACATTGTGTTATCCACCAGATGCCAATTAGATCATTGTCTCCATGTGAAACGTCTTCAGCTCATATTCTGTTATCCACCAGATACCAATTAGATCATTGTCTCCATGTGAAACGTCTTCCGCTCACATTGTGTTATCCACTTGATGCCAATTATTTCATTCTCTCCATGTAAAACGTCTACCGCTCGCATTGTGTTATCCACCAGATGCCAATTAGATCATTGTCTCCATGTGGAACATCTTCCGCTCACATTGTATTATCCACCAGATGCCAATTAGATCATTGTCTCCATGTGAAATGTCTTCTGCTCACATTGTATTATCCACCAGATACCAATTAGATCATTGTCTCTATGTGAAACGTCTTCCGCTCACATTGTGTTATCCATCAAATACCAATTAGATCATTGTCTCCATGTGAAACGTCTTCTGATCACATTGTGTTATCCACCAGATACCAATTAGATCATTGTCTCCATGTGAAACGTCTTCCGCTCACATTGTGTTATGCACCAGATGCCAATTATTTCATTGTCTCCATGTGAAACGTCTTCTGCTCACATTGTGTTATCCACCAGATGCCAATTATTTCATTGTCTCCATGTGAAACGTCTTCCGCTCACATTGTATTATCCACCAGATGCCAATTAGATCATTGTCTCCATGTGAAACGTCTTCTGCTCACATTGTATTATCCAGCAGATACCAATTAGATCATTGTCTCTATGTTGAACCTTCTTCCGCTCACATTGAGTTATCCACCAGATAAAAATTAGATCATTGTCTCCATGTGAAACGTCTTCCGCTCACATTGTGTTATTCACCAGATGTCAATTAGATCATTGTCTCCATGTGAAACGTCTTCCGCTCCTATTGTGTTATCCACCAGATACCAATTAGATCATTGTCTCCATGTGAAACGCCTTCCGCTCACATTGTGTTATCCACTTGACGCCAATTATTTCATTCTCTCCATGTAAAACGTCTTCCGCTCACATTGTGTTATCCACCAGATGCGAATTAGATCATTGTCTCCATGTGGAACGTCTTCCGCTCACATTGTATTATCCACCAGATGCCAATTAGATCATTGTCTCCATGTGAAACGTCTTCTGCACACATTGTGTTATCCACCAGATACCAATGAGATCATTGTCTCCATGTGAAACGTCTCCCACTCACATTGTGTTATCCACCAGATATCAATTAGATCATTGCCTCCATGTGAAACGTCAGTCGCTCACATTGTGTTATCCAACAGATACCAATTAGATCATTGTCTCCATGTGAAACGTCTTCCGCTCACATTGTGTTATCCACTTGACGCCAATTATTTCATTCTCTCCATGTAAAACGTCTTCCGCTCACATTGTGTTATCCACCAGATGCCAATTAGATCATTGTCTACATGTGGAACGTCTTCCGCTCACATTGTATTATCCACCAGATGCCAATTAGATCATTGTCTCCATGTGAAACGTCTTCTGCTCACATTGTATTATCCACCAGATACCAATTAGATCATTGTCTCTATGTTGAACCTTCTTCCGCTCACATTGTGTTATCCACCAGGTTTCAATTAGGTCATTGTCTCCATGTGAAACGTCTTCAGCTGATATTGTGTTATCCACCAGATGCCAATTAGATCATTGTCTCGATGTGAAACGTCTTCCGCTCACATTGTGTTATCCACCAGATGCCAATTAGATCATTGTCTCCATGTGAAACGTCTTCAGCTCATATTCTGTTATCCACCAGATACCAATTAGATCATTGTCTCCATGTGAAACGTCTTCCGCTCACATTGTGTTATCCACTTGATGCCAATTATTTCATTCTCTCCATGTAAAACGTCTACCGCTCGCATTGTGTTATCCACCAGATGCCAATTAGATCATTGTCTCCATGTGGAACATCTTCCGCTCACATTGTGTTATCCACCAGATGCCAATTAGATCATTGTCTCCATGTGAAATGTCTTCTGCTCACATTGTATTATCCACCAGATACCAATTAGATCATTGTCTCTATGTGAAACGTCTTCCGCTCACATTGTGTTGTCCATCAAATACCAATTAGATCATTGTCTCCATGTGAAACGTCTTCTGATCACATTGTGTTATCCACCAGATACCAATTAGATCATTGTCTCCATGTGAAACGTCTTCCGCTCACATTGTGTTATGCACCAGATGCCAATTATTTCATTGTCTCCATGTGAAACGTCTTCTGCTCACATTGTGTTATCCACCAGATGCCAATTATTTCATTGTCTCCATGTGAAACGTCTTCCGCTCACATTGTATTATCCACCAGATGCCAATTAGATCATTGTCTCCATGTGAAACGTCTTCTGCTCACATTGTATTATCCAGCAGATACCAATTAGATCATTGTCTCTATGTTGAATCTTCTTCCGCTCACATTGAGTTATCCACCAGATAAAAATTAGATCATTGTCTCCATGTGAAACGTCTTCCGCTCACATTGTGTTATTCACCAGATGTCAATTAGATCATTGTCTCCATGTGAAACGTCTTCCGCTCACATTGTGTTATCCACCAGATGCCAATTAGATCATTGTCTCCATGTGAAACGTCTTCTGCTCACATTGTATTATCCACCAGATACCAATTAGATCATTGTCTCTATGTGAAACGTCTTCCGCTCACATTGTGTTATCCATCAAATACCAATTAGATCATTGTCTCCATGTGAAACGTCTTCTGATCACATTGTGTTATCCACCAGATACCAATTAGATCATTGTCTCCATGTGAAACGTCTTCCGCTCACATTGTGTTATGCACCAGATGCCAATTATTTCATTGTCTCCATGTGAAACGTCTTCTGCTCACATTGTGTTATCCACCAGATGCCAATTATTTCATTGTCTCCATGTGAAACGTCTTCCGCTCACATTGTATTATCCACCAGATGCCAATTAGATCATTGTCTCCATGTGAAACGTCTTCTGCTCACATTGTATTATCCAGCAGATACCAATTAGATCATTGTCTCTATGTTGAACCTTCTTCCGCTCACATTGAGTTATCCACCAGATAAAAATTAGATCATTGTCTCCATGTGAAACGTCTTCCGCTCACATTGTGTTATCCACCAGATGTCAATTAGATCATTGTCTCCATGTGAAACGTCTTCCGCTCACATTGTGTTATCCACCAGATGCCAATTAGATCATTGTCTCCATGTGAAACGTCTTCAGCTCATATTGCGTTATCCACCAGATACCAATTAGATCATTGTCTCCATGTGAAACGTCTTCCGCTCACATTGTGTTATCCACTTGACGCCAATTATTTCATTCTCTCCATGTAAAACGTATACCGCTCACATTGTGTTATCCACCAGATGCCAATTAGATCATTGTCTCCACGTGGAACGTCTTCCGCTCACATTGTATTATCCACCAGATGCCAATTAGATCATTGTCTCCATGTGAAACGTCTTCCGCTCACAGTGTATTATCCACCAGATGCCAATTAGATCATTGTCTCCATGTGAAACGTCTTCCGCTCACATTGTGTTATCCACTTGACGCCAATTATTTCATTCTCTCCATTTAAAACGTCTTCCGCTCACATTGTGTTATCCACTTGACGCCAATTAGATCATTGTCTCCATGTGAAATGTGTTCCGTTCACATTGTGTTATCCACCAGATACCAATTAGATCATTGTCTCCATGTTGAAACTTCTAACGCTCACATTGTGTTATCCACCAGATGCCAATTATTTCATTGTCTCCATGTGAAACGTCTTCCGCTCACATTGTGTTATCCACCAGATGCCAACTAGATCATTGTCTCCATGTGAAACGTCTTCAGCTCATATTGTGTTATCCACCAGATACCAATTAGATCATTGTCTCCATGTGAAACGTCTTCCGCTCACATTGTGTTATCAAGTTGACGCCAATTATTTCATTCTCTCCATGTAAAACGTCTTCCGCTCACATTGTGTTATCCACCAGATGCCAATTATTTCATTCTCTCCATGTAAAACGTCTTCCGCTCACATTGTGTTATCCACCAGATGCCAATTAGATCATTGTCTCCATGTGGAACGTCTTCCGCTCACATTGTATTATCCACCAGATGCCAATTAGATCATTGTCTCCATGTGAAACGTCTTCTGCTCACATTGTATTATCCACCATATACCAATTAGATCATTGTCTCTATGTTCAACCTTCTTCTGCTCACATTGTGTTATCCACCAGATGCCAATTAGATCATTGTCTCCATGTGAAACGTCTTCAGCTGATATTGTGTTATCCACCAGATGCCAATTAGATCATTGTATCGACGTGAAACGTCTTCCGCTCACATTGTGTTATCCACCAGATACCAATTAGATCATTGTCTCCATGTGAAACGTCTTCCCCTCACATTGTGTTATCCACTTGATGCCAATTATTTCATTCTCTCCATGTAAAACGTCTACAGCTCACATTGTGTTATCCACCAGATGCCAATTAGATCATAGTCTCCATGTGGAACGTCTCCCGCTCACATTGTATTATCCACCAGATGCCAATTAGATCATTGTCTCCATGTGAAACGTCTTCCGCTCTCATTGTGTTATCCACCAGATAAAAATTAGATCATTGTCTCCATGTGGAACGTCTTCCGCTCACATTGTATTATCCACCAGATGCCAATTAGATCATTGTCTCCAAGTGAAACGTCTTCTGCACACATTGTGTTATCCACCAGATACCAATGAGATCATTGTCTCCATGTGAAACGTCTCCCACTCACATTGTGTTATCCACCAGATATCAATTAGATCATTGTCTCCATGTGAAACGTCAGTCGCTCACATTGTGTTATCCACTTGACGCCAATTATTTCATTCTCTCCATGTGAAACGTCTTCCGCTCACATTGTGTTATCCACTTGACGCCAATTATTTCATTCTCTCCATGTAAAACGTCTTCCGCTCACATTGTGTTATCCACCAGATGCCAATTAGATCATTGTCTCCATGTTGAACGTCTTCCGCTCACATTGTATTATCCACCAGATGCCAATTAGATCATTGTCTCCATGTGGAACGTCTTCCGCGCACATTGTATTATCCACCAGATACCAATTAGATCATTGTCTCTATGTTGAACCTTCTTCCGCTCACATTGTTTTATCCACCAGATAAAAATTAGATCATTGTCTCCATGTGAAACGTCTTCCGCTCACATTGTGTTATCCTCCAGATGCCAATTAGATCATTGTCTCCATGTGAAACGTCTTCAGCTGATATTGTGTTATCCACCAGATGCCAATTAGATCATAGAATCCATGTGGAACGTCTCTACTCACATTGTATTATCCACCAGATGCCAATTAGATCATTGTCTCCATGTGAAACGTCTTCCGCTCCCAGTGTATTATCCACCAGATGCCAATTAGATCATTGTCTCCATGTTGAAAATTCTTCCGCTCACATTGTGTTATCCACCTGATGCCAATTATTTCACTGTCTCCATGTGAAACGTCTTCAGCTCCTATTGTGTTATCCACCAGATACCAATTAGATCATTGTCTCCATGTGAAACGCCTTCCGCTCACATTGTGTTATCCACTTGACGCCAATTATTTCATTCTCTCCATGTAAAACGTCTTCCGCTCACATTGTGTTATCCACCAGATGCGAATTAGATCATTGTCTCCATGTGGAACGTCTTCCGCTCACATTGTATTATCCACCAGATGCCAATTAGATCATTGTCTCCATGTGAAACGTCTTCTGCACACATTGTGTTATCCACCAGATACCAATGAGATCATTGTCTCCATGTGAAACGTCTCCCACTCACATTGTGTTATCCACCAGATATCAATTAGATCATTGCCTCCATGTGAAACGTCAGTCGCTCACATTGTGTTATCCAACAGATACCAATTAGATCATTGTCTCCATGTGAAACGTCTTCCGCTCACATTGTGTTATCCACTTGACGCCAATTATTTCATTCTCTCCATGTAAAACGTCTTCCGCTCACATTGTGTTATCCACCAGATGCCAATTAGATCATTGTCTACATGTGGAACGTCTTCCGCTCACATTGTATTATCCACCAGATGCCAATTAGATCATTGTCTCCATGTGAAACGTCTTCTGCTCACATTGTATTATCCACCAGATACCAATTAGATCATTGTCTCTATGTTGAACCTTCTTCCGCTCACATTGTGTTATCCACCAGATGCCAATTAGGTCATTGTCTCCATGTGAAACGTCTTCAGCTGATATTGTGTTATCCACCAGATGCCAATTAGATCATTGTCTCGATGTGAAACGTCTTCCGCTCACATTGTGTTATCCACCAGATGCCAATTAGATCATTGTCTCCATGTGAAACGTCTTCAGCTCATATTCTGTTATCCACCAGATACCAATTAGATCATTGTCTCCATGTGAAACGTCTTCCGCTCACATTGTGTTATCCACTTGATGCCAATTATTTCATTCTCTCCATGTAAAACGTCTACCGCTCGCATTGTGTTATCCACCAGATGCCATTAGATCATTGTCTCCATGTGGAACATCTTCCGCTCACATTGTATTATCCACCAGATACCAATTAGATCATTGTCTCTATGTGAAACGTCTTCCGCTCACATTGTGTTATCCATCAAATACCAATTAGATCATTGTCTCCATGTGAAACGTCTTCTGATCACATTGTGTTATCCACCAGATACCAATTAGATCATTGTCTCCATGTGAAACGTCTTCCGCTCACATTGTATTATGCACCAGATGCCAATTATTTCATTGTCTCCATGTGAAACGTCTTCTGCTCACATTGTGTTATCCACCAGATGCCAATTATTTCATTGTCTCCATGTGAAACGTCTTCCGCTCACATTGTATTATCCACCAGATGCCAATTAGATCATTGTCTCCATGTGAAACGTCTTCTGCTCACATTGTATTATCCAGCAGATACCAATTAGATCATTGTCTCTATGTTGAACCTTCTTCCGCTCACATTGTGTTATCCACCAGATGTCAATTAGATCATTGTCTCCATGTGAAACGTCTTCCGCTCACATTGTGTTATCCACCAGATGCCAATTAGATCATTGTCTCCATGTGAAACGTCTTCAGCTCATATTGCGTTATCCACAAGATACCAATTAGATCATTGTCTCCATGTGAAACGTCTTCCGCTCACATTGTGTTATCCACTTGACGCCAATTATTTCATTCTCTCCATGTAAAACGTGTACCGCTCACATTGTGTTATCCACCAGATGCCAATTAGATCATTGTCTCCACGTGGAACGTCTTCCGCTCACATTGTATTATCCACCAGATGCCAATTAGATCATTGTCTCCATGTGAAACGTCTTCCGCTCACAGTGTATTATCCACCAGATGCCAATTAGATCATTGTCTCCATGTGAAACGTCTTCCGCTCACATTGTGTTATCCACTTGACGCCAATTATTTCATTCTCTCCATTTAAAACGTCTTCCGCTCACATTGTGTTATCCACTTGACGCCAATTAGATCATTGTCTCCATGTGAAATGTGTTCCGTTCACATTGTGTTATCCACCAGATACCAATTAGATCATTGTCTCCATGTTGAAACTTCTAACGCTCACATTGTGTTATCCACCAGATGTCAATTATTTCATTGTCTCCATGTGAAACGTCTTCTGCTCACATTGTGTTATCCACCAGATGCCAACTAGATCATTGTCTCCATGTGAAACGTCTTCAGCTCATATTGTGTTATCCACCAGATACCAATTAGATCATTGTCTCCATGTGAAACGTCTTCCGCTCACATTGTGTTATCAAGTTGACGCCAATTATTTCATTCTCTCCATGTAAAACGTCTTCCGCTCACATTGTGTTATCCACCAGATGCCAATTATTTCATTCTCTCCATGTAAAACGTCTTCCGCTCACATTGTGTTATCCACCAGATGCAATTAGATCATTGTCTCCATGTGGAACGTCTTCCGCTCACATTGTATTATCCACCAGATGCCAATTAGATCATTGTCTCCATGTGAAACGTCTTCTGCTCACATTGTATTATCCACCAGATACCAATTAGATCATTGTCTCTATGTTGAACCTTCTTCTGCTCACATTGTGTTATCCACCAGATGCCAATTAGATCATTGTCTCCATGTGAAACGTCTTCAGCTGATATTGTGTTATCCACCAGATGCCAATTAGATCATTGTATCGACGTGAAACGTCTTCCGCTCACATTGTGTTATCCACCAGATGCCAATTAGATCATTGTCTCCATGTGAAACGTCTTCAGCTCATATTCTGTTATCCACCAGATACCAATTAGATCATTGTCTCCATGTGAAACGTCTTCCCCTCACATTGTGTTATCCACTTGATGCCAATTATTTCATTCTCTCCATGTAAAACGTCTACAGCTCACATTGTGTTATCCACCAGATGCCAATTAGATCATAGTCTCCATGTGGAACGTCTCCCGCTCACATTGTATTATCCACCAGATGCCAATTAGATCATTGTCTCCATGTGAAACGTCTTCCGCTCACAGTGTATTATCCACCAGATGCCAATTAGATCATTGTCTCCATGTGAAACGTCTTCCGCTCACATTGTGTTATCCACTTGACGCCAATTAGATCATTGTCTCCATGTGAAATGTCTTCCATTCACATTGTGTTATTGACCAGATACCAATTAGATAACTGTCTCCATGTTGAAAATTCTTCCGCTCACATTGTGTTATCCACCAGATGCCAATTATTTCATTGTCTCCATGTGAACGTCTTCAGCTCATATTGTGTTATCCACCAGATACCAATGAGATCATTCTCTCCATGTAAAACGTCTACCGCTCACATTGTGTTATCCACCAGATGCCAATTAGATCATTGTCTCCATGTGAAACGTCTTCCGCTCACATTGTGTTATCCACTTGACGCCAATTATTTCATTCTCTCCATGTGAAACGTCTTCTGCACACATTGTGTTATCCACCAGATACCAATGAGATCATTGTCTCCATGTGAAACGTCTCCCACTCACATTGTGTTATCCACCAGATATCAATTAGATCATTGTCTCCATGTGAAACGTCTGTCGCTCACATTGTGTTATCCACTTGACGCCAATTATTTCATTCTCTCCATGTAAAACGTCTTCCGCTCACATAGTGTTATCCACCAGATGCCAATTATTTCATTCTCTCCATGTGAAACGTCTTCTGCACACATTGTGTTATCCACCAGATACCAATGAGATCATTGTCTCCATGTGAAACGTCTCCCACTCACATTGTGTTATCCACCAGATGTCAATTAGATCATTGTCTCCATGTGAAACGTCTGTCGCTCACATTGTGTTATCCACCAGATACCAATTAGATCATTGTCTCCATGTGAAACGTCTTCCGCTCACATTGTGTTATGCACCAGATGCCAATTATTTCATTGTCTCCATGTGAAACATCTTCCGCTCACATTGTGTTATCCACCAGATACCAATTAGATCATTGTCTCCCTGTGAAACGTCTTCCGCTCACTTTGTGTTATCCACCAGATTGCAATGAGATCATTGTCTCTATGTGAAAAGTCTTCCACTCACATTGTATTATCTACCAGATGCCAATTAGATCATTATCTCCATGTGAAACGTCTTCCGCTCACATTGTGTTATCCACTTGACGCCAATTATTTCATTCTCTCCATGTAAAACGTCTTCCACTCACATTGTGTTATCCACTTGACGCCAATTAGATCATTGTCTCCATGTGAAATGTCTTCCATTCACATTGTGTTATCCACCAGATACCAATTAGATCATTGTCTCCATGTGAAACGTCTTCAGCTCATATTGTGTTATCTACCAGATACCAATTAGATCATTGTCTCCATGTGAAACGTCTTCCGCTCACATTGTGTTATCCACTTGACGCCAATTATTTCATTCTCTCCATGTAAAACGTCTTCCGCTCACATTGTGTTATCCACCAGATGCCAATTAGATCATTGTCTCCATGTTGAACGTCTTCCGTCTCATTGTATTATCCACCAAATGCCAATTAGATCATTGTCTCCATGTGAAACGTCTTCCGTCTCATTGTATTATCCACCAGATGCCAATTAGATCATTGTCTCCATGTGAAACGTCTTCTGCTCACATTGTATTATCCACCAGATGCCAATTAGATCATTGTCTCCATGTGAAACGTCTTCCGCTCACAGTGTATTATCCACCAGATGCCAATTAGATCATTGTCTCCATGTGAAACGTCTTCCGCTCACATTGTGTTATCCACTTGACGCCAATTATTTCATTCTCTCCATTTAAAACGTCTTCCGCTCACATTGTGTTATCCACTTGACGCCAATTAGATCATTGTCTCCATGTGAAATGTGTTCCGTTCACATTGTGTTATCCACCAGATACCAATTAGATCATTGTCTCCATGTTGAAACTTCTAACGCTCACATTGTGTTATCCACCAGATGTCAATTATTTCATTGTCTCCATGTGAAACGTCTTCTGCTCACATTGTGTTATCCACCAGATGCCAACTAGATCATTGTCTCCATGTGAAACGTCTTCAGCTCATATTGTGTTATCCACCAGATACCAATTAGATCATTGTCTCCATGTGAAACGTCTTCCGCTCACATTGTGTTATCAAGTTGACGCCAATTATTTCATTCTCTCCATGTAAAACGTCTTCCGCTCACATTGTGTTATCCACCAGATGCCAATTATTTCATTCTCTCCATGTAAAACGTCTTCCGCTCACATTGTGTTATCCACCAGATGCAATTAGATCATTGTCTCCATGTGGAACGTCTTCCGCTCACATTGTATTATCCACCAGATGCCAATTAGATCATTGTCTCCATGTGAAACGTCTTCTGCTCACATTGTATTATCCACCAGATACCAATTAGATCATTGTCTCTATGTTGAACCTTCTTCTGCTCACATTGTGTTATCCACCAGATGCCAATTAGATCATTGTCTCCATGTGAAACGTCTTCAGCTGATATTGTGTTATCCACCAGATGCCAATTAGATCATTGTATCGACGTGAAACGTCTTCCGCTCACATTGTGTTATCCACCAGATGCCAATTAGATCATTGTCTCCATGTGAAACGTCTTCAGCTCATATTCTGTTATCCACCAGATACCAATTAGATCATTGTCTCCATGTGAAACGTCTTCCCCTCACATTGTGTTATCCACTTGATGCCAATTATTTCATTCTCTCCATGTAAAACGTCTACAGCTCACATTGTGTTATCCACCAGATGCCAATTAGATCATAGTCTCCATGTGGAACGTCTCCCGCTCACATTGTATTATCCACCAGATGCCAATTAGATCATTGTCTCCATGTGAAACGTCTTCCGCTCACAGTGTATTATCCACCAGATGCCAATTAGATCATTGTCTCCATGTGAAACGTCTTCCGCTCACATTGTGTTATCCACTTGACGCCAATTAGATCATTGTCTCCATGTGAAATGTCTTCCATTCACATTGTGTTATTGACCAGATACCAATTAGATAACTGTCTCCATGTTGAAAATTCTTCCGCTCACATTGTGTTATCCACCAGATGCCAATTATTTCATTGTCTCCATGTGAACGTCTTCAGCTCATATTGTGTTATCCACCAGATACCAATGAGATCATTCTCTCCATGTAAAACGTCTACCGCTCACATTGTGTTATCCACCAGATGCCAATTAGATCATTGTCTCCATGTGAAACGTCTTCCGCTCACATTGTGTTATCCACTTGACGCCAATTATTTCATTCTCTCCATGTGAAACGTCTTCTGCACACATTGTGTTATCCACCAGATACCAATGAGATCATTGTCTCCATGTGAAACGTCTCCCACTCACATTGTGTTATCCACCAGATATCAATTAGATCATTGTCTCCATGTGAAACGTCTGTCGCTCACATTGTGTTATCCACTTGACGCCAATTATTTCATTCTCTCCATGTAAAACGTCTTCCGCTCACATAGTGTTATCCACCAGATGCCAATTATTTCATTCTCTCCATGTGAAACGTCTTCTGCACACATTGTGTTATCCACCAGATACCAATGAGATCATTGTCTCCATGTGAAACGTCTCCCACTCACATTGTGTTATCCACCAGATGTCAATTAGATCATTGTCTCCATGTGAAACGTCTGTCGCTCACATTGTGTTATCCACCAGATACCAATTAGATCATTGTCTCCATGTGAAACGTCTTCCGCTCACATTGTGTTATGCACCAGATGCCAATTATTTCATTGTCTCCATGTGAAACATCTTCCGCTCACATTGTGTTATCCACCAGATACCAATTAGATCATTGTCTCCCTGTGAAACGTCTTCCGCTCACTTTGTGTTATCCACCAGATTGCAATGAGATCATTGTCTCTATGTGAAAAGTCTTCCACTCACATTGTATTATCTACCAGATGCCAATTAGATCATTATCTCCATGTGAAACGTCTTCCGCTCACATTGTGTTATCCACTTGACGCCAATTATTTCATTCTCTCCATGTAAAACGTCTTCCACTCACATTGTGTTATCCACTTGACGCCAATTAGATCATTGTCTCCATGTGAAATGTCTTCCATTCACATTGTGTTATCCACCAGATACCAATTAGATCATTGTCTCCATGTGAAACGTCTTCAGCTCATATTGTGTTATCTACCAGATACCAATTAGATCATTGTCTCCATGTGAAACGTCTTCCGCTCACATTGTGTTATCCACTTGACGCCAATTATTTCATTCTCTCCATGTAAAACGTCTTCCGCTCACATTGTGTTATCCACCAGATGCCAATTAGATCATTGTCTCCATGTTGAACGTCTTCCGTCTCATTGTATTATCCACCAAATGCCAATTAGATCATTGTCTCCATGTGAAACGTCTTCCGTCTCATTGTATTATCCACCAGATGCCAATTAGATCATTGTCTCCATGTGAAACGTCTTCTGCTCACATTGTATTATCCACCAGATGCCATTTAGATCATTGTCTCCATGTGAAACGTCTTCAGCTGATATTGTGTTATCTACCAGATGCCAATTAGATCATTGTCTCGATGTGAAACGTCCTCAGCTCATATTCTGTTATCCACCAGATACCAATTAGATCATTGTCTCCATGTGAAACGTCTTCCGCTCACATTATGTTATCCACTTGACGCCAATTATTTCATTCTCTCCATGTAAAACGTCTTCCGCTCACATTGTGTTATCCACCAGATGCCAATTAGATCATTGTCTCCATGTGGAACGTCTTCCGCTCACATTGTATTATCCACCAGATGCCAATTAGATCATTGTCTCCATGTGAAACGTCTTCTGCACACATTGTGTTATCCACCAGATACCAATGAGATCATTGTCTCCATGTGAAACGTCTCCCACTCACATTGTGTTATCCACCAGATACCAATTAGATCATTGTCTCCATGTTGAAACTTCTAACGCTCACATTGTGTTATCCACCAGATGCCAATTATTTCATTGTCTCCATGTGAAACGTCTTCCGCTCACATTGTGTTATCCACCAGATGCCAACTAGATCATTGTCTCCATGTGAAACGTCTTCAGCTCATATTGTGTTATCCACCAGATACCAATTAGATCATTGTCTCCATGTGAAACGTCTTCCGCTCACATTGTGTTATCAAGTTGACGCCAATTATTTCATTCTCTCCATGTAAAACGTCTTCCGCTCACATTGTGTTATCCACCAGATGCCAATTATTTCATTCTCTCCATGTAAAACGTCTTCCGCTCACATTGTGTTATCCACCAGATGCCAATTAGATCATTGTCTCCATGTGGAACGTCTTCCGCTCACATTGTATTATCCACCAGATGCCAATTAGATCATTGTCTCCATGTGAAACGTCTTCTGCTCACATTGTATTATCCACCAGATACCAATTAGATCATTGTCTCTATGTTGAACCTTCTTCTGCTCACATTGTGTTATCCACCAGATGCCAATTAGATCATTGTCTCCATGTGAAACGTCTTCAGCTGATATTGTGTTATCCACCAGATGCCAATTAGATCATTGTATCGACGTGAAACGTCTTCCGCTCACATTGTGTTATCCACCAGATGCCAATTAGATCATTGTCTCCATGTGAAACGTCTTCAGCTCATATTCTGTTATCCACCAGATACCAATTAGATCATTGTCTCCATGTGAAACGTCTTCCCCTCACATTGTGTTATCCACTTGATGCCAATTATTTCATTCTCTCCATGTAAAACGTCTACAGCTCACATTGTGTTATCCACCAGATGCCAATTAGATCATAGTCTCCATGTGGAACGTCTCCCGCTCACATTGTATTATCCACCAGATGCCAATTAGATCATTGTCTCCATGTGAAACGTCTTCCGCTCACATTGTGTTATCCACCAGATAAAAATTAGATCATTGTCTCCATGTGGAACGTCTTCCGCTCACATTGTATTATCCACCAGATGCCAATTAGATCATTGTCTCCAAGTGAAACGTCTTCTGCACACATTGTGTTATCCACCAGATACCAATGAGATCATTGTCTCCATGTGAAACGTCTCCCACTCACATTGTGTTATCCACCAGATATCAATTAGATCATTGTCTCCATGTGAAACGTCAGTCGCTCACATTGTGTTATCCACTTGACGCCAATTATTTCATTCTCTCCATGTGAAACGTCTTCCGCTCACATTGTGTTATCCACTTGACGCCAATTATTTCATTCTCTCCATGTAAAACGTCTTCCGCTCACATTGTGTTATCCACCAGATGCCAATTAGATCATTGTCTCCATGTTGAACGTCTTCCGCTCACATTGTATTATCCACCAGATGCCAATTAGATCATTGTCTCCATGTGGAACGTCTTCCGCGCACATTGTATTATCCACCAGATACCAATTAGATCATTGTCTCTATGTTGAACCTTCTTCCGCTCACATTGTGTTATCCACCAGATAAAAATTAGATCATTGTCTCCATGTGAAACGTCTTCCGCTCACATTGTGTTATCCACCAGATGCCAATTAGATCATTGTCTCCATGTGAAACGTCTTCAGCTGATATTGTGTTATCCACCAGATGTTAATTAGATCATAGAATCCATGTGGAACGTCTCCACTCACATTGTATTATCCACCAGATGCCAATTAGATCATTGTCTCCATGTGAAACGTCTTCCGCTCCCAGTGTATTATCCACCAGATGCCAATTAGATCATTGTCTCCATGTTGAAAATTCTTCCGCTCACATTGTGTTATCCACCTGATGCCAATTATTTCACTGTCTCCATGTGAAACGTCTTCAGCTCCTATTGTGTTATCCACCAGATACCAATTAGATCATTGTCTCCATGTGAAACGCCTTCCGCTCACATTGTGTTATCCACTTGACGCCAATTAGATCATTGTCTCCATGTGAAATGTCTTCCGCTCACATTGTGTTATTGACCAGATACCAATTAGATAACTGTCTCCATGTTGAAAATTCTTCCGCTCACATTGTGTTATCCACCAGATGCCAATTATTTCATTGTCTCCATGTGAACGTCTTCAGCTCATATTGTGTTATCCACCAGATACCAATGAGATCATTCTCTCCATGTAAAACGTCTACCGCTCACATTGTGTTATCCACCAGATGCCAATTAGATCATTGTCTCCATGTGAAACGTCTTCCGCTCACATTGTGTTATCCACTTGACGCCAATTATTTCATTCTCTCCATGTGAAACGTCTTCTGCACACATTGTGTTATCCACCAGATACCAATGAGATCATTGTCTCCATGTGAAACGTCTCCCACTCACATTGTGTTATCCACCAGATATCAATTAGATCATTGTCTCCATGTGAAACGTCTGTCGCTCACATTGTGTTATCCACTTGACGCCAATTATTTCATTCTCTCCATGTAAAACGTCTTCCGCTCACATAGTGTTATCCACCAGATGCCAATTATTTCATTCTCTCCATGTGAAACGTCTTCTGCACACATTGTGTTATCCACCAGATACCAATGAGATCATTGTCTCCATGTGAAACGTCTCCCACTCACATTGTGTTATCCACCAGATGTCAATTAGATCATTGTCTCCATGTGAAACGTCTGTCGCTCACATTGTGTTATCCACCAGATACCAATTAGATCATTGTCTCCATGTGAAACGTCTTCCGCTCACATTGTGTTATGCACCAGATGCCAATTATTTCATTGTCTCCATGTGAAACATCTTCCGCTCACATTGTGTTATCCACCAGATACCAATTAGATCATTGTCTCCCTGTGAAACGTCTTCCGCTCACTTTGTGTTATCCACCAGATTGCAATGAGATCATTGTCTCTATGTGAAAAGTCTTCCACTCACATTGTATTATCTACCAGATGCCAATTAGATCATTATCTCCATGTGAAACGTCTTCCGCTCACATTGTGTTATCCACTTGACGCCAATTATTTCATTCTCTCCATGTAAAACGTCTTCCACTCACATTGTGTTATCCACTTGACGCCAATTAGATCATTGTCTCCATGTGAAATGTCTTCCATTCACATTGTGTTATCCACCAGATACCAATTAGATCATTGTCTCCATGTGAAACGTCTTCAGCTCATATTGTGTTATCTACCAGATACCAATTAGATCATTGTCTCCATGTGAAACGTCTTCCGCTCACATTGTGTTATCCACTTGACGCCAATTATTTCATTCTCTCCATGTAAAACGTCTTCCGCTCACATTGTGTTATCCACCAGATGCCAATTAGATCATTGTCTCCATGTTGAACGTCTTCCGTCTCATTGTATTATCCACCAAATGCCAATTAGATCATTGTCTCCATGTGAAACGTCTTCCGTCTCATTGTATTATCCACCAGATGCCAATTAGATCATTGTCTCCATGTGAAACGTCTTCCGCTCACATTGTGTTATCCACCAGATACCAATTAGATCATTGTCTCCCTGTGAAACGTCTTCCGCTCACTTTGTGTTATCCACCAGATTGCAATGAGATCATTGTCTCTATGTGAAAAGTCTTCCACTCACATTGTATTATCTACCAGATGCCAATTAGATCATTATCTCCATGTGAAACGTCTTCCGCTCACATTGTGTTATCCACTTGACGCCAATTATTTCATTCTCTCCATGTAAAACGTCTTCCACTCACATTGTGTTATCCACTTGACGCCAATTAGATCATTGTCTCCATGTGAAATGTCTTCCATTCACATTGTGTTATCCACCAGATACCAATTAGATCATTGTCTCCATGTGAAACGTCTTCAGCTCATATTGTGTTATCTACCAGATACCAATTAGATCATTGTCTCCATGTGAAACGTCTTCCGCTCACATTGTGTTATCCACTTGACGCCAATTATTTCATTCTCTCCATGTAAAACGTCTTCCGCTCACATTGTGTTATCCACCAGATGCCAATTAGATCATTGTCTCCATGTTGAACGTCTTCCGTCTCATTGTATTATCCACCAAATGCCAATTAGATCATTGTCTCCATGTGAAACGTCTTCCGTCTCATTGTATTATCCACCAGATGCCAATTAGATCATTGTCTCCATGTGAAACGTCTTCTGCTCACATTGTATTATCCACCAGATGCCATTTAGATCATTGTCTCCATGTGAAACGTCTTCAGCTGATATTGTGTTATCTACCAGATGCCAATTAGATCATTGTCTCGATGTGAAACGTCCTCAGCTCATATTCTGTTATCCACCAGATACCAATTAGATCATTGTCTCCATGTGAAACGTCTTCCGCTCACATTATGTTATCCACTTGACGCCAATTATTTCATTCTCTCCATGTAAAACGTCTTCCGCTCACATTGTGTTATCCACCAGATGCCAATTAGATCATTGTCTCCATGTGGAACGTCTTCCGCTCACATTGTATTATCCACCAGATGCCAATTAGATCATTGTCTCCATGTGAAACGTCTTCTGCACACATTGTGTTATCCACCAGATACCAATGAGATCATTGTCTCCATGTGAAACGTCTCCCACTCACATTGTGTTATCCACCAGATACCAATTAGATCATTGTCTCCATGTTGAAACTTCTAACGCTCACATTGTGTTATCCACCAGATGCCAATTATTTCATTGTCTCCATGTGAAACGTCTTCCGCTCACATTGTGTTATCCACCAGATGCCAACTAGATCATTGTCTCCATGTGAAACGTCTTCAGCTCATATTGTGTTATCCACCAGATACCAATTAGATCATTGTCTCCATGTGAAACGTCTTCCGCTCACATTGTGTTATCAAGTTGACGCCAATTATTTCATTCTCTCCATGTAAAACGTCTTCCGCTCACATTGTGTTATCCACCAGATGCCAATTATTTCATTCTCTCCATGTAAAACGTCTTCCGCTCACATTGTGTTATCCACCAGATGCCAATTAGATCATTGTCTCCATGTGGAACGTCTTCCGCTCACATTGTATTATCCACCAGATGCCAATTAGATCATTGTCTCCATGTGAAACGTCTTCTGCTCACATTGTATTATCCACCAGATACCAATTAGATCATTGTCTCTATGTTGAACCTTCTTCTGCTCACATTGTGTTATCCACCAGATGCCAATTAGATCATTGTCTCCATGTGAAACGTCTTCAGCTGATATTGTGTTATCCACCAGATGCCAATTAGATCATTGTATCGACGTGAAACGTCTTCCGCTCACATTGTGTTATCCACCAGATGCCAATTAGATCATTGTCTCCATGTGAAACGTCTTCAGCTCATATTCTGTTATCCACCAGATACCAATTAGATCATTGTCTCCATGTGAAACGTCTTCCCCTCACATTGTGTTATCCACTTGATGCCAATTATTTCATTCTCTCCATGTAAAACGTCTACAGCTCACATTGTGTTATCCACCAGATGCCAATTAGATCATAGTCTCCATGTGGAACGTCTCCCGCTCACATTGTATTATCCACCAGATGCCAATTAGATCATTGTCTCCATGTGAAACGTCTTCCGCTCACATTGTGTTATCCACCAGATAAAAATTAGATCATTGTCTCCATGTGGAACGTCTTCCGCTCACATTGTATTATCCACCAGATGCCAATTAGATCATTGTATCGACGTGAAACGTCTTCCGCTCACATTGTGTTATCCACCAGATGCCAATTAGATCATTGTCTCCATGTGAAACGTCTTCAGCTCATATTCTGTTATCCACCAGATACCAATTAGATCATTGTCTCCATGTGAAACGTCTTCCCCTCACATTGTGTTATCCACCAGATATCAATTAGATCATTGTCTCCATGTGGAACGTCTTCCGCTCACATTGTATTATCCACCAGATGCCAATTAGATCATTGTCTCCATGTGAAACGTCTTCTGCTCACATTGTATTATCCACCAGATACCAATTAGATCATTGTCTCTATGTTGAACCTTCTTCTGCTCACATTGTGTTATCCACCAGATGCCAATTAGATCATTGTCTCCATGTGAAACGTCTTCAGCTGATATTGTGTTATCCACCAGATGCCAATTAGATCATTGTATCGACGTGAAACGTCTTCCGCTCACATTGTGTTATCCACCAGATGCCAATTAGATCATTGTCTCCATGTGAAACGTCTTCAGCTCATATTCTGTTATCCACCAGATACCAATTAGATCATTGTCTCCATGTGAAACGTCTTCCCCTCACATTGTGTTATCCACTTGATGCCAATTATTTCATTCTCTCCATGTAAAACGTCTACAGCTCACATTGTGTTATCCACCAGATGCCAATTAGATCATAGTCTCCATGTGGAACGTCTCCCGCTCACATTGTATTATCCACCAGATGCCAATTAGATCATTGTCTCCATGTGAAACGTCTTCCGCTCACATTGTGTTATCCACCAGATAAAAATTAGATCATTGTCTCCATGTGGAACGTCTTCCGCTCACATTGTATTATCCACCAGATGCCAATTAGATCATTGTATCGACGTGAAACGTCTTCCGCTCACATTGTGTTATCCACCAGATGCCAATTAGATCATTGTCTCCATGTGAAACGTCTTCAGCACACATTGTGTTATCCACCAGATACCAATGAGATCATTGTCTCCATGTGAAACGTCTACCACTCACATTGTGTTATCCACCAGATATCAATTAGATCATTGTCTCCATGTGAAACGTCAGTCGCTCACATTGTGTTATCCACTTGACGCCAATTATTTCATTCTCTCCATGTGAAACGTCTTCCGCTCACATTGTGTTATCCACTTGACGCCAATTATTTCATTCTCTCCATGTAAAACGTCTTCCGCTCACATTGTGTTATCCACCAGATGCCAATTAGATCATTGTCTCCATGTTGAACGTCTTCCGCTCACATTGTATTATCCACCAGATGCCAATTAGATCATTGTCTCCATGTGGAACGTCTTCCGCGCACATTGTATTATCCACCAGATACCAATTAGATCATTGTCTCTATGTTGAACCTTCTTCCGCTCACATTGTGTTATCCACCAGATAAAAATTAGATCATTGTCTCCATGTGAAACGTCTTCCGCTCACATTGTGTTATCCACCAGATGCCAATTAGATCATTGTCTCCATGTGAAACGTCTTCAGCTGATATTGTGTTATCCACCAGATGTTAATTAGATCATAGAATCCATGTGGAACGTCTCCACTCACATTGTATTATCCACCAGATGCCAATTAGATCATTGTCTCCATGTGAAACGTCTTCCGCTCCCAGTGTATTATCCACCAGATGCCAATTAGATCATTGTCTCCATGTTGAAAATTCTTCCGCTCACATTGTGTTATCCACCTGATGCCAATTATTTCACTGTCTCCATGTGAAACGTCTTCAGCTCCTATTGTGTTATCCACCAGATACCAATTAGATCATTGTCTCCATGTGAAACGCCTTCCGCTCACATTGTGTTATCCACTTGACGCCAATTAGATCATTGTCTCCATGTGAAATGTCTTCCGCTCACATTGTGTTATTGACCAGATACCAATTAGATAACTGTCTCCATGTTGAAAATTCTTCCGCTCACATTGTGTTATCCACCAGATGCCAATTATTTCATTGTCTCCATGTGAACGTCTTCAGCTCATATTGTGTTATCCACCAGATACCAATGAGATCATTCTCTCCATGTAAAACGTCTACCGCTCACATTGTGTTATCCACCAGATGCCAATTAGATCATTGTCTCCATGTGAAACGTCTTCCGCTCACATTGTGTTATCCACTTGACGCCAATTATTTCATTCTCTCCATGTGAAACGTCTTCTGCACACATTGTGTTATCCACCAGATACCAATGAGATCATTGTCTCCATGTGAAACGTCTCCCACTCACATTGTGTTATCCACCAGATATCAATTAGATCATTGTCTCCATGTGAAACGTCTGTCGCTCACATTGTGTTATCCACTTGACGCCAATTATTTCATTCTCTCCATGTAAAACGTCTTCCGCTCACATAGTGTTATCCACCAGATGCCAATTATTTCATTCTCTCCATGTGAAACGTCTTCTGCACACATTGTGTTATCCACCAGATACCAATGAGATCATTGTCTCCATGTGAAACGTCTCCCACTCACATTGTGTTATCCACCAGATGTCAATTAGATCATTGTCTCCATGTGAAACGTCTGTCGCTCACATTGTGTTATCCACCAGATACCAATTAGATCATTGTCTCCATGTGAAACGTCTTCCGCTCACATTGTGTTATGCACCAGATGCCAATTATTTCATTGTCTCCATGTGAAACATCTTCCGCTCACATTGTGTTATCCACCAGATACCAATTAGATCATTGTCTCCCTGTGAAACGTCTTCCGCTCACTTTGTGTTATCCACCAGATTGCAATGAGATCATTGTCTCTATGTGAAAAGTCTTCCACTCACATTGTATTATCTACCAGATGCCAATTAGATCATTATCTCCATGTGAAACGTCTTCCGCTCACATTGTGTTATCCACTTGACGCCAATTATTTCATTCTCTCCATGTAAAACGTCTTCCACTCACATTGTGTTATCCACTTGACGCCAATTAGATCATTGTCTCCATGTGAAATGTCTTCCATTCACATTGTGTTATCCACCAGATACCAATTAGATCATTGTCTCCATGTGAAACGTCTTCAGCTCATATTGTGTTATCTACCAGATACCAATTAGATCATTGTCTCCATGTGAAACGTCTTCCGCTCACATTGTGTTATCCACTTGACGCCAATTATTTCATTCTCTCCATGTAAAACGTCTTCCGCTCACATTGTGTTATCCACCAGATGCCAATTAGATCATTGTCTCCATGTTGAACGTCTTCCGTCTCATTGTATTATCCACCAAATGCCAATTAGATCATTGTCTCCATGTGAAACGTCTTCCGTCTCATTGTATTATCCACCAGATGCCAATTAGATCATTGTCTCCATGTGAAACGTCTTCTGCTCACATTGTATTATCCACCAGATGCCATTTAGATCATTGTCTCCATGTGAAACGTCTTCAGCTGATATTGTGTTATCTACCAGATGCCAATTAGATCATTGTCTCGATGTGAAACGTCCTCAGCTCATATTCTGTTATCCACCAGATACCAATTAGATCATTGTCTCCATATGAAACGTCTTCCGCTCACATTATGTTATCCACTTGACGCCAATTATTTCATTCTCTCCATGTAAAACGTCTTCCGCTCACATTGTGTTATCCACCAGATGCCAATTAGATCATTGTCTCCATGTGGAACGTCTTCCGCTCACATTGTATTATCCACCAGATGCCAATTAGATCATTGTCTCCATGTGAAACGTCTTCTGCACACATTGTGTTATCCACCAGATACCAATGAGATCATTGTCTCCATGTGAAACGTCTCCCACTCACATTGTGTTATCCACCAGATACCAATTAGATCATTGTCTCCATGTTGAAACTTCTAACGCTCACATTGTGTTATCCACCAGATGCCAATTATTTCATTGTCTCCATGTGAAACGTCTTCCGCTCACATTGTGTTATCCACCAGATGCCAACTAGATCATTGTCTCCATGTGAAACGTCTTCAGCTCATATTGTGTTATCCACCAGATACCAATTAGATCATTGTCTCCATGTGAAACGTCTTCCGCTCACATTGTGTTATCAAGTTGACGCCAATTATTTCATTCTCTCCATGTAAAACGTCTTCCGCTCACATTGTGTTATCCACCAGATGCCAATTATTTCATTCTCTCCATGTAAAACGTCTTCCGCTCACATTGTGTTATCCACCAGATGCCAATTAGATCATTGTCTCCATGTGGAACGTCTTCCGCTCACATTGTATTATCCACCAGATGCCAATTAGATCATTGTCTCCATGTGAAACGTCTTCTGATCACATTGTATTATCCACCAGATACCAATTAGATCATTGTCTCTATGTTGAACCTTCTTCTGCTCACATTGTGTTATCCACCAGATGCCAAATAGATCATTGTCTCCATGTGAAACGTCTTCAGCTGATATTGTGTTATCCACCAGATGCCAATTAGATCATTGTATCGACGTGAAACGTCTTCCGCTCACATTGTGTTATCCACCAGATGCCAATTAGATCATTGTCTCCATGTGAAACGTCTTCAGCTCATATTCTGTTATCCACCAGATACCAATTAGATCATTGTCTCCATGTGAAACGTCTTCCCCTCACATTGTGTTATCCACTTGATGCCAATTATTTCATTCTCTCCATGTAAAACGTCTACAGCTCACATTGTGTTATCCACCAGATGCCAATTAGATCATAGTCTCCATGTGGAACGTCTCCCGCTCACATTGTATTATCCACCAGATGCCAATTAGATCATTGTCTCCATGTGAAACGTCTTCCGCTCACATTGTGTTATCCACCAGATAAAAATTAGATCATTGTCTCCATGTGGAACGTCTTCCGCTCACATTGTATTATCCACCAGATGCCAATTAGATCATTGTATCGACGTGAAACGTCTTCCGCTCACATTGTGTTATCCACCAGATGCCAATTAGATCATTGTCTCCATGTGAAACGTCTTCAGCTCATATTCTGTTATCCACCAGATACCAATTAGATCATTGTCTCCATGTGAAACGTCTTCCCCTCACATTGTGTTATCCACTTGATGCCAATTATTTCATTCTCTCCATGTAAAACGTCTACAGCTCACATTGTGTTATCCACTTGACGCCAATTAGATCATTGTCTCCATGTGAAATGTCTTCCATTCACATTGTGTTATTGACCAGATACCAATTAGATAACTGTCTCCATGTTGAAAATTCTTCCGCTCACATTGTGTTATCCACCAGATGCCAATTATTTCATTGTCTCCATGTGAACGTCTTCAGCTCATATTGTGTTATCCACCAGATACCAATGAGATCATTCTCTCCATGTAAAACGTCTACCGCTCACATTGTGTTATCCACCAGATGCCAATTAGATCATTGTCTCCATGTGAAACGTCTTCCGCTCACATTGTGTTATCCACTTGACGCCAATTATTTCATTCTCTCCATGTGAAACGTCTTCTGCACACATTGTGTTATCCACCAGATACCAATGAGATCATTGTCTCCATGTGAAACGTCTCCCACTCACATTGTGTTATCCACCAGATATCAATTAGATCATTGTCTCCATGTGAAACGTCTGTCGCTCACATTGTGTTATCCACTTGACGCCAATTATTTCATTCTCTCCATGTAAAACGTCTTCCGCTCACATAGTGTTATCCACCAGATGCCAATTATTTCATTCTCTCCATGTGAAACGTCTTCTGCACACATTGTGTTATCCACCAGATACCAATGAGATCATTGTCTCCATGTGAAACGTCTCCCACTCACATTGTGTTATCCACCAGATGTCAATTAGATCATTGTCTCCATGTGAAACGTCTGTCGCTCACATTGTGTTATCCACCAGATACCAATTAGATCATTGTCTCCATGTGAAACGTCTTCCGCTCACATTGTGTTATGCACCAGATGCCAATTATTTCATTGTCTCCATGTGAAACATCTTCCGCTCACATTGTGTTATCCACCAGATACCAATTAGATCATTGTCTCCCTGTGAAACGTCTTCCGCTCACTTTGTGTTATCCACCAGATTGCAATGAGATCATTGTCTCTATGTGAAAAGTCTTCCACTCACATTGTATTATCTACCAGATGCCAATTAGATCATTATCTCCATGTGAAACGTCTTCCGCTCACATTGTGTTATCCACTTGACGCCAATTATTTCATTCTCTCCATGTAAAACGTCTTCCACTCACATTGTGTTATCCACTTGACGCCAATTAGATCATTGTCTCCATGTGAAATGTCTTCCATTCACATTGTGTTATCCACCAGATACCAATTAGATCATTGTCTCCATGTGAAACGTCTTCAGCTCATATTGTGTTATCTACCAGATACCAATTAGATCATTGTCTCCATGTGAAACGTCTTCCGCTCACATTGTGTTATCCACTTGACGCCAATTATTTCATTCTCTCCATGTAAAACGTCTTCCGCTCACATTGTGTTATCCACCAGATGCCAATTAGATCATTGTCTCCATGTTGAACGTCTTCCGTCTCATTGTATTATCCACCAAATGCCAATTAGATCATTGTCTCCATGTGAAACGTCTTCCGTCTCATTGTATTATCCACCAGATGCCAATTAGATCATTGTCTCCATGTGAAACGTCTTCTGCTCACATTGTATTATCCACCAGATGCCATTTAGATCATTGTCTCCATGTGAAACGTCTTCAGCTGATATTGTGTTATCTACCAGATGCCAATTAGATCATTGTCTCGATGTGAAACGTCCTCAGCTCATATTCTGTTATCCACCAGATACCAATTAGATCATTGTCTCCATGTGAAACGTCTTCCGCTCACATTATGTTATCCACTTGACGCCAATTATTTCATTCTCTCCATGTAAAACGTCTTCCGCTCACATTGTGTTATCCACCAGATGCCAATTAGATCATTGTCTCCATGTGGAACGTCTTCCGCTCACATTGTATTATCCACCAGATGCCAATTAGATCATTGTCTCCATGTGAAACGTCTTCTGCACACATTGTGTTATCCACCAGATACCAATGAGATCATTGTCTCCATGTGAAACGTCTCCCACTCACATTGTGTTATCCACCAGATACCAATTAGATCATTGTCTCCATGTTGAAACTTCTAACGCTCACATTGTGTTATCCACCAGATGCCAATTATTTCATTGTCTCCATGTGAAACGTCTTCCGCTCACATTGTGTTATCCACCAGATGCCAACTAGATCATTGTCTCCATGTGAAACGTCTTCAGCTCATATTGTGTTATCCACCAGATACCAATTAGATCATTGTCTCCATGTGAAACGTCTTCCGCTCACATTGTGTTATCAAGTTGACGCCAATTATTTCATTCTCTCCATGTAAAACGTCTTCCGCTCACATTGTGTTATCCACCAGATGCCAATTATTTCATTCTCTCCATGTAAAACGTCTTCCGCTCACATTGTGTTATCCACCAGATGCCAATTAGATCATTGTCTCCATGTGGAACGTCTTCCGCTCACATTGTATTATCCACCAGATGCCAATTAGATCATTGTCTCCATGTGAAACGTCTTCAGCTGATATTGTGTTATCCACCAGATACCAATTAGATCATTGTCTCTATGTTGAACCTTCTTCTGCTCACATTGTGTTATCCACCAGATGCCAATTAGATCATTGTCTCCATGTGAAACGTCTTCAGCTGATATTGTGTTATCCACCAGATGCCAATTAGATCATTGTATCGACGTGAAACGTCTTCCGCTCACATTGTGTTATCCACCAGATGCCAATTAGATCATTGTCTCCATGTGAAACGTCTTCAGCTCATATTCTGTTATCCACCAGATACCAATTAGATCATTGTCTCCATGTGAAACGTCTTCCCCTCACATTGTGTTATCCACTTGATGCCAATTATTTCATTCTCTCCATGTAAAACGTCTACAGCTCACATTGTGTTATCCACCAGATGCCAATTAGATCATAGTCTCCATGTGGAACGTCTCCCGCTCACATTGTATTATCCACCAGATGCCAATTAGATCATTGTCTCCATGTGAAACGTCTTCCGCTCACATTGTGTTATCCACCAGATAAAAATTAGATCATTGTCTCCATGTGGAACGTCTTCCGCTCACATTGTATTATCCACCAGATGCCAATTAGATCATTGTCTCCAAGTGAAACGTCTTCTGCACACATTGTGTTATCCACCAGATACCAATGAGATCATTGTCTCCATGTGAAACGTCTCCCACTCACATTGTGTTATCCACCAGATATCAATTAGATCATTGTCTCCATGTGAAACGTCAGTCGCTCACATTGTGTTATCCACTTGACGCCAATTATTTCATTCTCTCCATGTGAAACGTCTTCCGCTCACATTGTGTTATCCACTTGACGCCAATTATTTCATTCTCTCCATGTAAAACGTCTTCCGCTCACATTGTGTTATCCACCAGATGCCAATTAGATCATTGTCTCCATGTTGAACGTCTTCCGCTCACATTGTATTATCCACCAGATGCCAATTAGATCATTGTCTCCATGTGGAACGTCTTCCGCGCACATTGTATTATCCACCAGATACCAATTAGATCATTGTCTCTATGTTGAACCTTCTTCCGCTCACATTGTGTTATCCACCAGATAAAAATTAGATCATTGTCTCCATGTGAAACGTCTTCCGCTCACATTGTGTTATCCACCAGATGCCAATTAGATCATTGTCTCCATGTGAAACGTCTTCAGCTGATATTGTGTTATCCACCAGATGTTAATTAGATCATAGAATCCATGTGGAACGTCTCCACTCACATTGTATTATCCACCAGATGCCAATTAGATCATTGTCTCCATGTGAAACGTCTTCCGCTCCCAGTGTATTATCCACCAGATGCCAATTAGATCATTGTCTCCATGTTGAAAATTCTTCCGCTCACATTGTGTTATCCACCTGATGCCAATTATTTCACTGTCTCCATGTGAAACGTCTTCAGCTCCTATTGTGTTATCCACCAGATACCAATTAGATCATTGTCTCCATGTGAAACGCCTTCCGCTCACATTGTGTTATCCACTTGACGCCAATTATTTCATTCTCTCCATGTAAAACGTCTTCCGCTCACATTGTGTTATCCACCAGATGCGAATTAGATCATTGTCTCCATGTGGAACGTCTTCCGCTCACATTGTATTATCCACCAGATGCCAATTAGATCATTGTCTCCATGTGAAACGTCTTCTGCACACATTGTGTTATCCACCAGATACCAATGAGATCATTGTCTCCATGTGAAACGTCTCCCACTCACATTGTGTTATCCACCAGATATCAATTAGATCATTGCCTCCATGTGAAACGTCAGTCGCTCACATTGTGTTATCCAACAGATACCAATTAGATCATTGTCTCCATGTGAAACGTCTTCCGCTCACATTGTGTTATCCACTTGACGCCAATTATTTCATTCTCTCCATGTAAAACGTCTTCCGCTCACATTGTGTTATCCACCAGATGCCAATTAGATCATTGTCTACATGTGGAACGTCTTCCGCTCACATTGTATTATCCACCAGATGCCAATTAGATCATTGTCTCCATGTGAAACGTCTTCTGCTCACATTGTATTATCCACCAGATACCAATTAGATCATTGTCTCTATGTTGAACCTTCTTCCGCTCACATTGTGTTATCCACCAGATGCCAATTAGGTCATTGTCTCCATGTGAAACGTCTTCAGCTGATATTGTGTTATCCACCAGATGCCAATTAGATCATTGTCTCGATGTGAAACGTCTTCCGCTCACATTGTGTTATCCACCAGATGCCAATTAGATCATTGTCTCCATGTGAAACGTCTTCAGCTCATATTCTGTTATCCACCAGATACCAATTAGATCATTGTCTCCATGTGAAACGTCTTCCGCTCACATTGTGTTATCCACTTGATGCCAATTATTTCATTCTCTCCATGTAAAACGTCTACCGCTCACATTGTGTTATCCACTTGACGCCAATTATTTCATTCTCTCCATGTAAAACGTCTTCCGCTCACATTGTGTTATCCACCAGATGCCAATTAGATCATTGTCTACATGTGGAACGTCTTCCGCTCACATTGTATTATCCACCAGATGCCAATTAGATCATTGTCTCCATGTGAAACGTCTTCTGCTCACATTGTATTATCCACCAGATACCAATTAGATCATTGTCTCTATGTTGAACCTTCTTCCGCTCACATTGTGTTATCCACCAGATGCCAATTAGGTCATTGTCTCCATGTGAAACGTCTTCAGCTGATATTGTGTTATCCACCAGATGCCAATTAGATCATTGTCTCGATGTGAAACGTCTTCCGCTCACATTGTGTTATCCACCAGATGCCAATTAGATCATTGTCTCCATGTGAAACGTCTTCAGCTCATATTCTGTTATCCACCAGATACCAATTAGATCATTGTCTCCATGTGAAACGTCTTCCGCTCACATTGTGTTATCCACTTGATGCCAATTATTTCATTCTCTCCATGTAAAACGTCTACCGCTCGCATTGTGTTATCCACCAGATGCCAATTAGATCATTGTCTCCATGTGGAACATCTTCCGTTCACATTGTATTATCCACCAGATGCCAATTAGATCATTGTCTCCATGTGAAACGTCTTCTGCTCACATTGTATTATCCACCAGATACCAACTAGATCATTGTCTCTATGTGAAACGTCTTCCGCTCACATTGTGTTATCCATCAAATACCAATTAGATCATTGTCTCCATGTGAAACGTTTTCTGATCACATTGTGTTATCCACCAGATACCAATTAGATCATTGTCTCCATGTGAAACGTCTTCCGCTCACATTGTGTTATGCACCAGATGCCAATTATTTCATTGTCTCCATGTGGAACGTCTTCTGCTCACATTGTGTTATCCACCAGATGCCATTTATTTCATTGTCTCCATGTGAAACGTCTTCCGCTCACATTGTATTATCCACCAGATGCCAATTAGATCATTGTCTCCATGTGAAACATCTTCTGCTCACATTGTATTATCCAGCAGATACCAATTAGATCATTGTCTCTATGTTGAACCTTCTTCCGCTCACATTGAGTTATCCACCAGATAAAAATTAGATTATTGTCTCCATGTGAAACGTCTTCCGCTCACATTGTGTTATCCACCAGATGTCAATTAGATCATTGTCTCCATGTGAAACGTCTTCCGCTCACATTGTGTTATCCACCAGATGCCAATTAGATCATTGTCTCCATGTGAAACGTCTTCAGCTCATATTGCGTTATCCACCAGATACCAATTAGATCATTGTCTCCATGTGAAACGTCTTCCGCTCACATTGTGTTATCCACTTGACGCCAATTATTTCATTCTCTCCATGTAAAACGTATACCGCTCACATTGTGTTATCCACCAGATGCCAATTAGATCATTGTCTCCACGTGGAACGTCTTCCGCTCACATTGTATTATCCACCAGATGCCAATTAGATCATTGTCTCCATGTGAAACGTCTTCCGCTCACATTGTATTATCCACCAGATGCCAATTAGATCATTGTCTCCATGTGAAACATCTTCTGCTCACATTGTATTATCCAGCAGATACCAATTAGATCATTGTCTCTATGTTGAACCTTCTTCCGCTCACATTGAGTTATCCACCAGATAAAAATTAGATTATTGTCTCCATGTGAAACGTCTTCCGCTCACATTGTGTTATCCACCAGATGTCAATTAGATCATTGTCTCCATGTGAAACGTCTTCCGCTCACATTGTGTTATCCACCAGATGCCAATTAGATCATTGTCTCCATGTGAAACGTCTTCAGCTCATATTGCGTTATCCACCAGATACCAATTAGATCATTGTCTCCATGTGAAACGTCTTCCGCTCACATTGTGTTATCCACTTGACGCCAATTATTTCATTCTCTCCATGTAAAACGTATACCGCTCACATTGTGTTATCCACCAGATGCCAATTAGATCATTGTCTCCACGTGGAACGTCTTCCGCTCACATTGTATTATCCACCAGATGCCAATTAGATCATTGTATCCATGTGAAACGTCTTCCGCTCACAGTGTATTATCCACCAGATGCCAATTAGATCATTGTCTCCATGTGAAACGTCTTCCGCTCACATTGTGTTATCCACTTGACGCCAATTATTTCATTCTCTCCATTTAAAACGTCTTCCGCTCACATTGTGTTATCCACTTGACGCCAATTAGATCATTGTCTCCATGTGAAATGTGTTCCGTTCACATTGTGTTATCCACCAGATACCAATTAGATCATTGTCTCCATGTTGAAACTTCTAACGCTCACATTGTGTTATCCACCAGATGCCAACTAGATCATTGTCTCCATGTGAAACGTCTTCAGCTCATATTGTGTTATCCACCAGATACCAATTAGATCATTGTCTCCATGTGAAACGTCTTCCGCTCACATTGTGTTATCAAGTTGACGCCAATTATTTCATTCTCTCCATGTAAAACGTCTTCCGCTCACATTGTGTTATCCACCAGATGCCAATTATTTCATTCTCTCCATGTAAAACGTCTTCCGCTCACATTGTGTTATCCACCAGATGCCAATTAGATCATTGTCTCCATGTGGAACGTCTTCCGCTCACATTGTATTATCCACCAGATGCCAATTAGATCATTGTCTCCATGTGAAACGTCTTCTGCTCACATTGTATTATCCACCAGATACCAATTAGATCATTGTCTCTATGTTGGACCTTCTTCTGCTCACATTGTGTTATCCACCAGATGCCAATTAGATCATTGTCTCCATGTGAAACGTCTTCAGCTGATATTGTGTTATCCACCAGATGCCAATTAGATCATTGTATCGACGTGAAACGTCTTCCGCTCACATTGTGTTATCCACCAGATGCCAATTAGATCATTGTCTCCATGTGAAACGTCTTCAGCTCATATTCTGTTATCCACCAGATACCAATTAGATCATTGTCTCCATGTGAAACGTCTTCCCCTCACATTGTGTTATCCACTTGATGCCAATTATTTCATTCTCTCCATGTAAAACGTCTACAGCTCACATTGTGTTATCCACCAGATGCCAATTAGATCATAGTCTCCATGTGGAACGTCTCCCGCTCACATTGTATTATCCACCAGATGCCAATTAGATCATTGTCTCCATGTGAAACGTCTTCCGCTCACAGTGTATTATCCACCAGATGCCAATTAGATCATTGTCTCCATGTGAAACGTCTTCCGCTCACATTGTGTTATCCACTTGACGCCAATTAGATCATTGTCTCCATGTGAAATGTCTTCCATTCACATTGTGTTATTGACCAGATACCAATTAGATAACTGTCTCCATGTTGAAAATTCTTCCGCTCACATTGTGTTATCCACCAGATGCCAATTATTTCATTGTCTCCATGTGAACGTCTTCAGCTCATATTGTGTTATCCACCAGATACCAATTAGATCATTGTCTCCATGTGAAACGTCTTCCGCTCACATTGTGTTATCCACTTGACGCCAATTATTTCATTCTCTCCATGTAAAACGTCTACCGCTCACATTGTGTTATCCACCAGATGCCAATTAGATCATTGTCTCCATGTGAAACGTCTTCCGCTCACATTGTGTTATCCACTTGACGCCAATTATTTCATTCTCTCCATGTGAACCGTCTTCTGCACACATTGTGTTATCCACCAGATACCAATGAGATCATTGTCTCCATGTGAAACGTCTCCCACTCACATTGTGTTATCCACCAGATATCAATTAGATCATTGTCTCCATGTGAAACGTCTGTCGCTCACATTGTGTTATCCACTTGACGCCAATTATTTCATTCTCTCCATGTAAAACGTCTTCCGCTCACATTGTGTTATCCACCAGATGCCAATTAGATCATTGTCTCCATGTGAAACGTCTTCCGCTCACATTGTGTTATCCACTTGACGCCAATTATTTCATTCTCTCCATGTGAAACGTCTTCTGCACACATTGTGTTATCCACCAGATACCAATGAGATCATTGTCTCCATGTGAAACGTCTCCCACTCACATTGTGTTATCCACCAGATATCAATTAGATCATTGTCTCCATGTGAAACGTCTGTCGCTCACATTGTGTTATCCACCAGATACCAATTAGATCATTGTCTCCATGTGAAACGTCTTCCGCTCACATTGTGTTATCCATCAAATACCAATTAGATCATTGTCTCCATGTGAAACGTCTTCCGCTCACATTGTGTTATGCACCAGATGCCAATTATTTCATTGTCTCCATGTGAAACGTCTTCCGCTCACATTGTGTTATCCACCAGATACCAATTAGATCATTGTCTCCATGTGAAACGTCTTCCGCTCACTTTGTGTTATCCACCAGATTGCAATGAGATCATTGTCTCTATGTGAAAAGTCTTCCACTCACATTGTATTATCTACCAGATGCCAATTAGATCATTATCTCCATGTGAAACGTCTTCCGCTCACATTGTGTTATCCACTTGACGCCAATTATTTCATTCTCTCCATGTAAGACGTCTTCCACTCACATTGTGTTATCCACTTGACGCCAATTAGATCATTGTCTCCATGTGAAATGTCTTCCATTCACATTGTGTTATCCACCAGATACCAATTAGATCATTGTCTCCAAGTGAAACGTCTTCAGCTCATATTGTGTTATCCACCAGATACCAATTAGATCATTGTCTCCATGTGAAACGTCTTCCGCTCACATTGTGTTATCCACTTGACGCCAATTATTTCATTATCTCCATGTAAAACGTCTTCCGCTCACATTGTGTTATCCACCAGATGCCAATTAGATCATTGTCTCCATGTTGAACGTCTTCCGTCTCATTGTATTATCCACCAGATGCCAATTAGATCATTGTCTCCATGTGAAACGTCTTCTGCTCACATTGTATTATCCACCAGATACCAATTAGATCATTGTCTCTGTGTTGAACCTTCTTCCGCTCACATTGTGTTATCCACCAGATGCCATTTAGATCATTGTCTCCATGTGAAACGTCTTCAGCTGATATTGTGTTATCTACCAGATGCCAATTAGATCATTGTCTCGATGTGAAACGTCCTCAGCTCATATTCTGTTATCCACCAGATACCAATTAGATCATTGTCTCCATGTGAAACGTCTTCCGCTCACATTGTGTTATCCACTTGACGCCAATTATTTCATTTTCTCCATGTAAAACGTCTTCCGCTCACATTGTGTTATCCACCAGATGCCAATTAGATCATTGTTGTCTCCATGTGGAACGTCTTCCGCTCACATTGTATTATCCACCAGATGCCAATTAGATCATTGTCTCCATGTGAAACGTCTTCTGCACACATTGTGTTATCCACCAGATACCAATGAGATCATTGTCTCCATGTGAAACGTCTCCCACTCACATTGTGTTATCCACCAGATATCAATTAGATCATTGTCTCCATGTGAAACGTCAGTTGCTCACATTGTGTTATCCAACAGATACCAATTAGATCATTGTCTCCATGTGAAACGTCTTCCGCTCACATTGTGTTATCCATCAAATACCAATTAGATCATTGTCTCCATGTGAAACGTCTTCTGATCACATTGTGTTATCCACCAGATACCAATTAGATCATTGTCTCCATGTGAAACGTCTTCTGCTCACATTGTATTATCCACCACATGCCAACTAGATCATTGTCTGCATGTGAAACGTCTTCCGCTCACATTGTGTTATCCACCAGATGCCAATTAGATCATTGTCTCCATGTGAAACGTCTTCAGCTCATATTGAGTTATCCACCAGATACCAATTAGATCATTGTCTCCATGTGAAACGTCTTCCGCTCACATTGTGTTATCCACTTGACGCCAATTAGATCATTGTCTCCATGTGAAATGTCTTCCGTTCACATTGTGTTATCCACCAGATACCAATTAGATCATTGTCTCCTTGTGAAACGTCTTCAGCTCATATTGTATTATCCACCAGATGCCAATTAGATCATTGTCTCCATGTGAAACGTCTTCTGCACACATTGTGTTATCCACCAGATACCAATGAGATCATTGTCTCCATGTGAAACGTCTCCCACTCACATTGTGTTATCCACCAGATATCAATTAGATCATTGTCTCCATGTGAAACGTCAGTCGCTCACATTGTGTTATCCAACAGATACCAATTAGATCATTGTCTCCATGTGAAACGTCAGTCGCTCACATTGTGTTATCCATCAAATACCAATTAGATCATTGTCTCCATGTGAAACGTCTTCTGATCACATTGTGTTATCCACCAGATACCAATTAGATCATTGTCTCCATGTGAAACGTCTTCTGCTCACATTGTATTATCCACCACATGCCAACTAGATCATTGTCTGCATGTGAAACGTCTTCCGCTCACATTGTGTTATCCACCAGATGCCAATTAGATCATTGTCTCCATGTGAAACGTCTTCAGCTCATATTGAGTTATCCACCAGATACCAATTAGATCATTGTCTCCATGTGAAACGTCTTCCGCTCACATTGTGTTATCCACTTGACGCCAATTAGATCATTGTCTCCATGTGAAATGTCTTCCGTTCACATTGTGTTATCCACCAGATACCAATTAGATCATTGTCTCCTTGTGAAACGTCTTCAGCTCATATTGTATTATCCACCAGATGCCAATTAGATCATTGTCTCCATGTGAAACGTCTTCTGCACACATTGTGTTATCCACCAGATACCAATGAGATCATTGTCTCCATGTGAAACGTCTCCCACTCACATTGTGTTATCCACCAGATATCAATTAGATCATTGTCTCCATGTGAAACGTCAGTCGCTCACATTGTGTTATCCAACAGATACCAATTAGATCATTGTCTCCATGTGAAACGTCAGTCGCTCACATTGTGTTATCCATCAAATACCAATTAGATCATTGTCTCCATGTGAAACGTCTTCTGATCACATTGTGTTATCCACCAGATACCAATTAGATCATTGTCTCCATGTGAAACGTCTTCTGCTCACATTGTATTATCCACCACATGCCAACTAGATCATTGTCTGCATGTGAAACGTCTTCCGCTCACATTGTGTTATCCACCAGATGCCAATTAGATCATTGTCTCCACGTGGAACGTCTTCCGCTCACATTGTATTATCCACCAGATGCCAATTAGATCATTGTCTCCATGTGGAACGTCTTCCGATCACAGTTTATTATCCACCAGATGCCAATTATTTCATTCTCTCCATGAAAAACGTCATCCGCTCACATTGTGTTATCCACTTGACATCAATTAGATCATTGTCTCCATGTGAAATGTCGTCCGCTCACATTGTGTTATCCACCAGATTGCAATGAGATCATTGTCTCTATGTGAAAAGTCTTCCACTCACATTGTGTTATCTACCAGATGCCAATTAGATCATTATCTCCATGTGGAACGTCTTCCGCTCACATTGTGTTATCCACTTGACGCCAATTAGATCATTGTCTCCATGTGAAATGTCTTCCATTCACATTGTGTTATCCACCAGATACCAATTAGATCATTGTCTCCATGTGAAACGTCTTCAGCTCATATTGTATTATCCACCAGATGCCAATTAGATCATTGTCTCCATGTGAAACGTCTTCTGCACACATTGTGTTATCCACCAGATACCAATGAGATCATTGTCTCCATGTGAAACGTCTTCAGCTCATATTGTGTTATCCACCAGATACCAATTAGATCATTGTCTCCATGTGAAACGTCTTCCGCTCACATTGTGTTATCCACTTGACGCCAATTATTTCATTCTCTCCATGTAAAACGTCTTCCGCTCACATTGTGTTATCCACCAGATGCCAATTAGATCATTGTCTCCATGTGAAACGTCAGTCGCTCACATTGTGTTATCCAACAGATACCAATTAGATCATTGTCTCCATGTGAAACGTCTTCTGCTCACATTGTATTATCCACCAGATACCAATTAGATCATTGTCTCGACGTGAAACGTCTTCCGCTCACATTGTGTTATCCACCAGATGCCAATTAGATCATTGTCTCCATGTGAAACGTCTTCAGCTGATATTGTGTTATCCACCAGATGCCAATTAGATCATTGTCTCGACGTGAAACGTCTTCCGCTCACATTGTGTTATCCACCAGATGCCAATTAGATCATTGTCTCCATGTGAAACGTCTTCAGCTCATATTGTGTTATCCACCAGATACCAATTAGATCATTGTCTCCATGTGAAACGTCTTCCGCTCACATTGTGTTATCCACTTGACGCCAATTATTTCATTCTCTCCATGTAAAACGTCTTCCGCTCACATTGTGTTATCCACCAGATGCCAATTATTTCATTCTCTCCATGTAAAACGTCTTCCGCTCACATTGTGTTATCCACCAGATGCCAATTAGATCATTGTCTCCATGTGGAACGTCTTCCGCTCACATTGTATTATCCACCAGATGCCAATTAGATCATTGTCTCCATGTGAAACGTCTTCTGCTCACATTGTATTATCCACCAGATACCAATTAGATCATTGTCTCGACGTGAAACGTCTTCCGCTCACATTGTGTTATCCACCAGATGCCAATTAGATCATTGTCTCCATGTGAAACGTCTTCCGCTCACATTGTGTTATCCACTTGACGCCAATTATTTCATTCTCTCCATGTAAAACGTCTTCCGCTCACATTGTGTTATCCACTTGACGCCAATTAGATCATTGTCTCCATGTGAAATGTCTTCCATTCACATTGTGTTATCCACCAGATACCAATTAGATCATTGTCTCCATGTGAAACGTCTTCAGCTCATATTGTATTATCCACCAGATGCCAATTAGATCATTGTCTCGACGTGAAACGTCTTCCGCTCACATTGTGTTATCCACCAGATGCCAATTAGATCATTGTCTCCATGTGAAACGTCTTCAGCTCATATTGTGTTATCCACCAGATACCAATTAGATCATTGTCTCCATGTAAAACGTCTTCCGCTCACATTGTGTTATCCACCAGATGCCAATTAGATCATTGTCTCCATGTGAAACGTCTTCAGCTCATATTGTGTTATCCACCAGATACCAATTAGATCATTGTCTCCATGTGAAACGTCTTCCGCTCACATTGTGTTATCCACTTGACGCCAATTATTTCATTCTCTCCATGTAAAACGTCTTCCGCTCACATTGTGTTATCCACCAGATGCCAATTAGATCATTCTCTCCATGAAAAACGTCATCCGCTCACATTGTGTTATCCACTTGACATCAATTAGATCATTGTCTCCATTTGAAATGTCTTCCGCTCACATTGTGTTATCCACCAGATTGCAATGAGATCATTGTCTCTATGTGAAAAGTCTTCCACTCACATTGTGTTATCTACCAGATGACAATTAGATCATTATCTCCATGTGAAACGTCTTCCGCTCACATTGTGTTATCCACTTGATGCAAATTATTTCATTCTCTCCATGTAAAACGTCTTCCACTCACATTGTGTTATCCACTTGACGCCAATTAGATCATTGTCTCTATGTGAAATGTCGTCCATTCACATTGTGTTATCCACCAGATACCAATTAGATCATTGTCTCCATGTGAAACGTCTTCAGCTCATATTGTGTTATCCACCAGATACCAATTAGATCATTGTCTCCATGTGAAACGTCTTCCGCTCACATTGTGTTATCCACTTGACGCCAATTATTTCATTCTCTCCATGTAAAACGTCTTCCGCTCACATTGTGTTATCCACCAGATGCCAATTAGATAATTGTCTCCATGTGAAACGTCAATCGCTCACATTGTTTTATCCAACAGATACCAATTAGATCATTGTCTCCATGTGAAACGTCTTCTGCTCACATTGTATTATCCACCAGATACCAATTAGATCATTGTCTCGACGTGAAACGTCTTCCGCTCGCATTGTGTTATCCACCAGATGCCAATTAGATCATTGTCTCCATGTGAAACGTCTTCAGCTGATATTGTGTTATCCACCAGATGCCAATTAGATCATTGTCTCGACGTGAAACGTCTTCCGCTCACATTGTGTTATCCACCAGATGCAAATTAGATCATTGTCTCCATGTGAAACGTCTTCAGCTCATATTGTGTTATCCACCAGATACCAATTAGATCATTGTCTCCATGTGAAACGTCTTCTGCTCACATTGTATTATCCACCAGATACCAATTAGATCATTGTCTCGACGTGAAACGTCTTCCGCTCACATTGTGTTATCCACCAGATGCCAATTAGATCATTGTCTCCATGTGAAACGTCTTCAGCTGATATTGTGTTATCCACCAGATGCCAATTAGATCATTGTCTCGACGTGAAACGTCTTCCGCTCACATTGTGTTATCCACCAGATGCCAATTAGATCATTGTCTCCATGTGAAACGTCTTCAGCTCATATTGTGTTATCCACCAGATACCAATTAGATCATTGTCTCCATGTGAAACGTCTTCCGCTCACATTGTGTTATCCACTTGACGCCAATTATTTCATTCTCTCCATGTAAAACGTCTTCCGCTCACATTGTGTTATCCACCAGATGCCAATTAGATCATTGTCTCCATGTGAAACGTCTTCCGCTCACATTGTGTTATCCACTTGACGCCAATTATTTCATTCTCTCCATGTAAAACGTCTTCCGCTCACATTGTGTTATCCACCAGATGCCAATTAGATCATTCTCTCCATGAAAAACGTCATCCGCTCACATTGTGTTATCCACTTGACATCAATTAGATCATTGTCTCCATGTGAAATGTCTTCCGCTCACATTGTGTTATCCACCAGATTGCAATGAGATCATTGTCTCTATGTGAAAAGTCTTCCACTCACATTGTGTTATCTACCAGATGCCAATTAGATCATTATCTCCATGTGAAACGTCTTCCGCTCACATTGTGTTATCCACTTGATGCCAATTATTTCATTCTCTCCATGTAAAACGTCTTCCACTCACATTGTGTTATCCACTTGACGCCAATTAGATCATTGTCTCCATGTGAAATGTCGTCCATTCACATTGTGTTATCCACCAGATACCAATTAGATCATTGTCTCCATGTGAAACGTCTTCAGCTCATATTGTGTTATCCACCAGATACCAATTAGATCATTGTCTCCATGTGAAACGTCTTCCGCTCACATTGTGTTATCCACTTGACGCCAATTATTTCATTCTCTCCATGTAAAACGTCTTCCGCTCACATTGTGTTATCCACCAGATACCAATTAGATCATTGTCGCCATGTGAAACGTCAGTCGCTCACATTGTTTTATCCAACAGATACCAATTAGATCATTGTCTCCATGTGAAACGTCTTCTGCTCACATTGTATTATCCACCAGATACCAATTAGATCATTGTCTCGACGTGAAACGTCTTCCGCTCGCATTGTGTTATCCACCAGATGCCAATTAGATCATTGTCTCCATGTGAAACGTCTTCAGCTGATATTGTGTTATCCACCAGATGCCAATTAGATCATTGTCTCGACGTGAAACGTCTTCCGCTCACATTGTGTTATCCACCAGATGCAAATTAGATCATTGTCTCCATGTGAAACGTCTTCAGCTCATATTGTGTTATCCACCAGATACCAATTAGATCATTGTCTCCATGTGAAACGTCTTCCGCTCACATTGTGTTATCCACTTGACGCCAATTATTTCATTCTCTCCATGTAAAACGTCTTCCGCTCACATTGTGTTATCCACCAGATGCCAATTAGATCATTGTCTCCATGTGAAACGTCTTCAGCTCATATTGTGTTATCCACCAGATACCAATTAGATCATTGTCTCCATGTGAAACGTCTTCTGCTCACATTGTATTATCCACCAGATACCAATTAGATCATTGTCTCGACGTGAAACGTCTTCCGCTCACATTGTGTTATCCACCAGATGCCAATTAGATCATTGTCTCCATGTGAAACGTCTTCAGCTCATATTGTGTTATCCACCAGATACCAATTAGATCATTGTCTCCATGTGAAACGTCTTCCGCTCACATTGTGTTATCCACTTGACGCCAATTATTTCATTCTCTCCATGTAAAACGTCTTCCGCTCACATTGTGTTATCCACCAGATGCCAATTAGATCATTGTCTCCATGTGAAACGTCTTCCGCTCACATTGTGTTATCCACTTGACGCCAATTATTTCATTCTCTCCATGTAAAACGTCTTCCGCTCACATTGTGTTATCCACCAGATGCCAATTAGATCATTCTCTCCATGAAAAACGTCATCCGCTCACATTGTGTTATCCACTTGACATCAATTAGATCATTGTCTCCATGTGAAATGTCTTCCGCTCACATTGTGTTATCCACCAGATTGCAATGAGATCATTGTCTCTATGTGAAAAGTCTTCCACTCACATTGTGTTATCTACCAGATGCCAATTAGATCATTATCTCCATGTGAAACGTCTTCCGCTCACATTGTGTTATCCACTTGATGCCAATTATTTCATTCTCTCCATGTAAAACGTCTTCCACTCACATTGTGTTATCCACTTGACGCCAATTAGATCATTGTCTCCATGTGAAATGTCGTCCATTCACATTGTGTTATCCACCAGATACCAATTAGATCATTGTCTCCATGTGAAACGTCTTCAGCTCATATTGTGTTATCCACCAGATACCAATTAGATCATTGTCTCCATGTGAAACGTCTTCCGCTCACATTGTGTTATCCACTTGACGCCAATTATTTCATTCTCTCCATGTAAAACGTCTTCCGCTCACATTGTGTTATCCACCAGATACCAATTAGATCATTGTCTCCATGTGAAACGTCAGTCGCTCACATTGTTTTATCCAACAGATACCAATTAGATCATTGTCTCCATGTGAAACGTCTTCTGCTCACATTGTATTATCCACCAGATACCAATTAGATCATTGTCTCGACGTGAAACGTCTTCCGCTCGCATTGTGTTATCCAGCAGATGCCAATTAGATCATTGTCTCCATGTGAACGTCTTCAGCTGATATTGTGTTATCCACCAGATGCCAATTAGATCATTGTCTCGACGTGAAACGTCTTCCGCTCACATTGTGTTATCCACCAGATGCAAATTAGATCATTGTCTCCATGTGAAACGTCTTCAGCTCATATTGTGTTATCCACCAGATACCAATTAGATCATTGTCTCCATGTGAAACGTCTTCCGCTCACATTGTGTTATCCACTTGACGCCAATTATTTCATTCTCTCCATGTAAAACGTCTTCCGCTCACATTGTGTTATCCACCAGATGCCAATTAGATCATTGTCTCCATGTGAAACGTCTTCAGCTCATATTGTGTTATCCACCTGATACCAATTAGATCATTGTCTCCATGTGAAACGTCTTCCGCTCACATTGTGTTATCCACTTGACGCCAATTATTTCATTCTCTCCATGTAAAACGTCTTCCGCTCACATTGTGTTATCCACCAGATGCCAATTAGATCATTGTCTCCATGTGAAACGTCATCCGCTCACATTGTGTTATCCACTTGACATCAATTAGATCTTTGTTCTTTGTCTCCATGTGAAATGTCTTACGCTCACATTGTGTTATCCACCAGATTGCAATGAGATCATTGTCTCTATGTGAAAAGTCTTCCACTCACATTGTGTTTTCTACCAGATGCCAATTAGATCATTATCTCCATGTGAAACGTCTTCCGCTCACATTGTGTTATCCACTTGACGCCAATTATTTCATTGTCTCCATGTGAAATGTCTTCCACTCACATTGTGTTATCTACCAGATGCCAATTAGATCATTATCTCCATGTGAAACGTCTTCCGCTCACATTGTGTTATCCACTTGACGCCAATTATTTCATTCTCTCCATGTAAAACGTCTGCCGCCCACATTGTGTTATCCACCAGATGCCAATGAGATCATTGTCTCCATGTGAAACGTCTTCACCTCATATTGTGTTATCCACAATATACCAATTAGATCATCGTCTCCATGTGAAACGTTTTCCGCTCACATTGTGTTATCCACTTGACGCCAGTTATTTCATTCTCTCCATGTAAAACGTCTTCCGCCCACATTGTGTTATCCACCAGATGCCAATGAGATCATTGTCTCCATGTGAAACGTCTTCACCTCACATTGTATTATCCACCAGATGCCAATTAGATCATTGTCTCCATGTGGAATGTCTTCCGCTCACATTGTATTATCCACCAGATGTCAATTAGATCATTGTCTCCATGTGAAACGTCTTCTGCTCACATTGTATTATCCACCAGATACCAATTAGGTCATTGTCTCTATGTTGAACCTTCTTCCGCTCACATTGAGTTATCCACCAGATACAATTTAGATCATTGTCTCCATGTGAAACGTCTTCCGCTCACATTGTGTTATCCACCAGATGCCAATTAGATCATTGTCTCCATGTGAAACGTCTTCAGCTCATATTGTGTTATCCACCAGATACCAATTAGATCATTGTCTCCATGTGAAACGTCTTCCGCTCACATTGTGTTATCCACTTGACGCCAATTATTTCATTCTCTCCATGTAAAACGTCTTCCGCTCACATTGTGTTATCCACCAGATGCCAATTAGATCATTGTCTCCATGTGGAACGTCTTCCGCTCACATTGTATTATCCACCAGATGCCAATTAGATCATTGTCTCCATGTGAAACGTCTTCTGCTCACATTGTATTATCCACCAGATACCAATTAGATCATTGTCTCTATGTTAAACCTTCTTCTGCTCACATTGTGTTATCCACCAGATGCCAATTAGATCATTGTCTCCATGTGAAACGTCTTCAGCTGATATTGTGTTATCCACCAGATGCCAATTAGATCATTGTATCGACGTGAAACGTCTTCCGCTCACATTGTGTTATCCACCAGATGCCAATTAGATCATTGTCTCCATGTGAAACGTCTTCAGCTCATATTCTGTTATCTACCAGATACCAATTAGATCATTGTCTCCATGTGAAACGTCTTCCTCTCACATTGTGTTATCCACTTGATGCCAATTATATCATTCTCTCCATGTAAAACGTCTACCGCTCACATTGTGTTATCCACCAGATGCCAATTAGATCATAGTCTCCATGTGGAACGTCTCCCGCTCACATTGTATTATCCACCAGATGCCAATTAGATCATTGTCTCGACGTGAAACGTCTTCCGCTCACATTGTGTTATCCACCAGATGCCAATTAGATCATTGTCTCCATGTGAAACGTCTTCAGCTCATATTGTGTTATCCACCAGATACCAATTAGATCATTGTCTCCATGTGAAACGTCTTCCGCTCACATTGTGTTATCCACTTGACGCCAATTATTTCATTCTCTCCATGTAAAACGTCTTCCGCTCACATTGTGTTATCCACCAGATGCCAATTAGATCATTGTCTCCATGTGAAACGTCTTCCGCTCACATTGTGTTATCCACTTGACGCCAATTATTTCATTCTCTCCATGTAAAACGTCTTCCGCTCACATTGTGTTATCCACCAGATGCCAATTAGATCATTCTCTCCATGAAAAACGTCATCCGCTCACATTGTGTTATCCACTTGACATCAATTAGATCATTGTCTCCATGTGAAATGTCTTCCGCTCACATTGTGTTATCCACCAGATTGCAATGAGATCATTGTCTCTATGTGAAAAGTCTTCCACTCACATTGTGTTATCTACCAGATGCCAATTAGATCATTATCTCCATGTGAAACGTCTTCCGCTCACATTGTGTTATCCACTTGATGCCAATTATTTCATTCTCTCCATGTAAAACGTCTTCCACTCACATTGTGTTATCCACTTGACGCCAATTAGATCATTGTCTCCATGTGAAATGTCGTCCATTCACATTGTGTTATCCACCAGATACCAATTAGATCATTGTCTCCATGTGAAACGTCTTCAGCTCATATTGTGTTATCCACCAGATACCAATTAGATCATTGTCTCCATGTGAAACGTCTTCCGCTCACATTGTGTTATCCACTTGACGCCAATTATTTCATTCTCTCCATGTAAAACGTCTTCCGCTCACATTGTGTTATCCACCAGATACCAATTAGATCATTGTCTCCATGTGAAACGTCAGTCGCTCACATTGTTTTATCCAACAGATACCAATTAGATCATTGTCTCCATGTGAAACGTCTTCTGCTCACATTGTATTATCCACCAGATACCAATTAGATCATTGTCTCGACGTGAAACGTCTTCCGCTCGCATTGTGTTATCCACCAGATGCCAATTAGATCATTGTCTCCATGTGAAACGTCTTCAGCTGATATTGTGTTATCCACCAGATGCCAATTAGATCATTGTCTCGACGTGAAACGTATTCCGCTCACATTGTGTTATCCACCAGATGCAAATTAGATCATTGTCTCCATGTGAAACGTCTTCAGCTCATATTGTGTTATCCACCAGATACCAATTAGATCATTGTCTCCATGTGAAACGTCTTCCGCTCACATTGTGTTATCCACTTGACGCCAATTATTTCATTCTCTCCATGTAAAACGTCTTCCGCTCACATTGTGTTATCCACCAGATGCCAATTAGATCATTGTCTCCATGTGAAACGTCTTCAGCTCATATTGTGTTATCCACCAGATACCAATTAGATCATTGTCTCCATGTGAAACGTCTTCTGCTCACATTGTATTATCCACCAGATACCAATTAGATCATTGTCTCGACGTGAAACGTCTTCCGCTCACATTGTGTTATCCACCATATTCCAATTAGATCATTGTCTCCATGTGAAACGTCTTCAGCTGATATTGTGTTATCCACCAGATGCCAATTAGATCATTGTCTCGACGTGAAACGTCTTCCGCTCGCATTGTGTTATCCACCAGATGCCAATTAGATCATTGTCTCCATGTGAAACGTCTTCAGCTGATATTGTGTTATCCACCAGATGCCAATTAGATCATTGTCTCGACGTGAAACGTCTTCCGCTCGCATTGTGTTATCCACCAGATGCCAATTAGATCATTGTCTCCATGTGAAACGTCTTCAGCTGATATTGTGTTATCCACCAGATGCCAATTAGATCATTGTCTCGACGTGAAACGTATTCCGCTCACATTGTGTTATCCACCAGATGCAAATTAGATCATTGTCTCCATGTGAAACGTCTTCCGCTCACATTGTGTTATCCACCAGATGCCAATTAGATCATTGTCTCCATGTGAAACGTCTTCAGCTCATATTGTGTTATCCACCAGATACCAATTAGATCATTGTCTCCATGTGAAACGTCTTCCGCTCACATTGTGTTATCCACTTGACGCCAATTATTTCATTCTCTCCATGTAAAACGTCTTCCGCTCACATTGTGTTATCCACCAGATGCCAATTAGATCATTGTCTCCATGTGAAACGTCTTCCGCTCACATTGTGTTATCCACTTGACGCCAATTATTTCATTCTCTCCATGTAAAACGTCTTCCGCTCACATTGTGTTATCCACCAGATGCCAATTAGATCATTCTCTCCATGAAAAACGTCATCCGCTCACATTGTGTTATCCACTTGACATCAATTAGATCATTGTCTCCATGTGAAATGTCTTCCGCTCACATTGTGTTATCCACCAGATTGCAATGAGATCATTGTCTCTATGTGAAAAGTCTTCCACTCACATTGTGTTATCTACCAGATGCCAATTAGATCATTATCTCCATGTGAAACGTCTTCCGCTCACATTGTGTTATCCACTTGATGCCAATTATTTCATTCTCTCCATGTAAAACGTCTTCCACTCACATTGTGTTATCCACTTGACGCCAATTAGATCATTGTCTCCATGTGAAATGTCGTCCATTCACATTGTGTTATCCACCAGATACCAATTAGATCATTGTCTCCATGTGAAACGTCTTCAGCTCATATTGTGTTATCCACCAGATACCAATTAGATCATTGTCTCCATGTGAAACGTCTTCCGCTCACATTGTGTTATCCACTTGACGCCAATTAGATCATTGTCTCCATGTGAAACGTCTTCTGCTCACATTGTATTATCCACCAGATACCAATTAGATCATTGTCTCGACGTGAAACGTCTTCCGCTCGCATTGTGTTATCCACCAGATGCCAATTAGATCATTGTCTCCATGTGAAACGTCTTCAGCTGATATTGTGTTATCCACCAGATGCCAATTAGATCATTGTCTCGACGTGAAACGTCTTCCGCTCACATTGTGTTATCCACCAGATGCAAATTAGATCATTGTCTCCATGTGAAACGTCTTCAGCTCATATTGTGTTATCCACCAGATACCAATTAGATCATTGTCTCCATGTGAAACGTCTTCCGCTCACATTGTGTTATCCACTTGACGCCAATTATTTCATTCTCTCCATGTAAAACGTCTTCCGCTCACATTGTGTTATCCACCAGATGCCAATTAGATCATTGTCTCCATGTGAAACGTCTTCAGCTCATATTGTGTTATCCACCAGATACCAATTAGATCATTGTCTCCATGTGAAACGTCTTCCGCTCACATTGTGTTATCCACTTGACGCCAATTATTTCATTCTCTCCATGTAAAACGTCTTCCGCTCACATTGTGTTATCCACCAGATGCCAATTAGATCATTGTCTCCATGTGAAACGTCATCCGCTCACATTGTGTTATCCACTTGACATCAATTAGATCTTTGTTCTTTGTCTCCATGTGAAATGTCTTCCGCTCACATTGTGTTATCCACCAGATTGCAATGAGATCATTGTCTCTATGTGAAAAGTCTTCCACTCACATTGTGTTTTCTACCAGATGCCAATTAGATCATTATCTCCATGTGAAACGTCTTCCGCTCACATTGTGTTATCCACTTGACGCCAATTATTTCATTCTCTCCATGTAAAACGTCTTCCGCTCACATTGTGTTATCCACTTGACGCCAATTAGATCATTGTCTCCATGTGAAATGTCTTCCACTCACATTGTGTTATCTACCAGATGCCAATTAGATCATTATCTCCATGTGAAACGTCTTCCGCTCACATTGTGTTATCCACTTGACGCCAATTATTTCATTCTCTCCATGTAAAACGTCTGCCGCCCACATTGTGTTATCCACCAGATGCCAATGAGATCATTGTCTCCATGTGAAACGTCTTCACCTCATATTGTGTTATCCACAATATACCAATTAGATCATCGTCTCCATGTGAAACGTTTTCCGCTCACATTGTGTTATCCACTTGACGCCAGTTATTTCATTCTCTCCATGTAAAACGTCTTCCGCCCACATTGTGTTATCCACCAGATGCCAATGAGATCATTGTCTCCATGTGAAACGTCTTCACCTCACATTGTATTATCCACCAGATGCCAATTAGATCATTGTCTCCATGTGGAATGTCTTCCGCTCACATTGTATTATCCACCAGATGTCAATTAGATCATTGTCTCCATGTGAAACGTCTTCTGCTCACATTGTATTATCCACCAGATACCAATTAGGTCATTGTCTCTATGTTGAACCTTCTTCCGCTCACATTGAGTTATCCACCAGATACAATTTAGATCATTGTCTCCATGTGAAACGTCTTCCGCTCACATTGTGTTATCCACCAGATGCCAATTAGATCATTGTCTCCATGTGAAACGTCTTCAGCTCATATTGTGTTATCCACCAGATACCAATTAGATCATTGTCTCCATGTGAAACGTCTTCCGCTCACATTGTGTTATCCACTTGACGCCAATTATTTCATTCTCTCCATGTAAAACGTCTTCCGCTCACATTGTGTTATCCACCAGATGCCAATTAGATCATTGTCTCCATGTGGAACGTCTTCCGCTCACATTGTATTATCCACCAGATGCCAATTAGATCATTGTCTCCATGTGAAACGTCTTCTGCTCACATTGTATTATCCACCAGATACCAATTAGATCATTGTCTCTATGTTGAACCTTCTTCTGCTCACATTGTGTTATCCACCAGATGCCAATTAGATCATTGTCTCCATGTGAAACGTCTTCAGCTGATATTGTGTTATCCACCAGATGCCAATTAGATCATTGTATCGACGTGAAACGTCTTCCGCTCACATTGTGTTATCCACCAGATGCCAATTAGATCATTGTCTCCATGTGAAACGTCTTCAGCTCATATTCTGTTATCCACCAGATACCAATTAGATCATTGTCTCCATGTGAAACGTCTTCCTCTCACATTGTGTTATCCACTTGATGCCAATTATTTCATTCTCTCCATGTAAAACGTCTACCGCTCACATTGTGTTATCCACCAGATGCCAATTAGATCATAGTCTCCATGTGGAACGTCTCCCGCTCACATTGTATTATCCACCAGATGCCAATTAGATCATTGTCTCCATGTGAAACGTCTTCCGCTCACAGTGTATTATCCACCAGATGCCAATTAGATCATTGTCTCCATGTGAAACGTCTGTCGCTCACATTGTGTTATCCACTTGACGCCAATTATTTCATTCTCTCCATGTAAAACGTCTTCCGCTCACATTGTGTTATCCACCAGATGCCAATTAGATCATTGTCTCCATGTGAAACGTCTTCCGCTCACATTGTGTTATCCACTTGACGCCAATTATTTCATTCTCTCCATGTGAAACGTTTTCTGCACACATTGTGTTATCCACCAGATACCAATGAGATCATTGTCTCCATGTGAAACGTCTCCCACTCACATTGTGTTATCCACCAGATATCAATTAGATCATTGTCTCCATGTGAAACGTCTGTCGCTCACATTGTGTTATCCACCAGATACCAATTAGATCATTGTCTCCATGTGAAACGTCTTCCGCTCACATTGTGTTATCCATCAAATACCAATTAGATCATTGTCTCCATGTGAAATGTCTTCCGCTCACATTGTGTTATGCACCAGATGCCAATTATTTCATTGTCTCCATGTGAAACGTCTTCCGCTCACATTGTGTTATCCACCAGATACCAATTAGATCATTGTCTCCATGTGAAACGTCTTCCGCTCACTTTGTGTTATCCACCAGATTGCAATGAGATCATTGTCTCTATGTGAAAAGTCTTCCACTCACATTGTATTATCTACCAGATGCCAATTAGATCATTATCTCCATGTGAAACGTCTTCCGCTCACATTGTGTTATCCACTTGACGCCAATTATTTCATTCTCTCCATGTAAAACGTCTTCCGCTCACATTGTGTTATCCACCAGATGCCAATTAGATCATTGTCTCCATGTTGAACGTCTTCCGTCTCATTGTATTATCCACCAGATGCCAATTAGATCATTGTCTCCATGTGAAACGTCTTCTGCTCACATTGTATTATCCACCAGATACCAATTAGATCATTGTCTCTGTGTTGAACCTTCTTCCGCTCACATTGTGTTATCCACCAGATGCCAATTAGATCATTGTCTCCAAGTGAAACGTCTTCAGCTGATATTGTGTTATCTACCAGATGCCAATTAGATCATTGTCTCGATGTGAAACGTCCTCAGCTCATATTCTGTTATCCACCAGATACCAATTAGATCATTGTCTCCATGTGAAACGTCTTCCGCTCACATTGTGTTATCCACTTGATGCCAATTATTTCATTCTCTCCATGAAAAACGTCTACCGCTCACATTGTGTAATCCACCAGATGCCAATTAGATCATAGTCTCCATGTGGAACGTCTCCCGCTCACATTGTATTATCCACCAGATGCCAATTAGATCATTGTCTCCATGTGAAACGTCTTCCGCTCACAGTGTATTATCCACCAGATGCCAATTAGATCATTGTGTCCATGTGAAACGTCTTCCGCTCACATTGTGTTATCCACTTGACGCAAATTATTTCATTCTCTCCATGTAAAACGTCTTCCGTTCACATTGTGTTATCCACTTGACGCCAATTAGATCATTGTCTCCATGTGAAACGTCTTCAGCTCATATTGTGTTATCCACCAGATACCAATTAGATCATTGTCTCCATGTGAAACGTCTTCAGCTCATATTGTGTTATCCACCAGATACCAATTAGATCATTGTCTCCATGTGAAACGTCTTCCGCTCACATTGTGTTATCCACTTGACGCCAATTATGTCATTCTCTCCATGTAAAACGTCTTCCGCTCACATTGTGTTATCCACCAGATGCCAATTAGATCATTGTCTCCATGTGGAACGTCTTCCGCTCACATTGTATTATCCACCAGATGCCAATTAGATCATTGTCTCCATGTGAAACGTCTTCTGCTCACATTGTATTATCCACCAGATACCAATTAGATCATTGTCTCTATGTTGAACCTTCTTCCGCTCACATTGTGTTATCCACCAGGTGCCAATTAGATCATTGTCTCCATGTGAAACGTCTTCAGCTGATATTGTGTTATCCACCAGATATCAATTAGATCATTGTCTCCATGTGAAACGTCTTCCGCTCACATTGTGTTATCTACCAGATACCAATGAGATCATTGTCTCCATGTGAAACGTCTTCCGCTCACATTGTGTTATCCACTTGACGCCAATTATTTCATTCTCTCCATGTAAAACGTCTTCCGCTCACATTGTGTTATCCACCAGATGCCAATTAGATCATTGTCTCCATGTTGAACGTCTTCCGTCACATTGTATTATCCACCAGATGCCAATTAGATCATTGTCTCCATGTGAAACGTCTTCTGCTCACATTGTATTATCCACCAGATACCAATTAGATCATTGTCTCTGTGTTGAACCTTCTTCCGCTCACATTGTGTTATCCACCAGATGCCAATTAGATCATTGTCTCCATGTGAAACGTCTTCAGCTGATATTGTGTTATCTACCAGATGCCAATTAGATCATTGTCTCGATGTGAAACGTCCTCAGCTCATATTCTGTTATCCACCAGATACCAATTAGATCATTGTCTCCATGTGAAACGTCTTCCGCTCACATTGTGTTATCCACTTGATGCCAATTATTTCATTCTCTCCATGAAAAACGTCTACCGCTCACATTGTGTAATCCACCAGATGCCAATTAGATCATAGTCTCCATGTGGAACGTCTCCCGCTCACATTGTATTATCCACCAGATGCCAATTAGATCATTGTCTCCATGTGAAACTTCTTCCGCTCACAGTGTATTATCCACCAGATGCCAATTAGATCATTGTGTCCATGTGAAACGTCTTCCGCTCACATTGTGTTATCCACTTGACGCAAATTATTTCATTCTCTCCATGTAAAACGTCTTCCGCTCACATTGTGTTATCCACCAGATGCCAATTAGATCATTGTCTCCATGTGGAACGTCTTCCGCTCACATTGTATTATCCACCAGATGCCAATTAGATCATTGTCTCCATGTGAAACGTCTTCTGCTCACATTGTATTATCCACCAGATACCAATTAGATCATTGTCTCTATGTTGAACCTTCTTCCGCTCACATTGTGTTATCCACCAGGTGCCAATTAGATCATTGTCTCCATGTGAAACGTCTTCAGCTGATATTCTGTTATCCACCAGAAATCAATTAGATCATTGTCTCCATGTGAAACGTCTTCCGCTCACATTGTGTTATCTACCAGATACCAATGAGATCATTGTCTCCATGTGAAACGTCTTCCGCTCACATTGTGTTATCCACTTGACGCCAATTATTTCATTCTCTCCATGTAAAACGTCTTCCGCTCACATTGTGTTATCCACCAGATGCCAATTAGATCATTGTCTCCATGTTGAACGACTTCCGTCACATTGTATTATCCACCAGATGCCAATTAGATCATTGTCTCCATGTGAAACGTCTTCTGCTCACATTGTATTATCCACCAGATACCAATTAGATCATTGTCTCTGTGTTGAACCTTCTTCCGCTCACATTGTGTTATCCACCAGATGCCAATTAGATCATTGTCTCCATGTGAAACGTCTTCAGCTGATATTGTGTTATCTACCAGATGCCAATTAGATCATTGTCTCGATGTGAAACGTCCTCAGCTCATATTCTGTTATCCACCAGATACCAATTAGATCATTGTCTCCATGTGAAACGTCTTCCGCTCACCTTGTGTTATCCACTTGATGCAAATTATTTCATTCTCTCCATGAAAAACGTCTACCGCTCACATTGCGTTATCCACCAGATGCCAATTAGATCATTGTCTCCATGTGGAACGTCTTCCGCTCACATTGTATTATCCACCAGATGCCAATTAGATCATTGTCTCCATGTGAAACGTCTTCTGCTCACATTGTATTATCCACCAGATACCAATTAGATCATTGTCTCTATGTTGAACCTTCTTCCGCTCACATTGTGTTATCCACCAGGTGCCAATTAGATCATTGTCTCCATGTGAAACGTCTTCAGCTGATATTGTGTTATCCACCAGATATCAATTAGATCATTGTCTCCATGTGAAACGTCTTCCGCTCACATTGTGTTATCTACCAGATACCAATGAGATCATTGTCTCCATGTGAAACGTCTTCCGCTCACATTGTGTTATCCACTTGACGCCAATTATTTCATTCTCTCCATGTAAAACGTCTTCCGCTCACATTGTGTTATCCACCAGATGCCAATTAGATCATTGTCTCCATGTTGAACGTCTTCCGTCACATTGTATTATCCACCAGATGCCAATTAGATCATTGTCTCCATGTGAAACGTCTTCTGCTCACATTGTATTATCCACCAGATACCAATTAGATCATTGTCTCTGTGTTGAACCTTCTTCCGCTCACATTGTGTTATCCACCAGATGCCAATTAGATCATTATCTCCATGTGAAACGTCTTCAGCTGATATTGTGTTATCTACCAGATGCCAATTAGATCATTGTCTCGATGTGAAACGTCCTCAGCTCATATTCTGTTATCCACCAGATACCAATTAGATCATTGTCTCCATGTGAAACGTCTTCCGCTCACATTGTGTTATCCACTTGATGCCAATTATTTCATTCTCTCCATGAAAAACGTCTACCGCTCACATTGTGTAATCCACCAGATGCCAATTAGATCATAGTCTCCATGTGGAACGTCTCCCGCTCACATTGTATTATCCACCAGATGCCAATTAGATCATTGTCTCCATGTGAAACTTCTTCCGCTCACAGTGTATTATCCACCAGATGCCAATTAGATCATTGTGTCCATGTGAAACGTCTTCCGCTCACATTGTGTTATCCACTTGACGCAAATTATTTCATTCTCTCCATGTAAAACGTCTTCCGTTCACATTGTGTTATCCACTTGACGCCAATTAGATCATTGTCTCCATGTGAAACGTCTTCAGCTCATATTGTGTTATCCACCAGATACCAATTAGATCATTGTCTCCATGTGAAACGTCTTCAGCTCATATTGTGTTATCCACCAGATACCAATTAGATCATTGTCTCCATGTGAAACGTCTTCCGCTCACATTGTGTTATCCACTTGACGCCAATTATGTCATTCTCTCCATGTAAAACGTCTTCCGCTCACATTGTGTTATCCACCAGATGCCAATTAGATCATTGTCTCCATGTGGAACGTCTTCCGCTCACATTGTATTATCCACCAGATGACAATTAGATCATTGTCTCCATGTGAAACGTCTTCTGCTCACATTGTATTATCCACCAGATACCAATTAGATCATTGTCTCTATGTTGAACCTTCTTCCGCTCACATTGTGTTATCCACCAGGTGCCAATTAGATCATTGTCTCCATGTGAAACGTCTTCAGCTGATATTGTGTTATCCACCAGATGCCAATTAGATCATTGTCTCGATGTGAAACGTCTTCCGCTCACATTGTGGTATCCACCAGATGCCAATTAGATCATTGTATCCATGTGAAACGTCTTCAGCTCATATTCTGTTATCCACCAGATACCAATTAGATCATTGTCTCCATGTGAAACGTCTTCCGCTCACATTGTGTTATCCACTTGATGCCAATTAGATCATTCTCTCCATGTAAAACGTCTACCGCTCACATTGTGTTATCCACCAGATGCCAATTAGATCATAGTCTCCATGTGGAACGTCTCCCGCTCACATTGTATTATCCACCAGAGGCCAATTAGATCATTGTCTCCATGTGAAACGTCTTCCGCTCACAGTGTATTATCCACCAGATGCCAATTAGATCATTGTCTCCATGTGAAACGTCTTCCGCTCACATTGTGTTATCCACTTGACGCAAATTATTTCATTCTCTCCATGTAAAACGTCTTCCGTTCACATTGTGTTATCCACTTGATGCCAATTAGATCATTGTCTCCATGTGAAATGTCTTCCATTCACATTGTGTTATTGACCAGATACCAATTAGATCACTGTCTCCATGTTGAAACGTCTTCCGTTCACATTGTGTTATCCACTTGACGCCAATTATTTCATTCTCTCCATGTAAAACGTCTTCAGCTCATATTGTGTTATCCACCAGATGCCAATTAGATCATTGTCTCCACGTGAAACGTCTTCCGCTCACATTGTGTTATCCACTTGACGCCAATTATTTCATTCTCTCCATGTGAAACGTCTTCCGCTCACATTGTGTTATCCACCAGATGCCAATTAGATCATTGTCTCCATGTGAAACGTCTTCAGCTCATATTGTGTTATCCACCAGATACCAATTAGATCATTGTCTCCATGTGAAACGTCTTCCGCTCACATTGTGTTATCCACTTGACGCCAATTATTTCATTCTCTCCATGTAAAACGTCTTCCGCTCACATTGTGCTATCCACCAGATATCAATTAGATCATTGTCTCCATGTGAAACGTCTGTCGCTCACATTGTGTTATCCACCAGATACCAATTAGATCATTGTCTCCATGTGAAACGTCTTCCGCTCACATTGTGTTATCCATCAAATACCAATTAGATCATTGTCTCCATGTGAAACGTCTTCTGATCACATTGTGTTATCCACCAGATACCAATTAGATCATTGTCTCCATGTGAAACGTCTTCCGCTCACATTGTGTTATGCACCAGATGCCAATTGTTTCATTGTCTCCATGTGAAACGTCTTCCGCTCACATTGTGTTATCCACCAGATACCAATTAGATCATTGTCTCCATGTGAAGCGTCTTCCGCTCACTTTGTGTTATCCACCAGATTGCAATGAGATCATTGTCTCTATGTGAAAAGTCTTCCACTCACATTGTGTTATCTACCAGATGCCAATTTGATCATTATCTCCATGTGAAACGTCTTCCGCTCACATTGTGTTATCCACTTGACGCCAATTATTTCATTCTCTCCATGTAAAACGTCTTCCGCTCACATTGTGTTATCCACTTGACGCCAATTAGATCATTGTCTCCATGTGAAATGTCTTCCATTCACGTTGTGTTATCCACCAGATACCAATTAGATCATTGTCTCCATGTGAAACGTCTTCAGCTCATATTGTGTTATCCACCAGATACCAATTAGATCATTGTCTCCATGTGAAACGTCTTCCGCTCACATTGTGTTATCCACTTGACGCCAATTATTTCATTCTCTCCATGTAAAACGTCTTCCGCTCACATTGTGTTATCCACCAGATGCCAATTAGATCATTGTCTCCATGTTGAACGTCTTCCGCTCACATTGTATTATCCACCAGATGCCAATTAGATCATTGTCTCCATGTGAAACGTCTTCTGCTCACATTGTATTATCCACCAGATACCAATTAGATCATTGTCTCTATGTTGAACCTTCTTCCGCTCACATTGTGTTATCCACCAGATGCCAATTAGATCATTGTCTCCATGTGAAACGTCTTCAGCTGATAATGTGTTATCCACCAGATGCCAATTAGATCATTGTCTCGATGTGAAACGTCTTCCTCTCACATTGTGTTATCCACCAGATGCCAATTAGATCATTGTCTCCATGTGAAACGTCTTCAGCTCATATTCTGTTATCCACCAGATACCAATTAGATCATTGTCTCCATGTGAAACGTCTTCCGCTCACATTGTGTTATCCACTTGATGCCAATTATTTCATTCTCTCCATGTAAAACGTCTACCGCTCACATTGTGTTATCCACCAGATGCCAATTAGATCATAGTCTCCATGTGGAACGTCTCCCGCTCACATTGTATTATCCACCAGATGCCAATTAGATCATTGTCTCCATGTGAAACGTCTTCCGCTCACAGTGTATTATCCACCAGATGCCAATTAGATCATTGTCTCCATGTGAAACGTCTTCCGCTCACATTGTGTTATCCACTTGACGCAAATTATTTCATTCTCTCCATGTAAAACGTCTTCCGTTCACATTGTGTTATCCACTTGACGCCAATTAGATCATGTCTCCATGTGAAATGTCTTCCATTCACATTGTGTTATTGACCAGATACCAATTAGATCACTGTCTCCATGTTGAAAATTTTTCCGCTCACATTGTGTTATCCACCAGATGCCAATTATTTCATTGTCTCCATGTGAAACGTCTTCAGCTCATATTGTGTTATCCACCAGATACCAATTAGATCATTGTCTCCATGTGAAACGTCTTCCGCTCACATTGTGTTATCCACTTGACGCCAATTATTTCATTCTCTCCATGTAAAACGTCTTCAGCTCATATTTGTGTTATCCACCAGATACCAATTAGATCATTGTCTCCATGTGAAACGTCTTCCGCTCACATTGTGTTATCCACTTGACGCCAATTATTTCATTCTCTCCATGTAAAACGTCTTCCGCTCACATTGTGTTATCCACCAGATGCCAATTAGATCATTGTCTCCATGTGAAACGTCTTCCGCTCACATTGTGTTATCCACTTGACGCCAATTATTTCATTCTCTCCATGTGAAACGTCTTCTGCACACATTGTGTTATCCACCAGATACCAATGAGATCATTGTCTCCATGTGAAACGTCTCCCACTCACATTGTGTTATCCACCAGATATCAATTAGATCATTGTCTCCATGTGAAACGTCTGTCGCTCACATTGTGTTATCCACCAGATACCAATTAGATCATTGTCTCCGTGTGAAACGTCTTCCGCTCACATTGTGTTATCCATCAAATACCAATTAGATCATTGTCTGCATTTGAAACGTCTTCTGATCACATTGTGTTATCCACCAGATACCAATTAGATCATTGTCTCCATGTGAAACGTCTTCCGCTCACATTGTGTTATGCACCAGATGCCAATTGTTTCATTGTCTCCATGTGAAACGTCTTCCGCTCACATTGTGTTATCCACCAGATACCAATTAGATCATTGTCTCCATGTGAAGCGTCTTCCGCTCACTTTGTGTTATCCACCAGATTGCAATGAGATCATTGTCTCTATGTGAAAAGTCTTCCACTCACATTGTGTTATCTACCAGATGCCAATTTGATCATTATCTCCATGTGAAACGTCTTCCGCTCACATTGTGTTATCCACTTGACGCCAATTATTTCATTCTCTCCATGTAAAACGTCTTCCGCTCACATTGTGTTATCCACTTGACGCCAATTAGATCATTGTCTCCATGTGAAATGTCTTCCATTCACGTTGTGTTATCCACCAGATACCAATTAGATCATTGTCTCCATGTGAAACGTCTTCAGCTCATATTGTGTTATCCACCAGATACCAATTAGATCATTGTCTCCATGTGAAACGTCTTCCGCTCACATTGTGTTATCCACTTGACGCCAATTATTTCATTCTCTCCATGTAAAACGTCTTCCGCTCACATTGTGTTATCCACCAGATGCCAATTAGATCATTGTCTCCATGTTGAACGTCTTCCGCTCACATTGTATTATCCACCAGATGCCAATTAGATCATTGTCTCCATGTGAAACGTCTTCTGCTCACATTGTATTATCCACCAGATACCAATTAGATCATTGTCTCTATGTTGAACCTTCTTCCGCTCACATTGTGTTATCCACCAGATGCCAATTAGATCATTGTCTCCATGTGAAACGTCTTCAGCTGATAATGTGTTATCCACCAGATGCCAATTAGATCATTGTCTCGATGTGAAACGTCTTCCTCTCACATTGTGTTATCCACCAGATGCCAATTAGATCATTGTCTCCATGTGAAACGTCTTCAGCTCATATTCTGTTATCCACCAGATACCAATTAGATCATTGTCTCCATGTGAAACGTCTTCCGCTCACATTGTGTTATCCACTTGATGCCAATTATTTCATTCTCTCCATGTAAAACGTCTACCGCTAACATTGTGTTATCCACCAGATGCCAATTAGATCATAGTCTCCATGTGGAACGTCTCCCGCTCACATTGTATTATCCACCAGATGCCAATTAGATCATTGTCTCCATGTGAAACGTCTTCCGCTCACAGTGTATTATCCACCAGATGCCAATTAGATCATTGTCTCCATGTGAAACGTCTTCCGCTCACATTGTGTTATCCACTTGACGCAAATTATTTCATTCTCTCCATGTAAAACGTCTTCCGTTCACATTGTGTTATCCACTTGACGCCAATTAGATCATGTCTCCATGTGAAATGTCTTCCATTCACATTGTGTTATTGACCAGATACCAATTAGATCACTGTCTCCATGTTGAAAATTTTTCCGCTCACATTGTGTTATCCACCAGATGCCAATTAGATCATTGTCTCCATGTGAAACGTCTTCAGCTCATATTGTGTTATCCACCAGATACCAATTAGATCATTGTCTCCATGTGAAACGTCTTCCGCTCACATTGTGTTATCCACTTGACGCCAATTATTTCATTCTCTCCATGTAAAACGTCTTCAGCTCATATTTGTGTTATCCACTTGACGCCAATTATTTCATTCTCTCCATGTAAAACGTCTTCCGCTCACATTGTGTTATCCACCAGATGCCAATTAGATCATTGTCTCCATGTGAAACGTCTTCCGCTCACATTGTGTTATCCACTTGACGCCAATTATTTCATTCTCTCCATGTGAAACGTCTTCTGCACACATTGTGTTATCCACCAGATACCAATGAGATCATTGTCTCCATGTGAAACGTCTCCCACTCACATTGTGTTATCCACCAGATATCAATTAGATCATTGTCTCCATGTGAAACGTCTGTCGCTCACATTGTGTTATCCACCAGATACCAATTAGATCATTGTCTCCGTGTGAAACGTCTTCCGCTCACATTGTGTTATCCATCAAATACCAATTAGATCATTGTCTGCATTTGAAACGTCTTCTGATCACATTGTGTTATCCACCAGATACCAATTAGATCATTGTCTCCATGTGAAACGTCTTCCGCTCACATTGTGTTATGCACCAGATGCCAATTATTTCATTGTCTCCATGTGAAACGTCTTCCGCTCACATTGTGTTATCCACCAGATACCAATTAGATCATTGTCTCTATGTGAAAAGTCTTCCACTCACATTGTGTTATCTACCAGATGCCAATTTGATCATTATCTCCATGTGAAACGTCTTCCGCTCACATTGTGTTATCCACTTGACGCCAATTATTTCATTCTCTCCATGTAAAACGTCTTCCGCTCACATTGTGTTATCCACTTGACGCCAATTAGATCATTGTCTCCATGTGAAATGTCTTCCATTCACGTTGTGTTATCCACCAGATACCAATTAGATCATTGTCTCCATGTGAAACGTCTTCAGCTCATATTGTGTTATCCACCAGATACCAATTAGATCATTGTCTCCATGTGAAACGTCTTCCGCTCACATTGTGTTATCCACTTGACGCCAATTATTTCATTCTCTCCATGTAAAACGTCTTCCGCTCACATTGTGTTATCCACCAGATGCCAATTAGATCATTGTCTCCATGTTGAACGTCTTCCGCTCACATTGTATTATCCACCAGATGCCAATTAGATCATTGTCTCCATGTGAAACGTCTTCTGCTCACATTGTATTATCCACCAGATACCAATTAGATCATTGTCTCTCTGTTGAACCTTCTTCCGCTCACATTGTGTTATCCACCAGATGCCAATTAGATCATTGTCTCCATGTGAAACGTCTTCAGCTGATATTGTGTTATCCACCAGATGCCAATTAGATCATTGTCTCGATGTGAAACGTCTTCCGCTCACATTGTGTTATCCACCAGATGCCAATTAGATCATTGTCTCCATGTGAAACGTCTTCAGCTCATATTCTGTTATCCACCAGATACCAATTAGATCATTGTCTCCATGTGAAACGTCTTCCGCTCACATTGTGTTATCCACTTGATGCCAATTATTTCATTCTCTCCATGTAAAACGTCTACCGCTCACATTGTGTTATCCACCTGATGCCAATGAGATCATAGTCTCCATGTGGAACGTCTCCCGCTCACATTGTGTTATCCACCAGATGCCAATTAGATCATTGTCTCCATGTTGAACGTCTTCCGCTCACATTGTATTATCCACCAGATGCCAATTAGATCATTGTCACCATGTGAAACGTCTTCTGCTCACATTGTATTATCCACCAGATACCAATTAGATCATTGTCTCTATGTTGAACCTTCTTCCGCTCACATTGTGTTATCCACCAGATGCCAATTAGATCATTGTCTCCATGTGAAACGTCTTCAGCTGATATTGTGTTATCCACCAGATGCCAATTAGATCATTGTCTCGATGTGAAACGTCTTCCGCTCACATTGTGTTATCCACCAGATGCCAATTAGATCATTGTCTCCATGTGAAACGTCTTCAGCTCATATTCTGTTATCCACCAGATACCAATAAGATCATTGTCTCCATGTGAAACGTCTTCCGCTCACATTGTGTTATCCACTTGATGCCAATTATTTCATTCTCTCCATGTAAAACGTCTACCGCTCACATTGTGTTATCCACCAGATGCCAATTAGATCATAGTCTCCATGTGGAACGTCTCCCGCTCACATTGTATTATCCACCAGATGCCAATTAGATCATTGACTCCATGTGAAACGTCTTCCGCTCACAGTGTATTATCCACCAGATGCCAATTATTTCATTGTCTCCATGTGAAACGTCTTCAGCTCATATTGTGTTATCCACCAGATACCAATTAGATCATTGTCTCCATGTGAAACGTCTTCCGCTCACATTGTGTTATCCACTTGACGCCAATTATTTCATTCTCTCCATGTAAAACGTCTTCAGCTCATATTTGTGTTATCCACCAGATACCAATTAGATCATTGTCTCCATGTGAAACGTCTTCCGCTCACATTGTGTTATCCACTTGACGCCAATTATTTCATTCTCTCCATGTAAAACGTCTTCCGCTCACATTGTGTTATCCACCAGATGCCAATTAGATCATTGTCTCCATGTGAAACGTCTTCCGCTCACATTGTGTTATCCACTTGACGCCAATTATTTCATTCTCTCCATGTGAAACGTCTTCTGCACACATTGTGTTATCCACAAGATACCAATGAGATCATTGTCTCCATGTGAAACGTCTCCCACTCACATTGTGTTATCCACCAGATATCAATTAGATCATTGTCTCCATGTGAAACGTCTGTCGCTCACATTGTGTTATCCACCAGATACCAATTAGATCATTGTCTCCGTGTGAAACGTCTTCCGCTCACATTGTGTTATCCATCAAATACCAATTAGATCATTGTCTGCATTTGAAACGTCTTCTGATCACATTGTGTTATCCACCAGATACCAATTAGATCATTGTCTCCATGTGAAACGTCTTCCGCTCACATTGTGTTATGCACCAGATGCCAATTATTTCATTGTCTCCATGTGAAACGTCTTCCGCTCACTTTGTGTTATCCACCAGATTGCAATGAGATCATTGTCTCTATGTGAAAAGTCTTCCACTCACATTGTGTTATCTACCAGATGCCAATTTGATCATTATCTCCATGTGAAACGTCGTCCGCTCACATTGTGTTATCCACTTGACGCCAATTATTTCATTCTCTCCATGTAAAACGTCTTCCGCTCACATTGTGTTATCCACTTGACGCCAATTATTTCATTCTCTCCATGTAAAACGTCTTCCGCTCACATTGTGTTATCCACCAGATGCCAATTAGATCATTGTCTCCATGTGAAACGTCTTCCGCTCACATTGTGTTATCCACTTGACGCCAATTATTTCATTCTCTCCATGTGAAACGTCTTCTGCACACATTGTGTTATCCACCAGATACCAATGAGATCATTGTCTCCATGTGAAACGTCTCCCACTCACATTGTGTTATCCACCAGATATCAATTAGATCATTGTCTCCATGTGAAACGTCTGTCGCTCACATTGTGTTATCCACCAGATACCAATTAGATCATTGTCTCCGTGTGAAACGTCTTCCGCTCACATTGTGTTATCCATCAAATACCAATTAGATCATTGTCTGCATTTGAAACGTCTTCTGATCACATTGTGTTATCCACCAGATACCAATTAGATCATTGTCTCCATGTGAAACGTCTTCCGCTCACATTGTGTTATGCACCAGATGCCAATTATTTCATTGTCTCCATGTGAAACGTCTTCCGCTCACATTGTGTTATCCACCAGATACCAATTAGATCATTGTCTCTATGTGAAAAGTCTTCCACTCACATTGTGTTATCTACCAGATGCCAATTTGATCATTATCTCCATGTGAAACGTCTTCCGCTCACATTGTGTTATCCACTTGACGCCAATTATTTCATTCTCTCCATGTAAAACGTCTTCCGCTCACATTGTGTTATCCACTTGACGCCAATTAGATCATTGTCTCCATGTGAAATGTCTTCCATTCACGTTGTGTTATCCACCAGATACCAATTAGATCATTGTCTCCAGGTGAAACGTCTTCAGCTCATATTGTGTTATCCACCAGATACCAATTAGATCATTGTCTCCATGTGAAACGTCTTCCGCTCACATTGTGTTATCCACTTGACGCCAATTATTTCATTCTCTCCATGTATAACGTCTTCCGCTCACATTGTGTTATCCACCAGATGCCAATTAGATCATTGTCTCCATGTTGAACGTCTTCCGCTCACATTGTATTATCCACCAGATGCCAATTAGATCATTGTCTCCATGTGAAACGTCTTCTGCTCACATTGTATTATCCACCAGATACCAATTAGATCATTGTCTCTATGTTGAACCTTCTTCCGCTCACATTGTGTTATCCACCAGATGCCAATTAGATCATTGTCTCCATGTGAAACGTCTTCAGCTGATATTGTGTTATCCACCAGATGCCAATTAGATCATTGTCTCGATGTGAAACGTCTTCCGCTCACATTGTGTTATCCACCAGATGCCAATTAGATCATTGTCTCCATGTGAAACGTCTTCAGCTCATATTCTGTTATCCACCAGATACCAATTAGATCATTGTCTCCATGTGAAACGTCTTCCACTCACATTGTGTTATCCACTTGATGCCAATTATTTCATTCTCTCCATGTAAAACGTCTACCGCTCACATTGTGTTATCCACCAGATGCCAATGAGATCATAGTCTCCATGTGGAACGTCTCCCGCTCACATTGTGTTATCCACCAGATGCCAATTAGATCATTGTCTCCATGTTGAACGTCTTCCGCTCACATTGTATTATCCACCAGATGCCAATTAGATCATTGTCACCATGTGAAACGTCTTCTGCTCACATTGTATTATCCACCAGATACCAATTAGATCATTGTCTCTATGTTGAACCTTCTTCCGCTCACATTGTGTTATCCACCAGATGCCAATTAGATCATTGTCTCCATGTGAAACGTCTTCAGCTGATATTGTGTTATCCACCAGATGCCAATTAGATCATTGTCTCGATGTGAAACGTCTTCCGCTCACATTGTGTTATCCACCAGATGCCAATTAGATCATTGTCTCCATGTGAAACGTCTTCAGCTCATATTCTGTTATCCACCAGATACCAATTAGATCATTGTCTCCATGTGAAACGTCTTCCGCTCACATTGTGTTATCCACTTGATGCCAATTATTTCATTCTCTCCATGTAAAACGTCTACCGCTCACATTGTGTTATCCACCAGATGCCAATTAGATCATAGTCTCCATGTGGAACGTCTCCCGCTCACATTGTATTATCCACCAGATGCCAATTAGATCATTGTCTCCATGTGAAACGTTTTCCGCTCACAGTGTATTATCCACCAGATGCCAATTATTTCATTGTCTCCATGTGAAACGTCTTCAGCTCATATTGTGTTATCCACCAGATACCAATTAGATCATTGTCTCCATGTGAAACGTCTTCCGCTCACATTGTGTTATCCACTTGACGCCAATTATTTTATTCTCTCCATGTAAAACGTCTTCAGCTCATATTTGTGTTATCCACCAGATACCAATTAGATCATTGTCTCCATGTGAAACGTCTTCCGCTCACATTGTGTTATCCACTTGACGCCAATTATTTCATTCTCTCCATGTAAAACGTCTTCCGCTCACATTGTGTTATCCACCAGATGCCAATTAGATCATTGTCTCCATGTGAAACGTCTTCCGCTCACATTGTGTTATCCACTTGACGCCAATTATTTCATTCTCTCCATGTGAAACGTCTTCTGCACACATTGTGTTATCCACCAGATACCAATGAGATCATTGTCTCCATGTGAAACGTCTCCCACTCACATTGTTTTATCCACCAGATATCAATTAGATCATTGTCTCCATGTGAAACGTCTGTCGCTCACATTGTGTTATCCACCAGATACCAATTAGATCATTGTCTCCGTGTGAAACGTCTTCCGCTCAAATTGTGTTATCCATCAAATACCAATTAGATCATTGTCTCCATATGAAACGTCTTCTGCTCACATTGTATTATCGACCAGATACCAATTAGATCATTGTCTCTATGTTGAATTTTCTTCCGCTCACATTGTGTTATCCACCAGATACCAATTAGATCATTGTCTCCATATGAAACGTCTTCCGCTCACATTGTGTTATCCACTTGACGCAAATTATTTCATTCTCTCCATGTAAAACGTCTTCCGTTCATATTGTGTTATCCACTTGACGCCAATTAGATCATTGTCTCCATGTGAAACGTCTTCAGCTCATATTGTGTTATCCACCAGATACCAATTAGATCATTGTCTCCATGTGAAACGTCTTCAGCTCATATTGTGTTATCCACCAGATACCAATTAGATCATTGTCTCCATGTGAAACGTCTTCCGCTCACATTGTGTTATCCACTTGACGCCAATTATTTCATTCTCTCCATGTAAAACGTCTTCAGCTCATATTGTGTTATCCACCAGATACCAATTAGATCATTGTCTCCATGTGAAACGTCTTCCGCTCACATTGTGTTATCCACTTGACGCCAATTATTTCATTCTCTCCATGTAAAACGTCTACCGCTCACATTGTGTTATCCACCAGATATCAATTAGATCATTGTCTCCATGTGAAACGTCTGTCGCTCACATTGTGTTATCCACCAGATACCAATTAGATCATTGTCTCCGTGTGAAACGTCTTCCGCTCACATTGTGTTATCCATCAAATACCAATTAGATCATTGTCTGCATTTGAAACGTCTTCTGATCATATTGTGTTATCCACCAGATACCAATTAGATCATTGTCTCCATGTGAAACGTCTTCCGCTCACATTGTGTTATGCACCAGATGCCAATTATTTCATTGTCTCCATGTGAAACGTCTTCCGCTCACATTGTGTTATCCACCAGATACCAATTAGATCATTGTCTCTATGAGAAAAGTCTTCCACTCACATTGTGTTATCTACCAGATGCCAATTTGATCATTATCTCCATGTGAAACGTCTTCCGCTCACATTGTGTTATCCACTTGACGCCAATTATTTCATTCTCTCCATGTAAAACGTCTTCCGCTCACATTGTGTTATCCACTTGACGCCAATTAGATCATTGTCTCCATGTGAAATGTCTTCCATTCACGTTGTGTTATCCACCAGATACCAATTAGATCATTGTCTCCAGGTGAAACGTCTTCAGCTCATATTGTGTTATCCACCAGATACCAATTAGATCATTGTCTCCATGTGAAACGTCTTCCGCTCACATTGTGTTATCCACTTGACGCCAATTATTTCATTCTCTCCATGTAAAACGTCTTCCGCTCACATTGTGTTATCCACCAGATGCCAATTAGATCATTGTCTCCATGTTGAACGTCTTCCGCTCACATTGTATTATCCACCAGATGCCAATTAGATCATTGTCTCCATGTGAAACGTCTTCTGCTCACATTGTATTATCCACCAGATACCAATTAGATCATTGTCTCTATGTTGAACCTTCTTCCGCTCACATTGTGTTATCCACCAGATGCCAATTAGATCATTGTCTCCATGTGAAACGTCTTCAGCTGATATTGTGTTATCCACCAGATGCCAATTAGATCATTGTCTCGATGTGAAACGTCTTCCGCTCACATTGTGTTATCCACCAGATGCCAATTAGATCATTGTCTCCATGTGAAACGTCTTCAGCTCATATTCTGTTATCCACCAGATACCAATTAGATCATTGTCTCCATGTGAAACGTCTTCCACTCACATTGTGTTATCCACTTGATGCCAATTATTTCATTCTCTCCATGTAAAACGTCTACCGCTCACATTGTGTTATCCACCAGATGCCAATGAGATCATAGTCTCCATGTGGAACGTCTCCCGCTCACATTGTGTTATCCACCAGATGCCAATTATATCATTGTCTCCATGTTGAACGTCTTCCGCTCACATTGTATTATCCACCAGATGCCAATTAGATCATTGTCACCATGTGAAACGTCTTCTGCTCACATTGTATTATCCACCAGATACCAATTAGATCATTGTCTCTATGTTGAACCTTCTTCCGCTCACATTGTGTTATCCACCAGATGCCAATTAGATCATTGTCTCCATGTGAAACGTCTTCAGCTGATATTGTGTTATCCACCAGATGCCAATTAGATCATTGTCTCGATGTGAAACGTCTTCCGCTCACATTGTGTTATCCACCAGATGCCAATTAGATCATTGTCTCCATGTGAAACGTCTTCAGCTCATATTCTGTTATCCACCAGATACCAATTAGATCATTGTCTCCATGTGAAACGTCTTCCGCTCACATTGTGTTATCCACTTGATGCCAATTATTTCATTCTCTCCATGTAAAACGTCTACCGCTCACATTGTGTTATCCACCAGATGCCAATTAGATCATAGTCTCCATGTGGAACGTCTCCCGCTCACATTGTATTATCCACCAGATGCCAATTAGATCATTGTCTCCATGTGAAACGTCTTCCGCTCACAGTGTATTATCCACCAGATGCCAATTATTTCATTGTCTCCATGTGAAACGTCTTCAGCTCATATTGTGTTATCCACCAGATACCAATTAGATCATTGTCTCCATGTGAAACGTCTTCCGCTCACATTGTGTTATCCACTTGACGCCAATTATTATATTCTCTCCATGTAAAACGTCTTCAGCTCATATTTGTGTTATCCACCAGATACCAATTAGATCATTGTCTCCATGTGAAACGTCTTCCGCTCACATTGTGTTATCCACTTGACGCCAATTATTTCATTCTCTCCATGTAAAACGTCTTCCGCTCACATTGTGTTATCCACCAGATGCCAATTAGATCATTGTCTCCATGTGAAACGTCTTCCGCTCACATTGTGTTATCCACTTGACGCCAATTATTTCATTCTCTCCATGTGAAACGTCTTCTGCACACATTGTGTTATCCACCAGATACCAATGAGATCATTGTCTCCATGTGAAACGTCTCCCACTCACATTGTTTTATCCACCAGATATCAATTAGATCATTGTCTCCATGTGAAACGTCTTCCGCTCACATTGTGTTATCCACCAGATGCCAATTAGATCATTGTCTCCATGTGAAACGTCTTCAGCTCATATTCTGTTATCCACCAGATACCAATTAGATCATTGTCTCCATGTGAAACGTCTTCCACTCACATTGTGTTATCCACTTGATGCCAATTATTTCATTCTCTCCATGTAAAACGTCTACCGCTCACATTGTGTTATCCACCAGATGCCAATGAGATCATAGTCTCCATGTGGAACGTCTCCCGCTCACATTGTGTTATCCACCAGATGCCAATTATATCATTGTCTCCATGTTGAACGTCTTCCGCTCACATTGTATTATCCACCAGATGCCAATTAGATCATTGTCACCATGTGAAACGTCTTCTGCTCACATTGTATTATCCACCAGATACCAATTAGATCATTGTCTCTATGTTGAACCTTCTTCCGCTCACATTGTGTTATCCACCAGATGCCAATTAGATCATTGTCTCCATGTGAAACGTCTTCAGCTGATATTGTGTTATCCACCAGATGCCAATTAGATCATTGTCTCGATGTGAAACGTCTTCCGCTCACATTGTGTTATCCACCAGATGCCAATTAGATCATTGTCTCCATGTGAAACGTCTTCAGCTCATATTCTGTTATCCACCAGATACCAATTAGATCATTGTCTCCATGTGAAACGTCTTCCGCTCACATTGTGTTATCCACTTGATGCCAATTATTTCATTCTCTCCATGTAAAACGTCTACCGCTCACATTGTGTTATCCACCAGATGCCAATTAGATCATAGTCTCCATGTGGAACGTCTCCCGCTCACATTGTATTATCCACCAGATGCCAATTAGATCATTGTCTCCATGTGAAACGTCTTCCGCTCACAGTGTATTATCCACCAGATGCCAATTATTTCATTGTCTCCATGTGAAACGTCTTCAGCTCATATTGTGTTATCCACCAGATACCAATTAGATCATTGTCTCCATGTGAAACGTCTTCCGCTCACATTGTGTTATCCACTTGACGCCAATTATTATATTCTCTCCATGTAAAACGTCTTCAGCTCATATTTGTGTTATCCACCAGATACCAATTAGATCATTGTCTCCATGTGAAACGTCTTCCGCTCACATTGTGTTATCCACTTGACGCCAATTATTTCATTCTCTCCATGTAAAACGTCTTCCGCTCACATTGTGTTATCCACCAGATGCCAATTAGATCATTGTCTCCATGTGAAACGTCTTCCGCTCACATTGTGTTATCCACTTGACGCCAATTATTTCATTCTCTCCATGTGAAACGTCTTCTGCACACATTGTGTTATCCACCAGATACCAATGAGATCATTGTCTCCATGTGAAACGTCTCCCACTCACATTGTTTTATCCACCAGATATCAATTAGATCATTGTCTCCATGTGAAACGTCTGTCGCTCACATTGTGTTATCCACCAGATACCAATTAGATCATTGTCTCCGTGTGAAACGTCTTCCGATCACATTGTGTTATCCATCAAATACCAATTAGATCATTGTCTCCATATGAAACGTCTTCTGCTCACATTGTATTATCGACCAGATACCAATTAGATCATTGTCTCTATGTTGAATTTTCTTCCGCTCACATTGTGTTATCCACCAGATACCAATTAGATCATTGTCTCCATATGAAACGTCTTCCGCTCACATTGTGTTATCCACTTGACGCAAATTATTTCATTCTCTCCATGTAAAACGTCTTCCGTTCATATTGTGTTATCCACTTGACGCCAATTAGATCATTGTCTCCATGTGAAACGTCTTCAGCTCATATTGTGTTATCCACCAGATACCAATTAGATCATTGTCTCCATGTGAAACGTCTTCAGCTCATATTGTGTTATCCACCAGATACCAATTAGATCATTGTCTCCATGTGAAACGTCTTCCGCTCACATTGTGTTATCCACTTGACGCCAATTATTTCATTCTCTCCATGTAAAACGTCTTCAGCTCATATTGTGTTATCCACCAGATACCAATTAGATCATTGTCTCCATGTGAAACGTCTTCCGCTCACATTGTGTTATCCACTTGACGCCAATTATTTCATTCTCTCCATGTAAAACGTCTTCCGCTCACATTGTGTTATCCACCAGATGCCAATTAGATCATTGTCTCCATGTGAAACGTCTTCCGCTCACATTGTGTTATCCACTTGACGCCAATTATTTCATTCTCTCCATGTGAAACGTCTTCTGCACACATTGTGTTATCCACCAGATACCAATGAGATCATTGATTCCATGTGAAACGTCTCCCACTCACATTGTGATATCCACCAGATATCAATTAGATTATTGTCTGCATGTGAAACGTCTGTCGCTCACATTGTGTTATCCACCAGATACCAATTAGATCATTGTCTCCATGTGAAACGTCTTCCGCTCACATTGTGTTATGCACCAGATGCCAATTATTTCATTGTCTCCATGTGAAACGTCTTCCGCTCACATTGTGTTATCCACCAGATACCAATTAGATCATTGTCTCCATGTGAAACGTCTTCCGCTCACTTTATGTTATCCACCAGATTGCAATGAGATCATTGTCTCTATGTGAAAAGTCTTCCACTCACATTGTGTTATCTACCAGATGCCAATTAGATCATTGTCTCCATGTGAAAAGTCTTCCGCTCAGTGTATTATCCACCAGATGCCAATTAGATCATTGTCAGCATGTGAAACGTCTTCCGCTCACATTGTGTTATCCACTTGACGCCAATTATTTCATTCTCTCCATGTAAAACGTCTTCCGCTCACATTGTGTTATCCACTTGACGCCAATTAGATCATTGTCTCCATGTGAAATGTCTTCCATTCACATTGTGTTATCCACCAGATACCAATTAGATCATTGTCTCCATGTTGAAACTTCTACCGCTCACATTGTGTTATCCAGCAGATGCCAATTATTTCATTGTCTCCATGTGAAACGTCTGCCGCCCACATTGTGTTATCCACCAGATGCCAATGAGATCATTGTCTCCATGTGAAACGTCTTCACCTCATATTGTGGTATCCACAATATACCAATTAGATCATTGTCTCCATGTTAAACGTTTTCCGCTCACATTGTGTTATCCACTTGACGCCAGTTATTTCATTCTCTCCATGTAAAACGTCTTCCGCTCACATTGTGTTATCCACCAGATGCCAATTAGATCATTGTCTCCATGTGGAATGTTTTCCGCTCACATTGTATTATCCACCAGATGTCAATTAGATCAGTGTCTCCATGTGAAACGTCTTCTGCTCACATTGTATTATCCACCAAATACCAATTTGATCATTGTCTCTATGTTGAACCTTCTTCCGCTCACATTGAGTTATCCACCAGATACAAATTAGATCATTGTCTCCATGTGAAACGTCTTCCGCTCACATTGTGTTATCCACCAGATGCCAATTAGATCATTGTCTCCATGTGAAACGTCTTCCGCTCACATTGTGTTATCCACCAGATGCCAATTAGATCATTGTCTCCATGTGAAACGTCTTCAGCTCATATTGTGTTATCCACCAGATATCAATTAGATCATTGTCTCCATGTGAAACGTCTTCTGCACACATTGTGTTATCCACCAGATACCAATGAGATCATTGTCTCCATATGAAACGTCTCCCACTCACATTGTGTTATCCACCAGATATCAATTAGATCATTGTCTCCATGTGAAACGTCTGTCGCTCACATTGTGTTATCCACCAGATACCAATTAGATCATTGTCTCCATGTAAAACGTCTTCCGCTCACATTGTGTTATCCATCAAATACCAATTAGATCATTGTGTCCATGTGAAACGTCTTCTGCACACATTGTGTTATCCACCAGATACCAATGAGATCATTGTCTCCATATGAAACGTCTCCCACTCACATTGTGTTATCCACCAGATATCAATTAGATCATTGTCTCTATGTTGAATTTTCTTCCGCTCACATTGTGTTATTCACCAGATACCAATTAGATCATTGTCTCCATGTGAAACGTCTTCCGCTCACATTGTGTCATGCACCACATGCCAATTATTTCATTGTCTCTATGTGAAACGTCTTCCGCTCACATTGTGTTATCCACCAGATACCAATTAGATCATTGTCTCCATGTGAAACGTCTTCCGCTCACTTTGTGTTATCCACCAGATTGCAATGAGATCATTGTCTCTATGTGAAAAGTCTTCCACTCACATTGTGTTATCTACCAGATGCCAATTACATCATTGTCTCCATGTGAAACGTCTTCACCTCATATTGTGTTATCCACAAGATACCAATTAGATCATTGTCTCCATGTGAAACGTCTTCCGCTCACATTGTGTTATCCACTTGACGCCAGTTATTTCATTCTCTCCATGTAAAACGTCTTCCGCTCACATTGTGTTATCCACCAGATGCCAATTAGATCATTGTCTCCATGTGGAATGTCTTCCGCTCACATTGTATTATCCACCAGATGTCAATTAGATCATTGTCTCCATGTGAAACGTCTTCTGCTCACATTGTATTATCCACTTGACGCCAATTATTTTATTCTCTCCATGTAAAACGTCTTCAGCTCATATTTGTGTTATCCACCAGATACCAATTAGATCATTGTCTCCATGTGAAACGTCTTCCGCTCACATTGTGTTATCCACTTGACGCCAATTATTTCATTCTCTCCATGTAAAACGTCTTCCGCTCACATTGTGTTATCCACCAGATGCCAATTAGATCATTGTCTCCATGTGAAACGTCTTCCGCTCACATTGTGTTATCCACTTGACGCCAATTATTTCATTCTCTCCATGTGAAACGTCTTCTGCACACATTGTGTTATCCACCAGATACCAATGAGATCATTGTCTCCATGTGAAACGTCTCCCACTCACATTGTTTTATCCACCAGATATCAATTAGATCATTGTCTCCATGTGAAACGTCTGTCGCTCACATTGTGTTATCCACCAGATACCAATTAGATCATTGTCTCCGTGTGAAACGTCTTCCGCTCACATTGTGTTATCCATCAAATACCAATTAGATCATTGTCTCCATATGAAACGTCTTCTGCTCACATTGTATTATCGACCAGATACCAATTAGATCATTGTCTCTATGTTGAATTTTCTTCCGCTCACATTGTGTTATCCACCAGATACCAATTAGATCATTGTCTCCATATGAAACGTCTTCCGCTCACATTGTGTTATCCACTTGACGCAAATTATTTCATTCTCTCCATGTAAAACGTCTTCCGTTCATATTGTGTTATCCACTTGACGCCAATTAGATCATTGTCTCCATGTGAAACGTCTTCAGCTCATATTGTGTTATCCACCAGATACCAATTAGATCATTGTCTCCATGTGAAACGTCTTCAGCTCATATTGTGTTATCCACCAGATACCAATTAGATCATTGTCTCCATGTGAAACGTCTTCCGCTCACATTGTGTTATCCACTTGACGCCAATTATTTCATTCTCTCCATGTAAAACGTCTTCAGCTCATATTGTGTTATCCACCAGATACCAATTAGATCATTGTCTCCATGTGAAACGTCTTCCGCTCACATTGTGTTATCCACTTGACGCCAATTATTTCATTCTCTCCATGTAAAACGTCTTCCGCTCACATTGTGTTATCCACCAGATGCCAATTAGATCATTGTCTCCATGTGAAACGTCTTCCGCTCACATTGTGTTATCCACTTGACGCCAATTATTTCATTCTCTCCATGTGAAACGTCTTCTGCACACATTGTATTATCCACCAGATACCAATTAGATCATTGTCTCTATGTTGAACCTTCTTCCGCTCACATTGAGTTATCCACCAGATACAAATTAGATCATTGTCTGCATGTGAAACGTCTGTCGCTCACATTGTGTTATCCACTTGACGCCAGTTATTTCATTCTCTCCATGTAAAACGTCTTCCGCTCACATTGTGTTATCCACCAGATGCCAATTAGATCATTGTCTCCATGTGGAATGTCTTCCGCTCACATTGTATTATCCACCAGATGTCAATTAGATCATTGTCTCCATGTGAAACGTCTTCTGCTCACATTGTATTATCCACTTGACGCCAATTATTTTATTCTCTCCATGTAAAACGTCTTCAGCTCATATTTGTGTTATCCACCAGATACCAATTAGATCATTGTCTCCATGTGAAACGTCTTCCGCTCACATTGTGTTATCCACTTGACGCCAATTATTTCATTCTCTCCATGTAAAACGTCTTCCGCTCACATTGTGTTATCCACCAGATGCCAATTAGATCATTGTCTCCATGTGAAACGTCTTCCGCTCACATTGTGTTATCCACTTGACGCCAATTATTTCATTCTCTCCATGTGAAACGTCTTCTGCACACATTGTGTTATCCACCAGATACCAATGAGATCATTGTCTCCATGTGAAACGTCTCCCACTCACATTGTTTTATCCACCAGATATCAATTAGATCATTGTCTCCATGTGAAACGTCTGTCGCTCACATTGTGTTATCCACCAGATACCAATTAGATCATTGTCTCCGTGTGAAACGTCTTCCGCTCACATTGTGTTATCCATCAAATACCAATTAGATCATTGTCTCCATATGAAACGTCTTCTGCTCACATTGTATTATCGACCAGATACCAATTAGATCATTGTCTCTATGTTGAATTTTCTTCCGCTCACATTGTGTTATCCACCAGATACCAATTAGATCATTGTCTCCATATGAAACGTCTTCCGCTCACATTGTGTTATCCACTTGACGCAAATTATTTCATTCTCTCCATGTAAAACGTCTTCCGTTCATATTGTGTTATCCACTTGACGCCAATTAGATCATTGTCTCCATGTGAAACGTCTTCAGCTCATATTGTGTTATCCACCAGATACCAATTAGATCATTGTCTCCATGTGAAACGTCTTCAGCTCATATTGTGTTATCCACCAGATACCAATTAGATCATTGTCTCCATGTGAAACGTCTTCCGCTCACATTGTGTTATCCACTTGACGCCAATTATTTCATTCTCTCCATGTAAAACGTCTTCAGCTCATATTGTGTTATCCACCAGATACCAATTAGATCATTGTCTCCATGTGAAACGTCTTCCGCTCACATTGTGTTATCCACTTGACGCCAATTATTTCATTCTCTCCATGTAAAACGTCTTCCGCTCACATTGTGTTATCCACCAGATGCCAATTAGATCATTGTCTCCATGTGAAACGTCTTCCGCTCACATTGTGTTATCCACTTGACGCCAATTATTTCATTCTCTCCATGTGAAACGTCTTCTGCACACATTGTATTATCCACCAGATACCAATTAGATCATTGTCTCTATGTTGAACCTTCTTCCGCTCACATTGAGTTATCCACCAGATACAAATTAGATCATTGTCTGCATGTGAAACGTCTGTCGCTCACATTGTGTTATCCACCAGATACCAATTAGATCATTGTCTCCATGTGAAACGTCTTCCGCTCACATTGTGTTATGCACCAGATGCCAATTATTTCATTGTCTCCATGTGAAACGTCTCCCACTCACATTGTGTTATCCACCAGATACCAATTAGATCATTGTCTCCATGTGAAACGTCTTCCGCTCACTTTATGTTATCCACCAGATTGCAATGAGATCATTGTCTCTATGTGAAAAGTCTTCCACTCACATTGTGTTATCTACCAGATGCCAATTAGATCATTGTCTCCATGTGAAAAGTCTTCCGCTCAGTGTATTATCCACCAGATGCCAATTAGATCATTGTCAGCATGTGAAACGTCTTCCGCTCACATTGTGTTATCCACTTGACGCCAATTATTTCATTCTCTCCATGTAAAACGTCTTCCGCTCACATTGTGTTATCCACTTGACGCCAATTAGATCATTGTCTCCATGTGAAATGTCTTCCATTCACATTGTGTTATCCACCAGATACCAATTAGATCATTGTCTCCATGTTGAAACTTCTACCGCTCACATTGTGTTATCCAGCAGATGCCAATTATTTCATTGTCTCCATGTGAAACGTCTGCCGCCCACATTGTGTTATCCACCAGATGCCAATGAGATCATTGTCTCCATGTGAAACGTCTTCACCTCATATTGTGGTATCCACAATATACCAATTAGATCATTGTCTCCATGTTAAACGTTTTCCGCTCACATTGTGTTATCCACTTGACGCCAGTTATTTCATTCTCTCCATGTAAAACGTCTTCCGCTCACATTGTGTTATCCACCAGATGCCAATTAGATCATTGTCTCCATGTGGAATGTTTTCCGCTCACATTGTATTATCCACCAGATGTCAATTAGATCATTGTCTCCATGTGAAACGTCTTCTGCTCACATTGCATTATCCACCAAATACCAATTTGATCATTGTCTCTATGTTGAATCTTCTTCCGCTCACATTGAGTTATCCACCAGATACAAATTAGATCATTGTCTCCATGTGAAACGTCTTCCGCTCACATTGTGTTATCCACCAGATGCCAATTAGATCATTGTCTCCATGTGAAACGTCTTCCGCTCACATTGTGTTATCCACCAGATGCCAATTAGATCATTGTCTCCATGTGAAACGTCTTCAGCTCATATTGTGTTATCCACCAGATATCAATTAGATCATTGTCTCCATGTGAAACGTCTTCTGCACACATTGTGTTATCCACCAGATACCAATGAGATCATTGTCTCCATATGAAACGTCTCCCACTCACATTGTGTTATCCACCAGATATCAATTAGATCATTGTCTCCATGTGAAACGTCTGTCGCTCACATTGTGTTATCCACCAGATACCAATTAGATCATTGTCTCCATGTAAAACGTCTTCCGCTCACATTGTGTTATCCATCAAATACCAATTAGATCATTGTGTCCATGTGAAACGTCTTCTGATCACATTGTGTTATCCACCAGATACCAATTAGATCATTGTCTCCATGTGAAACGTCTTCTGCTCACATTGTATTATCCACCAGATACCAATTAGATCATTGTCTCTATGTTGAATTTTCTTCCGCTCACATTGTGTTATTCACCAGATACCAATTAGATCATTGTCTCCATGTGAAACGTCTTCCGCTCACATTGTGTCATGCACCACATGCCAATTATTTCATTGTCTCTATGTGAAACGTCTTCCGCTCACATTGTGTTATCCACCAGATACCAATTAGATCATTGTCTCCATGTGAAACGTCTTCCGCTCACTTTGTGTTATCCACCAGATTGCAATGAGATCATTGTCTCTATGTGAAAAGTCTTCCACTCACATTGTGTTATCTACCAGATGCCAATTACATCATTGTCTCCATGTGAAACGTCTTCACCTCATATTGTGTTATCCACAAGATACCAATTAGATCATTGTCTCCATGTGAAACGTCTTCCGCTCACATTGTGTTATCCACTTGACGCCAGTTATTTCATTCTCTCCATGTAAAACGTCTTCCGCTCACATTGTGTTATCCACCAGATGCCAATTAGATCATTGTCTCCATGTGGAATGTCTTCCGCTCACATTGTATTATCCACCAGATGTCAATTAGATCATTGTCTCCATGTGAAACGTCTTCCGCTCACATTGTATTATCCACCAGATACCAATTAGATCATTGTCTCTATGTTGAACCTTCTTCCGCTCACATTGAGTTATCCACCAGATACAAATTAGATCATTGTCTCCATGTGAAACGTCTTCCGCTCACATTGTGTTATCCACCAGATGCCAATTAGATCATTGTCTCCATGTGAAACGTCTTCCGCTCACATTGTGTTATCCACCAGATACCAATGAGATCATTGTCTCCATGTGAAACGTCTCCCACTCACATTGTGTTATCCACCAGATACCAATTAGATCATTGTCTCCATGTGAAACGTCTTCCGCTCACTTTATGTTATCCACCAGATTGCAATGAGATCATTGTCTCTATGTGAAAAGTCTTCCACTCACATTGTGTTATCTACCAGATGCCAATTAGATCATTGTCTCCATGTGAAAAGTCTTCCGCTCAGTGTATTATCCACCAGATGCCAATTAGATCATTGTCAGCATGTGAAACGTCTTCCGCTCACATTGTGTTATCCACTTGACGCCAATTATTTCATTCTCTCCATGTAAAACGACTTCCGCTCACATTGTGTTATCCACTTGACGCCAATTAGATCATTGTCTCCATGTGAAATGTCTTCCATTCACATTGTGTTATCCACCAGATACCAATTAGATCATTGTCTCCATGTTGAAACTTCTACCGCTCACATTGTGTTATCCAGCAGATGCCAATTATTTCATTGTCTCCATGTGAAACGTCTGCCGCCCACATTGTGTTATCCACCAGATGCCAATGAGATCATTGTCTCCATGTGAAACGTCTTCACCTCATATTGTGGTATCCACAATATACCAATTAGATCATTGTCTCCATGTTAAACGTTTTGCGCTCACATTGTGTTATCCACTTGACGCCAGTTATTTCATTCTCTCCATGTAAAACGTCTTCCGCTCACATTGTGTTATCCACCAGATGCCAATTAGATCATTGTCTCCATGTGGAATGTTTTCCGCTCACATTGTATTATCCACCAGATGTCAATTAGATCATTGTCTCCATGTGAAACGTCTTCTGCTCACATTGTATTATCCACCAAATACCAATTTGATCATTGTCTCTATGTTGAACCTTCTTCCGCTCACATTGAGTTATCCACCAGATACAAATTAGATCATTGTCTCCATGTGAAACGTCTTCCGCTCACATTGTGTTATCCACCAGATGCCAATTAGATCATTGTCTCCATGTGAAACGTCTTCCGCTCACATTGTGTTATCCACCAGATGCCAATTAGATCATTGTCTCCATGTGAAACGTCTTCAGCTCATATTGTGTTATCCACCAGATATCAATTAGATCATTGTCTCCATGTGAAACGTCTTCTGCACACATTGTGTTATCCACCAGATACCAATGAGATCATTGTCTCCATATGAAACGTCTCCCACTCACATTGTGTTATCCACCAGATATCAATTAGATCATTGTCTCCATGTGAAACGTCTGTCGCTCACATTGTGTTATCCACCAGATACCAATTAGATCATTGTCTCCATGTGAAACGTCTTCCGCTCACTTTGTGTTATCCACCAGATTGCAATGAGATCATTGTCTCTATGTGAAAAGTCTTCCACTCACATTGTGTTATCTACCAGATGCCAATTACATCATTGTCTCCATGTGAAACGTCTTCACCTCATATTGTGTTATCCACAAGATACCAATTAGATCATTGTCTCCATGTGAAACGTCTTCCGCTCACATTGTGTTATCCACTTGACGCCAGTTATTTCATTCTCTCCATGTAAAACGTCTTCCGCTCACATTGTGTTATCCACCAGATGCCAATTAGATCATTGTCTCCATGTGGAATGTCTTCCGCTCACATTGTATTATCCACCAGATGTCAATTAGATCATTGTCTCCATGTGAAACGTCTTCCGCTCACATTGTATTATCCACCAGATACCAATTAGATCATTGTCTCTATGTTGAACCTTCTTCCGCTCACATTGAGTTATCCACCAGATACAAATTAGATCATTGTCTCCATGTGAAACGTCTTCCGCTCACATTGTGTTATCCACCAGATGCCAATTAGATCATTGTCTCCATGTGAAACGTCTTCCGCTCACATTGTGTTATCCACCAGATACCAATGAGATCATTGTCTCCATGTGAAACGTCTCCCACTCACATTGTGTTATCCACCAGATACCAATTAGATCATTGTCTCCATGTGAAACGTCTTCCGCTCACTTTATGTTATCCACCAGATTGCAATGAGATCATTGTCTCTATGTGAAAAGTCTTCCACTCACATTGTGTTATCTACCAGATGCCAATTAGATCATTGTCTCCATGTGAAAAGTCTTCCGCTCAGTGTATTATCCACCAGATGCCAATTAGATCATTGTCAGCATGTGAAACGTCTTCCGCTCACATTGTGTTATCCACTTGACGCCAATTATTTCATTCTCTCCATGTAAAACGACTTCCGCTCACATTGTGTTATCCACTTGACGCCAATTAGATCATTGTCTCCATGTGAAATGTCTTCCATTCACATTGTGTTATCCACCAGATACCAATTAGATCATTGTCTCCATGTTGAAACTTCTACCGCTCACATTGTGTTATCCAGCAGATGCCAATTATTTCATTGTCTCCATGTGAAACGTCTGCCGCCCACATTGTGTTATCCACCAGATGCCAATGAGATCATTGTCTCCATGTGAAACGTCTTCACCTCATATTGTGGTATCCACAATATACCAATTAGATCATTGTCTCCATGTTAAACGTTTTGCGCTCACATTGTGTTATCCACTTGACGCCAGTTATTTCATTCTCTCCATGTAAAACGTCTTCCGCTCACATTGTGTTATCCACCAGATGCCAATTAGATCATTGTCTCCATGTGGAATGTTTTCCGCTCACATTGTATTATCCACCAGATGTCAATTAGATCATTGTCTCCATGTGAAACGTCTTCTGCTCACATTGTATTATCCACCAAATACCAATTTGATCATTGTCTCTATGTTGAACCTTCTTCCGCTCACATTGAGTTATCCACCAGATACAAATTAGATCATTGTCTCCATGTGAAACGTCTTCCGCTCACATTGTGTTATCCACCAGATGCCAATTAGATCATTGTCTCCATGTGAAACGTCTTCCGCTCACATTGTGTTATCCACCAGATGCCAATTAGATCATTGTCTCCATGTGAAACGTCTTCAGCTCATATTGTGTTATCCACCAGATATCAATTAGATCATTGTCTCCATGTGAAACGTCTTCTGCACACATTGTGTTATCCACCAGATACCAATGAGATCATTGTCTCCATATGAAACGTCTCCCACTCACATTGTGTTATCCACCAGATATCAATTAGATCATTGTCTCCATGTGAAACGTCTGTCGCTCACATTGTGTTATCCACCAGATACCAATTAGATCATTGTCTCCATGTAAAACGTCTTCCGCTCACATTGTGTTATCCATCAAATACCAATTAGATCATTGTGTCCATGTGAAACGTCTTCTGATCACATTGTGTTATCCACCAGATACCAATTAGATCATTGTCTCCATGTGAAACGTCTTCTGCTCACATTGTATTATCCACCAGATACCAATTAGATCATTGTCTCTATGTTGAATTTTCTTCCGCTCACATTGTGTTATTCACCAGATACCAATTAGATCATTGTCTCCATGTGAAACGTCTTCCGCTCACATTGTGTTATCCACCAGATACCAATTAGATCATTGTCTCCATGTGAAACGTCTTCCGCTCACTTTGTGTTATCCACCAGATTGCAATGAGATCATTGTCTCTATGTGAAAAGTCTTCCACTCACATTGTGTTATCTACCAGATGCCAATTACATCATTGTCTCCATGTGAAACGTCTTCACCTCATATTGTGTTATCCACAAGATACCAATTAGATCATTGTCTCCATGTGAAACGTCTTCCGCTCACATTGTGTTATCCACTTGACGCCAGTTATTTCATTCTCTCCATGTAAAACGTCTTCCGCTCACATTGTGTTATCCACCAGATGCCAATTAGATCATTGTCTCCATGTGGAATGTCTTCCGCTCACATTGTATTATCCACCAGATGTCAATTAGATCATTGTCTCCATGTGAAACGTCTTCTGCTCACATTGTATTATCCACCAGATACCAATTAGATCATTGTCTCTATGTTGAACCTTCTTCCGCTCACATTGAGTTATCCACCAGATATCAATTAGATCATTGTCTCCATGTGAAACGTCTGTCGCTCACATTGTGTTATCCACCAGATACCAATTAGATCATTGTCTCCATGTGAAACGTCTTCCGCTCACATTGTGTTATCCATCAAATACCAATTAGATCATTGTGTCCATGTGAAACGTCTTCTGATCACATTGTGTTATCCACCAGATACCAATTAGATCATTGTCTCCATGTGAAACGTCTTCTGCTCACATTGTATTATCCACCAGATACCAATTAGATCATTGTCTCTATGTTGAATTTTCTTCCGTTCACATTGTGTTATCCACCAGATACCAATTAGATCATTGTCTCCATGTGAAACGTCTTCCGCTCACATTGTGTTATGCACCACATGCCAATTATTTCATTGTCTCCATGTGAAACGTCTTCCGCTCACATTGTGTTATCCACCAGATACCAATTAGATCATTGTCTCCATGTGAAACGTCTTCCGCTCACTTTGTGTTATCCACCAGATTGCAATGAGATCATTGTCTCTATGTGAAAAGTCTTCCACTCACATTGTGTTATCTACCAGATGCCAATTAGATCATTGTCTCCATGTGAAACGTCTTCACCTCATATTGTGTTATCCACAAGATACAATTAGATCATTGTCTCCATGTGAAACGTCTTCCGCTCACATTGTGTTATCCACATGACGCCAGTTATTTCATTCTCTCCATGTAAAACGTCTTCCGCTCACATTGTGTTATCCACCAGATGCCAATTAGATCATTGTCTCCATGTCGAACGTCTTCCGCTCACATTGTATTATCCACCAGATGCCAATTAGATCATTGTCTCCATGTGAAACGTATTCTGCTCACATTGTATTATCCACCAGATACCAATTAGATCATTGTCTCTATGTTGAACCTTCTTCCGCTCACATTGAGTTATCCACCAGATTAAAATTAGATCATTGTCTCCATGTGAAACGTCTTCCGCTCACATTGTGTTATCCACCAGATGCCAATTAGATCATTGTCTCCATGTGAAACGTCTTCCGCTCACATTGTGTTATCAACCAGATGCCAATTAGATCATTGTCTCCATGTGAAACGTCTTCAGCTCATATTGTGTTATCCACCAGATACCAATTATATCATTGTCTCCATGTGAAACGTCTTCCGCTCACATTGTGTTATCCACCAGATGCCAATTAGATCATTGTCTCCATGTGAAACGTCTTCCGCTCACAGTGTATTATCCACCAGATGCCAATTAGATCATTGTCTCCATGTGAAACGTCTTCCGCTCACATTGTGTTATCCACCAGATGCCAATTAGATCATTGTCTCCATGTGAAACGTCTTCAGCTCATATTGTGTTATCCACCAGATACCAATTAGATCATTGTCTCCATGTGAAACGTCTTCCGCTCACATTGTGTTATCCACTTGACGCCAATTATTTCATTCTCTCCATGTAAAACGTCTTCCGCTCACATTGTGTTATCCACCAGATGCCAATTAGATCATTGTCTCCATGTGGAACGTCTTCCGCTCACATTGTATTATCAACCAGATATCAATTAGATCATTGTCTCCATGTGAAACGTCTGTCGCTCACATTGTGTTATCCACCAGATACCAATTAGATCATTGTCTCCATGTGAAACATCTTTCGCTCACATTGTGTTATCCATCAAATACCAATTAGATCATTGTCTCTATGTTGAACCTTCTTCCGCTCACATTGTGTTATCCACCAGATACCAATTAGATCATTGTCTCCATGTGAAACGTCTTCCGCTCACATTGTGTTATCCACCAGATGCCAATTATTTCATTGTCTCCATGTGAAACGTCTTCCGCTCACATTGTATTATCCACCAGATGCCAATTAGATCATTGTCTCCATGTGAAACGTCTTCTGCTCACATTGTATTATCCACCAGATACCAATTAGATCATTGTCTCTATGTTGAACCTTCTTCCGCTCACATTGAGTTATCCACCAGATAAAAATTAGATCATTGTCTCCATGTGAAACGTCTTCCGCTCACATTGTGTTATCCACCAGATGCCAATTAGATCATTGTCTCCATGTGAAACGTCTTCCGCTCACATTGTGTTATCCACCAGATGCCAATTAGATCATTGTCTGCATGTGAAACGTCTTCAGCTCATATTGTGTTATCCACCAGATACCAATTAGATAATTGTCTCCATGTGAAACGTCTTCCGCTCACATTGTGTTATCCACTTGATGCCAATTATTTCATTCTCTCCATGTAAAACGTCTAACGCTCACATTGTGTTATCCACCAGATGCCAATTAGATCATAGTCTCCATGTGGAACGTCTCCGCTCACATTGTATTATCCACCAGATGCCAATTAGATCATTGTCTCCATGTGAAACGTCTTCCGCTCACAGTGTATTATCCACCAGGTGCCAATTAAATCATTGTCTCCATGTGAAACGTCTTCCGCTCACATTGTGTTATCCACTTGACGCCAATTATTTCATTCTCTCCATGTAAAACGTCTACCGCTCACATTGTGTTATCCACCAGATGCCAATTAGATCATTGTCTCCACGTGGAACGTCTTCCGCTCACATTGTATTATCCACCAGATGCCAATTAGATCATTGTCTCCATGTGAAAAGTCTTCCACTCTCAGTGTATTATCCACCAGATGCCAATTAGATCATTGTCTCCATGTGAAACGTCTTCCGCTCACATTGTGTTATCCACTTGACGCCAATTATTTCATTCTCTCCATGTGAAACGTCTTCCGCTCACATTGTGTTATCCACCAGATGCCAATTAGATCATTGTCTCCATGTGAAACGTCTTCCGCTCACATTGTGTTATCCACCAGATGCCAATTAGATCATTGTCTCCATGTGAAACGTCTTCAGCTCATATTGCGTTATCCACCAGATACCTATTAGATCATTGTCTCCATGTGAAACGTCTTCCACTCACATTGTGTTATCCACTTGACGCCAATTATTTCATTCTCTCCATATAAAACGTATACCGCTCACATTGTGTTATCCACCAGATGCCAATTAGATCATTGTCTCCACGTGGAACGTCTTCCGCTCACATTGTATTATCCACCAGATGCCAATTAGATCATTGTCTCCATGTGAAACGTCTTCCGCTCACAGTGTATTATCCACCAGATGGCAATTAGATCATTGTCTCCATGTGAAACGTCTTCCGCTCACATTGTGTTATCCACTTGACGCCAATTATTTCATTCTCTCCATTTAAAACGTCTTCCGCTCACATTGTGTTATCCACTTGACGCCAATTAGATCATTGTCTCCATGTGAAATGTCTTCCGTTCACATTGTGTTATCCACCAGATACCAATTAGATCATTGTCTCCATGTTGAAACTTCTTCCGCTCACATTGTGTTATCCACCAGATGCCAATTATTTCATTGTCTCCATGTGAAACGTCTTCCGCTCACATTGTGTTATCCACCAGATGCCAATTAGATCATTGTCTCCATGTGAAACGTCTTCAGCTCATATTGTGTTATCCACCAGATACCAATTAGATCATTGTCTCCATGTGAAACGTCTTCCGCTCACATTGTGTTATCAACTTGACGCCAATTATTTCATTCTCTCCATGTAAAACGTCTTCCGCTCACATTGTGTTATCCACCAGATGCCAATTAGATCATTGTCTCCATGCGGAACGTCTTCCGCTCACATTGTATTATCAACCAGATATCAATTAGATCATTGTCTCCATGTGAAACGTCTGTCGCTCACATTGTGTTATCCACCAGATAACAATTAGATCATTGTCTCCATGTGAAACGTCTTTCGTTCACATTGTGTTATCCATCAAATACCAATTAGATCAGTGTCTCTATGTTGAACCTTCTTCCGCTCACATTGTGTTATCCACCAGATACCAATTAGATCATTGTCTCCATGTGAAACGTCTTCCGCTCACATTGTGTTATCCACCAGATGCCAATTATTTCATTGTCTCCATGTGAAACGTCTTCCGCTCACATTGTGTTATCCGCCAGATATCAATTAGATCATTGTCTCCATGTGAAACGTTTTCCGCTCACATTGTGTTATCCACCAGATTGCAATGAGATCATTGTCTCCATGTGAAACGTCTTCCGCTCACATTGTGTTATCCACTTGACGCCAATTATTTCATTCTCTCCATGTGAAACGTCTTCCGCTCACATTGTGTTATCCACTTGATGCCAATTATTTCATTCTCTCCATGTAAAACGTCTTCCGCTCACATTGTGTTATCCACCAGATGCCAATTATATCATTGTCTCCATATGGAACGTCTTCCGCTCACATTGTATTATCCACCAGATGCCAATTAGATCATTGTCTCCATGTGAAACGTCTTCTGCTCACATTGTATTATCCACCAGATACCAATTAGATCATTGTCTCTATGTTCAACCTTCTTCCGCTCACATTGTGTTATCCACCAGATAAAAATTAGATCATTGTCTCCATGTGAAACGTCTTCCGCTCACATTGTGTTATCCACCAGATGCAAATTAGATCATTGTCTCCATGTGAAACGTCTTTAGCTGATATTGTGTTATCCACTAGATGCCAATTAGATCATAGTCTCCGTGTGGAACGTCTCCGCTCACATTGTATTATCCACCAGATGCCAATTAGATCATTGTCTCCATGTGAAACGTCTTCCGCTCACATTGTGTTATCCACCAGATAAAAATTAGTTCATTGTCTCCATGTGAAACGCCTTCCGCTCACATTGTGTTATCCACTTGACGCCAATTATTTCATTCTCTCTATGTAAAACGTCTTCCGCTCACATTGTGTTATCCACCAGATGCCAATTAGATCATTGTCTCCATGTGGAACGTCTTCCGCTCACATTGTATTATCCACCAGATGCCAATTAGATCATTGTCTCCATGTGAAACGTCTTCTGCACACATTGTGTTACCCACCAGATACCAATGAGATCATTGTCTCCATGTGAAACGTCTCCCACTCACATTGTGTTATCCACCAGATATCAATTAGATCGCTGTCTCCATGTGAAACGTCAGTCGTTCACATTGTGTTATCCAACAGATACCAATTAGACCATTGTCTCCATGTGAAACGTCTTCCGCTCACATTGTGATATCCACTTGACGCCAATTATTTCATAATCTCCATGTAAAACGTTTTCCGCTCACATTGTGTTATCCACCAGATGCCAATTAGATCATTGTCTCCATGTGGAACGTCTTCCGCTCACATTGTATTATCAACCAGATATCAATTAGATCATTGTCTCCATGTGAAACGTCTGTCACTCACATTGTGTTATCCACCAGATACCAATTAGATCATTGTCTCCATGTGAAACGTCTTTCGCTCACATTGTGTTATCCATCAAATACCAATTAGATCATTGTCTCTATGTTGAACCTTCTTCCGCTCACATTGTGTTATCCACCAGATACCAATTAGATCATTGTCTCCATGTGAAACGTCTTCCGCTCACATTGTGTTATCCACCAGATGCCAATTATTTCATTGTCTCCATGTGAAACGTCTTCCGCTCACATTGTATTATCCACCAGATGCCAATTAGATCATTGTCTCCATGTGAAACGTCTTCTGCTCACATTGTATTATCCACCAGATACCAATTAGATCATTGTCTCTATGTTGAACCTTCTTCCGCTCACATTGAGTTATCCACCAGATAAAAATTAGATCATTGTCTCCATGTGAAACGTCTTCCGCTCACATTGTGTTATCCACCAGATGCCAATTAGATCATTGTCTCCATGTGAAACGTCTTCCGCTCACATTGTGTTATCCACCAGATGCCAATTAGATCATTGTCTCCATGTGAAACGTCTTCAGCTCATATTGTGTTATCCTCCAGATACCAATTAGATCATTGTCTCTATGTTGAACCTTCTTCCGCTCACATTGTGTTATCCACCAGATACCAATTAGATCATTGTCTCCATGTGAAACGTCTTCCGCTCACATTGTGTTATCCACCAGATGCCAATTATTTCATTGTCTCCATGTGAAACGTCTTCCGCTCACATTGTATTATCCACCAGATGCCAATTAGATCATTGTCTCCATGTGAAACGTCTTCTGCTCACATTGTATTATCCACCAGATACCAATTAGATCATTGTCTCTATGTTGAACCTTCTTCCGCTCACATTGAGTTATCCACCAGATAAAAATTAGATCATTGTCTCCATGTGAAACGTCTTCCGCTCACATTGTGTTATCCACCAGATGCCAATTAGATCATTGTCTCCATGTGAAACGTCTTCCGCTCACATTGTGTTATCCACCAGATGCCAATTAGATCATTGTCTCCATGTGAAACGTCTTCAGCTCATATTGTGTTATCCTCCAGATACCAATTAGATCATTGTCTCCATGTGAAACGTCTTCCGCTCACATTGTGTTATCCACTTGATGCCAATTATTTCATTCTCTCCATGTAAAACGTCTACCGCTCACATTGTGTTATCCACCAGATGCCAATTAAATCATTGTCTCCATGTGAAACGTCTTCCGCTCACATTGTGTTATCCACTTGATGCCAATTATTTCATTCTCTCCATGTAAAACGTCTACCGCTTACATTGTGTTATCCACCAGATGCCAATTAGATCATTGTCTCCACGTGGAACGTCTTCCGCTCACAGTGTATTATCCACCAGATGCCAATTAGATCATTGTCTCCATGTGAAATGTCTTCAGCTCATATTGCGTTATCCACCAGATACCAATTAGATCATTGTCTCCATGTGAAACGTCTTCCGCTCACATTGTGTTATCCACTTGACGCCAATTATTTCATTGTCTCCATGTAAAACGTCTACCGCTCACATTGTGTTATCCACCAGATGCCAATTAGATCATTGTCTCCACGTGGAACGTCTTCCGCTCACATTGTATTATCCAACAGATGCCAATTAGATCATTGTCTCCATGTGAAACGTCTTCCGCTCACAGTGTATTATCCAACAGATGCCAATTAGATCATTGTCTCCATGTGAAATGTCTTTCGTTCACATTGTGTTATCCACCAGATACCAATTAGATCATTGTCTCCATGTTGAAACTTCTTCCGCTCACATTGTGTTATCCACCAGATGACAATTATTTCATTGTCTCCATGTGAAACATCTTCCGCTCACATTGTGTTATCCACCAGATGCCAATTAGATCATTGTCTCCATGTGAAACGTCTTCAGCTCATATTGTGTTATCCACCAGATACCAATTAGATCATTGTCTCCATATGAAACGTCTTCCGCTCACATTGTGTTATCCACTTGACGCCAATTATTTCATTCTCTCCATGTAAAACGTCTTCCGCTCACATTGTGTTATCCACCAGATGCCAATTAGATCATTGTCTCCATGTGGAACGTCTTCCGCTCACATTGTATTATCAACCAGATATCAATTAGATCATTGTCTCCATGTGAAACGTCTGTCGCTCACATTGTGTTATCCACCAGATACCAATTAGATCATTGTCTCCATGTGAAACATCTTTCGCTCACATTGTGTTATCCACCAGATATCAATTAGATCGCTGTCTCCATGTGAAACGTCAGTCGTTCACATTGTGTTATCCAACAGATACCAATTAGACCATTGTCTCCATGTGAAACGTCTTCCGCTCACATTGTGATATCCACTTGACGCCAATTATTTCATAATCTCCATGTAAAACGTCTTCCGCTCACATTGTGTTATCCACCAGATGCCAATTAGATCATTGTCTCCATGTGGAACGTCTTCCGCTCACATTGTATTATCAACCAGATATCAATTAGATCATTGTCTCCATGTGAAACGTCTGTCACTCACATTGTGTTATCCACCAGATACCAATTAGATCATTGTCTCCATGTGAAACGTCTTTCGCTCACATTGTGTTATCCATCAAATACCAATTAGATCATTGTCTCTATGTTGAACCTTCTTCCGCTCACATTGTGTTATCCACCAGATACCAATTAGATCATTGTCTCCATGTGAAACGTCTTCCGCTCACATTGTGTTATCCACCAGATGCCAATTATTTCATTGTCTCCATGTGAAACGTCTTCCGCTCACATTGTATTATCCACCAGATGCCAATTAGATCATTGTCTCCATGTGAAACGTCTTCTGCTCACATTGTATTATCCACCAGATACCAATTAGATCATTGTCTCTATGTTGAACCTTCTTCCGCTCACATTGAGTTATCCACCAGATAAAAATTAGATTATTGTCTCCATGTGAAACGTCTTCCGCTCACATTGTGTTATCCACCAGATGCCAATTAGATCATTGTCTCCATGTGAAACGTCTTCCGCTCACATTGTGTTATCCACCAGATGCCAATTAGATCATTGTCTCCATGTGAAACGTCTTCAGCTCATATTGTGTTATCCTCCAGATACCAATTAGATCATTGTCTCCATGTGAAACGTCTTCCGCTCACATTGTGTTATCCACTTGATGCCAATTATTTCATTCTCTCCATGTAAAACGTCTACCGCTCACATTGTGTTATCCACCAGATGCCAATTAAATCATTGTCTCCATGTGAAACGTCTTCCGCTCACATTGTGTTATCCACTTGATGCCAATTATTTCATTCTCTCCATGTAAAACGTCTACCGCTTACATTGTGTTATCCACCAGATGCCAATTAGATCATTGTCTCCACGTGGAACGTCTTCCGCTCACATTGTATTATCCACCAGATGCCAATTAGATCATTGTCTCCATGTGAAACGTCTTCCGCTCACAGTGTATTATCCACCAGATGCCAATTAGATCATTGTCTCCATGTGAAACGTCTTCAGCTCATATTGCGTTATCCACCAAATACCAATTAGATCATTGTCTCCATGTGAAACGTCTTCCGCTCACATTGTGTTATCCACTTGACGCCAATTATTTCATTGTCTCCATGTAAAACGTCTACCGCTCACATTGTGTTATCCACCAGATGCCAATTAGATCATTGTCTCCACGTGGAACGTCTTCCGCTCACATTGTATTATCCAACAGATGCCAATTAGATCATTGTCTCCATGTGAAACGTCTTCCGCTCACAGTGTATTATCCAACAGATGCCAATTAGATCATTGTCTCCATGTGAAATGTCTTTCGTTCACATTGTGTTATCCACCAGATACCAATTAGATCATTGTCTCCATGTTGAAACTTCTTCCGCTCACATTGTGTTATCCACCAGATGACAATTATTTCATTGTCTCCATGTGAAACATCTTCCGCTCACATTGTGTTATCCACCAGATGCCAATTAGATCATTGTCTCCATGTGAAACGTCTTCAGCTCATATTGTGTTATCCACCAGATACCAATTAGATCATTGTCTCCATATGAAACGTCTTCCGCTCACATTGTGTTATCCACTTGACGCCAATTATTTCATTCTCTCCATGTAAAACGTCTTCCGCTCACATTGTGTTATCCACCAGATGCCAATTAGATCATTGTCTCCATGTGGAACGTCTTCCGCTCACATTGTATTATCAACCAGATATCAATTAGATCATTGTCTCCATGTGAAACGTCTGTCGCTCACATTGTGTTATCCACCAGATACCAATTAGATCATTGTCTCCATGTGAAACATCTTTCGCTCACATTGTGTTATCCATCAAATACCAATTAGATCATTGTCTCTATGTTGAACCTTCTTCCGCTCACATTGTGTTATCCACCAGATACCAATTAGATCATTGTCTCCATGTGAAACGTCTTCCGCTCACATTGTGTTATCCACCAGATGCCAATTATTTCATTGTCTCCATGTGAAACGTCTTCCGCTCACATTGTATTATCCACCAGATGCCAATTAGATCATTGTCTCCATGTGAAACGTCTTCTGCTCACATTGTATTATCCACCAGATACCAATTAGATCATTGTCTCTATGTTGAACCTTCTTCCGCTCACATTGAGTTATCCACCAGATAAAAATTAGATCATTGTCTCCATGTGAAACGTCTTCCGCTCACATTGTGTTATCCACCAGATGCCAATTAGATCATTGTCTCCATGTGAAACGTCTTCCGCTCACATTGTGTTATCCACCAGATGCCAATTAGATCATTGTCTGCATGTGAAACGTCTTCAGCTCATATTGTGTTATCCACCAGATACCAATTAGATCATTGTCTCCATGTGAAACGTCTTCCGCTCACATTGTGTTATCCACTTGATGCCAATTATTTCATTCTCTCCATGTAAAACGTCTACCGCTTACATTGTGTTATCCACCAGATGCCAATTAGATCATTGTCTCCACGTGGAACGTCTTCCGCTCACATTGTATTATCCACCAGATGCCAATTAGATCATTGTCTCCATGTGAAACGTCTTCCGCTCACAGTGTATTATCCACCAGATGCCAATTAGATCATTGTCTCCATGTGAAACGTCTTCCGCTCACATTGTGTTATCCACCAGATGCCAATTAGATCATTGTCTCCATGTGAAACGTCTTCAGCTCATATTGCGTTATCCACCAGATACCAATTAGATCATTGTCTCCATGTGAAACGTCTTCCGCTCACATTGTGTTATCCACTTGACGCCAATTATTTCATTGTCTCCATGTAAAACGTCTACCGCTCACATTGTGTTATCCACCAGATGCCAATTAGATCATTGTCTCCACGTGGAACGTCTTCCGCTCACATTGTATTATCCAACAGATGCCAATTAGATCATTGTCTCCATGTGAAACGTCTTCCGCTCACAGTGTATTATCCAACAGATGCCAATTAGATCATTGTCTCCATGTGAAATGTCTTTCGTTCACATTGTGTTATCCACCAGATACCAATTAGATCATTGTCTCCATGTTGAAACTTCTTCCGCTCACATTGTGTTATCCACCAGATGACAATTATTTCATTGTCTCCATGTGAAACATCTTCCGCTCACATTGTGTTATCCACCAGATGCCAATTAGATCATTGTCTCCATGTGAAACGTCTTCAGCTCATATTGTGTTATCCACCAGATACCAATTAGATCATTGTCTCCATGTGAAACGTCTTCCGCTCACATTGTGTTATCCACTTGACGCCAATTATTTCATTCTCTCCATGTAAAACGTCTTCCGCTCACATTGTGTTATCCACCAGATGCCAATTAGATCATTGTCTCCATGTGGAACGTCTTCCGCTCGCATTGTATTATCAACCAGATATCAATTAGATCATTGTCTCCATGTGAAACGTCTGTCGCTCACATTGTGTTATCCACCAGATACCAATTAGATCATTGTCTCCATGTGAAACATCTTTCGCTCACATTGTGTTATCCATCAAATACCAATTAGATCATTGTCTCTATGTTGAACCTTCTTCCGCTCACATTGTGTTATCCACCAGATACCAATTAGATCATTGTCTCCATGTGAAACGTCTTCCGCTCACATTGTGTTATCCACCAGATGCCAATTATTTCATTGTCTCCATGTGAAACGTCTTCCGCTCACATTGTATTATCCACCAGATGCCAATTAGATCATTGTCTCCATGTGAAACGTCTTCTGATCACATTGTGTTATCCACCAGATATCAATTAGATCATTGTCTCCATGTGAAACGTCTGTCGCTCACATTGTGTTATCCACCAGATAGCAATTAGATCATTGTCTCTATGTTGAACCTTCTTCCGCTCACATTGAGTTATCCACCAGATAAAAATTAGATCATTGTCTCCATGTGAAACGTCTTCCGCTCACATTGTGTTATCCACCAGATGCCAATTAGATCATTGTCTCCATGTGAAACGTCTTCCGCTCACATTGTGTTATCCACCAGATGTCAATTAGATGATTGTCTTCATGTGAAACGTCTTCAGCTCATATTGTGTTATCCACCAGATACCAATTAGATCATTGTCTCCATGTGAAACGTCTTCTGCACACATTGTGTTATCCACCAGATACCAATGAGATCATTGTCTCCATGTGAAACGTCTCCCACTCACAATGTGTTATCCACCAGATATCAATTAGATCATTGTCTCCATGTGAAACGTCTGTCGCTCACATTGTGTTATCCACCAGATACCAATTAGATCATTGTCTCCATGTGAAACGTCTTCCGCTCACATTGTGTTATCCATCAAATACCAATTAGATCATTGTCTCCATGTGAAACGTCTTCTGCTCACATTGTATTATCCACCAGATACCAATTAGATCATTGTCTCTATGTTGAACCTTCTTCCGCTCACATTGAGTTATCCACCAGATAAAAATTAGATCATTGTCTCCATGTGAAACGTCTTCCGCTCACATTGTGTTATCCACCAGATGCCAATTAGATCATTGTCTCCATGTGAAACGTCTTCCGCTCACATTGTGTTATCCACCAGATGCCAATTAGATCATTGTCTGCATGTGAAACGTCTTCAGCTCACATTGTGTTATCCACCAGATACCAATTAGATCATTGTCTCCATGTGAAACGTCTTCCGCTCACATTGTGTTATCCACCAGATGCCAATTATTTCATTGTCTCCATGTGAAACGTCTTCCGCTCACATTGTATTATCCACCAGATGCCAATTAGATCATTGTCTCCATGTGAAACGTCTTCTGCTCACATTGTATTATCCACCAGATACCAATTAGATCATTGTCTCTATGTTGAACCTTCTTCCGCTCACATTGAGTTATCCACCAGATAAAAATTAGATCATTGTCTCCATGTGAAACGTCTTCCGCTCACATTGTGTTATCCACCAGATGCCAATTAGATCATTGTCTCCATGTGAAACGTCTTCCGCTCACATTGTGTTATCCACCAGATGCCAATTAGATCATTGTCTGCATGTGAAACGTCTTCAGCTCATATTGTGTTATCCACCAGATACCAATTAGATCATTGTCTCCATGTGAAACGTCTTCCGCTCACATTGTGTTATCCACTTGATGCCAATTATTTCATTCTCTCCATGTAAAACGTCTACCGCTTACATTGTGTTATCCACCAGATGCCAATTAGATCATTGTCTCCACGTGGAACGTCTTCCGCTCACATTGTATTATCCACCAGATGCCAATTAGATCATTGTCTCCATGTGAAACGTCTTCCGCTCACAGTGTATTATCCACCAGATGCCAATTAGATCATTGTCTCCATGTGAAACGTCTTCCGCTCACATTGTGTTATCCACCAGATGCCAATTAGATCATTGTCTCCATGTGAAACGTCTTCAGCTCATATTGCGTTATCCACCAGATACCAATTAGATCATTGTCTCCATGTGAAACGTCTTCCGCTCACATTGTGTTATCCACTTGACGCCAATTATTTCATTGTCTCCATGTAAAACGTCTACCGCTCACATTGTGTTATCCACCAGATGCCAATTAGATCATTGTCTCCACGTGGAACGTCTTCCGCTCACATTGTATTATCCAACAGATGCCAATTAGATCATTGTCTCCATGTGAAACGTCTTCCGCTCACAGTGTATTATCCAACAGATGCCAATTAGATCATTGTCTCCATGTGAAATGTCTTTCGTTCACATTGTGTTATCCACCAGATACCAATTAGATCATTGTCTCCATGTTGAAACTTCTTCCGCTCACATTGTGTTATCCACCAGATGACAATTATTTCATTGTCTCCATGTGAAACATCTTCCGCTCACATTGTGTTATCCACCAGATGCCAATTAGATCATTGTCTCCATGTGAAACGTCTTCAGCTCATATTGTGTTATCCACCAGATACCAATTAGATCATTGTCTCCATGTGAAACGTCTTCCGCTCACATTGTGTTATCCACTTGACGCCAATTATTTCATTCTCTCCATGTAAAACGTCTTCCGCTCACATTGTGTTATCCACCAGATGCCAATTAGATCATTGTCTCCATGTGGAACGTCTTCCGCTCGCATTGTATTATCAACCAGATATCAATTAGATCATTGTCTCCATGTGAAACGTCTGTCGCTCACATTGTGTTATCCACCAGATACCAATTAGATCATTGTCTCCATGTGAAACATCTTTCGCTCACATTGTGTTATCCATCAAATACCAATTAGATCATTGTCTCTATGTTGAACCTTCTTCCGCTCACATTGTGTTATCCACCAGATACCAATTAGATCATTGTCTCCATGTGAAACGTCTTCCGCTCACATTGTGTTATCCACCAGATGCCAATTATTTCATTGTCTCCATGTGAAACGTCTTCCGCTCACATTGTATTATCCACCAGATGCCAATTAGATCATTGTCTCCATGTGAAACGTCTTCTGCTCACATTGTATTATCCACCAGATACCAATTAGATCATTGTCTCTATGTTGAACCTTCTTCCGCTCACATTGAGTTATCCACCAGATAAAAATTAGATCATTGTCTCCATGTGAAACGTCTTCCGCTCACATTGTGTTATCCACCAGATGCCAATTAGATCATTGTCTCCATGTGAAACGTCTTCCGCTCACATTGTGTTATCCACCAGATGCCAATTAGATCATTGTCTGCATGTGAAACGTCTTCAGCTCACATTGTGTTATCCACCAGATACCAATTAGATCATTGTCTCCATGTGAAACGTCTTCCGCTCACATTGTGTTATCCACTTGATGCCAATTATTTCATTCTCTCCATGTAAAACGTCTACCGCTCACATTGTGTTATCCACCAGATGCCAATTAGATCATAGTCTCCATGTGGAACGTCTCCGCTCACATTGTATTATCCACCAGATGCCAATTAGATCATTGTCCCCATGTGAAACGTCTTCCGCTCACAGTGTATTATCCACCTGATGCCAATTAAATCATTGTCTCCATGTGAAACGTCTTCCGCTCACATTGTGTTATCCACTTGACGCCAATTATTTCATTGTCTCCATGTGAAACGTCTGTCGCTCACATTGTGTTATCCACCAGATACCAATTAGATCATTGTCTCCACGTGGAACGTCTTCCGCTCACATTGTATTATCCACCAGATGCCAATTAGATCATTGTCTCCATGTGAAACGTCTTCCGCTCACAGTGTATTATCCACCAGATGCCAATTAGATCATTGTCTCCATGTGAAACGTCTTCCGCTCACATTGTGTTATCCACTTGACGCCAATTATTTCATTCTCTCCATGTAAAACGTCTTCCGCTCACATTGTGTTATCCACTTGACGCCAATTAGATCATTGTCTCCATGTGAAATGTCTTCCATTCACATTGTGTTATTGAGCAGATACCAATTAGATCATTGTCTCCATGTTGAAAATTCTTCCGCTCACATTGTGTTATCCACCAGATGCCAATTATTTAATTGTCTCCATGTGAAACGTCTTCAGCTCATATTGTGTTATCCACAAGATACCAATTAGATCATTGTCTCCATGTGAAACGTCTTCCGCTCACATTGTGTTATCCACCAGATGCCAATTAGATCATTGTCTCCATGTGAAACGTCTTCCGCTCACATTGTGTTATCCACCAGATGCCAATTAGATCATTGTCTCCATGTGAAACGTCTTCAGCTCATATTGCGTTATCCACCAGATACCAATTAGATCATTGTCTCCATGTGAAACGTCTTCCGCTCACATTGTGTTATCCACTTGACGCCAATTATTTCATTCTCTCCATATAAAACGTATACCGCTCACATTGTGTTATCCACCAGATGCCAATTAGATCATTGTCTCCACGTGGAACGTCTTCCGCTCACATTGTATTATCCACCAGATGCCAATTAGATCATTGTCTCCATGTGAAACGTCTTCCGCTCACAGTGTATTATCCACCAGATGCCAATTAGATCATTGTCTCCATGTGAAACGTCTTCCGCTCACATTGTGTTATCCACTTGACGCCAATTATTTCATTCTCTCCATTTAAAACGTCTTCCGCTCACATTGTGTTATCCACTTGACGCCAATTAGATCATTGTCTCCATGTGAAATGTCTTCCGTTCACATTGTGTTATCCACCAGATACCAATTAGATCATTGTCTCCATGTTGAAACTTCTTCCGCTCACATTGTGTTATCCACCAGATGCCAATTATTTCATTGTCTCCATGTGAAACGTCTTCCGCTCACATTGTGTTATCCACCAGATGCCAATTAGATCATTGTCTCCATGTGAAATGTCTTCCGTTCACATTGTGTTATCTACCAGATACCAATTAGATCATTGTCTCCATGTTGAAACTTCTTCCGCTCACATTGTGTTATCCACCAGATGCCAATTATTTCATTGTCTCCATATGAAACGTCTTCCGCTCACATTGTGTTATCCACCAGATGCCAATTAGATCATTGTCTCCATGTGAAACGTCTTCAGCTCATATTGTGTTATCCACCAGATACCAATTAGATCATTGTCTCCATGTGAAACGTCTTCCGCTCACATTGTGTTATCAACTTGACGCCAATTATTTCATTCTCTCCATGTAAAACGTCTTCCGCTCACATTGTGTTATCCACCAGATGCCAATTAGATCATTGTCTCCATGCGGAACGTCTTCCGCTCACATTGTCTTATCAACCAGATATCAATTAGATCATTGTCTCCATGTGAAACGTCTGTCGCTCACATTGTGTTATCCACCAGATACCAATTAGATCATTGTCTCCATGTGAAACGTCTTTCGCTCACATTGTGTTATCCATCAAATACCAATGAGATCATTGTCTCTATGTTGAACCTTCTTCCGCTCACATTGTGTTATCCACCAGATACCAATTAGATCATTGTCTCCATGTGAAACGTCTTCCGCTCACATTGTGTTATCCACTAGATGCCAATTATTTCATTGTCTCCATCTGAAACGTCTTCCGCTCACATTGTGTTATCCACTTGACGCCAATTATTTCATTCTCTCCATGTAAAATGTCTTCCGCTCACATTGTGTTATCCACCAGATGCCAATTATATCATTGTCTCCATGTGGAACGTCTTCTGCTCACATTGTATTATCCACCACATACCAATTAGATCATTGTCTCTATGTTCAACCTTCTTCCGCTCACATTGTGTTATCCACCAGATAAAAATTAGATCATTGTCTCCATGTGAAACGTCTTCCGCTCACATTGTGTTATCCACCAGATTGCAATGAGATCATTGTCTCCATGTGAAACGTCTTCCGCTCACATTGTGTTATCCACTTGACGCCAATTATTTCATTCTCTCCATGTGAAACGTCTTCCGCTCACATTGTATTATCCACCAGATGCCAATTAGATCATTGTCTCCATGTGAAACGGCTTCCGCTCACATTGTGTTATCCACCAGATAAAAATTAGATCATTGTCTCCATGTGAAACGCCTTCCGCTCACATTGTGTTATCCACTTGACGCCAATTATTTCATTCTCTCCATGTAAAACGTCTACCGCTCACATTGTGTTATCCACCAGATGCCAATTAGATCATAGTCTCCATGTGGAACGTCTCCGCTCACATTGTATTATCCACCAGATGCCAATTAGATCATTGTCTCCATGTGAAACGTCTTCCGCTCACAGTGTATTATCCACCAGATGCCAATTAAATCATTGTCTCCATGTGAAACGTCTTCCGCTCACATTGTGTTATCCACTTGACGCCAATTATTTCATTCTCTCCATGTAAAACGTCTACCGCTCACATTGTGTTATCCACCAGATGCCAATTAGATCATTGTCTCCACGTGGAACGTCTTCCGCTCACATTGTATTATCCACCAGATGCCAATTAGATCATTGTCTCCATGTGAAACGTCTTCCGCTCACAGTGTATTATCCACCAGATGCCAATTAGATCATTGTCTCCATGTGAAACGTCTTCCGCTCACATTGTGTTATCCACTTGACGCCAATTATTTCATTCTCTCCATGTAAAACGTCTTCCGCTCACATTGTGTTATCCACTTGACGCCAATTAGATCATTGTCTCCATGTGAAATGTCTTCCATTCACATTGTGTTATTGAGCAGATACCAATTAGATCATTGTCTCCATGTTGAAAATTCTTCCGCTCACATTGTGTTATCCACCAGATGCCAATTATTTAATTGTCTCCATGTGAAACGTCTTCAGCTCATATTGTGTTATCCACCAGATACCAATTAGATCATTGTCTCCATGTGAAACGTCTTCCGCTCACATTGTGTTATCCACCAGATGCCAATTAGATCATTGTCTCCATGTGAAACGTCTTCCGCTCACGTTGTGTTATCCACCAGATGCCAATTAGATCATTGTCTCCATGTGAAACGTCTTCAGCTCATATTGCGTTATCCACCAGATACCAATTAGATCATTGTCTCCATGTGAAACGTCTTCCGCTCACATTGTGTTATCCACTTGACGCCAATTATTTCATTCTCTCCATATGAAACGTATACCGCTCACATTGTGTTATCCACCAGATGCCAATTAGATCATTGTCTCCACGTGGAACGTCTTCCGCTCACATTGTATTATCCACCAGATGCCAATTACATCATTGTCTCCATGTGAAACGTCTTCCGCTCACAGTGTATTATCCACCAGATGCCAATTAAATCATTGTCTCCATGTGAAACGTCTTCCGCTCACATTGTGTTATCCACTTGACGCCAATTATTTCATTCTCTCCATTTAAAACGTCTTCCGCTCACATTGTGTTATCCACTTGACGCCAATTAGATCATTGTCTCCATGTTGAAAATTCTTCCGCTCACATTGTGTTATCCACCAGATGCCAATTATTTAATTTTCTCCACGTGAAACGTCTTCAGCTCATATTGTGTTATCCACCAGATACCAATTAGATCATTGTCTCCATGTGAAACGTCTTCCGCTCACATTGTGTTATCCACCAGATGCCAATTAGATCATTGTCTCCATGTGAAACGTCTTCCGCTCACATTGTGTTATCCACCAGATGCCAATTAGATCATTGTCTCCATGTGAAACGTCTTCAGCTCATATTGCGTTATCCACCAGATACCAATTAGATCATTGTCTCCATGTGAAACGTCTTCCGCTCACATTGTGTTATCCACTTGACGCCAATTATTTCATTCTCTCCATATAAAACGTATACCGCTCACATTGTGTTATCCACCAGATGCCAATTAGATCATTGTCTCCACGTGGAACGTCTTCCGCTCACATTGTATTATCCACCAGATGCCAATTAGATCATTGTCTCCATGTGAAACGTCTTCCGCTCACAGTGTATTATCCACCAGATGCCAATTAGATCATTGTCTCCATGTGAAACGTCTTCCGCTCACATTGTGTTATCCACTTGACGCCAATTAGATCATTGTCTCCATGTAAAACGTCTTCCGCTCACATTGTGTTATCCACTTGACGCCAATTAGATCATTGTCTCCATGTGAAATGTCTTCCATTCACATTGTGTTATCCACCAGATACCAATTAGAACATTGTCTCCATGTGAAACGTCTTCAGCTCATATTGTGTTATCCACCAGATACCAATTAGATCATTGTCTCCATGTGAAACGTCTTCCGCTCACATTGTGTTATCCACTTGACGCCAATTATTTCATTCTCTCCATGTAAAACGTCATCCGCTCACATTGTGTTATCCACCAGATGCCAATTAGATCATTGTCTCCATGTGGAACGTCTTCCGCTCACATTGTATTATCCACCAGATGCCAATTAGATCATTGTCTCCATGTGGAACGTCTTCTGCTCACATTGTATTATCCACCAGATGCCAATTAGATCATTGTCTCCATGTGAAACGTCTTCTGCTCACATTGTATTATCCACCAGATACCAATTAGATCATTGTCTCCATGTGAAACGTCTTCAGCTGATATTGTGTTATCCACCAGATGCCAATTAGATCATTGTCTCCATGTGAAACGTCTTCCGCTCACATTGTGTTATCCACCAGTTGCCAATTAGATCATTGTCTCCATGTGAAACGTCTTCAGCTCACATTGTGTTATCCACTTGACGCCAATTAGATCATTGTCTCCATGTGAAATGTCTTCCATTCACATTGTGTTATTGACCAGATACCAATTAGATCACTGTCTCCATGTTGAAAATTCTTCCGCTCACATTGTGTTATCCACCAGATGCCAATTATTTCATTGTCTCCATGTGAAACGTCTTCAGCTCATATTGTGTTATCCACCAGATACTAATTAGATTATTGTCTCCATGTGAAACGTCTTCGGCTCACATTGTGTTATCCACTTGACGCCAATTATTTCATTCTCTCCATGTAAAACGTCTTCCGCTCACATTGTGTTATCCACCAGATGCCAATTAGATCATTGTCTCCATGTGGAACGTCTTCCGCTCACATTGTATTATCCACCAGATGCAAATTAGATCATTGTCTCCATGTGAAACGTCTTCTGCACACATTGTGTTATCCACCAGATACCAATGAGATCATTGTCTCCATGTGAAACGTCTCCCACTCACATTGTGTTATCCACCAGATATCTATTAGATCATTGTCTGCATGTGAAACGTCTTCCGCTCACATTGTGTTATCCACTTGACGCCAATTATTTCATTCTCTCCATGTAAAACGTCTTCCGCTCACATTGTGTTATCCACTTGACGCCAATTAGATCATTGTCTCCATGTGAAATGTCTTCCATTCACATTGTGTTATCCACCAGATACCAATTAGATCATTGTCTCCATGTTGAACCTTCTACCGCTCACATTGTGTTATCCACCAGATGCCAATGAGATCATTGTCTACATGTGAAACGTCTTCACCTCATATTGTGTTATCCACAATATACCAATTAGATCATTGTCTCTATGTTGAACCTTCTTCCGCTCACATTGAGTTATCCACCAGATAAAAATTAGATCATTGTCTCCATGTGAAACGTCTTCCGCTCACATTGTGTTATCCACCAGATGCCAATTAGATCATTGTCTCCATGTGAAACGTCTTCCGCTCACGTTGTGTTATCCACCAGATGCCAATTAGATCATTGTCTCCATGTGAAACGTCTTCAGCTCATATTGTGTTATCCACCAGATACCAATTAGATCATTGTCTCCATGTGAAACGTCTTCCGCTCACATTGTGTTATCCACCAGATGACAATTAGATCATTGTCTCCATGTGAAACGTCTTCCGCTCACATTGTGTTATCCACCAGATACCAATTAGATCATTGTCTCCATGTGAAACGTCTTCCGCTCACATTGTGTTATCCACTTGACGCCAATTATTTCATTTTCTCCATGTGAAACGTCTGTCGCTCACATTGTGTTATCCACCAGATACCAATTAGATCATTGTCTCCATGTGAAACGTCTTCCGCTCACATTGTGTTATCCATCAAATACCAATTAGATCATTGTCTCCATGTGAAACGTCTTCTGATCACATTGTGTTATCCACCAGATACCAATGAGATCATTGTCTCCATGTGAAACGTCTCCCACTCACATTGTGTTATCCACCAGATATCAATTAGATCATTGTCTCCATGTGAAACGTCTGTCGCTCACATTGTGTTATCCACCAGATACCAATTAGATCATTGTCTCCATGTGAAACGTCTTCCGCTCACATTGTGTTATCCATCAAATACCAATTAGATCATTGTCTCCATGTGAAACGTCTTCTGATCACATTGTGTTATCCACCAGATACCAATTAGATCATTGTCTCCATGTGAAACGTCTTCTGCTCACATTGTATTATCCACCAGATACCAATTAGATCATTGTCTCTATGTTGAATTTTCTTCCGCTCACATTGTGTTATCCACCAGATACCAATTAGATCATTGTCTCCATGTGAAACATCTTCCGCTCACATTGTGTTATGCACCAGATGCCAATTATTTCATTGTCTCCATGTGAAACGTCTTCCGCTCACATTGTGTTATTCACCAGATGCCAATTAGATCATTGTCTCCATGTGAAACGTCTTCAGCTCATATTGTGTTATCCACCAGATACCAATTAGATCATTGTCTCCATGTGAAACGTCTTCCGCTCACATTGTGTTATCCACCAGATGCCAATTAGATCATTGTCTCCATGTGAAACGTCTTCCGCTCACATTGTGTTATCCACCAGATGCCAATTAGAACATTGTCTCCATGTGAAACGTCTTCTGATCACATTGTGTTATCCACCAGATATCAATTAGATCATTGTCTCCATGTGAAACGTCTGTCGCTCACATTGTGTTATCCACCAGATACCAATTAGATCATTGTCTCTATGTTGAACCTTCTTCCGCTCACATTGAGTTATCCACCAGATAAAAATTAGATCATTGTCTCCATGTGAAACGTCTTCCGCTCACATTGTGTTATCCACCAGATGCCAATTAGATCATTGTCTCCATGTGAAACGTCTTCCGCTCACATTGTGTTATCCACCAGATGCCAATTAGATCATTGTCTTCATGTGAAACGTCTTCAGCTCATATTGTGTTATCCACCAGATACCAATTAGATCATTGTCTCCATGTGAAACGTCTTCTGCACACATTGTGTTATCCACCAGATACCAATGAGATCATTGTCTCCATGTGAAACGTCTCCCACTCACAATGTGTTATCCACCAGATATCAATTAGATCATTGTCTCCATGTGAAACGTCTGTCGCTCACATTGTGTTATCCACCAGATACCAATTAGATCATTGTCTCCATGTGAAACGTCTTCCGCTCACATTGTGTTATCCATCAAATACCAATTAGATCATTGTCTCCATGTGAAACGTCTTCCGCTCACATTGTGTTATCCACCAGATGCCAATTAGATCATTGTCTCCATGTGAAACGTCTTCAGCTCATATTGTGTTATCCACCAGATACCAATTAGATCATTGTCTCCATGTGAAATGTATTCCGCTCACATTGTGTTATCCACCAGATGCCAATTAGATCATTGTCTCCATGTGAAACGTCTTCAGCTCATAATGCGTTATCCACCAGATACCAATTAGATCACTGTCTCCATGTGAAATGTCTTCCGCTCACATTGTGTTATCCATCAAATACCAATTAGATCATTGTCTCCATGTGAAACGTCTTCTGATCACATTGTGTTATCCACCAGATACCAATTAGATCATTGTCTCCATGTGAAACGTCTTCAGCTCATATTGTGTTATCCACCAGATACCAATGAGATCATTGTCTCCTTGTGAAACGTCTCCCACTCACATTGTGTTATCCACCAGATATCAATTAGATCATTGTCTCCATGTGAAACGTCTGTCGCTCACATTGTGTTATCCACCAGATACCAATTAGATCATTGTCTCCATGTGAATCGTCTTCCGCTCACATTGTGTTATCCACCAGATACCAATTAGATCATTGTCTCCATGTGAAACGTCTTCCGCTCACATTGTGTTATCCACTTGACGCCAATTATTTCATTGTCTCCATGTGAAACGTCTGTCGCTCACATTGTGTTATCCACCAGATACCAATTAGATCATTGTCTCCATGTGAAACGTCTTCCGCTCACATTGTGTTATCCATCAAATACCAATTAGATCATTGTCTCCATGTGAAACGTCTTCTGATCACATTGTGTTATCCACCAGATATCAATTAGATCATTGTCTCCATGTGAAACGTCTGTCGCTCACATTGTGTTATCCACCAGATACCAATTAGATCATTGTCTACATGTGAAACGTCTTCCGCTCACATTGTGTTATCCATCAAATACCAATTAGATCATTGTCTCCATGTGAAACGTCTTCTGATCACATTGTGTTATCCACCAGATACCAATTAGATCATTGTCTCCATGTGAAACGTCTTCTGCTCACATTGTATTATCCACCAGATACCAATTAGATCATTGTCTCTATGTTGAATTTTCTTCCGCTCACATTGTGTTATCCACCAGATACCAATTAGATCATTGTCTCCATGTGAAACATCTTCCGCTCACATTGTGTTATGCACCAGATGCCAATTATTTCATTGTCTCCATGTGAAACGTCTTCCGCTCACATTGTGTTATCCACCAGATGCCAATTAGATCATTGTCTCCATGTGAAACGTCTTCAGCTCATATTGTGTTATCCACCAGATACCAATTAGATCATTGTCTCCATGTGAAACGTCTTCCGCTCACATTGTGTTATCCACCAGATGCCAATTAGATCATTGTCTCCATGTGAAACGTCTTCCGCTCACATTGTGTTATCCACCAGATGCCAATTAGATCATTGTCTCCATGTGAAACGTCTTCTGATCACATTGTGTTATCCACCAGATATCAATTAGATCATTGTCTCCATGTGAAACGTCTGTCGCTCACATTGTGTTATCCACCAGATAGCAATTAGATCATTGTCTCTATGTTGAACCTTCTTCCGCTCACATTGAGTTATCCACCAGATAAAAATTAGATCATTGTCTCCATGTGAAACGTCTTCCGCTCACATTGTGTTATCCACCAGATGCCAATTAGATCATTGTCTCCATGTGAAACGTCTTCCGCTCACATTGTGTTATCCACCAGATGTCAATTAGATGATTGTCTTCATGTGAAACGTCTTCAGCTCATATTGTGTTATCCACCAGATACCAATTAGATCATTGTCTCCATGTGAAACGTCTTCTGCACACATTGTGTTATCCACCAGATACCAATGAGATCATTGTCTCCATGTGAAACGTCTCCCACTCACAATGTGTTATCCACCAGATATCAATTAGATCATTGTCTCCATGTGAAACGTCTGTCGCTCACATTGTGTTATCCACCAGATACCAATTAGATCATTGTCTCCATGTGAAACGTCTTCCGCTCACATTGTGTTATCCATCAAATACCAATTAGATCATTGTCTCCATGTGAAACGTCTTCCGCTCACATTGTGTTATCCACCAGATGCCAATTAGATCATTGTCTCCATGTGAAACGTCTTCAGCTCATATTGTGTTATCCACCAGATACCAATTAGATCATTGTCTCCATGTGAAATGTCTTCCGCTCACATTGTGTTATCCACCAGATGCCAATTAGATCATTGTCTCCATGTGAAACGTCTTCCGCTCACTTTGTGTTATCCACCAGATTGCAATGAGATCATTGTCTCTATGTGAAAAATCTTCCACTCACATTGTGTTATCTACCAGATGCCAATTAGATCATTGTCTCCATGTGAAAAGTTTTCCGCTCACATTGTGTTATCCACTTGACGCCAATTATTTCATTCTCTCCATGTAAAACGTCTTCCGCTCACATTGTGTTATCCACTTGACGCCAATTAGATCATTGTCTCCATGTGAAATGTCTTCCATTCACATTGTGTTATCCACCAGATACCAATTAGATCATTGTCTCCATGTTGAAACGTCTTAAGCTCACATTGTGTTATCCACCAGATACCAATTAGATCATTGTCTCCATGTGAAACGTCTTCCGCTCACTTTGTGTTATCCACCAGATTGCAATGAGATTATTGTCTCTATGTGAAAAATCTTCCACTCACATTGTGTTATCTACCAGATGCCAATTAGATCATTGTCTCCATGTGAAAAGTTTTCCGCTCACATTGTGTTATCCACTTGACGCCAATTATTTCATTCTCTCCATGTAAAACGTCTTCCGCTCACATTGTGTTATCCACTTGACGCCAATTAGATCATTGTCTCCATGTGAAATGTCTTCCATTCACATTGTGTTATCCACCAGATACCAATTAGATCATTGTCTCCATGTTGAAACTTCTTCCGCTCACATTGTGTTATCCACCAGATGCCAATTATTTCATTGTCTCCATGTGAAACGTCTGCCGCCCACATTGTGTTATCCACCAGATGCCAATTAGATCATTGTCTCCATGTGAAACGTCTTCACCTCATATTGTGTTATCCACAAGATACCAATTAAAGCATTGTCTCCATGTGAAACGTCTTCCGCTCACATTGTGTTATCCACTTGACGCCAGTTATTTCATTCTCTCCATGTAAAACGTCTTTCGCTCACATTGTGTTATCCACCAGATGCAAATTAGATCATTAACTTCACGTGGAACGTCTTCCGCTCACATTGTATTATCCACCAGATGCCAATTAGATCATTGACTCCATGTGAAACGTCTTCTGCTCGCATTGTATTATCCACCAGATACCAATTAGATCATTGTCTCTATGTTGAACCTTCTTCCGCTCACATTGAGTTATCCACCAGATAAAAATTAGATCATTGTCTCCATGTGAAACGTCTTCCGCTCACATTGTGTTATCCACCAGATGCCAATTAGATCATTGTCTCCATGTGAAACGTCTTCCGCTCACATTGTGTTATCCACCAGATGCCAATTAGATCATTGTCTCCATGTGAAACGTCTTCAGCTCACATTGTGTTATCCACCAGATACCAATTAGATCATTGTCTCCATGTGAAACGTCTTCCGCTCACATTGTGTTATCCACCAGATGCCAATTAGATCATTGTCTCCATGTGAAACGTCTTCCGCTCACATTGTGTTATCCACCAGATGCCAATTAGATCATTGTCTCCATGTGAAACGTCTTCAGCTCATATTGCGTTATCCACCAGATACCAATTAGATCATTGTCTCCATGTGAAACGTCTTCCGCTCACATTGTGTTACCCACTTGACGCCAATTATTTCATTCTCTCCATGTAAAACGTCTACCGCTCACATTGTGTTATCCACCAGATGCCAATTAGATCATTGTCTCCACGTGGAACGTCTTCCGCTCACAGTGTATTATCCACCAGATGCCAATTAGATCATTGTCTCCATGTGAAACGTCTTCCGCTCACAGTGTATTATCCACCAGATGCCAATTAGATCATTGTCTCCATGTGAAACGTCTTCCGCTCACATTGTGTTATCCACTTGACGCCAATTATTTCATTCTCTCCATGTAAAACGTCTTCCGCTCACATTGTGTTATCCACTTGACGCCAATTAGATCATTGTCTCCATGTGAAATGTCTTCCGTTCACATTGTGTTATCCACCAGATACCAATTAGATCATTGTCTCCATGTTGAAACTTCTTCCGCTCACATTGTGTTATCCACCAGATGCTAATTATTTCATTGTCTCCATGTGAAACGTCTTCCGCTCACATTGTGTTATCCACCAGATGCCAATTAGATCATTGTCTCCATGTGAAACGTCTTCCGCTCACATTGTGTTATCCACCAGATGCCAATTAGATCATTGTCTCCATGTGAAACGTCTCCCACTCACATTGTGTTATCCACCAGATAACAATTAGATCGCTGTCTCCATGTGAAACGTCAGTCGTTCACATTGTGTTATCCAACAGATACCAATTAGACCATTGTCTCCATGTGAAACGTCTTCCGCTCACATTGTGATATCCACTTGACGCCAATTATTTCATAATCTCCATGTAAAACGTCTTCCGCTCACATTGTGTTATCCACCAGATGCCAATTAGATCATTGTCTCCATGTGGAACGTCTTCCGCTCACATTGTATTATCAACCAGATATCAATTAGATCATTGTCTCCATGTGAAACGTCTGTCACTCACATTGTGTTATCCACCAGATACCAATTAGATCATTGTCTCCATGTGAAACGTCTTTCGCTCACATTGTGTTATCCATCAAATACCAATTAGATCATTGTCTCTATGTTGAACCTTCTTCCGCTCACATTGTGTTATCCACCAGATACCAATTAGATCATTGTCTCCATGTGAAACGTCTTCCGCTCACATTGTGTTATCCACCAGATGCCAATTATTTCATTGTCTCCATGTGAAACGTCTTCCGCTCACATTGTGTTATCCACCAGATTGCAATGAGATCATTGACTCTATGTGAAAAGTCTTCCACTCACATTGTGTTATCTACCAGATGACAATTAGATCATTGTCTCCATGTGAAACGTCTTCAGCTCATATTGTGTTATCCACCAGATACCAATTAGATCATTGTCTCCATGTGAAACGTCTTCCGCTCACATTGTGTTATCCACCAGATGCCAATTAGATCATTGTCTCCATGTGAAACGTCTTCCGCTCACATTGTGTTATCCACCAGATGCCAATTATTTCATTCTCTCCATGTAATACGTCTACCGCTCACATTGTGTTTTCCACCAGATGCCAATTAGATCATTGTCTCCACGTGGAACGTCTTCCGCTCACATTGTATTATCCACCAGATGCCAATTAGATCATTGTCTCCATGTGAAACGTCTTCCGCTCACAGTGTATTATCCACCAGATGCCAATTAGATCATAGTCTCCATGTGAAACGTCTTCCGCTCACATTGTGTTATCCACTTGACGCCAATTATTTCATTCTCTCCATGTAAAACGTCTTCCGCTCACATTGTGTTATCCACTTGACGCCAATTAGATCATTGTCTCCATGTGAAATGTTTTCCGTTCACATTGTGTTATCCACCAGATACCAATTAGATCATTGTCTCCATGTTGAAACTTCTTCCGCTCACATTGTTTTATCCACCAGATGCCAATTATTTCATTGTCTCCATGTGAAACGTCTGCCGCCCACATTGTGTTATCCACCAGGTGCCAATTAGATCATTGTCTCCATGTGAAACGTCTTCACCTCACATTGTGTTATCCACCAGATACCAATTAGATCATTGTCTCCATGTTGAAACTTCTTCCGCTCACATTGTTTTATCCACCAGATGCCAATTATTTCATTGTCTCCATGTGAAACGTCTGCCGCCCACATTGTGTTATCCACCAGGTGCCAATTAGATCATTGTCTCCATGTGAAACGTCTTCACCTCATATTGTGTTATCCACCAGATGCCAATTAGATCATTGTCTCCATGTGGAACGTCTTCCGCTCACATTGTATTATCCACCAGATGCCAATTAGATCATTGTCTCCATGTGAAACGTCTTCTGCTCACATTGTATTATCCACCAGATACCAATTAGATCATTGTCTCTATGTTGAACCTTCTTCCGCTCACATTGAGTTATCCACCAGATAAAAATTAGATCATTGTCTCCATGTGAAACGTCTTCCGCTCACATTGTGTTATCCACCAGATGCCAATTAGATCATTGTCTCCATGTGAAACGTCTTCAGCTCATATTGTGTTATCCACCAGATACCAATTAGATCATTGTCTCCATGTGAAACGTCTTCCGTTCACAATGTGTTATCCACTTGATGCCAATTATTTCATTCTCTCCATGTAAAACGTCTACCGCTCACATTGTGTTATCCACCAGATGCCAATTAGATCATAGTCTCCATGTGAAACGTCTTCCGCTCACAGTGTATTATCCACCAGATGCCAATTAGATCATTGTCTCCATGTGAAACGTCTCCGCTCACATTGTATTATCCACCAGATGCCAATTAGATCATTGTCTCCATGTGAAACGTCTTCAGCTCATATTGTTTTATCCACCAGATACCAATTAGATTATAGTCTCCATGTGGAACGTCTCCGCTCACATTGTATTATCCACCAGATGCCAATTAGATCATTGTCTCCATGTGAAACGTCTTCCGCTCACAGTGTATTATCCACCAGATGCCAATTAGATCATTGTCTCCATGTGAAACGTCTTCCTCTCACATTGTGTTATCCACTTGACGCCAATTATTTCATTCTCTCCATGTAAAACGTCTTCCGCTCACATTGTGTTATCCACTTGACGCCAATTAGATCATTGTCTCCATGTGAAATGTCTTCCATTCACATTGTGTTATTGACCAGATACCAATTAGATCATTGTCTCCATGTTGAAAATTCTTCCGCTCACATTGTGTTATCCACCAGATGCCAATTATTTCATTGTCTCCATGTGAAACGTCTTCAGCTCATATTGTGTTATCCACCAGATACCAATTAGATCATTGTCTCAATGTGAAACGTCTTCCGCTCACATTGTGTTATCCACCAGATGCCAATTAGATCATTGTCTCCATGTGAAACATCTTCCGCTCACATTGTGTTATCCACCAGATGCCAATTATTTCATTCTCTCCATGTAATACGTCTACTGCTCACATTGTGTTTTCCACCAGATGCCAATTAGATCATTGTCTCCACGTGGAACGTCTTCCGCTCACATTGTATTATCCACCAGATGCCAATTAGATCATTGTCTCCATGTGAAACGTCTTTCGCTCACAGTGTATTATCCACCAGATGCCAATTAGATCATAGTCTCCATGTGAAACGTCTTCCGCTCACATTGTGTTATCCACTTGACGCCAATTATTTCATTCTCTCCATGTAAAACGTCTTCCGCTCACATTGTGTTATCCACTTGACGCCAATTAGATCATTGTCTCCATGTGAAATGTTTTCCGTTCACATTGTGTTATCCACCAGATACCAATTAGATCATTGTCTCCATGTTGAAACTTCTTCCGCTCACATTGTTTTATCCACCAGATGCCAATTATTTCATTGTCTCCATGTGAAACATCTGCCGCCCACATTGTGTTATCCACCAGGTGCCAATTAGATCATTGTCTCCATGTGAAACGTCTTCACCTCATATTGTGTTATCCACAAGATACCAATTAGATCATTGTCTCCATGTGAAACGTCTTCTGCTCACATTGTGTTATCCACTTGACGCCAGTTATTTCATTCTCTCCATGTAAAACGTCTTCCGCTCACATTGTGTTATCCACCAGATGCCAATTAGATCATTGTCTCCATGTGGAACGTCTTCCGCTCACAGTGTATTATCCACCAGATGCCAATTAGATCATTGTCTCCATGTGAAACGTCTTCCTCTCACATTGTGTTATCCACTTGACGCCAATTATTTCATTCTCTCCATGTAAAACGTCTTCCGCTCACATTGTGTTATCCACTTGACGCCAATTAGATCATTGTCTCCATGTGAAATGTCTTCCATTCACATTGTGTTATTGACCAGATACCAATTAGATCATTGTCTCCATGTTGAAAATTCTTCCGCTCACATTGTGTTATCCACCAGATGCCAATTATTTCATTGTCTCCATGTGAAACTTCTTCAGCTCATATTGTGTTATCCACCAGATACCAATTAGATCATTGTCTCAATGTGAAACGTCTTCCACTCACATTGTGTTATCCACCAGATGCCAATTAGATCATTGTCTCCATGTGAAACATCTTCCGCTCACATTGTGTTATCCACCAGATGCCAATTATTTCATTCTCTCCATGTAATACGTCTACCGCTCACATTGTGTTTTCCACCAGATGCCAATTAGATCATTGTCTCCACGTGGAACGTCTTCCGCTCACATTGTATTATCCACCAGATGCCAATTAGATCATTGTCTCCATGTGAAACGTCTTTCGCTCACAGTGTATTATCCACCAGATGCCAATTAGATCATAGTCTCCATGTGAAACGTCTTCCGCTCACATTGTGTTATCCACTTGACGCCAATTATTTCATTCTCTCCATGTAAAACGTCTTCCGCTCACATTGTGTTATCCACTTGACGCCAATTAGATCATTGTCTCCATGTGAAATGTTTTCCGTTCACATTGTGTTATCCACCAGATACCAATTAGATCATTGTCTCCATGTTGAAACTTCTTCCGCTCACATTGTTTTATCCACCAGATGCCAATTATTTCATTGTCTCCATGTGAAACATCTGCCGCCCACATTGTGTTATCCACCAGGTGCCAATTAGATCATTGTCTCCATGCGAAACGTCTTCACCTCATATTGTGTTATCCACAAGATACCAATTAGATCATTGTCTCCATGTGAAACGTCTTCTGCTCACATTGTGTTATCCACTTGACGCCAGTTATTTCATTCTCTCCATGTAAAACGTCTTCCGCTCACATTGTGTTATCCACCAGATGCCAATTAGATCATTGTCTCCATGTGGAACGTCTTCCGCTCACAGTGTATTATCCACCAGATGCCAATTAGATCATTGTCTCCATGTGAAACGTCTTCCTCTCACATTGTGTTATCCACTTGACGCCAATTATTTCATTCTCTCCATGTAAAACGTCTTCCGCTCACATTGTGTTATCCACTTGACGCCAATTAGATCATTGTCTCCATGTGAAATGTCTTCCATTCACATTGTGTTATTGACCAGATACCAATTAGATCATTGTCGCCATGTTGAAAATTCTTCCGCTCACATTGTGTTATCCACCAGATGCCAATTATTTCATTGTCTCCATGTGAAACGTCTTCAGCTCATATTGTGTTATCCACCAGATACCAATTAGATCATTGTCTCAATGTGAAACGTCTTCCGCTCACATTGTGTTATCCACCAGATGCCAATTAGATCATTGTCTCCATGTGAAACATCTTCCGCTCACATTGTGTTATCCACCAGATGCCAATTATTTCATTCTCTCCATGTAATACGTCTACCGCTCACATTGTGTTTTCCACCAGATGCCAATTAGATCATTGTCTCCACGTGGAACGTCTTCCGCTCACATTGTATTATCCACCAGATGACAATTAGATCATTGTCTCCATGTGAAACGTCTTTCGCTCACAGTGTATTATCCACCAGATGCCAATTAGATCATAGTCTCCATGTGAAACGTCTTCCGCTCACATTGTGTTATCCACTTGACGCCAATTATTTCATTCTCTCCATGTAAAACGTCTTCCGCTCACATTGTGTTATCCACTTGACGCCAATTAGATCATTGTCTCCATGTGAAATGTTTTCCGTTCACATTGTGTTATCCACCAGATACCAATTAGATCATTGTCTCCATGTTGAAACTTCTTCCGCTCACATTGTTTTATCCACCAGATGCCAATTATTTCATTGTCTCCATGTGAAACGTCTGCCGCCCACATTGTGTTATCCACCAGGTGCCAATTAGATCATTGTCTCCATGTGAAACGTCTTCACCTCATATTGTGTTATCCACAAGATACCAATTAGATCATTGTCTCCATGTGAAACGTCTTCTGCTCACATTGTGTTATCCACTTGACGCCAGTTATTTCATTCTCTCCATGTAAAACGTCTTCCGCTCACATTGTGTTATCCACCAGATGCCAATTAGATCATTGTCTCCATGTGGAACGTCTTCCGCTCACATTGTATTATCCACCAGATGCCAATTAGATCATTGTCTCCATGTGAAACGTCTTCTGCTCACATTGTATTATCCACCAGATACCAATTAGATCATTGTCTCTATGTTGAACCTTCTTCCGCTCACATTGAGTTATCCACCAGATAAAAATTAGATCATTGTCTCCATGTGAAACGTCTTCCGCTCACATTGTGTTATCCACCAGATGCCAATTAGATCATTGTCTCCATGTGAAACGTCTTCAGCTCATATTGTGTTATCCACCAGATACCAATTAGATCATTGTCTCCATGTGAAACGTCTTCCGCTCACAATGTGTTATCCACTTGATGCCAATTATTTCATTCTCTCCATGTAAAACGTCTACCGCTCACATTGTGTTATCCACCAGATGCCAATTAGATCATAGTCTCCATGTGAAACGTCTTCCGCTCACAGTGTATTATCCACCAGATGCCAATTAGATCATTGTCTCCATGTGAAACGTCTCCGCTCACATTGTATTATCCACCAGATGCCAATTAGATCATTGTCTCCATGTGAAACGTCTTCCGCTCACAGTGTATTATCCACCAGATGCCAATTAGATCATTGTCTCCATGTGAAACGTCTTCCGCTCAAATTTGTGTTATCCACTTGACGCCAATTATTTCATTCTCTCCATGTAAAACGTCTTCCGCTCACATTGTGTTATCCACTTGACGCCAATTAGATCATTGTCTCCATGTGAAATGTCTTCCATTCACATTGTGTTATCCACCAGATACCAATTAGATCATTGTCTCCATGTTGAAAATTCTTCCGCTCACATTGTGTTATCCACCAGATGCCAATTATTTCATTGTCTCCATGTGAAACGTCTTCAGCTCATATTGTGTTATCCACCAGATACCAATTAGATCATTGTCTCCATGTGAAACGTCTTCCGCTCACATTGTGTTATCCACCAGATGCCAATTAGATCATTGTCTCCATGTGAAACGTCTTCCGCTCACATTGTGTTATCCACCAGACGCCAATTATTTCATTCTCTCCATGTAATACGTCTACCGCTCACATTGTGTTTTCCACCAGATGCCAATTAGATCATTGTCTCCACGTGGAACGTCTTCCGCTCACATTGTATTATCCACCAGATGCCAATTAGATCATTGTCTCCATGTGAAACGTCTTCCGCTCACAGTGTATTATCCACCAGATGCCAATTAGATCATAGTCTCCATGAGAAACGTCTTCCGCTCACATTGTGTTATCCACTTGACGCCAATTATTTCATTCTCTCTATGTAAAACGTCTTCCGCTCACATTGTGTTATCCACTTGACGCCAATTAGATCATTGTCTCCATGTGAAATGTCTTCCGTTCACATTGTGTTATCCACCAGATACCAATTAGATCATTGTCTCCATGTTGAAACTTCTTCCGCTCACATTGTGTTATCCACCAGATGCCAATTATTTCATTGTCTCCATGTGAAACGTCTTCCACTAACATTGTGTTATCCACCGGATGCCAATTAGATCATTGTCTCCATGTGAAACGTCTTCAGCTCATATTGTGTTATCCACCAGATACCAATTAGATCATTGTCTCCATGTTAAACGTCTTCCGCTCACATTGTGTTATCCACTTGACGCCAATTATTTTATTCTCTCCATGTAAAACGTCTTCCGCTCACATTGTGTTATCCACCAGATGCCAATTAGATCATTGTCTCCATGTGGAACGTTTTCCGCTCACATTGTATTATCAACCAGATATCAATTAGATCATTGTCTCCATGTGAAACGTCTGTCGCTCACATTGTGTTATCCACCAGATACCAATTAGATCATTGTCTCCATGTGAAACGTCTTTCGCTCACATTGTGTTATCCATCAAATACCAATTAGATCATTGTCTCTATGTTGAACCTTCTTCCGCTCACATTGTGTTATCCACCAGATACCAATTAGATCATTGTCTCCATGTGAAACGTCTTCCGCTCACATTGTGTTATCCACCAGATGCCAATTATTTCATTGTCTCCATGTGAAACGTCTTCCGCTCACATTGTGTTATCCACCAGATATCAATTAGATCATTGTCTCTATGTGAAACGTCTTCCGCTCACATTGTGTTATCCACCAGATTGCAATGAGATCATTGTCCCTATGTGAAATTCTTCCACTCACATTGTGTTATCTACCAGATGCCAATTAGATCATTGTCTCCATGTGAAACGTCTTCCGCTCATATTGTGTTATCCACCAGATACCAATTAGATCATTGTCTCCATGTGAAACGTCTTCCGCTCACATTGTGTTATCCACTTGACGCCAATTATTTCATTCTCTCCATGTAAAACGTCTTCCGCTCACATTGTGTTATCCACCAGAGGCCAATTAGATCATTGTCTCCATGTGGAACGTCTTCCGCTCACATTGTATTATCAACCAGATATCAATTAGGCCATTGTCTCCATGTGAAACGTCTTCCGCTCACATTGTGTTATCCACCAGATACCAATTAGATCATTGTCTCCATGTGAAACGTCTTTCGCTCACATTGTGTTATCCATCAAATACCAATTAGATCATTGTCTCCATGTGAAACGTCTTCTGATCACATTGTGTTATCCACCAGATACCAATTAGATCATTGTCTCCATGTGAAACGTCTTCTGCTCACATTGTATTATCAACCAGATACCAATTAGATCATTGTTTCTATGTTGAACCTTCTTCCGCTCACATTGTGTTATCCACCAGATACCAATTAGATCATTGTCTCCATGTGAAACGTCTTCCGCTCACATTGTGTTATCCACCAGATGCCAATTATTTCATTGTCTCCATGTGAAACGTCTTCCGCTCACATTGTGTTATCCACCAGATACCAATTAGATCATTGTCTCCATGTCAAACGTCTTCCGCTCACATTGTGTTATCCACCACATTGTAATGAGATCATTGTCTCTATGTGAAAATTCTTCCACTCACATTGTGTTATCTACCAGATGCCAATTAGATCATTGTCTCCATGTAAAACGTCTTCCGTTCACATTGTGTTATCCACCAGATATCAATTAGATCATTGTGTCCATGTGAAACGTCTTCCGCTCACATTGTATTATCCACCAGATGCCAATTATTTCATTGTCTCCATGTTGAAACTTCTTCCGCTCACATTGTGTTATCCACCAGATGCCAATTATTTCATTGTCTCCATGTGAAACGTCTTACGTTCACATTGTGTTATCCACCAGATACCAATTAGATCATTGTCTCCATGTTGAAACTTCTTCCGCTCACATTGTGTTATCCACCAGATGCCAATTATTTCATTGTCTCCATGTGAAACGTCTTACGTTCACATTGTATTATCCACCAGATACCAATTAGATCATTGTCTCCATGTTGAAACTTCTTCCGCTCACATTGTGTTATCCACCAGATGCCAATTATTTCATTGTCTCCATGTGAAACGTCTTACGTTCACATTGTGTTATCCACCAGATACCAATTATTTCATTGTCTCCATGTGAAACGTCTTACGTTCACATTGTGTTATCCACCAGATACCAATTAGATAATTGTCTCCATGTGAAACGTCTTCCGCTCACATTGTGTTATCCACCAAATACCAATTAGATCATTGTCTCCATGTGAAACGTCTTTCGCTCACATTGTGTTATCCACCAGATGCCAATTATTTCATTGTCTCCATGTGAAACGTCTTCTACTCACATTGTGTTATCCACCATATACCAATTAGATCATTGTCTCCATGTGAAACGTCATCCGCTCACATTGTGTTATCCACCATATACCAATTAGATCTTTGTCTCCATTTGAAACGTCTTCTGCTCACATTGTGATATCCACCAGATGCCAATTAGATCATTGTCTCCGTGTGAAACGTCTTTCGCTCACATTGTGTTATGCACCAGATATCAATTAGATCATTGTCTCCATGTGAAACGTCTTCTGCTCACATTGTATTATCCACCAGATACCAATTAGATCATTGTCTCTATGTTGAACCTTCTTCCGCTCACATTGTGTTATCCACCAGATACCAATTAGATCATTGTCTCCATGTGAAACGTCTAACGCTCACATTGTGTTATCCTCCAGATGCCAATTATTTCATTGTCTCCATGTGAAACGTCTTCCGCTCACATTGTGTTATCCACCAGATACCAATTAGATCATTGTCTCCATGTCAATCGTCTTCCGCTCACATTGTGTTATCCACCAGATATCAATTAGATCATTGTCTCCATGTGAAACGTCTTCCGCTCACATTGTATTATCCACCAGATACCAATTAGATCATTGTCTCCATGTTGAAACTTCTTCCGCTCACATTGTGTTATCCACCAGATACCAATTAGATCATTGTCTCCATGTGAAACGTCTTCCGCTCACATTGTGTTATCCACCAAATACCAATTAGATCATTGTCTCCATGTGAAACGTCTTCCGCTCACATTGTGTTATCCACCAGATATCAATTATATCATTGTCTCCATGTGAAACGTCTTCTGCTCACATTGTATTATCCACCAGATACCAATTAGATCATTGTCTCTATGTTGAACCTTCTTCTGCTCACATTGTGTTATCCACCAGATACCAATTAGATCATTGTCTCCGTGTGAAACGTCTTCCGCTCACATTGCGTTATCCACCAGATGCCAATTATTTTATTGTCTCCATGTGAAACGTCTTCCGCTCACATTGTGTTATCCACCATATACCAATTAGATCTTTGTCTCCATTTGAAACGTCTTCTGCTCACATTGTGATATCCACCAGATGCCAATTAGATCATTGTCTCCGTGTGAAACGTCTTTCGCTCACATTGTGTTATGCACCAGATATCAATTAGATCATTGTCTCCATGTGAAACGTCTTCTGCTCACATTGTATTATCCACCAGATACCAATTAGATCATTGTCTCTATGTTGAACCTTCTTCCGCTCACATTGTGTTATCCACCAGATACCAATTAGATCATTGTCTCCATGTGAAACGTCTAACGCTCACATTGTGTTATCCTCCAGATGCCAATTATTTCATTGTCTCCATGTGAAACGTCTTCCGCTCACATTGTGTTATCCACCAGATACCAATTAGATCATTGTCTCCATGTCAATCGTCTTCCGCTCACATTGTGTTATCCACCAGATATCAATTAGATCATTGTCTCCATGTGAAACGTCTTCCGCTCACATTGTATTATCCACCAGATACCAATTAGATCATTGTCTCCATGTTGAAACTTCTTCCGCTCACATTGTGTTATCCACCAGATACCAATTAGATCATTGTCTCCATGTGAAACGTCTTCCGCTCACATTGTGTTATCCACCAAATACCAATTAGATCATTGTCTCCATGTGAAACGTCTTCCGCTCACATTGTGTTATCCACCAGATATCAATTATATCATTGTCTCCATGTGAAACGTCTTCTGCTCACATTGTATTATCCACCAGATACCAATTAGATCATTGTCTCTATGTTGAACCTTCTTCCGCTCACATTGTGTTATCCACCAGATACCAATTAGATCATTGTCTCCGTGTGAAACGTCTTCCGCTCACATTGCGTTATCCACCAGATGCCAATTATTTTATTGTCTCCATGTGAAACGTCTTCCGCTCACATTGTGTTATCCACCAGATACCAATTAGATCATTGTCTCCGTGTGAAACGTCTTCCGCTCACATTGCGTTATCCACCAGATGCCAATTATTTTATTGTCTCCATGTGAAACGTCATCCGCTCACATTGTGTTATCCACCATATACCAATTAGATCTTTGTCTCCATTTGAAACGTCTTCTGCTCACATTGTGATATCCACCAGATGCCAATTAGATCATTGTCTCCGTGTGAAACGTCTTTCGCTCACATTGTGTTATGCACCAGATATCAATTAGATCATTGTCTCCATGTGAAACGTCTTCTGCTCACATTGTATTATCCACCAGATACCAATTAGATCATTGTCTCTATGTTGAACCTTCTTCCGCTCACATTGTGTTATCCACCAGATACCAATTAGATCATTGTCTCCATGTGAAACGTCTAACGCTCACATTGTGTTATCCTCCAGATGCCAATTATTTCATTGTCTCCATGTGAAACGTCTTCCGCTCACATTGTGTTATCCACCAGATACCAATTAGATCATTGTCTCCATGTCAATCGTCTTCCGCTCACATTGTGTTATCCACCAGATATCAATTAGATCATTGTCTCCATGTGAAACGTCTTCCGCTCACATTGTATTATCCACCAGATACCAATTAGATCATTGTCTCCATGTTGAAACTTCTTCCGCTCACATTGTGTTATCCACCAGATACCAATTAGATCATTGTCTCCATGTGAAACGTCTTCCGCTCACATTGTGTTATCCACCAAATACCAATTAGATCATTGTCTCCATGTGAAACGTCTTCCGCTCACATTGTGTTATCCACCAGATATCAATTATATCATTGTCTCCATGTGAAACGTCTTCTGCTCACATTGTATTATCCACCAGATACCAATTAGATCATTGTCTCTATGTTGAACCTTCTTCCGCTCACATTGTGTTATCCACCAGATACCAATTAGATCATTGTCTCCGTGTGAAACGTCTTCCGCTCACATTGCGTTATCCACCAGATGCCAATTATTTTATTGTCTCCATGTGAAACGTCTTCCGCTCACATTGTGTTATCCACCAGATACCAATTAGATCATTGTCTCCATGTCAAACGTCTTTCGCTCACATTGTGTTATCCACCAGATATCAATTAGATCATTGTCTCCATGTGAAACGTCTTCCGCTCACATTGTATTATCCACCAGATACCAATTAGATCATTGTCTCCATGTTGAAACTTCTTCCGCTCACATTGTGTTATCCACCAGATACCAATTAGATCATTGTCTCCATGTGAAACGTCTTCCGCAAACATTGTGTTATCCACCAAATACCAATTAGATCATTGTCTCCATGTGAAACGTCTTTCGCTCACATTGTGTTATCCACCAGATGCCAATTATTTCATTGTCTCCATGTGAAACGTCTTCTACTCACATTGTGTTATCCACCAGATACCAATTAGATCATTGTCTCCATGTGAAACGTCATCCGCAAACATTGTGTTATCCACCAGATACCAATTAGATCATTGTCTCCATTTGAAACGTCTTTCGCTCACATTGTGTTATCCACCAGATGCCAATTATTTCATTGTCTCCATGTGAAACGTCTTCTGCTCACATTGTGATATCCACCAGATGCCAATTAGATCATTGTCTCCATGTGAAACGTCTTCCGCTCACATTGTGTTATCCACCAGATGCCAATTAGATCATTGTCTCCATGTGAAACGTCTTCCGCTCACATTGTATTATCCACCAGATACCAATTAGATCATTGTCTCCATGTTGAAACTTCTTCCGCTCACATTGTGTTATCCACCAGATGCCAATTATTTCATTGTCTCTATGTGAAACGTCTTACGTTCACATTGTGTTATCCACCAGATACCAATTAGATCATTGTCTCCATGTGAAACGTCTTACGTTCACATTGTGTTATCCACCAGATACCAATTAGATCATTGTCTTCATGTGAAACGTCTTACGTTCACATTGTGTTATCCACCAGATACCAATTAGATCATTGTCTTCATGTGAAACGTCTTCCGCTCACATTGTGTTATCCACCAGATGCCAATTATTTCATTGTCTCCATGTGAAACGTCTTACGTTCACATTGTGTTATCCACCAGATACCAATGAGATCATTGTCTTCATGTGAAACGTCTTTCGCTCACACTGTGTTATCCACCAGATGCCAATTATTTCATTGTCTCCATGTGAAACGTCTTACGTTCACATTGTGTTATCCACCAGATACCAATTAGATCATTGTCTTCATGTGAAACGTCTTCCGCTCACATTGTGTTATCCACCAGATGCCAATTATTTCATTGTCTCCATGTGAAACGTCTTCTACTCACATTGTGTTATCCACCATATACCAATTAGATCATTGTCTCCATGTGAAACGTCATCCGCTCACATTGTGTTATCCACCAGATACCAATTAGATCTTTGTCTCCATTTGAAACGTCTTTCGCTCACATTGTGTTATCGACCAGATGCCAATTATTTCATTGTCTCCATGTGAAACGTCTTCTGCTCACATTGTGATATCCACCAGATGCCAAGTAGATCATTGTCTCCATGTGAAACGTCTTCCGCTCACATTGTGTTATCCACCAGATACCAATTAGATCATTGTCTCCATGTGAAACGTCTTCCGCTCACATTGTGTTATCCACCAGATGCCAATTATTTCATTGTCTCCATGTGAAACGTCTTCCGCTCACATTGTGTTATCCACTTGATGCCAATTATTTCATTCTCTCCATGTAAAACGTCTACCGCTCACATTGTGTTATCCACCAGATGCCAATTAGATCATAGTCTCCATGTGAAACGTCTTCCGCTCACATTGTGTTATCCACTTGACGCCAATTAGATCATTGTCTCCATGTGAAATGTTTTCCGTTCACATTGTGTTATCCACCAGATACCAATTAGATCATTGTCTCCATGTTGAAACTTCTTCCGCTCACATTGTTTTATCCACCAGATGCCAATTATTTCATTGTCTCCATGTGAAACGTCTGCCGCCCACATTGTGTTATCCACCAGGTGCCAATTAGATCATTGTCTCCATGTGAAACATCTTCACCTCATATTGTGTTATCCACAAGATACCAATTAGATCATTGTCTCCATGTGAAACGTCTTCTGCTCACATTGTGTTATCCACTTGACGCCAGTTATTTCATTCTCTCCATGTAAAACGTCTTCCGCTCACATTGTGTTATCCACCAGATGCCAATTAGATCATTGTCTCCATGTGGAACGTCTTCCGCTCACATTGTATTATCCACCAGATGCCAATTAGATCATAGTCTCCATGTGAAACGTCTTCTGCTCACATTGTATTATCCACCAGATACCAATTAGATCATTGTCTCTATGTTGAACCTTCTTCCGCTCACATTGAGTTATCCACCAGATAAAAATTAGATCATTGTCTCCATGTGAAACGTCTTCCGCTCACATTGTGTTATCCATCAGATGCCAATTAGATCATTGTCTCCATGTGAAACGTCTTCAGCTCATATTGTGTTATCCACCAGATACCAATTAGATCATTGTCTCCATGTGAAACGTCTTCCGCTCACAATGTGTTATCCACTTGATGCCAATTATTTCATTCTCTCCATGTAAAACGTCTAACGCTCACATTGTGTTATCCACCAGATGCCAATTAGATCATAGTCTCCATGTGAAACGTCTTCCGCTCACAGTGTATTATCCACCAGATGCCAATTAGATCATTGTCTCCATGTGAAACGTCTCCGCTCACATTGTATTATCCACCAGATGCCAATTAGATCATTGTCTCCATGTGAAACGTCTTCCGCTCACAGTGTATTATCCACCAGATGCCAATTAGATCATTGTCTCCATGTGAAACGTCTTCCGCTCACATTGTGTTATCCACTTGACGCCAATTATTTCATTCTCTCCATGTAAAACGTCTTCCGCTCACATTGTGTTATCCACTTGACGCCAATTAGATCATTGTCTCCATGTGAAATGTCTTCCATTCACATTGTGTTATTGACCAGATACCAATTAGATCATTGTCTCCATGTTGAAATTTCTTCCGCTCACATTGTGTTATCCACCAGATGCCAATTATTTCATTGTCTCCATGTGAAACGTCTTCAGCTCATATTGTGTTATCCACCAGATACCAATTAGATCATTGTCTCCATGTGAAACGTCTTCCGCTCACATTGTGTTATCCACCAGATGCCAATTAGATCATTGTCTCCATGTGAAACGTCTTCCGCTCACATTGTGTTATCCACCAGATGCCAATTATTTCATTCTCTCCATGTAATACGTCTACCGCTCACATTGTGTTTTCCACCAGATGCCAATTAGATCATTGTCTCCACGTGGAACGTCTTCCGCTCACATTGTATTATCCACCAGATGCCAATTAGATCATTGTCTCCATGTGAAACGTCTTCCGCTCACAGTGTATTATCCACCAGATGCCAATTAGATCATAGTCTCCATGAGAAACGTCTTCCGCTCACATTGTGTTATCCACTTGACGCCAATTATTTCATTCTCTCTATGTAAAACGTCTTCCGCTCACATTGTGTTATCCACTTGACGCCAATTAGATCATTGTCTCCATGTGAAATGTCTTCCGTTCACATTGTGTTATCCACCAGATACCAATTAGATCATTGTCTCCATGTTGAAACTTCTTCCGCTCACATTGTGTTATCCACCAGATGCCAATTATTTCATTGTCTCCATGTGAAACGTCTTCCACTAACATTGTGTTATCCACCGGATGCCAATTAGATCATTGTCTCCATGTGAAACGTCTTCAGCTCATATTGTGTTATCCACCAGATACCAATTAGATCATTGTCTCCATGTTAAACGTCTTCCGCTCACATTGTGTTATCCACTTGACGCCAATTATTTCATTCTCTCCATGTAAAACGTCTTCCGCTCACATTGTGTTATCCACCAGATGCCAATTAGATCATTGTCTCCATGTGGAACGTCTTCCGCTCACATTGTATTATCAACCAGATATCAATTAGATCATTGTCTCCATGTGAAACGTCTGTCGCTCACATTGTGTTATCCACCAGATACCAATTAGATCATTGTCTCCATGTGAAACGTCTTTCGCTCACATTGTGTTATCCATCAAATACCAATTAGATCATTGTCTCTATGTTGAACCTTCTTCCGCTCACATTGTGTTATCCACCAGATACCAATTAGATCATTGTCTCCATGTGAAACGTCTTCCGCTCACATTGTGTTATCCACCAGATGCCAATTATTTCATTGTCTCCATGTGAAACGTCTTCCGCTCACATTGTGTTATCCACCAGATATCAATTAGATCATTGTCTCTATGTGAAACGTCTTCCGCTCACATTGTGTTATCCACCAGATTGCAATGAGATAATTGTCCCTATGTGAAATTCTTCCACTCACATTGTTATCTACCAGATGCCAATTAGATCATTGTCTCCATGTGAAACGTCTTCCGCTCATATTGTGTTATCCACCAGATACCAATTAGATCATTGTCTCCATGTGAAACGTCTTCCGCTCACATTGTGTTATCCACTTGACGCCTATTATTTCATTCTCTCCATGTAAAACGTCTTCCGCTCACATTGTGTTATCCACCAGAGGCCAATTAGATCATTGTCTCCATGTGGAACGTCTTCCGCTCACATTGTATTATCAACCAGATATCAATTAGGTCATTGTCTCCATGTGAAACGTCTGTCGCTCACATTGTGTTATCCACCAGATACCAATTAGATCATTGTCTCCATGTGAAACGTCTTTCGCTCACATTGTGTTATCCATCAAATACCAATTAGATCATTGTCTCCATGTGAAACGTCTTCTGATCACATTGTGTTATCCACCAGATACCAATTAGATCATTGTCTCCATGTGAAACGTCTTCTGCTCACATTGTATTATCCACCAGATACCAATTAGATCATTGTTTCTATGTTGAACCTTCTTCCGCTCACATTGTGTTATCCACCAGATACCAATTAGATCATTGTCTCCATGTGAAACGTCTTCCGCTCACATTGTGTTATCCACCAGATGCCAATTATTTCATTGTCTCCATGTGAAACGTCTTCCGCTCACATTGTGTTATCCACCAGATACCAATTAGATCATTGTCTCCATGTCAAACGTCTTCCGCTCACATTGTGTTATCCACCACATTGTAATGAGATCATTGTCTCTATGTGAAAATTCTTCCACTCACATCGTGTTATCTACCAGATGCCAATTAGATCATTGTCTCCATGTAAAACGTCTTCCGTTCACATTGTGTTATCCACCAGATATCAATTAGATCATTGTCTCTATGTGAAACGTCTTCCGCTCACATTGTGTTATCCACCAGATTGCAATGAGATCATTGTCCCTATGTGAAATTCTTCCACTCACATTGTTATCTACCAGATGCCAATTAGATCATTGTCTCCATGTGAAACGTCTTCCGCTCATATTGTGTTATCCACCAGATACCAATTAGATCATTGTCTCCATGTGAAACGTCTTTCGCTCACATTGTGTTATCCATCAAATACCAATTAGATCATTGTCTCTATGTTGAACCTTCTTCCGCTCACATTGTGTTATCCACCAGATACCAATTAGATCATTGTCTCCATGTGAAACGTCTTCCGCTCACATTGTGTTATCCACCAGATGCCAATTATTTCATTGTCTCCATGTGAAACGTCTTCCGCTCACATTGTGTTATCCACCAGATATCAATTAGATCATTGTCTCTATGTGAAACGTCTTCCGCTCACATTGTGTTATCCACCAGATTGCAATGAGATCATTGTCCCTATGTGAAATTCTTCCACTCACATTGTTATCTACCAGATGCCAATTAGATCATTGTCTCCATGTGAAACGTCTTCCGCTCATATTGTGTTATCCACCAGATACCAATTAGATCATTGTCTCCATGTGAAACGTCTTCCGCTCACATTGTGTTATCCACTTGACGCCTATTATTTCATTCTCTCCATGTAAAACGTCTTCCGCTCACATTGTGTTATCCACCAGAGGCCAATTAGATCATTGTCTCCATGTGGAACGTCTTCCGCTCACATTGTATTATCAACCAGATATCAATTAGGTCATTGTCTCCATGTGAAACGTCTGTCGCTCACATTGTGTTATCCACCAGATACCAATTAGATCATTGTCTCCATGTGAAACGTCTTTCGCTCACATTGTGTTATCCATCAAATACCAATTAGATCATTGTCTCCATGTGAAACGTCTTCTGATCACATTGTGTTATCCACCAGATACCAATTAGATCATTGTCTCCATGTGAAACGTCTTCTGCTCACATTGTATTATCCACCAGATACCAATTAGATCATTGTTTCTATGTTGAACCTTCTTCCGCTCACATTGTGTTATCCACCAGATACCAATTAGATCATTGTCTCCATGTGAAACGTCTTCCGCTCACATTGTGTTATCCACCAGATGCCAATTATTTCATTGTCTCCATGTGAAACGTCTTCCGCTCACATTGTGTTATCCACCAGATACCAATTAGATCATTGTCTCCATGTCAAACGTCTTCCGCTCACATTGTGTTATCCACCACATTGTAATGAGATCATTGTCTCTATGTGAAAATTCTTCCACTCACATCGTGTTATCTACCAGATGCCAATTAGATCATTGTCTCCATGTAAAACGTCTTCCGTTCACATTGTGTTATCCACCAGATATCAATTAGATCATTGTCTCTATGTGAAACGTCTTCCGCTCACATTGTGTTATCCACCAGATTGCAATGAGATCATTGTCCCTATGTGAAATTCTTCCACTCACATTGTTATCTACCAGATGCCAATTAGATCATTGTCTCCATGTGAAACGTCTTCCGCTCATATTGTGTTATCCACCAGATACCAATTAGATCATTGTCTCCATGTGAAACGTCTTCCGCTCACATTGTGTTATCCACTTGACGCCAATTATTTCATTCTCTCTATGTAAAACGTCTTCCGCTCACATTGTGTTATCCACCAGAGGCCAATTAGATCATTGTCTCCATGTGGAACGTCTTCCGCTCACATTGTATTATCAACCAGATATCAATTAGGTCATTGTCTCCATGTGAAACGTCTGTCGCTCACATTGTGTTATCCACCAGATACCAATTAGATCATTGTCTCTATGTGAAACGTCTTTCGCTCACATTGTGTTATCCATCAAATACCAATTAGATCATTGTCTCCATGTGAAACGTCTTCTGATCACATTGTGTTATCCACCAGATACCAATTAGATCATTGTCTCCATGTGAAACGTCTTCTGCTCACATTGTATTATCCACCAGATACCAATTAGATCATTGTTTCTATGTTGAACCTTCTTCCGCTCACATTGTGTTATCCACCAGATACCAATTAGATCATTGTCTCCATGTGAAACGTCTTCCGCTCACATTGTGTTATCCACCAGATGCCAATTATTTCATTGTCTCCATGTGAAACGTCTTCCGCTCACATTGTGTTATCCACCAGATACCAATTAGATCATTGTCTCCATGTCAAACGTCTTCCGCTCACATTGTGTTATCCACCACATTGTAATGAGATCATTGTCTCTATGTGAAAATTCTTCCACTCACATCGTGTTATCTACCAGATGCCAATTAGATCATTGTCTCCATGTAAAACGTCTTCCGTTCACATTGTGTTATCCACCAGATATCAATTAGATCATTGTCTCCATGTGAAACGTCTTCCGCTCACATTGTATTATCCACCAGATGCCAATTATTTCATTGTCTCCATGTTGAAACGTCTTCCGCTCACATTGTGTTATCCACCAGATGCCAATTATTTCATTGTCTCCATGTGAAACGTCTTACGTTCACATTGTGTTATCCACCAGATACCAATTAGATCATTGTCTCCATGTTGAAACTTCTTCCGCTCACATTGTGTTATCCACCAGATGCCAATTATTTCATTGTCTCCATGTGAAACGTCTTACGTTCACATTGTATTATCCACCAGATACCAATTAGATCATTGTCTCCATGTTGAAACTTCTTCCGCTCACATTGTGTTATCCACCAGATGCCAATTATTTCATTATCTCCATGTGAAACGTCTTACGTTCACATTGTGTTATCCACCAGATACCAATTATTTCATTGTCTCCATGTGAAACGTCTTACGTTCACATTGTGTTATCCACCATATACCAATTAGATAATTGTCTCCATGTGACACGTCTTCCGCTCACATTGTGTTATCCACTTGACGCCAATTATTTCATTCTCTCTATGTAAAACGTCTTCCGCTCACATTGTGTTATCCACTTGACGCCAATTAGATCATTGTCTCCATGTGAAATGTCTTCCGTTCACATTGTGTTATCCACCAGATACCAATTAGATCATTGTCTCCATGTTGAAACTTCTTCCGCTCACATTGTGTTATCCACCAGATGCCAATTATTTCATTGTCTCCATGTGAAACGTCTTCCACTAACATTGTGTTATCCACCGGATGCCAATTAGATCATTGTCTCCATGTGAAACGTCTTCAGCTCATATTGTGTTATCCACCAGATACCAATTAGTTCATTGTCTCCATGTTAAACGTCTTCCGCTCACATTGTGTTATCCACTTGACGCCAATTATTTCATTCTCTCCATGTAAAACGTCTTCCGCTCACATTGTGTTATCCACCAGATGCCAATTAGATCATTGTCTCCATGTGGAACGTCTTCCGCTCACATTGTATTATCAACCAGATATCAATTAGATCATTGTCTCCATGTGAAACGTCTGTCGCTCACATTGTGTTATCCACCAGATACCAATTAGATCATTGTCTCCATGTGAAACGTCTTTCGCTCACATTGTGTTATCCATCAAATACCAATTAGATCATTGTCTCTATGTTGAACCTTCTTCCGCTCACATTGTGTTATCCACCAGATACCAATTAGATCATTGTCTCCATGTGAAACGTCTTCCGCTCACATTGTGTTATCCACCAGATGCCAATTATTTCATTGTCTCCATGTGAAACGTCTTCCGCTCACATTGTGTTATCCACCAGATATCAATTAGATCATTGTCTCTATGTGAAACGTCTTCCGCTCACATTGTGTTATCCACCAGATTGCAATGAGATCATTGTCCCTATGTGAAATTCTTCCACTCACATTGTTATCTACCAGATGCCAATTAGATCATTGTCTCCATGTGAAACGTCTTCCGCTCATATTGTGTTATCCACCAGATACCAATTAGATCATTGTCTCCATGTGAAACGTCTTCCGCTCACATTGTGTTATCCACTTGACGCCTATTATTTCATTCTCTCCATGTAAAACGTCTTCCGCTCACATTGTGTTATCCACCAGAGGCCAATTAGATCATTGTCTCCATGTGGAACGTCTTCCGCTCACATTGTATTATCAACCAGATATCAATTAGGTCATTGTCTCCATGTGAAACGTCTGTCGCTCACATTGTGTTATCCACCAGATACCAATTAGATCATTGTCTCCATGTGAAACGTCTTTCGCTCACATTGTGTTATCCATCAAATACCAATTAGATCATTGTCTCCATGTGAAACGTCTTCTGATCACATTGTGTTATCCACCAGATACCAATTAGATCATTGTCTCCATGTGAAACGTCTTCTGCTCACATTGTATTATCCACCAGATACCAATTAGATCATTGTTTCTATGTTGAACCTTCTTCCGCTCACATTGTGTTATCCACCAGATACCAATTAGATCATTGTCTCCATGTGAAACGTCTTCCGCTCACATTGTGTTATCCACCAGATGCCAATTATTTCATTGTCTCCATGTGAAACGTCTTCCGCTCACATTGTGTTATCCACCAGATACCAATTAGATCATTGTCTCCATGTCAAACGTCTTCCGCTCACATTGTGTTATCCACCACATTGTAATGAGATCATTGTCTCTATGTGAAAATTCTTCCACTCACATCGTGTTATCTACCAGATGCCAATTAGATCATTGTCTCCATGTAAAACGTCTTCCGTTCACATTGTGTTATCCACCAGATATCAATTAGATCATTGTCTCTATGTGAAACGTCTTCCGCTCACATTGTGTTATCCACCAGATTGCAATGAGATCATTGTCCCTATGTGAAATTCTTCCACTCACATTGTTATCTACCAGATGCCAATTAGATCATTGTCTCCATGTGAAACGTCTTCCGCTCATATTGTGTTATCCACCAGATACCAATTAGATCATTGTCTCCATGTGAAACGTCTTCCGCTCACATTGTGTTATCCACTTGACGCCAATTATTTCATTCTCTCTATGTAAAACGTCTTCCGCTCACATTGTGTTATCCACCAGAGGCCAATTAGATCATTGTCTCCATGTGGAACGTCTTCCGCTCACATTGTATTATCAACCAGATATCAATTAGGTCATTGTCTCCATGTGAAACGTCTGTCGCTCACATTGTGTTATCCACCAGATACCAATTAGATCATTGTCTCTATGTGAAACGTCTTTCGCTCACATTGTGTTATCCATCAAATACCAATTAGATCATTGTCTCCATGTGAAACGTCTTCTGATCACATTGTGTTATCCACCAGATACCAATTAGATCATTGTCTCCATGTGAAACGTCTTCTGCTCACATTGTATTATCCACCAGATACCAATTAGATCATTGTTTCTATGTTGAACCTTCTTCCGCTCACATTGTGTTATCCACCAGATACCAATTAGATCATTGTCTCCATGTGAAACGTCTTCCGCTCACATTGTGTTATCCACCAGATGCCAATTATTTCATTGTCTCCATGTGAAACGTCTTCCGCTCACATTGTGTTATCCACCAGATACCAATTAGATCATTGTCTCCATGTCAAACGTCTTCCGCTCACATTGTGTTATCCACCACATTGTAATGAGATCATTGTCTCTATGTGAAAATTCTTCCACTCACATCGTGTTATCTACCAGATGCCAATTAGATCATTGTCTCCATGTAAAACGTCTTCCGTTCACATTGTGTTATCCACCAGATATCAATTAGATCATTGTCTCCATGTGAAACGTCTTCCGCTCACATTGTATTATCCACCAGATGCCAATTATTTCATTGTCTCCATGTTGAAACGTCTTCCGCTCACATTGTGTTATCCACCAGATGCCAATTATTTCATTGTCTCCATGTGAAACGTCTTACGTTCACATTGTGTTATCCACCAGATACCAATTAGATCATTGTCTCCATGTTGAAACTTCTTCCGCTCACATTGTGTTATCCACCAGATGCCAATTATTTCATTGTCTCCATGTGAAACGTCTTACGTTCACATTGTATTATCCACCAGATACCAATTAGATCATTGTCTCCATGTTGAAACTTCTTCCGCTCACATTGTGTTATCCACCAGATGCCAATTATTTCATTATCTCCATGTGAAACGTCTTACGTTCACATTGTGTTATCCACCAGATACCAATTATTTCATTGTCTCCATGTGAAACGTCTTACGTTCACATTGTGTTATCCACCATATACCAATTAGATAATTGTCTCCATGTGACACGTCTTCCGCTCACATTGTGTTATCCACCAAATACCAATTAGATCATTGTCTCCATGTGAAACGTCTTTCGCTCACATTGTGTTATCCACCAGATGCCAATTATTTCATTGTCTCCATGTGAAACGTCTTCTACTCACATTGTGTTATCCACCAGATACCAATTAGATCATTGTCTCCATGTGAAACGTCACCCGCTCACATTGTGTTATCCACCATATACCAATTAGATCTTTGTCTCCATTTGAAACGTCTTCTGCTCACATTGTGATATCCACCAGATGCCAATTAGATCATTGTCTCTATGTGAAACGTCTTCCGCTCACATTGTGTTATCCACCAGATACCAATTAGATCATTGTCTCCATGTCAAACGTCTTCCGCTCACATTGTGTTATGCACCAGAGATCAATTAGATCATTGTCTCCATGTGAAACGTCTTCTGCTCACATTGTATTATCCACCAGACACCAATTAGATCATTGTCTCTATGTTGAACCTTCGTCCGCTCACATTGTGTTATCCACCAGATACCAATTAGATCATTGTCTCCATGTGAAACGTCTTCCGCTCACATTGTGTTATCCACCAGATGCCAATTATTTCATTGTCTCTATGTGAAACGTCTTCCGCTCACATTGTGTTATCCACCAGATACCAATTAGATCATTGTCTCCATGTCAAACGTCTTCCGCTCACATTGTGTTATCCACCAGATATCAATTAGATCATTGTCTCCATGTGAAACGTCTTCCGCTCACATTGTATTATCCACCAGATACCAATTAGATCATTGTCTCCATGTTGAAACTTCTTCCGCTCACATTGTGTTATCCACCAGATACCAATTAGATCATTGTCTCCATGTGAAACGTCTTCCGCTCACATTGTGTTATCCACCAAATACCAATTAGATCATTGTCTCCATGTGAAACGTCTTTCGCTCACATTGTGTTATCCACCAGATGCCAATTATTTCATTGTCTCCATGTGAAACGTCTTCTGATCACATTGTGATATCCACCAGATGCCAATTAGATCATTGTCTCCATGTGAAACGTCTTCCGCTCACATTGTGTTATCCACCAGATATCAATTATATCATTGTCTCCATGTGAAACGTCTTCTGCTCACATTGTATTATCCACCAGATACCAATTAGATCATTGTCTCTATGTTGAACCTTCTTCCGCTCACATTGTGTTATCCACCAGATACCAATTAGATCATTGTCTCCGTGTGAAACGACTTCCGCTCACATTGTGTTATCCACCAGATGCCAATTATTTCATTGTCTCCATGTGAAACGTCTTCCGCTCACATTGTGTTATCCACCAGATACCAATTAGATCATTGTCTCCATGTCAAACGTCTTCCGCTCACATTGTGTTATCCACCAGATATCAATTAGATCATTGTCTCCATGTGAAACGTCTTCCGCTCACATTGTATTATCCACCAGATACCAATTAGATCATTGTCAACATGTGAAACGTCTTCCGCTCACATTGTGTTATCCACCAAATACCAATTAGATCATTGTCTCCATGTGAAACGTCTTTCGCTCACATTGTGTTATCCACCAGATGCCAATTATTTCATTGTCTCCATGTGAAACGTCTTCTACTCACATTGTGTTATCCACCAGATACCAATTAGATCATTGTCTCCATGTGAAACGTCATCCGCAAACATTGTGTTATCCACCAGATACCAATTAGATCATTGTCTCCATTTGAAACGTCTTTCGCTCACATTGTGTTATCCACCAGATGCCAATTACTTCATTGTCTCCATGTGAAACGTCTTCTGCTCACATTGTGATATCCACCAGATGCCAATTAGATCATTGTCTCCATGTTGAAACGTCTTCCGCTCACATTGTGTTATCCACCAGATGCCAATTATTTCATTGTCTCCATGTGAAACGTCTTACGTTCACATTGTGTTATCCACCAGATACCAATTAGATCATTGTCTCCATGTTGAAACTTCTTCCGCTCACATTGTGTTATCCACCAGATGCCAATTATTTCATTGTCTCCATGTGAAACGTCTTACGTTCACATTGTATTATCCACCAGATACCAATTAGATCATTGTCTCCATGTCAAACGTCTTCCGCTCACATTGTGTTATCCACCAGATATCAATTAGATCATTGTCTCCATGTGAAACGTCTTCCGCTCACATTGTATTATCCACCAGATACCAATTAGATCATTGTCAACATGTGAAACGTCTTCCGCTCACATTGTGTTATCCACCAAATACCAATTAGATCATTGTCTCCATGTGAAACGTCTTTCGCTCACATTGTGTTATCCACCAGATGCCAATTATTTCATTGTCTCCATGTGAAACGTCTTCTACTCACATTGTGTTATCCACCAGATACCAATTAGATCATTGTCTCCATGTGAAACGTCATCCGCAAACATTGTGTTATCCACCAGATACCAATTAGATCATTGTCTCCATTTGAAACGTCTTTCGCTCACATTGTGTTATCCACCAGATGCCAATTACTTCATTGTCTCCATGTGAAACGTCTTCTGCTCACATTGTGATATCCACCAGATGCCAATTAGATCATTGTCTCCATGTTGAAACGTCTTCCGCTCACATTGTGTTATCCACCAGATGCCAATTATTTCATTGTCTCCATGTGAAACGTCTTACGTTCACATTGTGTTATCCACCAGATACCAATTAGATCATTGTCTCCATGTTGAAACTTCTTCCGCTCACATTGTGTTATCCACCAGATGCCAATTATTTCATTGTCTCCATGTGAAACGTCTTACGTTCACATTGTATTATCCACCAGATACCAATTAGATCATTGTCTCCATGTTGAAACTTCTTCCGCTCACATTGTGTTATCCACCAGATGCCAATTATTTCATTATCTCCATGTGAAACGTCTTACGTTCACATTGTGTTATCCACCAGATACCAATTATTTCATTGTCTCCATGTGAAACGTCTTACGTTCACATTGTGTTATCCACCATATACCAATTAGATAATTGTCTCCATGTGAAACGTCTTCCGCTCACATTGTGTTATCCACCAAATACCAATTAGATCATTGTCTCCATGTGAAACGTCTTTCGCTCACATTGTGTTATCCACCAGATGCCAATTATTTCATTGTCTCTATGTTGAACCTTCGTCCGCTCACATTGTGTTATCCACCAGATACCAATTAGATCATTGTCTCCATGTGAAACGTCTTCCGCTCACATTGTGTTATCCACCAGATGCCAATTATTTCATTGTCTCCATGTGAAACGTCTTCCGCTCACATTGTGTTATCCACCAGATACCAATTAGATCATTGTCTCCATGTCAAACGTCTTCCGCTCACATTGTGTTATCCACCAGATATCAATTAGATCATTGTCTCCATGTGAAACGTCTTCCGCTCACATTGTATTATCCACCAGATACCAATTAGATCATTGTCTCCATGTTGAAACTTCTTCCGCTCACATTGTGTTATCCACCAGATACCAATTAGATCATTGTCTCCATGTGAAACGTCTTCCGCTCACATTGTGTTATCCACCAAATACCAATTAGATCATTGTCTCCATGTGAAACGTCTTTCGCTCACATTGTGTTATCCACCAGATGCCAATTATTTCATTGTCTCCATGTGAAACGTCTTCTGATCACATTGTGATATCCACCAGATGCCAATTAGATCATTGTCTCCATGTGAAACGTCTTCCGCTCACATTGTGTTATCCACCAGATATCAATTATATCATTGTCTCCATGTGAAACGTCTTCTGCTCACATTGTATTATCCACCAGATACCAATTAGATCATTGTCTCTATGTTGAACCTTCTTCCGCTCACATTGTGTTATCCACCAGATACCAATTAGATCATTGTCTCCGTGTGAAACGACTTCCGCTCACATTGTGTTATCCACCAGATGCCAATTATTTCATTGTCTCCATGTGAAACGTCTTCCGCTCACATTGTGTTATCCACCAGATACCAATTAGATCATTGTCTCCATGTCAAACGTCTTCCGCTCACATTGTGTTATCCACCAGATATCAATTAGATCATTGTCTCCATGTGAAACGTCTTCCGCTCACATTGTATTATCCACCAGATACCAATTAGATCATTGTCAACATGTGAAACGTCTTCCGCTCACATTGTGTTATCCACCAAATACCAATTAGATCATTGTCTCCATGTGAAACGTCTTTCGCTCACATTGTGTTATCCACCAGATGCCAATTATTTCATTGTCTCCATGTGAAACGTCTTCTACTCACATTGTGTTATCCACCAGATACCAATTAGATCATTGTCTCCATGTGAAACGTCATCCGCAAACATTGTGTTATCCACCAGATACCAATTAGATCATTGTCTCCATTTGAAACGTCTTTCGCTCACATTGTGTTATCCACCAGATGCCAATTACTTCATTGTCTCTATGTGAAACGTCTTCTGCTCACATTGTGATATCCACCAGATGCCAATTAGATCATTGTCTCCATGTGAAACGTCTTCCGCTCACATTGTGTTATCCACCAGATGCCAATTAGATCATTGTCTCCATGTGAAACGTCTTCCGCTCACATTGTATTATCCACCAGATACCAATTAGATCATTGTCTCCATGTTGAAACTTCTTCCGCTCACATTGTGTTATCCACCAGATGCCAATTATTTCATTGTCTCTATGTGAAACGTCTTACGTTCACATTGTGTTATCCACCAGATACCAATTAGATCATTGTCTCCATGTGAAACGTCTTACGTTCACATTGTGTTATCCACCAGATACCAATTAGATCATTGTCTTCATGTGAAACGTCTTACGTTCACATTGTGTTATCCACCAGATACCAATTAGATCATTGTCTTCATGTGAAACGTCTTCCGCTCACATTGTGTTATCCACCAGATGCCAATTATTTCATTGTCTCCATGTGAAACGTCTTACGTTCACATTGTGTTATCCACCAGATACCAATTAGATCATTGTCTTCATGTGAAACGTCTTTCGCTCACACTGTGTTATCCACCAGATGCCAATTATTTCATTGTCTCCATGTGAAACGTCTTACGTTCACATTGTGTTATCCACCAGATACCAATTAGATCATTGTCTTCATGTGAAACGTCTTCCGCTCACATTGTGTTATCCACCAGATGCCAATTATTTCATTGTCTCCATGTGAAACGTCTTCTACTCACATTGTGTTATCCACCAGATACCAATTAGATCATTGTCTCCATGTGAAACGTCATCCGCTCACATTGTGTTATCCACCAGATACCAATTAGATCTTTGTCTCCATTTGAAACGTCTTTCGCTCACATTGTGTTATCGACCAGATGCCAATTATTTCATTTTCTCCATGTGAAACGTCTTCTGCTCACATTGTGATATCCACCAGATGCCAAGTAGATCATTGTCTCCATGTGAAACGTCTTCCGCTCACATTGTGTTATCCACCAGATACCAATTAGATCATTGTCTCCATGTCAAACGTCTTCCGCTCACATTGTGTTATCCACCAGATGCCAATTATTTCATTGTCTCCATGTGAAACGTCTTCCGCTCACATTGTGTTATCCACCAGATATCAATTAGATCATTGTCTCCATGTGAAACGTCTTCCGCTCACATTGTGTTATCTACCAGATACCAATGAGATCAGTGTCTCCATGTGAAACGTTGTCCACTCACATTGTGTTATCCACCAGATACCAATTAGATCATTGTCTCCATGTGAAATGTCTTCAGCTCACATTGTGTTATCCACCAGATACCAATTAGATCATTGTCTCCATGTGAAACGTCTTCAACTCAAATTGTGTTATCCACCAGATACCAATTAGATCATTGTCTCCATGTGAAACGTCTTCCGCTCACATTGTGTTTTCCACTAGATGCCAATTATTTCATTGTCTCCATGTGAAACGTCTTCCGTTCACTTTGTGTTATCCACCAGATACCAATTAAATCATTGTCTCCAAGTGAAACGTCTTCCGTTCACATTGTGTTATCCACTTGACGCCAATTATTTCATTCTCTCCATGTAAAACGTCTTCCGCTCAAATTGTGTTATCTACCAGATGCCAATTAGATCATTGTCTCTATGTTGAACCTTCTTCCGCTTACATTGTGTTATCCACCAGATACCAATTAGATCATTGTCTCCATGTGAAACGTCTTCCGCTCACATTGTGTTATCCACCAGATGCCAATTATTTCATTGTCTCCATGTGAAACGTCTTCCGCTCACATTGTGTTATCCACCAGATACCAATTAGATCATTGTCTCCATGTCAAACGTCTTCCGCTCACATTGTGTTATCCACCAAATACCAATTAGATCATTGTCTCCATGTGAAACGTCTTCTGCTCACATTGTGATATCCACCTGATGCCAATTATTTCATTGTCTCCATGTGAAACGTCTTCCGCTCACATTGTGTTATCCACCAAATACCAATTAGATCATTGTCTCCATGTCAAACGTCTTCCGCTCACATTGTGTTATCCACCACATTGTAATGAGATCATTGTCTCTATGTGAAAATTCTTCCACTCACATTGTGTTATCTACCAGATGCCAATTAGATCATTGTCTCCATGTAAAACGTCTTCCGTTCACATATTGTTATCCACCAGATATCAATTAGATCATTGTCTCCATGTGAAACGTCTTCCGCTCACATTGTATTATCCACCAGATGCCAATTATTTCATTGTCTCCATGTTGAAACTTCTTCCGCTCACATTGTGTTATCCACCAGATGCCAATTATTTCATTGTCTCCATGTGAAACGTCTTACGTTCACATTGTGTTATCCACCAGATACCAATTAGATCATTGTCTCCATGTTGAAACTTCTTCCGCTCACATTGTGTTATCCACCAGATGCCAATTATTTGATTGTCTCCATGTGAAACGTCTTACGTTCACATTGTATTATCCACCAGATACCAATTAGATCATTGTCTCCATGCTGAAACTTCTTCCGCTCACATTGTGTTATCCACCAGATGCCAATTATTTCATTGTCTCCATGTGAAACGTCTTACGTTCACATTGTGTTATCCACCAGATACCAATTATTTCATTGTCTCCATGTGAAACGTCTTACGTTCACATTGTGTTATCCACCATATACCAATTAGATAATTGTCTCCATGTGAAACGTCTTCCGCTCACATTGTGTTATCCACCAAATACCAATTAGATCATTGTCTCCATGTGAAACGTCTTTCGCTCACATTGTGTTATCCACCAGATGCCAATTATTTCATTGTCTCCATGTGAAACGTCTTCTACTCACATTGTGTTATCCACCAGATACCAATTAGATCATTGTCTCCATGTGAAACGTCATCCGCTCACATTGTGTTATCCACCATATACCAATTAGATCTTTGTCTCCATTTGAAACGTCTTCTGCTCACATTGTGATATCCACCAGATGCCAATTAGATCATTGTCTCCGTGTGAAACGTCTTCCGCTCACATTGTGTTATGCACCAGATATCAATTAGATCATTGTCTCCATGTGAAACGTCTTCTGCTCACATTGTATTATCCACCAGATACCAATTAGATCATTGTCTCTATGTTGAACCTTCGTCCGCTCACATTGTGTTATCCACCAGATACCAATTAGATCATTGTCTCCATGTGAAACGTCTTCCGCTCACATTGTGTTATCCACCAGATGCCAATTATTTCATTGTCTCCATGTGAAACGTCTTCCGCTCACATTGTGTTATCCACCAGATACCAATTAGATCATTGTCTCCATGTCAAACGTCTTCCGCTCACATTGTGTTATCCACCAGATATCAATTAGATCATTGTCTCCATGTGAAACGTCTTCCGCTCACATTGTATTATCCACCAGATACCAATTAGATCATTGTCTCCATGTTGAAACTTCTTCCGCTCACATTGTGTTATCCACCAGATACCAATTAGATCATTGTCTCCATGTGAAACGTCTTCCGCTCACATTGTGTTATCCACCAAATTCCAATTAGATCATTGTCTCCATGTGAAACGTCTTTCGCTCACATTGTGTTATCCACCAGATGCCAATTATTTCATTGTCTCCATGTGAAACGTCTTCTGCTCACATTGTGATATCCACCAGATGCCAATTAGATCATTGTCTCCATGTGAAACGTCTTCCGCTCACATTGTGTTATCCACCAGATATCAATTATATCATTGTCTCCATGTGAAACGTCTTCTGCTCACATTGTATTATCCACCAGATACCAATTAGATCATTGTCTCTATGTTGAACCTTCTTCCGCTCACATTGTGTTATCCACCAGATACCAATTAGATCATTGTCTCCGTGTGAAACGTCTTCCGCTCACATTGTGTTATCCACCAGATGCCAATTATTTCATTGTCTCCATGTGAAACGTCTTCCGCTCACATTGTGTTATCCACCAGATACCAATTACATCATTGTCTCCATGTCAAACGTCTTCCGCTCACATTGTGTTATCCACCAGATATCAATTAGATCATTGTCTCCATGTGAAACGTCTTCCGCTCACATTGTATTATCCACCAGATACCAATTAGATCATTGTCTCCATGTTGAAACTTCTTCCGCTCACATTGTGTTATCCACCAGATACCAAGTAGATCATTGTCTCCATGTGAAACGTCTTCCGCTCACATTGTGTTATCCACCAAATACCAATTAGATCATTGTCTCCATGTGAAACGTCTTTCGCTCACATTGTGTTATCCACCAGATGCCAATTATTTCATTGTCTCCATGTGAAACGTCTTCTACTCACATTGTGTTATCCACCAGATACCAATTAGATCATTGTCTCCATGTGAAACGTCATCCGCAAACATTGTGTTATCCACCAGATACCAATTAGATCATTGTCTCCATTTGAAACGTCTTTCGCTCACATTGTGTTATCCACCAGATGCCAATTATTTCATTGTCTCCATGTGAAACGTCTTCTGCTCACATTGTGATATCCACCAGATGCCAATTAGATCATTGTCTCCATGTGAAACGTCTTCCGCTCACATTGTGTTATCCACCAGATGCCAATTAGATCATTGTCTCCATGTGAAACGTCTTCCGCTTACATTGTATTATCCACCAGATACCAATTAGATCATTGTCTCCATGTTGAAACTTCTTCCGCTCACATTGATTTATCCACCAGATGCCAATTATTTCATTGTCTCTATGTGAAACGTCTTACGTTCACATTGTGTTATCCACCAGATACCAATTAGATCATTGTCTCCATGTGAAACGTCTTACGTTCACATTGTGTTATCCACCAGATACCAATTAGATCATTGTCTCCATGTCAAACGTCTTCCGCTCACATTGTGTTATCCACCAGATATCAATTAGATCATTGTCTCCATGTCAAACGTCTTCCGCTCACATTGTGTTATCCACCAGATATCAATTAGATCATTGTCTCCATGTGAAACGTCTTCCGCTCACATTGTATTATCCACCAGATACCAATTAGATCATTGTCTCCATGTTGAAACTTCTTCCGCTCACATTGTGTTATCCACCAGATACCAAGTAGATCATTGTCTCCATGTGAAACGTCATCCGCTCACATTGTGTTATCCACCAAATACCAATTAGATCATTGTCTCCATGTGAAACGTCTTTCGCTCACATTGTGTTATCCACCAGATGCCAATTATTTCATTGTCTCCATGTGAAACGTCTTCTACTCACATTGTGTTATCCACCAGATACCAATTAGATCATTGTCTCCATGTGAAACGTCATCCGCAAACATTGTGTTATCCACCAGATACCAATTAGATCATTGTCTCCATTTGAAACGTCTTTCGCTCACATTGTGTTATCCACCAGATGCCAATTATTTCATTGTCTCCATGTGAAACGTCTTCTGCTCACATTGTGATATCCACCAGATGCCAATTAGATCATTGTCTCCATGTGAAACGTCTTCCGCTCACATTGTGTTATCCACCAGATGCCAATTAGATCATTGTCTCCATGTGAAACGTCTTCCGCTCACATTGTATTATCCACCAGATACCAATTAGATCATTGTCTCCATGTTGAAACTTCTTCCGCTCACATTGATTTATCCACCAGATGCCAATTATTTCATTGTCTCTATGTGAAACGTCTTACGTTCACATTGTGTTATCCACCAGATACCAATTAGATCATTGTCTCCATGTGAAACGTCTTACGTTCACATTGTGTTATCCACCAGATACCAATTAGATCATTGTCTTCATGTGAAACGTCTTACGTTCACATTGTGTTATCCACCAGATACCAATTAGATCATTGTCTTCATGTGAAACGTCTTCCGCTCACATTGTGTTATCCACCAGATGCCAATTATTTCATTGTCTCCATGTGAAACGTCTTACGTTCACATTGTGTTATCCACCAGATACCAATTAGATCATTGTCTTCATGTGAAACGTCTTTCGCTCACACTGTGTTATCCACCAGATGCCAATTAATTCATTGTCTCCATGTGAAACGTCTTACGTTCACATTGTGTTATCCACCAGATACCAATTAGATCATTGTCTTCATGTGAAACGTCTTCCGCTCACATTGTGTTATCCACCAGATGCCAATTATTTCATTGTCTCCATGTGAAACGTCTTCTACTCACATTGTGTTATCCACCAGATACCAATTAGATCATTGTCTCCATGTGAAACGTCATCCGCTCACATTGTGTTATCCACCAGATACCAATTAGATCTTTGTCTCCATTTGAAACGTCTTTCGCTCACATTGTGTTATCGACCAGATGCCAATTATTTCATTGTCTCCATGTGAAACGTCTTCTGCTCACATTGTGATATCCACCAGATGCCAAGTAGATCATTGTCTCCATGTGAAACGTCTTCCGCTCACATTGTGTTATCCACCAGATACCAATTAGATCATTGTCTCCATGTGAAACGTCTTCCGCTCACATTGTGTTATCCACCAGATGCCAATAATTTCATTGTCTCCATGTGAAACGTCTTCCGCTCACATTGTGTTATCCACCAGATATCAATTAGATCATTGTCTCCATGTGAAACGTCTTCCGCTCACATTGTGTTATCTACCAGATACCAATGAGATCAGTGTCTCCATGTGAAACGTTGTCCACTCACATTGTGTTATCCACCAGATACCAATTAGATCATTGTCTCCATGTGAAACGTCTTCAGCTCACATTGTGTTATCCACTTGACGCCAATTATTTCATTCTCTCCATGTAAAACGTCTTCCGCTCAAATTGTGTTATCCACCAGATGCCAATTAGATCATTGTCTCCATGTGAAACGTCTTCCGCTCACATTGTGTTATCCACCAGATACCAATTAGATCATTGTCTCCATGTGAAACGTCTTCCGGTCACATTGTGTTATCCACCAGATACCAATTATTTAATTTTCTCCATGTGAAACGTCTTCCGCTCACATTGTGTTATCCACCAGATATCAATTAGATCATTGTCTCCATGTGAAACGTCTTCTGCTCACATTGTATTATCCACCAGATACCAATTAGATCATTGTCTCTATGTTGAATCTTCTTCCGCTTACATTGTGTTATCCACCAGATACCAATTAGATCATTGTCTCCATGTGAAACGTCTTCCGCTCACATTGTGTTATCCACCAGATGCCAATTATTTCATTGTCTCCATGTGAAACGTCTTCCGCTCACATTGTGTTATCCACCAGATACCAATTAGATCATTGTCTCCATGTCAAACGTCTTCCGCTCACATTGTGTTATCCACCAAATACCAATTAGATCATTGTCTCCATGTGAAACGTCTTCTGCTCACATTGTGATATCCACCTGATGCCAATTAGATCATTGTCTCCATGTGAAACGTCTTCTGCTCACATTGTATTATCCACCAGATACCAATTAGATCATTGTCTCTATGTTGAACCTTCTTCCGCTCACATTGTGTTATCCACCAGATACCAATTAGATCATTGTCTCCATGTGAAACGTCTTCCGCTCACATTGTGTTATTCACCAGATGCCAATTATTTCATTGTCTCCATGTGAAACGTCTTCCGCTCACATTGTGTTATCAACCAGATACCAATTAGATCATTGTCTCCATGTCAAACGTCTTCCGCTCACATTGTGTTATCCACCAGATATCAATTAGATCATTGTCTCCATGTCAAACGTCTTCCGCTCACATTGTATTATCCACCAGATACCAATTAGATCATTGTCTCTATGTTGAAACTTCTTCCGCTCACATTGTGTTATCCACCAGATACCAATTAGATCATTGTCTCCATGTGAAACGTATTCCGCTCACATTGTGTTATCCACCAAATACCAATTAGATCATTGTCTCCATGTGAAACGTCTTTCGCTCACATTGTGTTATCCACCAGATGCCAATTATTTCATTGTCTCCATGTGAAACGTCTTCTACTCACATTGTGTTATCCACCAGATACCAATTAGATCATTGTCTCCATGTGAAACGTCATCCGCAGATATTGTGTTATCCACCAGATACCAAATAGATCATTGTCTCCATTTGAAACGTCTTTCGCTTACATTGTGTTATCCACCAGATGCCAATTATTTCATTGTCTCCATGTGAAACGTCTTCTGCTTACATTGTGATATCCACCAGATGCCAATTATTTCATTGTCTCCATGTGAAACGTCTTCTGCTTACATTGTGATATCCACCAGATGCCAATTAGATCATTGTCTCCATGTGAAACGTCTTCCGCTCACATTGTGTTATCCACCAGATGCCAATTAGATCATTGTCTCCATGTGAAACGTCTTCCGCTCACATTGTATTATCCACCAGATACCAATTAGATCATTGTCTCCATGTTGAAACTTCTTCCGCTCACATTGTGTTATCCACCAGATGCCAATTATTTCATTGTCTCCATGTGAAACGTCTTACGTTCACATTGTGTTATCCACCAGATACCAATTAGATCATTGTCTCCAAGTGAAACGTCTTCCGCTCACATTGTGTTATCCACCAGATGCCAATTATTTCATTGTCTCCATGTGAAACGTCTTACGTTCACATTGTGTTATCCACCAGATACCAATTAGATCATTGTCTTCATGTGAAACGTCTTCCGCTCACATTGTGTTATCCACCAGATGACAATTATTTCATCGTCTCCATGTGAAACGTCTTCTACTCACATTGTGTTATCCACCAGATACCAATTAGATCATTGTCTCCATGTGAAACGTCATCCGCTCACATTGTGTTATCCACCAGATACCAATTAGATCATTGTCTCCATGTGAAACGTCTTCCGCTCACATTGTGTTATCCACCAGATGCCAATTATTTCATTGTCTCCATGTGAAACGTCTTCCGCTCACATTGGGTTATCCACCAGATACCAATTAGATCATTGTCTCCATGTCAAACGTCTTCCGCTCACATTGTGTTATCCACCAAATACCAATTAGATCATTGTCTCCATGTCAAACGTCTTTCGCTCACATTGTGTTATCCACCAGATGCCAATTATTTCATTGTCTCCATGTGAAACGTCTTCTGTTCACATTGTGATATCCACCAGATGCCAATTAGATCATTGTCTCCATGTGAAACGTCTTCCGCTCACATTGTGTTATCCACCAGATATCAATTAGATCATTATCTACATGTGAAACGTCTTCTGCTCACAGTGTATTATCCACCAGATACCAATTAGATCATTGTCTCTATGTTGAACCTTCTTCCGCTCACATTGTGTTATCCACCAGATACCAATTAGATCATTGTCTCCATGTGAAACGTCTTCAGCTCACATTGTGTTATCCACCAGATACCAATTAGATCATTGTCTCCATGTGAAACGTCTTCAACTCAAATTGTGTTATCCACCAGATACCAATTAGATCATTGTCTCCATGTGAAACGTCTTCCGCTCACATTTTGTTTTCCACCAGATGCCAATTATTTCATTGTCTCCATGTGAAACGTCTTCCGTTCACTTTGTGTTATCCACCAGATACCAATTAAATCATTGTCTCCATGTGAAACGTCTTCCGTTCACATTGTGTTATCCACTTGACGCCAATTATTTCATTCTCTCCATGTAAAACGTCTTCCGCTCAAATTGTGTTATCCAGCAGATGCCAATTAGATCATTGTCTCCATGTGAAACGTCTTCCGCTCACATTGTGTTATCCACCAGATACCAATTATTTAATTTTCTCCATGTGAAACGTCTTCCGCTCACATTGTGTTATCCACCAGATATCAATTAGATCATTGTCTCCATGTGAAACGTCTTACGTTCACATTGTGTTATCCACCAGATACCAATTAGATCATTGTCTTCATGTGAAACGTCTTACGTTCACATTGTGTTATCCACCAGATACCAATTAGATCATTGTCTTCATGTGAAACGTCTTCCGCTCACATTGTGTTATCCACCAGATGCCAATTATTTCATTGTCTCCATGTGAAACGTCTTACGTTCACATTGTGTTATCCACCAGATACCAATTAGATCATTGTCTTCATGTGAAACGTCTTTCGCTCACACTGTGTTATCCACCAGATGCCAATTATTTCATTGTCTCCATGTGAAACGTCTTACGTTCACATTGTGTTATCCACCAGATACCAATTAGATCATTGTCTTCATGTGAAACGTCTTCCGCTCACATTGTGTTATCCACCAGATGCCAATTATTTCATTGTCTCCATGTGAAACGTCTTCTACTCACATTGTGTTATCCACCAGATACCAATTAGATCATTGTCTCCATGTGAAACGTCATCCGCTCACATTGTGTTATCCACCAGATACCAATTAGATCTTTGTCTCCATTTGAAACGTCTTTCGCTCACATTGTGTTATCGACCAGATGCCAATTATTTCATTGTCTCCATGTGAAACGTATTCTGCTCACATTGTGATATCCAGCAGATGCCAAGTAGATCATTGTCTCCATGTGAAACGTCTTCCGCTCACATTGTGTTATCCACCAGATACCAATTAGATCATTGTCTCCATGTGAAACGTCTTCCGCTCACATTGTGTTATCCACCAGATGCCAATTATTTCATTGTCTCCATGTGAAACGTCTTCCGCTCACATTGTGTTATCCACCAGATATCAATTAGATCATTGTCTCCATGTGAAACGTCTTCCGCTCACATTGTGTTATCTACCAGATACCAATGAGATCAGTGTCTCCATGTGAAACGTTGTCCACTCACATTGTGTTATCCACCAGATACCAATTAGATCATTGTCTCCATGTGAAACGTCTTCAGCTCACATTGTGTTATCCACCAGATACCAATTAGATCATTGTCTCCATGTGAAATGTCTTCAACTCAAATTGTGTTATCCACCAGATACCAATTAGATCATTGTCTCCATGTGAAACGTCTTCCGCTCACATTGTGTTTTCCACCAGATGCCAATTATTTCATTGTCTCCATGTGAAACGTCTTCCGTTCACTTTGTGTTATCCACCAGACACCAATTAAATCATTGTCTCCATGTGAAACGTCTTCCGTTCACATTGTGTTATCCACTTGACGCCAATTATTTCATTCTCTCCATGTAAAACGTCTTCCGCTCAAATTGTGTTATCCACCAGATGCCAATTAGATCATTGTCTCCATGTGAAACGTCTTCCGCTCACATTGTGTTATCCACCAGATACCAATTATTTCATTGTCTCCATGTGAAACGTCTTCTACTCACATTGTGTTATCCACCAGATACCAATTAGATCATTGTCTCCATGTGAAACGTCATCCGCTCACATTGTGTTATCCACCAGATACCAATTAGATCTTTGTCTCCATTTGAAACGTCTTTCGCTCACATTGTGTTATCGACCAGATGCCAATTATTTCATTGTCTCCATGTGAAACGTCTTCTGCTCACATTGTGATATCCAGCAGATGCCAAGTAGATCATTGTCTCCATGTGAAACGTCTTCCGCTCACATTGTGTTATCCACCAGATACCAATTAGATCATTGTCTCCATGTGAAACGTCTTCCGCTCACATTGTGTTATCCACCAGATGCCAATTATTTCATTGTCTCCATGTGAAACGTCTTCCGCTCACATTGTGTTATCCACCAGATATCAATTAGATCATTGTCTCCATGTGAAACGTCTTCCGCTCACATTGTGTTATCTACCAGATACCAATGAGATCAGTGTCTCCATGTGAAACGTTGTCCACTCAAATTGTGTTATCCACCAGATACCAATTAGATCATTGTCTCCATGTGAAACGTCTTCAGCTCACATTGTGTTATCCACCAGATACCAATTAGATCATTGTCTCCATGTGAAATGTCTTCAACTCAAACTGTGTTATCCACCAGATACCAATTAGATCATTGTCTCCATGTGAAACGTCTTCCGCTCACATTGTGTTTTCCACCAGATGCCAATTATTTCATTGTCTCCATGTGAAACGTCTTCCGTTCACTTTGTGTTATCCACCAGACACCAATTAAATCATTGTCTCCATGTGAAACGTCTTCCGTTCACATTGTGTTATCCACTTGACGCCAATTATTTCATTCTCTCCATGTAAAACGTCTTCCGCTCAAATTGTGTTATCCACCAGATGCCAATTAGATCATTGTCTCCATGTGAAACGTCTTCCGGTCACATTGTGTTATCCACCAGACACCAATTAAATCATTGTCTCCATGTGAAACGTCTTCCGTTCACATTGTGTTATCCACTTGACGCCAATTATTTCATTCTCTCCATGTGAAACGTCTTCCGCTCACATTGTGTTATCCACCAGATACCAATTAGATCATTGTCTCCATGTGAAACGTCTTCCGGTCACATTGTGTTATCCACCAGATACCAATTATTTAATTTTCTCCATGTGAAACGTCTTCCGCTCACATTGTGTTATCCACCAGATATCAATTAGATCATTGTCTCCATGTGAAACGTCTTCTGCTCACATTGTATTATCCACCAGATACCAATTAGATCATTGTCTCTATGTTGAACCTTCTTCCGCTTACATTGTGTTATCCACCAGATACCAATTAGATCATTGTCTCCATGTGAAACGTCTTCCGCTCACATTGTGTTATCCACCAGATGCCAATTATTGCATTGTCTCCATGTGAAACGTCTTCCGCTCACATTGTGTTATCCACCAGATACCAATTAGATCATTGTCTCCATGTCAAACGTCTTCCGCTCACATTGTGTTATCCACCAAATACCAATTAGATCATTGTCTCCATGTGAAACGTCTTCTGCTCACATTGTGATATCCACCTGATGCCAATTAGATCATTGTCTCCATGTGAAACGTCTTCCGCTCACATTGTGTTATCCACCGAATATCAATTAGATCATTGTCTCCATGTGAAACGTCTTCTGCTCACATTGTATTATCCACCAGATACCAATTAGATCATTGTCTCTATGTTGAACCTTCTTCCGCTCACATAGTGTTATCCACCAGATACCAATTAGATCATTGTCTCCATGTGAAACGTCTTCCGCTCACATTGTGTTATTCACCAGATGCCAATTATTTCATTGTCTCCATGTGAAACGTCTTCCGCTCACATTGTGTTATCAACCAGATACCAATTAGATCATTGTCTCCATGTCAAACGTCTTCCGCTCACATTGTGTTATCCACCAGATATCAATTAGATCATTGTCTCCATGTCAAACGTCTTCCGCTCACATTGTATTATCCACCAGATACCAATTAGATCATTGTCTCAATGTTGAAACTTCTTCCGCTCACATTGTGTTATCCACCAGATACCAATTAGATCATTGTCTCCATGTGAAACGTCTTCCGCTCACATTGTGTTATCCACCAAATACCAATTAGATCATTGTCTCCATGTGAAACGTCTTTCGCTCACATTGTGTTATCCACCAGATGCCAATTAGATCATTGTCTCCATGTGAAACGTCTTCTACTCACATTGTGTTAACCACCAGATACCAATTATTTCATTGTCTCCATGTGAAACGTCATCCGCAGATATTGTGTTATCCACCAGATACCAATTAGATCATTGTCTCCATGTGAAACGTCTTCCGCTCACATTGTGTTATTCACCAGATGCCAATTAGATCATTGTCTCCATGTGAAACGTCTTCCGCTCACATTGTATTATCCACCAGATGCCAATTAGATCATTGTCTCCATGTTGAAACTTCTTCCGCTCACATTGTGTTATCCACCAGATGCCAATTATTTCATTGTCTCCATGTGAAACGTCTTACGTTCACATTGTGTTATCCACCAGATACCAATTAGATCATTGTCTCCATGTGAAACGTCTTCCGCTCACATTGTGTTATCCACCAGATGCCAATTATTTCATTGTCTCCATGTGAAACGTCTTACGTTCACATTGTGTTATCCACCAGATACCAATTAGATCATTGTCTTCATGTGAAACGTCTTCCGCTCACATTGTGTTATCCACCAGATGACAATTATTTCATCGTCTCCATGTGAAACGTCTTCTACTCACATTGTGTTATCCACCAGATACCAATTAGATCATTGTCTCCATGTGAAACGTCATCCGCTCACATTGTGTTATCCACCAGATACCAATTAGATCATTGTCTCCATGTGAAACGTCTTCCGCTCACATTGTGTTATCCACCAGATGCCAATTATTTCATTGTCTCCATGTGAAACGTCTTCCGCTCACATTGTGTTATCCACCAGATATCTATTAGATCATTGTCTCCATGTGAAACGTCTTCCGCTCACATTGTGTTATCCACCAGATGCCAATTATTTCATTGTCTCCATGTGAAACGTCTTCCGCTCACATTGTGTTATCCACCAGATACCAATTAGATCATTGTCTCCATGTCAAACGTCTCCCGCTCACATTGTGTTATCCACCAAATACCAATTAGATCATTGTCTCCATGTCAAACGTCTTTCGCTCACATTGTGTTATCCACCAGATGCCAATTATTTCATTGTCTCCATGTGAAACGTCTTCTGTTCACATTGTGATATCCACCAGATGCCAATTAGATCATTGTCTCCATGTGAAACGTCTTCCGCTCACATTGTGTTATCCACCAGATATCAATTAGATCATTATCTCCATGTGAAACGTCTTCTGCTCACAGTGTATTATCCACCAGATACCAATTAGATCATTGTCTCTATGTTGAACCTTCTTCCGCTCACATTGTGTTATCCACCAGATACCAATTAGATAATTGTCTCCATGTGAAACGTCTTCCGCTCACATTGTGTTATCCACCAGATGCCAATTATTTCATTGTCTCCATGTGAAACGTCTTCCGCTCACATTGTGTTATCCACCAGATACCAATTAGATCATTGTCTCCATGTCAAACGTCTTCCGCTCACATTGTGTTATCCACCAGATATCAATTAGATCATTGTCTCCATGTCAAACGTCTTCCGCTCACATTGTATTATCCACCAGATACCAATTAGATCATTGTCTCCATGTTGAAACTTCTTCCGCTCACATTGTGTTATCCACCAGATACCAATTAGATCATTGTCTCCATGTGAAACGTCTTCCGCTCACATTGTGTTATCCACCAAATACCAATTAGATCATTGTCTCCATGTGAAACGTCTTTCGCTCACATTGTGTTATCCACCAGATGCCAATTATTTCATTGTCTCCATGTGAAACGTCTTCTACTCACATTGTGTTATCCACCAGATACCAATTAGATCATTGTCTCCATGTGAAACGTCATCCGCAAACATTGTGTTATCCACCAGATACCAATTAGATCATTGTCTCCATTTGAAACGTCTTTCGCTCACATTGTGTTATCCACCAGATGCCAATTATTTCATTGTCTCCATGTGAAACGTCTTCCGCTCACATTGTGTTATCCACCAGATACCAATTAGATCATTGTCTCCATGTCAAACGTCTTCCGCTCACATTGTGTTATCCACCAAATACCAATTAGATCATTATCTCCATGTGAAACGTCTTTCGCTCACATTGTGTTATCCACCAGATGCCAATTATTTCATTGTCTCCATGTGAAACGTCTTCTGCTCACATTGTGATATCCACCAGATGCCAATTAGATCATTGTCTCCATGTGAAACGTCTTCCGCTCACATTGTGTTATCCACCAGATATCAATTAGATCATTGTCTCCATGTGAAACGTCTTCTGCTCACATTGTATTATCCACCAGATACCAATTAGATCATTGTCTCTATGTTGAACCTTCTTCCGCTTACATTGTGTTATCCACCAGATACCAATTAGATCATTGTCTCCATGTGAAACGTCTTCCGCTCACATTGTGTTATCCACCAGATGCCAATTATTGCATTGTCTCCATGTGAAACGTCTTCCGCTCACATTGTGTTATCCACCAGATACCAATTAGATCATTGTCTCCATGTCAAACGTCTTCCGCTCACATTGTGTTATCCACCAAATACCAATTAGATCATTGTCTCCATGTGAAACGTCTTCTGCTCACATTGCGATATCCACCTGATGCCAATTAGATCATTGTCTCCATGTGAAACGTCTTCCGCTCACATTGTGTTATCCACCGAATATCAATTAGATCATTGTCTCCATGTGAAACGTCTTCTGCTCACATTGTATTATCCACCAGATACCAATTAGATCATTGTCTCTATGTTGAACCTTCTTCCGCTCACATAGTGTTATCCACCAGATACCAATTAGATCATTGTCTCCATGTGAAACGTCTTCCGCTCACATTGTGTTATTCACCAGATGCCAATTATTTCATTGTCTCCATGTGAAACGTCTTCCGCTCACATTGTGTTATCAACCAGATACCAATTAGATCATTGTCTCCATGTCAAACGTCTTCCGCTCACATTGTGTTATCCACCAGATATCAATTAGATCATTGTCTCCATGTCAAACGTCTTCCGCTCACATTGTATTATCCACCAGATACCAATTAGATCATTGTCTCAATGTTGAAACTTCTTCCGCTCACATTGTGTTATCCACCAGATACCAATTAGATCATTGTCTCCATGTGAAACGTCTTCCGCTCACATTGTGTTATCCACCAAATACCAATTAGATCATTGTCTCCATGTGAAACGTCTTTCGCTCACATTGTGTTATCCACCAGATGCCAATTATTTCATTGTCTCCATGTGAAACGTCTTCTACTCACATTGTGTTATCCACCAGATACCAATTAGATCATTGTCTCCATGTGAAACGTCATCCGCAGATATTGTGTTATCCACCAGATACCAATTAGATCATTGTCTCCATTTGAAACGTCTTTCGCTCACATTGTGTTATCCACCAGATGCCAATTATTTCATTGTCTCCATGTGAAACGTCTTCTGCTTACATTGTGATATCCACCAGATGCCAATTAGATCATTGTCTCCATGTGAAACGTCTTCCGCTCACATTGTGTTATCCACCAGATGCCAATTAGATCATTGTCTCCATGTGAAACGTCTTCCGCTCACATTGTATTATCCACCAGATACCAATTAGATCATTGTCTCCATGTTGAAACTTCTTCCGCTCACATTGTGTTATCCACCAGATGCCAATTATTTCATTGTCTCCATGTGAAACGTCTTACGTTCACATTGTGTTATCCACCAGATACCAATTAGATCATTGTCTCCATGTGAAACGTCTTCCGCTCACATTGTGTTATCCACCAGATGCCAATTATTTCATTGTCTCCATGTGAAACGTCTTACGTTCACATTGTGTTATCCACCAGATACCAATTAGATCATTGTCTTCATGTGAAACGTCTTCCGCTCACATTGTGTTATCCACCAGATGACAATTATTTCATCGTCTCCATGTGAAACGTCTTCTACTCACATTGTGTTATCCACCAGATACCAATTAGATCATTGTCTCCATGTGAAACGTCATCCGCTCACATTGTGTTATCCACCAGATACCAATTAGATCATTGTCTCCATGTGAAACGTCTTCCGCTCACATTTTGTTATCCACCAGATGCCAATTATTTCATTGTCTCCATGTGAAACGTCTTCCGCTCACATTGTGTTATCCACCAGATATCAATTAGATCATTGTCTCCATGTGAAACGTCTTCCGCTCACATTGTGTTATCCACCAGATGCCAATTATTTCATTGTCTCCATGTGAAACGTCTTCCGCTCACATTGTGTTATCCACCAGATACCAATTAGATCATTGTCTCCATGTCAAACGTCTCCCGCTCACATTGTGTTATCCACCAAATACCAATTAGATCATTGTCTCCATGTCAAACGTCTTTCGCTCACATTGTGTTATCCACCAGATGCCAATTATTTCATTGTCTCCATGTGAAACGTCTTCTGTTCACATTGTGATATCCACCAGATGCCAATTAGATCATTGTCTCCATGTGAAACGTCTTCCGCTCACATTGTGATATCCACCAGATATCAATTAGATCATTATCTCCATGTGAAACGTCTTCTGCTCACAGTGTATTATCCACCAGATACCAATTAGATCATTGTCTCTTTGTTGAACCTTCTTCCGCTCACATTGTGTTATCCACCAGATACCAATTAGATCATTGTCTCCATGTGAAACGTCTTCCGCTCACATTGTGTTATCCACCAGATGCCAATTATTTCATTGTCTCCATGTGAAACGTCTTCCGCTCACATTGTGTTATCCACCAGATACCAATTAGATCATTGTCTCCATGTCAAACGTCTTCCGCTCACATTGTGTTATCCACCAGATATCAATTAGATCATTGTCTCCATGTCAAACGTCTTCCGCTCACATTGTATTATCCACCAGATACCAATTAGATCATTGTCTCCATGTTGAAACTTCTTCCGCTCACATTGTGTTATCCACCAGATACCAATTAGATCATTGTCTCCATGTGAAACGTCTTCCGCTCACATTGTGTTATCCACCAAATACCAATTAGATCATTGTCTCCATGTGAAACGTCTTTCGCTCACATTGTGTTATCCACCAGATGCCAATTATTTCATTGTCTCCATGTGAAACGTCTTCTACTCACATTGTGTTATCCACCAGATACCAATTAGATCATTGTCTCCATGTGAAACGTCATCCGCAAACATTGTGTTATCCACCAGATACCAATTAGATCATTGTCTCCATTTGAAACGTCTTTCGCTCACATTGTGTTATCCACCAGATGCCAATTATTTCATTGTCTCCATGTGAAACGTCTTCCGCTCACATTGTGTTATCCACCAGATACCAATTAGATCATTGTCTCCATGTCAAACGTCTTCCGCTCACATTGTGTTATCCACCAAATACCAATTAGATCATTATCTCCATGTGAAACGTCTTTCGCTCACATTGTGTTATCCACCAGATGCCAATTATTTCATTGTCTCCATGTGAAACGTCTTCTGCTCACATTGTGATATCCACCAGATGCCAATTAGATCATTGTCTCCATGTGAAACGTCTTCCGCTCACATTGTGTTATCCACCAGATATCAATTAGATCATTGTCTCCATGTGAAACGTCTTCTGCTCACATTGTACTATCCACCAGATACCAATTAGATCATTGTCTCTATGTTGAACCTTCTTCCGCTCACATTGTGTTATCCACCAGATACCAATTAGATCATTGTCTCCATGTGAAACGTCTTCCGCTCACATTGTGTTATCCACCAGATGCCAATTATTTCATTGTCTCCATGTGAAACGTCTTCCGCTCACATTGTGTTATCCACCAGATGCCAGTTATTTCATTGTCTCCATGTGAAACGTCTTCCGCTCACATTGTGTTATCCACCAGATACCAATTAGACCATTGTCTCCATGTCAAACGTCTTCCGCTCACATTGTGTTATCCACCAGATATCAATTAAATCATTGTCTCCATGTGAAACGTCTTCCGCTCACATTGTGTTATCCACCAAATAAGAATTAGATCATTGTCTCCATGTGAAACGTCTTTCGCTCACATTGTGTTATCCACCAGATGCCAATTATTTCATTGTCTCCATGTGAAACGTCTTCTACTCACATTGTGTTATCCACCAGATACCAATTAGATCATTGTCTCCATGTGAAACGTCATCCGCAAAAATTGTGTTATCCACCAGATACCAATTAGATCATTGTCTCCATTTGAAACGTCTTTCGCTCACATTGTGTTATCCACCAGATGCCAATTATTTCATTGTCTCCATGTGAAACGTCTTCTGCTCACATTGTGATATCCAACAGATGCCAATTAGATCATTGTCTCCATGTGAAACGTCTTCCGCTCACATTGTGTTATCCACCAGATGCCAATTAGATCATTGTCTCCATGTGAAACGTCTTCCGCTCACATTGTATTATCCACCAGATACCAATTAGATGATTGTCTCAATGTTGAAACTTCTTCCGCTCACATTGTGTTATCCACCAGATGCCAATTATTTCATTGTCTCCATGTGAAACGTCTTACGTTCACATTGTGTTATCCACCAGATACCAATTAGATCATTGTCTCCATGTGAAACGTCTTCCGCTCACATTGTGTTATCCACCAGATGCCAATTATTTCATTGTCTCCATGTGAAACGTCTTACGTTCACATTGTGTTATCCACCAGATACCAATTAGATCATTGTCTTCATGTGGAACGTCTTCCGCTCACATTGTGTTATCCACCAGATGCCAATTATTTCATCGTCTCCATGTGAAACGTCTTCTACTCACATTGTGGTATCCACCAGATACCAATTAGATCATTGTCTCCATGTGAAACGTCATCCGCTCACATTGTGTTATCCACCAGATACCAATTAGATCTTTGTCTCCATTTGAAACGTCTTTCGCTCACATTGTGTTATCGACCAGATGCCAATTATTTCATTGTCTCCATGTGAAACGTCTTCTGCTCACATTGTGATATCCACCAGATGCCAATTAGATCATTGTCTCCATGTGAAACGTCTTCCGCTTACATTGTGTTATCCACCAGATACCAATTAGATCATTGTCTCCATGTGAAACGTCTTCCGCTCACATTGTGTTATCCACCAGATGCCAATTATTTCATTGTCTCCATGTGAAACGTCTTCCGCTCACATTGTGTTATCCACCAGATATCAATTAGATCATTGTCTCCATGTGAAACGTCTTCCGCTCACATTGTGTTATCCACCAGATGCCAATTATTTCATTGTCTCCATGTGAAACGTCTTCCGCTCACATTGTGTTATCCACCAGATACCAATTAGATCATTGTCTCCATGTCAAACGTCTTCCGCTCACATTGTGTTATCCGCCAAATACCAATTAGATCATTGTCTCCATGTCAAACGTCTTTCGCTCACATTGTGTTATCCACCAGATGCCAATTATTTCATTGTCTCCATGTGAAACGTCTTCTGCTCACATTGTGATATCCACCAGATGCCAATTAGATCATTGTCTCCATGTGAAACGTCTTCCGCTCACATTGTGTTATCCACCAGATATCAATTAGATCATTGTCTCCATGTGAAACGTCTTCTGCTCACATTGTATTATCCACCAGATACCAATTAGATCGTTGTCTCTATGTTGAACCTTCTTCCGCTCACATTGTGTTATCCACCAGATACCAATTAGATCATTGTCTCCATGTGAAACGTCTTCCGCTCACATTGTGTTATCCACCAGATGCCAATTATTTCATTGTCTCCATGTGAAACGTCTTCCGCTCACATTGTGTTATCCACCAGATACCAATTAGATCATTGTCTCCATGTCAAACGTCTTCCGCTCACATTGTGTTATCCACCAGATATCAATTAGATCATTGTCTCCATGTCAAACGTCTTCCGCTCACATTGTATTATCCACCAGATACCAATTAGATCATTGTCTCCATGTTGAAACTTCTTCCGCTCACATTGTGTTATCCACCAGATACCAATTAGATCATTGTCTCCATGTGAAACGTCTTTCGCTCACATTGTGTTATCCACCAGATGCCAATTATTTCATTGTCTCCATGTGAAACGTCTTCTACTCACATTGTGTTATCCACCAGATACCAATTAGATCATTGTCTCCATGTGAAACGTCATCCGCAAACATTGTGTTATCCACCAGATACCAATTAGATCATTGTCTCCATTTGAAACGTCTTTCGCTCACATTGTGTTATCCACCAGATGCCAATTATTTCATTGTCTCCATGTGAAACGTCTTCTGCTCACATTGTGATATCCACCAGATGCCAATTAGATCATTGTCTCCATGTGAAACGTCTTCCGCTCACATTGTGTTATCCACCAGATGCCAATTAGATCATTGTCTCCATGTGAAACGTCTTCCGCTCACATTGTATTATCCACCAGATACCAATTAGATCATTGTCTCCATGTTGAAACTTCTTCCGCTCACATTGTGTTATCCACCAGATGCCAATTATTTCATTGTCTCCATGTGAAACGTCTTACATTCACATTGTGTTATCCACCAGATACCAATTAGATCATTGTCTTCATGTGAAACGTCTTCCGCTCACATTGTGTTATCCACCAGATACCAATTAGATCATTGTCTCCATGTGAAACGTCATCCGCTCACATTGTGTTATCCTCCAGATACCAATTAGATCTTTGTCTCCATTTGAAACGTCTTTCGCTCACATTGTGTTATCGACCAGATGCCAATTATTTCATTGTCTCCATGTGAAACGTCTTCCTATCACATTGTGTTATCCACCAGATGCCAATTGTTTCATTGTCTCCATGTGAAACGTCTTCCGCTCACATTGTGTTATCCACCAGATATCAATTAGATCATTGTCTCCATGTGAAACGTCTTCCGCTCACATTGTGTTATCTACCAGATACCAATGAGATCAGTGTCTACATGTGAAACGTCTTCCACTCACATTGTGTTATCCACCAGATACCAATTAGATCATTGTCTCCATGTGAAACGTCTTCCGCTCACATTGTGTTATCTACCAGATACCAATTAGATCATTGTCTCCATGTGAAACGTCTTCCGCTCACATTGTGTTATCAACCAGATACCAATTAGATCATTGTCTCCATGTGAAACGTCTTCCGCTCACATTGTGTTATCCACCAGATGCCATTTATTTCATTGTCTCCATGTGAAACGTCTTCTGCTCACATTGTGATATCCACCAGATGCCAATTAGATCATTGTCTCCATGTGAAACGTCTTCCGCTCACATTGTGTTATCCACCAGATGCCAATTAGATCATTGTCTCCATGTGAAACGTCTTCCGCTCACATTGTATTATCCACCAGATACCAATTAGATCATTGTCTCCATGTTGAAACTTCTTCCGCTCACATTGTGTTATCCACCAGATGCCAATTATTTCATTGTCTCCATGTGAAACGTCTTACGTTCACATTGTGTTATCCACCAGACACCAATTAGATCATTGTCTCCATGTGAAACGTCTTCCGCTCACATTGTGTTATCCACCAGATGCCAATTATTTCATTGTCTCCATGTGAAACGTCTTACGTTCACATTGTGTTATCCACCAGATACCAATTAGATCATTGTCTTCATGTGAAACGTCTTCCGCTCACATTGTGTTATCCACCAGATGCCAATTATTTCATTGTCTCCATGTGAAACGTCTTCTACTCACATTGTGTTATCCACCAGATACCAATTAGATCATTGTCTCCATGTGAAACGTCATCCGCTCACATTGTGTTATCCTCCAGATACCAATTAGATCTTTGTCTCCATTTGAAACGTCTTTCGCTCACATTGTGTTATCGACCAGATGCCAATTATTTCATTGTCTCCATGTGAAACGTCTTCCGATCACATTGTGTTATCCACCAGATGCCAATTATTTCATTGTCTCCATGTGAAACGTCTTCCGCTCACATTGTGTTATCCACCAGATATCAATTAGATCATTGTCTCCATTTGAAACGTCTTTCGCTCACATTGTGTTATCCACCAGATGCCAATTATTTCATTGTCTCCATGTGAAACGTCTTCTGCTCACATTGTGATATCCACCAGATGCCAATTAGATCATTGTCTCCATGTGAAACGTCTTCCGCTCACATTGTGTTATCCACCAGATATCAATTAGATCATTGTCTCCATGTGAAACGTCTTCTGCTCACATTGTACTATCCACCAGATACCAATTAGATCATTGTCTCTATGTTGAACCTTCTTCCGCTCACATTGTGTTATCCACCAGATACCAATTAGATCATTGTCTCCATGTGAAACGTCTTCCGCTCACATTGTGTTATCCACCAGATGCCAATTATTTCATTGTCTCCATGTGAAACGTCTTCCGCTCACATTGTGTTATCCACCAGTTGCCAGTTATTTCATTGTCTCCATGTGAAACGTCTTCCGCTCACATTGTGTTATCCACCAGATACCAATTAGACCATTGTCTCCATGTCAAACGTCTTCCGCTCACATTGTGTTATCCACCAGATATCAATTAAATCATTGTCTCCATGTCAAACGTCTTCCGCTCACATTGTGTTATCCACCAGATGCCAATTATTTCATTGTCTCCATGTGAAACGTCTTACGTTCACATTGTGTTATCCACCAGATACCAATTAGATCATTGTCTTCATGTGAAACGTCTTCCGCTCACATTGTGTTATCCACCAGATGCCAATTATTTCATTGTCTCCATGTGAAACGTCTTCTACTCACATTGTGTTATCCACCAGATACCAATTAGATCATTGTCTCCATGTGAAACGTCATCCGCTCACATTGTGTTATCCTCCATATACCAATTAGATCTTTGTCTCCATTTGAAACGTCTTTCGCTCACATTGTGTTATCGACCAGATGCCAATTATTTCATTGTCTCCATGTGAAACGTCTTCCGATCACATTGTGTTATCCACCAGATGCCAATTATTTCATTGTCTCCATGTGAAACGTCTTCTACTCACATTGTGTTATCCACCAGATGCCAATTATTTCATTGTCTCCATGTGAAACGTCTTCTGCTCACATTGTGATATCCACCAGGTGCCAATTAGATCATTGTCTCCATGTGAAACGTCTTCCGCTCACATTGTGTTATCCACCAGATATCAATGAGATCATTGTCTCCATGTGAAACGTCTTCTGCTCACATTGTACTATCCACCAGATACCAATTAGATCATTGTCTCTATGTTGAACCTTCTTCCGCTCACATTGTGTTATCCACCAGATACCAATTAGATCATTGTCTCCATGTGAAACGTCTTCCGCTCACATTGTGTTATCCACCAGATGCCAATTATTTCATTGTCTCCATGTGAAACGTCTTCCGCTCACATTGTGTTATCCACCAGTTGCCAGTTATTTCATTGTCTCCATGTGAAACGTCTTCCGCTCACATTGTGTTATCCACCAGATACCAATTAGACCATTGTCTCCATGTCAAACGTCTTCCGCTCACATTGTGTTATCCACCAGATATCAATTAAATCATTGTCTCCATGTCAAACGTCTTCCGCTCACATTGTGTTATCCACCAGATGCCAATTATTTCATTGTCTCCATGTGAAACGTCTTACGTTCACATTGTGTTATCCACCAGATACCAATTAGAACATTGTCTTCATGTGAAACGTCTTCCGCTCACATTGTGTTATCCACCAGATGCCAATTATTTCATTGTCTCCATGTGAAACGTCTTCTACTCACATTGTGTTATCCACCAGATACCAATTAGATCATTGTCTCCATGTGAAACGTCATCCGCTCACATTGTGTTATCCTCCAGATACCAATTAGATCTTTGTCTCCATTTGAAACGTCTTTCGCTCACATTGTGTTATCGACCAGATGCCAATTATTTCATTGTCTCCATGTGAAACGTCTTCCGATCACATTGTGTTATCCACCAGATGCCAATTATTTCATTGTCTCCATGTGAAACGTCTTCCGCTCACATTGTGTTATCCACCAGATATCAATTAGATCATTGTCTCCATTTGAAACGTCTTTCGCTCACATTGTGTTATCCACCAGATGCCAATTATTTCATTGTCTCCATGTGAAACGTCTTCCGCTCACATTGTGTTATCCACCAGATACCAATTAGATCATTGTCTCCATGTCAAACGTCTTCCGCTCACATTGTGTTATCCACCAAATACCAATTAGATCATTATCTCCATGTGAAACGTCTTTCGCTCACATTGTGTTATCCACCAGATGCCAATTATTTCATTGTCTCCATGTGAAACGTCTTCTGCTCACATTGTGATATCCACCAGATGCCAATTAGATCATTGTCTCCATGTGAAACGTCTTCCGCTCACATTGTGTTATCCACCAGATATCAATTAGATCATTGTCTCCATGTGAAACGTCTTCTGCTCACATTGTACTATCCACCAGATACCAATTAGATCATTGTCTCTATGTTGAACCTTCTTCCGCTCACATTGTGTTATCCACCAGATACCAATTAGATCATTGTATCCATGTGAAACGTCGTCCGCTCACATTGTGTTATCCACCAGATGCCAATTATTTCATTGTCTCCATGTGAAACGTCTTCCGCTCACATTGTGTTATCCACCAGATGCCAGTTATTTCATTGTCTCCATGTGAAACGTCTTCCGCTCACATTGTGTTATCCACCAGATACCAATTAGACCATTGTCTCCATGTCAAACGTCTTCCGCTCACATTGTGTTATCCACCAGATATCAATTAAATCATTGTCTCCATGTCAAACGTCTTCCGCTCACATTGTATTATCCACCAGATACCAATTAGATCATTGTCTCCATGTTGAAACTTCTTCCGCTCACATTGTGTTATCCACCAGATACCAATTAGATCATTGTCTCCATGTGAAACGTCTTCCGCTCACATTGTGTTATCCACCAAATACCAATTAGATCATTGTCTCCATGTGAAACGTCTATCGCTCACATTGTGTTATCCACCAGATGCCAATTATTTCATTGTCTCCATGTGAAACGTCTTCTACTCACATTGTGTTATCCACCAGATACCAATTAGATCATTGTCTCCATGTGAAACGTCATCCGCAAACATTGTGTTATCCACCAGATACCAATTAGATCATTGTCTCCATTTGAAACGTCTTTCGCTCACATTGTGTTATCCACCAGATGCCAATTATTTCATTGTCTCCATGTGAAACGTCTTCTGCTCACATTGTGATATCCACCAGATGCCAATTAGATCATTGTCTCCATGTGAAACGTCTTCCGCTCACATTGTGTTATCCACCAGATGCCAATTAGATCATTGTCTCCATGTGAAACGTCTTCCGCTCACATTGTATTATCCACCAGATACCAATTAGATGATTGTCTCCATGTTGAAACTTCTTCCGCTCACATTGTGTTATCCACCAGATGCCAATTATTTCATTGTCTCCATGTGAAACGTCTTACGTTCACATTGTGTTATCCACCAGATACCAATTAGATCATTGTCTCCATGTGAAACGTCTTCCGCTCACATTGTGTTATCCACCAGATTCCAATTATTTCATTGTCTCCATGTGAAACGTCTTACGTTCACATTGTGTTATCCACCAGATACCAATTAGATCATTGTCTTCATGTGAAACGTCTTCCGCTCACATTGTGTTATCCACCAGATGCCAATTATTTCATAGTCTCCATGTGAAACGTCTTCTACTCACATTGTGTTATCCACCAGATACCAATTAGATCATTGTCTCCATGTGAAACGTCATCCGCTCACATTGTGTTATCCACCAGATACCAATTAGATCTTTGTCTCCATTTGAAACGTCTTTCGCTCACATTGTGTTATCGACCAGATGCCAATTATTTCATTGTCTCCATGTGAAACGTCTTCTGCTCACATTGTGATATCCACCAGATGCCAATTAGATCATTGTCTCCATGTGAAACGTCTTCCGCTCACATTGTGTTATCCACCAGATACCAATTAGATCATTGTCTCCATGTGAAACGTCTTCCGCTCACATTGTGTTATCCACCAGATGCCAATTATTTCATTGTCTCCATGTGAAACGTCTTCCGCTCACATTGTGTTATCCACCAGATATCAATTAGATCATTGTCTCCATGTGAAACGTCTTCCGCTCACATTGTGTTATCCACCAGATGCCAATTATTTCATTGTCTCCATGTGAAACGTCTTCCGCTCACATTGTGTTATCCACCAGATACCAATTAGATCATTGTCTCCATGTCAAACGTCTTCCGCTCACATTGTGTTATCCACCAAATACCAATTAGATCATTGTCTCCATGTCAAACGTCTTTCGCTCACATTGTGTTATCCACCAGATGCCAATTATTTCATTGTCTCCATGTGAAACGTCTTCTGCTCACATTGTGATATCCACCAGATGCCAATTAGATCATTGTCTCCATGTGAAACGTCTTCCGCTCACATTGTGTTATCCACCAGATATCAATTAGATCATTGTCTCCATGTGAAACGTCTTCTGCTCACATTGTATTATCCACCAGATACCAATTAGATCATTGTCTCTATGTTGAACCTTCTTCCGCTCACATTGTGTTATCCACCAGATACCAATTAGATCATTGTCTCCATGTGAAACGTCTTCCGCTCACATTGTGTTATCCACCAGATGCCAATTATTTCATTGTCTCCATGTGAAACGTCTTCCGCTCACATTGTGTTATCCACCAGATACCAATTAGATCATTGTCTCCATGTCAAACGTCTTCCCCTCACATTGTGTTATCCACCAGATATCAATTAGATCATTGTCTCCATGTCAAACGTCTTCCGCTCACATTGTATTATCCACCAGATACCAATTAGATCATTGTCTCTATGTTGAACCTTCTTCCGCTCACATTGTGTTATCCACCAGATACCAATTAGATCATTGTCTCCATGTGAAACGTCTTCCGCTCACATTGTATTATCCACCAGATGCCAATTATTTCATTGTCTCCATGTGAAACGTCTTCCGCTCACATTGTGTTATCCACCAGATACCAATTAGATCATTGTCTCCATGTCAAACGTCTTCCGCTCACATTGTGTTATCCACCAGATATCAATTAGATCATTGTCTCCATGTCAAACGTCTTCCGCTCACATTGTATTATCCACCAGATACCAATTAGATCATTGTCTCCATGTTGAAACTTCTTCCGCTCACATTGTGTTATCCACCAGATACCAATTAGATCATTGTCTCCATGTGAAACGCCTTTCGCTCACATTGTGTTATCCACCAGATGCCAATTATTTCATTGTCTCCATGTGAAACGTCTTCTACTCACATTGTGTTATCCACCAGATACCAATTAGATCATTGTCTCCATGTGAAACGTCATCCGCAAACATTGTGTTATCCACCAGATACCAATTAGATCATTGTCTCCATTTGAAACGTCTTTCGCTCACATTGTGATATCCACCAGATACCAATTAGATCATTGTCTCCATGTGAAACGTCTTCCGCTCACATTGTGTTATCCAGCAGATGCCAATTAGATCATTGTCTCCATGTGAAACGTCTTTCGCTCACATTGTGTTATCCACCAGATACCAATTAGATCTTTGTCTCCATTTGAAACGTCTTTCGCTCACATTGTGTTATCGACCAGATGCCAATTATTTCATTGTCTCCATGTGAAACGTCTTCTGCTCACATTGTGATATCCACCAGATGCCAATTAGATCATTGTCTCCATGTGAAACGTCTTCCGCTCACATTGTGTTATCCACCAGATACCAATTAGATCATTGTCTCCATGTGAAACGTCTTCCGCTCACATTGTGTTATCCACCAGATGCCAATTATTTCATTGTCTCCATGTGAAACGTCTTCCGCTCACATTGTGTTATCCACCAGATATCAATTAGATCATTGTCTCCATGTGAAACGTCTTCCGCTCACATTGTGTTATCCACCAGATGCCAATTATTTCATTGTCTCCATGTGAAACGTCTTCCGCTCACATTGTGTTATCCACCAGATACCAATTAGATCATTGTCTCCATGTCAAACGTCTTCCGCTCACATTGTGTTATCCACCAAATACCAATTAGATCATTGTCTCCATGTCAAACGTCTTTCGCTCACATTGTGTTATCCACCAGATGCCAATTATTTCATTGTCTCCATGTGAAACGTCTTCTGCTCACATTGTGATATCCACCAGATGCCAATTAGATCAATATCTCCATGTGAAACGACTTCCGCTCACATTGTGTTATCCACCAGATATCAATTAGATCATTGTCTCCATGTGAAACGTCTTCTGCTCACATTGTATTATCCACCAGATACCAATTAGATCATTGTCTCTATGTTGAACCTTCTTCCGCTCACATTGTGTTATCCACCAGATACCAATTAGATCATTGTCTCCATGTGAAACGTCTTCCGCTCACATTGTGTTATCCACCAGATGCCAATTATTTCATTGTCTCCATGTGAAACGTCTTCCGCTCACATTGTGTTATCCACCAGATACCAATTAGATCATTGTCTCCATGTCAAACGTCTTCCGCTCACATTGTGTTATCCACCAGATATCAATTAGGTCATTGTCTCCATGTCAAACGTCTTCCGCTCACATTGTATTATCCACCAGATACCAATTAGATCATTGTCTCCATGTTGAAACTTCTTCCGCTCACATTGTGTTCTCCACCAGATACCAATTAGATCATTGTCTCCATGTGAAACGTCTTTCGCTCACATTGTGTTATCCACCAGATGCCAATTATTTCATTGTCTCCATGTGAAACGTCTTCTACTCACATTGTGTTATCCACCAGATACCAATTAGATCATTGTCTCCATGTGAAACGTCTTCCGCTCACATTGTGTTATCCACCAGATACCAATTAGATCATTGTCTCCATTTGAAACGTCTTTCGCTCACATTGTGTTATCCACCAGATGCAAAATTATTTCATTGTCTGCATGTGAAACGTCTTCTGCTCACATTGTGATATCAACCAGATGCCAATTAGATCATTGTCTCCATGTGAAACGTCTTCCGCTCACATTGTGTTATCCACCAGATGCCAATTAGATCATTGTCTCCATGTGAAACGTCTTCTGCTCACATTGTATTATCCACCAGATACCATTTAGATCATTGTCTCCATGTTGAAACTTCTTCCGCTCACATTGTGTTATCCACCAGATGCCAATTATTTCATTGTCTCCATGTGAAACGTCTTACGTTCACATTGTGTTATCCACCAGACACCAATTAGATCATTGTCTCCATGTGAAACGTCTTCCGCTCACATTGTGTTATCCACCAGATGCCAATTATTTCATTGTCTCCATGTGAAACGTCTTACGTTCACATTGGGTTTTCCACCAGATACCAATTAGATCATTGTCTTCATGTGAAACGTCTTCCGCTCACATTGTGTTATCCACCAGATGCCAATTATTTCATTGTCTCCATGTGAAACGTCTTCTACTCACATTGTGTTATCCACCAGATACCAATTAGATCATTGTCTCCATGTGAAACGTCATCCGCTCACATTGTGTTATCCTCCAGATACCAATTAGATCTTTGTCTCCATTTGAAACGTCTTTCGCTCACATTGTGTTATCGACCAGATGCCAATTATTTCATTGTCTCCATGTGAAACGTCTTCCTATCACATTGTGTTATCCACCAGATGCCAATTATTTCATTGTCTCCATGTGAAACGTCTTCCGCTCACATTGTGTTATCCACCAGATATCAATTAGATCATTGTCTCCATGTGAAACGTCTTCCGCTCACATTGTGTTATCTACCAGATACCAATGAGATCAGTGTCTCCATGTGAAACGTCTTCCACTCACACTGTGTTATCCACCAGATACCAATTAGATCATTGTCTCCATGTGAAACGTCTTCCGCTCACATTGTGTTATCTACCAGATACCAATTAGATCATTGTCTCCATGTGAAACGTCTTCCGCTCACATTGTGTTATCCACCAGATACCAATTAGATCATTGTCTCCATGTGAAACGTCTTCCGCTCACATTGTGTTATCCACCAGATGCCAATTATTTCATTGTCTCCATGTGAAACGTCTTCTGCTCATATTGTGATATCCACCAGATGCCAATTAGATCATTGTCTCCATGTGAAACGTCTTCCGCTCACATTGTGTTATCCACCAGATGCCAATTAGATCATTGTCTCCATGTGAAACGTCTTCCGCTCACATTGTATTATCCACCAGATACCAATTAGATCATTGTCTCCATGTTGAAACTTCTTCCGCTCACATTGTGTTATCCACCAGATGCCAATTATTTCATTGTCTCCATGTGAAACGTCTTACGTTCACATTGTGTTATCCACCAGACACCAATTAGATCATTGTCTCCATGTGAAACGTCTTCCGCTCACATTGTGTTATCCACCAGATGCCAATTATTTCATTGTCTCCATGTGAAACGTCTTACGTTCACATTGTGTTATCCACCAGATACCAATTAGATCATTGTCTTCATGTGAAACGTCTTCCGCTCACATTGTGTTATCCACCAGATGCCAATTATTTCATTGTCTCCATGTGAAACGTCTTCTACTCACATTGTGTTATCCACCAGATACCAATTAGATCATTGTCTCCATGTGAAACGTCATCCGCTCACATTGTGTTATCCTCCAGATACCAATTAGATCTTTGTCTCCATTTGAAACGTCTTTCGCTCACATTGTGTTATCGACCAGATGCCAATTATTTCATTGTCTCCATGTGAAACGTCTTCCGATCACATTGTGTTATCCACCAGATGCCAATTATTTCATTGTCTCCATGTGAAACGTCTTCCGCTCACATTGTGTTATCCACCAGATATCAATTAGATCATTGTCTCCATGTGAAACGTCTTCCGCTCACATTGTGTTATCTACCAGATACCAATGAGATCAGTGTCTCCATGTGAAACGTCTTCCGCTCACATTGTGTTATCCACCAGATACCAATTAGATCATTGTCTCCATGTGAAACGTCTTCCGCTCACATTGTGTTATCCACCAGATGCCAATTATTTCATTGTCTCCATGTGAAACGTCTTCCGCTCACATTATGTTATCCACCAGATATCAATTAGATCATTGTCTCCATGTGAAACGTCTTCCGCTCACATTGTGTTATCTACCAGATACCAATGAGATCAGTGTCTCCATGTGAAACGTTATCCACTCACATTGTGTTATCCACCAGATACCAATTAGATCATTGTCTCCATGTGAAACGTCTTTAGCTCACATTGTGTTATCCACCAGATACCAATTAGATCATTGTCTCCATGTGAAACGTCTTCAGCTCAAATTGTGTTATCCACCAGATACCAATTAGATCATTGTCTCCATGTGAAACGTCTTCCGCTCACATTGTGTTTTCCACCAGATGCCAATTATTTCATTGTCTCCATGTGAAACGTCTTCCGTTCACATTGTGTTATCCACCAGATACCAATTAAATCATTGTCTCCATGTGAAACGTCTTCCGCTCACATTGTGTTATCCACCTGATGCCAATTAGATCATTGTCTCCATGTGAAACGTCTTCCGCTCACATTGTGTTATCCACCAGATACCAATTAGATCATTGTCTCCATGTGAAACGTCTTCCGCTCACATTGTGTTATCCATCAGATATCAATTAGATCATTGTCTCCATGTGAAACGTCTTCTGCTCACATTGTATTATCCACCAGATACCAATTAGATCATTGTCTCTATGTTGAACCTTCTTCCGCTCACATTGTGTTATCCACCAGATACCAATTAGATCATTGTCTCCATGTGAAACGTCTTCCGCTCACATTGTGTTATCCACCAGATACCAATTAGATCATTGTCTCCATGTCAAACGTCTTCCGCTCACATTGTGTTATCCACCAGATATCAATTAGATCATTGTCTCCATGTGAAACGTCTTCCGCTCACATTGTGTTATCCACCAGATGCCAATTATTTCATTGTCTCCATGTGAAACGTCTTCCGCTCACATTGTGTTATCCACCAGATATCAATTAGATCATTGTCTCCATGTGAAACGTCTTCCGCTCACATTGTGTTATCTACCAGATACCAATTAGATCATTGTCTCCATGTCAAACGTCTTCCGCTCACATTGTGTTATCCACCAGATATCAATTAGATCATTGTCTCCATGTCAAACGTCTTCCGCTCACATTGTATTATCCACCAGATACCAATTAGATCATTGTCTCCATGTGAAACGTGTTCCGCTCACATTGTGTTATCCACCAAATACCAATTAGATCATTGTCTCCATGTGAAACGTCTTTCGCTCACATTGTGTTATCCACCAGATGCCAATTATTTCATTGTCTCCATGTGAAACGTCTTCTACTCACATTGTGTTATCCACCAGATACCAATTAGATCATTGTCTCCATGTGAAACGTCATCCGCAAACATTGTGTTATCCACCAGATACCAATTAGATCATTGTCTCCATTTGAAACGTCTTTCGCTCACATTGTGTTATCCACCAGATGCCAATTATTTCATTGTCTCCATGTGAAACGTCTTCTGCTCACATTGTGATATCCACCAGATGCCAATTAGATCATTGTCTCCATGTGAAACGTCTTCCGCTCACATTGTGTTATCCACCAGATGCCAATTAGATCATTGTCTCCATGTGAAACGTCTTCCGCTCACATTGTATTATCCACCAGATACCAATTAGATCATTGTCTCCATGTTGAAACTTCTTCCGCTCACATTGTGTTATCCACCAGATGCCAATTATTTCATTGTCTCCATGTGAAACGTCTTACGTTCACATTGTGTTATCCACCAGATACCAATTAGATCATTGTCTCCATGTGAAACGTCTTCCGCTCACATTGTGTTATCCACCAGATACCAATTAGATCATTGTCTCCATGTGAAACGTCTTTAGCTCACATTGTGTTATCCACCAGATACCAATTAGATCATTGTCTCCATGTGAAACGTCTTCAGCTCAAATTGTGTTATCCACCAGATACCAATTAGATCATTGTCTCCATGTGAAACGTCTTCCGCTCACATTGTGTTTTCCACCAGATGCCAATTATTTCATTGTCTCCATGTGAAACGTCTTCCGTTCACATTGTGTTATCCACCAGATACCAATTAAATCATTGTCTCCATGTGAAACGTCTTCCGCTCACATTGTGTTATCCACCTGATGCCAATTAGATCATTGTCTCCATGTGAAACGTCTTCCGCTCACATTGTGTTATCCACCAGATACCAATTAGATCATTGTCTCCATGTGAAACGTCTTCCGCTCACATTGTGTTATCCATCAGATATCAATTAGATCATTGTCTCCATGTGAAACGTCTTCTGCTCACATTGTATTATCCACCAGATACCAATTAGATCATTGTCTCTATGTTGAACCTTCTTCCGCTCACATTGTGTTATCCACCAGATACCAATTAGATCATTGTCTCCATGTGAAACGTCTTCCGCTCACATTGTGTTATCCACCAGATACCAATTAGATCATTGTCTCCATGTCAAACGTCTTCCGCTCACATTGTGTTATCCACCAGATATCAATTAGATCATTGTCTCCATGTGAAACGTCTTCCGCTCACATTGTGTTATCCACCAGATGCCAATTATTTCATTGTCTCCATGTGAAACGTCTTCCGCTCACATTGTGTTATCCACCAGATATCAATTAGATCATTGTCTCCATGTGAAACGTCTTCCGCTCACATTGTGTTATCTACCAGATACCAATTAGATCATTGTCTCCATGTCAAACGTCTTCCGCTCACATTGTGTTATCCACCAGATATCAATTAGATCATTGTCTCCATGTCAAACGTCTTCCGCTCACATTGTATTATCCACCAGATACCAATTAGATCATTGTCTCCATGTGAAACGTGTTCCGCTCACATTGTGTTATCCACCAAATACCAATTAGATCATTGTCTCCATGTGAAACGTCTTTCGCTCACATTGTGTTATCCACCAGATGCCAATTATTTCATTGTCTCCATGTGAAACGTCTTCTACTCACATTGTGTTATCCACCAGATACCAATTAGATCATTGTCTCCATGTGAAACGTCATCCGCAAACATTGTGTTATCCACCAGATACCAATTAGATCATTGTCTCCATTTGAAACGTCTTTCGCTCACATTGTGTTATCCACCAGATGCCAATTATTTCATTGTCTCCATGTGAAACGTCTTCTGCTCACATTGTGATATCCACCAGATGCCAATTAGATCATTGTCTCCATGTGAAACGTCTTCCGCTCACATTGTGTTATCCACCAGATGCCAATTAGATCATTGTCTCCATGTGAAACGTCTTCCGCTCACATTGTATTATCCACCAGATACCAATTAGATCATTGTCTCCATGTTGAAACTTCTTCCGCTCACATTGTGTTATCCACCAGATGCCAATTATTTCATTGTCTCCATGTGAAACGTCTTACGTTCACATTGTGTTATCCACCAGATACCAATTAGATCATTGTCTCCATGTGAAACGTCTTCCGCTCACATTGTGTTATCCACCAGATGCCAATTATTTCATTGTCTCCATGTGAAACGTCTTCAGCTCAAATTGTGTTATCCACCAGATACCAATTAGATCATTGTCTCCATGTGAAACGTCTTCCGCTCACATTGTGTTATCCACCAGATACCAATTAGATCATTGTCTCCATGTGAAACGTCTTCCGCTCACATTGTGTTATCTACCAGATACCAATGAGATCAGTGTCTCCATGTGAAACGTCTTCCGCTCACATTGTGTTATCCACCAGATATCAATTAGATCATTGTCTCCATGTCAAACGTCTTCCGCTCACATTGTATTATCCACCAGATACCAATTAGATCATTGTCTCCATGTTGAAACTTCTTCCGCTCACATTGTGTTATCCACCAGATACCAATTAGATCATTGTCTCCATGTGAAACGTCTTCCGCTCACATAGTGTTATCCACCAAATACCAATTAGATCATTGTCTCCATGTGAAACGTCTTTCGCTCACATTGTGTTATCCACCAGATGCCAATTATTTCATTGTCTCCATGTGAAACGTCTTCTACTCACATTGTGTTATCCACCAGATACCAATTAGATCATTGTCTCCATGTGAAACGTCATCCGCAAACATTGTGTTATCCACCAGATACCAATTAGATCATTGTCTCCATTTGAAACGTCTTTCGCTCACATTGTGTTATCCACCAGATGCCAATTATTTCATTGTCTCCATGTGAAACGTCTTCTGCTCACATTGTGATATCCACCAGATGCCAATTAGATCATTGTCTCCATGTGAAACGTCTTCCGCTCACATTGTGTTATCCACCAGATGCCAATTAGATCATTGTCTCCATGTGAAACGTCTTCCGCTCACATTGTATTATCCACCAGATACCAATTAGATCATTGTCTCCATGTTGAAACTTCTTCCGCTCACATTGTGTTATCCACCAGATGCCAATTATTTCATTGTCTCCATGTGAAACGTCTTACGTTCACATTGTGTTATCCACCAGATACCAATTAGATCATTGTCTCCATGTGAAACGTTTTCCGCTCACATTGTGTTATCCACCAGATGCCAATTATTTCATTGTCTCCATGTGAAACGTCTTCAGCTCAAATTGTGTTATCCACCAGATACCAATTAGATCATTGTCTCCATGTGAAACGTCTTCCGCTCACATTGTGTTATCCACCAGATACCAATTAGATCATTGTCTCCATGTGAAACGTCTTCCGCTCACATTGTGTTATCCACCAGATGCCAATTATTTCATTGTCTCCATGTGAAACGTCTTCCGCTCACATTGTGTTATCCACCAGATATCAATTAGATCATTGTCTCCATGTGAAACGTCTTCCGCTCACATTGTGTTATCTACCAAATACCAATGAGATCAGTGTCTCCATGTGAAACGTTATCCACTCACATTGTGTTATCCACCAGATACCAATTAGATCATTGTCTCCATGTGAAACGTCTTCAGCTCACATTGTTTTATCCACCAGATACCAATTAGATCATTGTCTCCATGTGAAACGTCTTCAGCTCAAATTGTGTTATCCACCAGATACCAATTAGATCATTGTCTCCATGTGAAACGTCTTCCGCTCACATTGTGTTTTCCACCAGATGCCAATTATTTCATTGTCTCCATGTGAAACGTCTTCCGTTCACATTGTGTTATCCACCAGATACCAATTAAATCATTGTCACCATGTGAAACGTCTTCCGCTCACATTGTGTTATCCACCAGATGCCAATTAGATCATTGTCTCCATGTGAAACGTCTTCCGCTCACATTGTGTTATCCACCAGATACCAATTAGATCATTGTCTCCATGTGAAACGTCTTCCGGTCACATTGTGTTATCCACCAGATACCAATTATTTAATTTTCTCCATGTGAAACGTCTTCCGCTCACATTGTGTTATCCATCAGATATCAATTAGATCATTGTCTCCATGTGAAACGTCTTCTGCTCACATTGTATTATCCACCAGATACCAATTAGATCATTGTTTCTATGTTGAACCTTCTTCCGCTCACATTGTGTTATCCACCAGATACCAATTAGATCATTGTCTCCATGTGAAACGTCTTCCGCTCACATTGTGTTATCCACCAGATGCCAATTATTTCATTGTCTCCATGTGAAACGTCTTCCGCTCACATTGTGTTATCCACCAGATACCAATTAGATCATTGTCTCAATGTCAAACGTCTTCCGCTCACATTGTGTTATCCACCAGATATCAATTAGATCATTGTCTCCATGTGAAACGTCTTCCGCTCACATTGTGTTATCCACCAGATGCCAATTATTTCATTGTCTCCATGTGAAACGTCTTCCGCTCACATTGTGTTATCCACCAGATATCAATTAGATCATTGTCTCCATGTGAAACGTCTTCCGCTCACATTGGGTTATCTACCAGATACCAATGAGATCAGTGTCTCCATGTGAAACGTCTTCCACTCACATTGTGTTATCCACCAGATGCCAATTATTTCATTGTCTCCATGTGAAACGTCTTCAGCTCACATTGTTTTATCCACCAGATACCAATTAGATCATTGTCTCCATGTGAAACATGTTCAGCTCAAATTGTGTTATCCACCAGATACCAATTAGATCATTGTCTCCATGTGAAACGTCTTCCGCTCACATTGTGTTTTCCACCAGATGCCAATTATTTCATTGTCTCCATGTGAAACGTCTTCCGTTCACATTGTGTTATCCACCAGATACCAATTAAATCATTGTCACCATGTGAAACGTCTTCCGCTCACATTGTGTTATCCACCAGATGCCAATTAGATCATTGTCTCCATGTGAAACGTCTTCCGCTCACATTGTGTTATCCACCAGATACCAATTAGATCATTGTCTCCATGTGAAACGTCTTCCGGTCACATTGTGTTATCCACCAGATACCAATTATTTAATTTTCTCCATGTGAAACGTCTTCCGCTCACATTGTGTTATCCATCAGATATCAATTAGATCATTGTCTCCATGTGAAACGTCTTCTGCTCACATTGTATTATCCACCAGATACCAATTAGATCATTGTTTCTATGTTGAAACTTCTTCCGCTCACATTGTGTTATCCACCAGATACCAATTAGATCATTGTCTCCATGTGAAACGTCTTCCGCTCACATTGTGTTATCCACCAGATGCCAATTATTTCATTGTCTCCATGTGAAACGTCTTCCGCTCACATTGTGTTATCCACCAGATACCAATTAGATCATTGTCTCAATGTCAAACGTCTTCCGCTCACATTGTGTTATCCACCAGATATCAATTAGATCATTGTCTCCATGTGAAACGTCTTCCGCTCACATTGTGTTATCCACCAGATGCCAATTATTTCATTGTCTCCATGTGAAACGTCTTCCGCTCACATTGTGTTATCCACCAGATATCAATTAGATCATTGTCTCCATGTGAAACGTCTTCCGCTCACATTGGGTTATCTACCAGATATCAATTAGATCATTGTCTCCATGTGAAACGTCTTCCGCTCACATTGTGTTATCTACCAAATACCAATGAGATCAGTGTCTCCATGTGAAACGTTATCCACTCACATTGTGTTATCCACCAGATACCAATTAGATCATTGTCTCCATGTGAAACGTCTTCAGCTCACATTGTTTTATCCACCAGATACCAATTAGATCATTGTCTCCATGTGAAACGTCTTCAGCTCAAATTGTGTTATCCACCAGATACCAATTAGATCATTGTCTCCATGTGAAACGTCTTCCGCTCACATTGTGTTTTCCACCAGATGCCAATTATTTCATTGTCTCCATGTGAAACGTCTTCCGTTCACATTGTGTTATCCACCAGATACCAATTAAATCATTGTCACCATGTGAAACGTCTTCCGCTCACATTGTGTTATCCACCAGATGCCAATTAGATCATTGTCTCCATGTGAAACGTCTTCCGCTCACATTGTGTTATCCACCAGATACCAATTAGATCATTGTCTCCATGTGAAACGTCTTCCGGTCACATTGTGTTATCCACCAGATACCAATTATTTAATTTTCTCCATGTGAAACGTCTTCCGCTCACATTGTGTTATCCATCAGATATCAATTAGATCATTGTCTCCATGTGAAACGTCTTCTGCTCACATTGTATTATCCACCAGATACCAATTAGATCATTGTTTCTATGTTGAACCTTCTTCCGCTCACATTGTGTTATCCACCAGATACCAATTAGATCATTGTCTCCATGTGAAACGTCTTCCGCTCACATTGTGTTATCCACCAGATGCCAATTATTTCATTGTCTCCATGTGAAACGTCTTCCGCTCACATTGTGTTATCCACCAGATACCAATTAGATCATTGTCTCAATGTCAAACGTCTTCCGCTCACATTGTGTTATCCACCAGATATCAATTAGATCATTGTCTCATGTGAAACGTCTTCCGCTCACATTGTGTTATCCACCAGATGCCAATTATTTCATTGTCTCCATGTGAAACGTCTTCCGCTCACATTGTGTTATCCACCAGATATCAATTAGATCATTGTCTCCATGTGAAACGTCTTCCGCTCACATTGGGTTATCTACCAGATACCAATGAGATCAGTGTCTCCATGTGAAACGTCTTCCACTCACATTGTGTTATCCACCAGATGCCAATTATTTCATTGTCTCCATGTGAAACGTCTTCAGCTCACATTGTTTTATCCACCAGATACCAATTAGATCATTGTCTCCATGTGAAACGTGTTCAGCTCAAATTGTGTTATCCACCAGATACCAATTAGATCATTGTCTCCATGTGAAACGTCTTCCGCTCACATTGTGTTTTCCACCAGATGCCAATTATTTCATTGTCTCCATGTGAAACGTCTTCCGTTCACATTGTGTTATCCACCAGATACCAATTAAATCATTGTCACCATGTGAAACGTCTTCCGCTCACATTGTGTTATCCACCAGATGCCAATTAGATCATTGTCTCCATGTGAAACGTCTTCCGCTCACATTGTGTTATCCACCAGATACCAATTAGATCATTGTCTCCATGTGAAACGTCTTCCGGTCACATTGTGTTATCCACCAGATACCAATTATTTAATTTTCTCCATGTGAAACGTCTTCCGCTCACATTGTGTTATCCATCAGATATCAATTAGATCATTGTCTCCATGTGAAACGTCTTCTGCTCACATTGTATTATCCACCAGATACCAATTAGATCATTGTTTCTATGTTGAACCTTCTTCCGCTCACATTGTGTTATCCACCAGATACCAATTAGATCATTGTCTCCATGTGAAACGTCTTCCGCTCACATTGTGTTATCCACCAGATGCCAATTATTTCATTGTCTCCATGTGAAACGTCTTCCGCTCACATTGTGTTATCCACCAGATACCAATTAGATCATTGTCTCAATGTCAAACGTCTTCCGCTCACATTGTGTTATCCACCAGATATCAATTAGATCATTGTCTCCATGTGAAACGTCTTCCGCTCACATTGTGTTATCCACCAGATGCCAATTATTTCATTGTCTCCATGTGAAACGTCTTCCGCTCACATTGTGTTATCCACCAGATATCAATTAGATCATTGTCTCCATGTGAAACGTCTTCCGCTCACATTGGGTTATCTACCAGATACCAATGAGATCAGTGTCTCCATGTGAAACGTCTTCCACTCACATTGTGTTATCCACCAGATGCCAATTATTTCATTGTCTCCATGTGAAACGTCTTCTGCTCACATTGTGTTATCCACCAGATACCAATTAGATCATTGTCTCCATGTGAAACGTCTTCAGCTCAAATTGTGTTATCCACCAGATACCAATTAGATCATTGTCTCCATGTGAAACGTCTTCCGCTCACATTGTGTTTTCCACCAGATGCCAATTATTTCATTGTCTCCATGTGAAACGTCTTCCGTTCACATTGTGTTATCCACCAGATACCAATTAAATCATTGTCTCCATGTGAAACGTCTTCCGCTCACATTGTGTTATCCACCAGATGCCAATTAGATCATTGTCTCCATGTGAAACGTCTTCCGCTCACATTGTGTTATCCACCAGATACCAATTAGATCATTGTCTCCATGTGAAACGTCTTCCGGTCACATTGTGTTATCCACCAGTTACCAATTATTTAATTTTCTCCATGTGAAACGTCTTCCGCTCACATTGTGTTATCCATCAGATATTAATTAGATCATTGTCTCCATGTGAAACGTCTTCTGCTCACATTGTATTATCCACCAGATACCAATTAGATCATTGTCTCTATGTTGAACCTTCTTCCGCTCACATTGTGTTATCCACCAGATACCAATTAGATCATTGTCTCCATGTGAAACGTCTTCCGCTCACATTGTGTTATCCACCAGATGCCAATTATTTCATTGTCTCCATGTGAAACGTCTTCCGCTCACATTGTGTTATCCACCAGATACCAATTAGATCATTGTCTCCATGTCAAACGTCTTCCGCTCACATTGTGTTATCCACCAGATATCAATTAGATCATTGTCTCCATGTGAAACGTCTTCCGCTCACATTGTGTTATCCACCAGATGCCAATTATTTCATTGTCTCCATGTGAAACGTCTTCCGCTCACATTGTGTTATCCACCAGATATCAATTAGATCATTGTCTCCATGTGAAACGTCTTCCGCTCACATTGTGTTATCTACCAGATACCAATGAGATCAGTGTCTCCATGTGAAACGTCTTCCACTCACATTGTGTTATCCACCAGATGCCAATTATTTCATTGTCTCCATGTGAAACGTCTTCCGCTCACATTGTGTTATCCACCAGATATCAATTAGATCATTGTCTCCATGTGAAACGTCTTCCGCTCACATTGTGTTATCCACCAGATATCAATTAGATCATTGTCTCCATGTGAAACGTCTTCCGCTCACATTGTGTTATCTACCAGATACCAATGAGATCAGTGTCTCCATGTGAAACGTCTTCCACTCACATTGTGTTATCCACCAGATGCCAATTATTTCATTGTCTCCATGTGAAACGTCTTCTGCTCACATTGTGATATCCACCAGATGCCAATTAGATCATTGTCTCCATGTGAAACGTCTTCCGCTCACATTGTGTTATCCACCAGATATCAATTAGATTATTGTCTCCATGTGAAACGTCTTCTGCTCACATTGTATTATCCACCAGATACCAATTAGATCATTGTCTCTATGTTGAACCTTCTTCCGCTCACATTGTGTTATCCACCAGATACCAATTAGATCATTGTCTCCATGTGAAACGTCTTCCGCTCACATTGTGTTATCCACCAGATGCCAATTATTTCTTTGTCTCCATGTGAAACGTCTTCCGCTCACATTGTGTTATCCACCAGATACCAATTAGATCATTGTCTCCATGTCAAACGTCTTCCGCTCACATTGTGTTATCCACCAGATATCAATTAGATCATTGTCTCCATGTCAAACGTCTTCCGCTCACATTGTATTATCCACCAGATACCAATTAGATCATTGTCTCCATTTTGAAACTTCTTCCGCTCACATTGTGTTATCCACCAGATACCAATTAGATCATTGTCTCCATGTGAAACGTCTTCCGCTCATATTGTGTTATCCACCAAATACCAATTAGATCATTGTCTCCATGTGAAACGTCTTTCGCTCACATTGTGTTATCCACCAGATGCCAATTATTTCATTGTCTCCATGTGAAACGTCTTCTACTCACATTGTGTTATCCACCAGATACCAATTAGATCATTGTCTCCATGTGAAACGTCATCCGCAAACATTGTGTTATCCACCAGATACCAATTAGATCATTGTCTCCATTTGAAACGTCTTTCGCTCACATTGTGTTATCCACCAGATGCCAATTATTTCATTGTCTCCATGTGAAACGTCTTCTGCTCACATTGTGATATCCACCAGATGCCAATTAGATCATTGTCTCCATGTGAAACGTCTTCCGCTCACATTGTGTTATCCACCAGATGCCAATTAGATCATTGTCTCCATGTGAAACGTCTTCCGCTCACATTGTGTTATCCACCAGATGCCAATTATTTCATTGTCTCCATGTGAAACGTCTTACGTTCACATTGTGTTATCCACCAGATACCAATTAGATCATTGTCTCCATGTGAAACGTCTTCCGCTCACATTGTGTTATCCACCAGATGCCAATTATTTCATTGTCTCCATGTGAAACGTCTTACGTTCACATTGTGTTATCCACCAGATACCAATTAGATCATTGTCTTCATGTGAAACGTCTTCCGCTCACATTGTGTTATCCACCAGATGCCAATTATTTCATCGTCTCCATGTGAAACGTCTTCTACTCACATTGTGTTATCCACCAGATACCAATTAGATCATTGTCTTCATGTGAAACGTCATCCGCTCACATTGTGTTATCCACCAGATGCCAATTATTTCATCGTCTCCATGTGAAACGTCTTCTACTCACATTGTGTTATCCACCAGATACCAATTAGATCATTGTCTTCATGTGAAACGTCATCCGCTCACATTGTGTTATCCACCAGATACCAATTAGATCTTTGTCTCCATTTGAAACGTCTTTCGCTCACATTGTGTTATCGACCAGATGCCAATTATTTCATTGTCTCCATGTGAAACGTCTTCTGCTCACTTTGTGATATCCACCAGATGCCAATTATTTCATTGTCTCCATGTGAAACGTCTTCTGCTCACATTGTGATATCCACCAGATGCCAATTAGATCATTGTCTCCATGTGAAACGTCTTCCGCTCACATTGTGTTATCCACCAGATATCAATTAGATCATTGTCTCCATGTGAAACGTCTTCTGCTCACATTGTATTATCCACCAGATACCAATTAGATCATTGTCTCTATGTTGAACCTTCTTCCGCTCACATTGTGTTATCCACCAGATACCAATTAGATCATTGTCTCCATGTGAAACGTCTTCCGCTCACATTGTGTTATCCACCAGATGCCAATTATTTCATTGTCTCCATGTGAAACGTCTTCCGCTCACATTGTGTTATCCACCAGATACCAATTAGATCATTGTCTCCATGTCAAACGTCTTCCGCTCACATTGTGTTATCCACCAGATATCAATTAGATCATTGTCTCCATGTCAAACGTCTTCCGCTCACATTGTATTATCCACCAGATACCAATTAGATCATTGTCTCCATGTTGAAACTTCTTCCGCTCACATTGTGTTATCCACCAGATACCAATTAGATCACTGTCTCCATGTGAAACGTCTTCCGCTCACATTGTGTTATCCACCAAATACCAATTAGATCATTGTCTCCATGTGAAACGTCTTTCGCTCACATTGTGTTATCCACCAGATGCCAATTATTTCATTGTCTCCATGTGAAACGTCTTCTACTCACATTGTGTTATCCACCAGATACCAATTAGATCATTGTCTCCATGTGAAACGTCATCCGCAAACATTGTGTTATCCACCAGATACCAATTAGATCATTGTCTCCATTTGAAACGTCTTTCGCTCACATTGTGTTATCCACCAGATGCCAATTATTTCATTGTCTCCATGTGAAACGTCTTCTGCTCACATTGTGATATCCACCAGATGCCAATTAGATCATTGTCTCCATGTGAAACGTCTTCCGCTCACATTGTGTTATCCACCAGATGCCAATTAGATCATTGTCTCCATGCGAAACGTCTTCCGCTCACATTGTATTATCCACCAGATACCAATTAGATCATTGTCTCCATGTTGAAACTTCTTCCGCTCACATTGTGTTATCCACCAGATGCCAATTATTTCATTGTCTCCATGTGAAACGTCTTCTGCTCACATTGTGATATCCACCAGATGCCAATTAGATCATTGTCTCCATGTGAAACGTCTTCCGCTCACATTGTGTTATCCACCAGATGCCAATTAGATCATTGTCTCCATGTGAAACGTCTTCCGCTCACATTGTATTATCCACCAGATACCAATTAGATCATTGTCTCCATGTTGAAACTTCTTCCGCTCACATTGTGTTATCCACCAGATGCTAATTATTTCATTGTCTCCATGTGAAACGTCTTACGTTCACATTGTGTTATCCACCAGATACCAATTAGATCATTGTCTCCATGTGAAACGTCTTCCGCTCACATTGTGTTATCCACCAGATGCCAATTATTTCATTGTCTCCATGTGAAACGTCTTACGTTCACATTGTGTTATCCACCAGATACCAATTAGATCATTGTCTTCATGTGAAACGTCTTCCGCTCACATTGTGTTATCCACCAGATGCCAATTATTTCATCGTCTCCATGTGAAACGTATTCTACTCACATTGTGTTATCCACCAGATACCAATTAGATCATTGTCTTCATGTGAAACGTCATCCGCTCACATTGTGTTATCCACCAGATACCAATTAGATCTTTGTCTCCATTTGAAACGTCTTTCGCTCACATTGTGTTATCGACCAGATGCCAATTATTTCATTGTCTCCATGTGAAACGTCTTCTGCTCACATTGTGATATCCACCAGATGCCAATTAGATCATTGTCTCCATGTGAAACGTCTTCCGCTCACATTGTGTTATCCACCAGATGCCAATTATTTCATTGTCTCCATGTGAAACGTCTTCCGCTCACATTGTGTTATCCACCAGATACCAATTAGATCATTGTCTCCATGTCAAACGTCTTCCGCTCACATTGTGTTATCCACCAGATATCAATTAGATCATTGTCTCCATGTCAAACGTCTTCCGCTCACATTGTATTATCCACCAGATACCAATTAGATCATTGTCTCCATGTTGAAACTTCTTCCGCTCACATTGTGTTATCCACCAGATGCCAATTATTTCATTGTCTCCATGTGAAACGTCTTACGTTCACATTGTGTTATCCACCAGATACCAATTAGATCATTGTCTCCATTTGAAACGTCTTTCGCTCACATTGTGTTATCCACCAGATGCCAATTATTTCATTGTCTCCATGTGAAACGTCTTCTGCTCACATTGTGATATCCACCAGATGCCAATTAGAACATTGTCTCCATGTGAAACGTCTTCCGCTCACATTGTGTTATCCACCAGATGCCAATTAGATCATTGTCTCCATGTGAAACGTCTTCCGCTCACATTGTATTATCCACCAGATACCAATTAGATCATTGTCTCCATGTTGAAACTTCTTCCGCTCACATTGTGTTATCCACCAGATGCCAATTATTTCATTGTCTCCATGTGAAACGTCTTACGTTCACATTGTGTTATCCACCAGATACCAATTAGATCATTGTCTCCATGTGAAACGTCTTCCGCTCACATTGTGTTATCCACCAGATGCCAATTATTTCATTGTCTCCATGTGAAACGTCTTCCGCTCACATTGTGTTATCCACCAGATATCAATTAGATCATTGTCTCCATGTGAAACGTCTTCCGCTCACATTGTGTTATCTACCAGATACCAATTAGATCAGTGTCTCCATGTGAAACGTCTTCCACTCACATTGTGTTATCCACCAGATACCAATTAGATCATTGTCTCCATGTGAAACGTCTTCAGCTCAAATTGTGTTATCCACCAGATACCAATTAGATCATTGTCTCCATGTGAAACGTCTTCCGCTCACATTGTGTTATCCACCAGATACCAATTAGATCATTGTCTCCATGTGAAACGTCTTCCGCTCACATTGTGTTATCCACCAGATGCCAATTATTTCATTGTCTCCATGTGAAACGTCTTCCGCTCACATTGTGTTATCCACCAGATATCAATTAGATCATTGTCTCCATGTGAAACGTCTTCCGCTCACATTGTGTTATCTACCAGATACCAATGAGATCAGTGTCTCCATGTGAAACGTCTTCAGCTCAAATTGTGTTATCCACCAGATACCAATTAGATCATTGTCTCCATGTGAAACGTCTTCAGCTCAAATTGTGTTATCCACCAGATACCAATTAGATCATTGTCTCCATGTGAAACGTCTTCCGCTCACATTGTGTTTTCCACCAGATGCCAATTATTTCATTGTCTCCATGTGAAACGTCTTCCGTTCACATTGTGTTATCCACCAGATACCAATTAAATCATTGTCTCCATGTGAAACGTCTTCCGCTCACATTGTGTTATCCACCAGATGCCAATTAGATCATTGTCTCCATGTGAAACGTCTTCCGCTCACATTGTGTTATCCACCAGATACCAATTAGATCATTGTCTCCATGTGAAACGTCTTCCGGTCACATTGTGTTATCCACCAGATACCAATTATTTAATTTTCTCCATGTGAAACGTCTTCCGCTCACATTGTGTTATCCATCAGATATCAATTAGATCATTGTCTCCATGTGAAACGTCTTCTGCTCACATTGTATTATCCACCAGATACCAATTAGATCATTGTCTCTATGTTGAACCTTCTTCCGCTCACATTGTGTTATCCACCAGATACAAATTAGATCATTGTCTCCATGTGAAACGTCTTCCGCTCACATTGTGTTATCCACCAGATGCCAATTATTTCATTGTCTCCATGTGAAACGTCTTCCGCTCACATTGTGTTATCCACCAGATACCAATTAGATCATTGTCTCCATGTCAAACGTCTTCCGCTCACATTGTGTTATCCACCAGATATCAATTAGATCATTGTCTCCATGTGAAACGTCTTCCGCTCACATTGTGTTATCCACCGGATGCCAATTATTTCATTGACTCCATGTGAAACGTCTTCCGCTCACATTGTGTTATCCACCAGATATCAATTAGATCATTGTCTCCATGTGAAACGTCTTCCGCTCACATTGTGTTATCTACCAGATACCAATGAGATCAGTGTCTCCATGTGAAACGTCTTCCACTCACATTGTGTTATCCACCAGATACCAATTAGATCATTGTCTCCATGTCAAACGTCTTCCGCTCACATTGTGTTATCCACCAGATATCAATTAGATCATCGTCTCCATGTCAAACGTCTTCCGCTCACATTGTATTATCCACCAGATACCAATTAGATCATTGTCTCCATGTTGAAACTTCTTCCGCTCACATTGTGTTATCCACCAGATACCAATTAGATCATTGTCTCCATGTGAAACGTCTTCCGCTCACATTGTGTTATCCACCAAATACCAATTAGATCATTGTCTCCATGTGAAACGTCTTTCGCTCACATTGTGTTATCGACCAGATGCCAATTATTTCATTGTCTCCATGTGAAACGTCTTCTACTCACATTGTGTTATCCACCAGATACCAATTAGATCATTGTCTCCATGTGAAACGTCATCCGCAAACATTGTGTTATCCACCAGATACCAATTAGATCATTGTCTCCATTTGAAACGTCTTTCGCTCACATTGTGTTATCCACCAGATGCCAATTATTTCATTGTCTCCATGTGAAACGTCTTCTGCTCACATTGTGTTATCCATCAGATATCAATTAGATCATTGTCTCCATGTGAAACGTCTTCTGCTCACATTGTATTATCCACCAGATACCAATTAGATCATTGTCTCTATGTTGAACCTTCTTCCGCTCACATTGTGTTATCCACCAGATACCAATTAGATCATTGTCTCCATGTGAAACGTCTTCCGCTCACATTGTGTTATCCACCAGATGCCAATTAGATCATTGTCTCCATGTGAAACGTCTTCCGCTCACATTGTGTTATCCACCAGATACCAATTAGATCATTGTCTCCATGTCAAACGTCTTCCGCTCACATTGTGTTATCCACCAGATATCAATTAGATCATTGTCTCCATGTGAAACGTCTTCCGCTCACATTGTGTTATCCACCAGATGCCAATTATTTCATTGTCTCCATGTGAAACGTCTTCCGCTCACATTGTGTTATCCACCAGTTATCAATTAGATCATTGTCTCCATGTGAAACGTCTTCCGCTCACATTGTGTTATCTACCAGATACCAATGAGATCAGTGTCTCCATGTGAAACGCCTTCCACTCACATTGTGTTATCCACCAGATACCAATTAGATCATTGTCTCCATGTCAAACGTCTTCCGCTCACATTGTGTTATCCACCAGATATCAATTAGATCATTGTCTCCATGTCAAACGTCTTCCGCTCACATTGTATTATCCACCAGATACCAATTAGATCATTGTCTCCATGTTGAAACTTCTTCCGCTCACATCGTGTTATCCACCAGATACCAATTAGATCATTGTCTCCATGTGAAACGTCTTCCGCTCACATTGTGTTATCCACCAAATACCAATTAGATCATTGTCTCCATGTGAAACGTCTTCAGCTCACATTGTGTTATCCACCAGATGCCAATTATTTCATTGTCTCCATGTGAAACGTCTTCTACTCACATTGTGTTATCCACCAGATACCAATTAGATCATTGTCTCCATGTGAAACGTCATCCGCAAACATTGTGTTATCCACCAGATACCAATTAGATCATTGTCTCCATTTGAAACGACTTTCGCTCACATTGTGTTATCCACCAGATGCCAATTATTTCATTGTCTCCATGTGAAACGTCTTCTGCTCACATTGTGATATCCACCAGATGCCAATTAGATCATTGTCTCCATGTGAAACGTCTTCCGCTCACATTGTGTTATCCACCAGGTGCCAATTAGATCATTGTCTCCATGTAAAACGTCTTCCGCTCACATTGTATTATCCACCAGATACCAATTAGATCATTGTCTCCATGTTGAAACTTCTTCCGCTCACATTGTGTTATCCACCAGATGCCAATTATTTCATTGTCTCCATGTGAAACGTCTTACGTTCACATTGTGTTATCCACCAGATACCAATTAGATCATTGTCTCCATGTGAAACGTCTTCCGCTCACATTGTGTTATCCACCAGATGCCAATTATTTCATTGTCTCCATGTGAAACGTCTTACGTTCACATTGTGTTATCCACCAGATACCAATTAGATCATTGTCTTCATGTGAAACGTCTTCCGCTCACATTGTGTTATCCACCAGATGCCAATTATTTCATTGTCTCCATGTGAAACGTCTTCTACTCACATTGTGTTATCCACCAGATACCAATTAGATCATTGTCTCCATGTGAAACGTCATCCGCTCACATTGTGTTATCCTCCAGATGCCAATTAGATCTTTGTCTCCATTTGAAACGTCTTTCGCTCACATTGTGTTATCGACCAGATGCCAATTATTTCATTGTCTCCATGTGAAACGTCTTCCGCTCACATTGTGTTATCCACCAGATGCCAATTATTTCATTGTCTCCATGTGAAACGTCTTCCGCTCACATTGTGTTATCCACCAGATATCAATTAGATCATTGTCTCCATGTGAAACGTCTTCCGCTCACATTGTGTTATCTACCAGATACCAATGAGATCAGTGTCTCCATGTGAAACGTCTTCCACTCACATTGTGTTATCCACCAGATGCCAATTATTTCATTGTCTCCATGTGAAACGTCTTCAGCTCAAATTGTGTTATCCACCAGATACCAATTAGATCATTGTCTCCATGTGAAACGTCTTCCGCTCACATTGTGTTATCCACCAGATACCAATTAGATCATTGTCTCCATGTGAAACGTCTTCCGCTCACATTGTGTTATCCACCAGATGCCAATTATTTCATTGTCTCCATGTGAAACGTCTTCCGCTCACATTGTGTTATCCACCAGATATCAATTAGATCATTGTCTCCATGTGAAACGTCTTCCGCTCACATTGTGTTATCTACCAGATACCAATGAGATCAGTGTCTCCATGCGAAACGTTATCCACTCACATTGTGTTATCCACCAGATACCAATTAGATCATTGTCTCCATGTGAAACGTCTTCAGCTCAAATTGTGTTATCCACCAGATACCAATTAGATCATTGTCTCCATGTGAAACGTCTTCCGCTCACATTGTGTTATCCACCAGATGCCAATTAGATCATTGTCTCCATGTGAAACGTCTTCCGCTCAAATTGTGTTATCCACCAGATACCAATTAGATCATTGTCTCCATGTGAAACGTTATCCACTCACATTGTGTTATCCACCAGATACCAATTAGATCATTGTCTCCATGTGAAACGTCTTCAGCTCAAATTGTGTTATCCACCAGATACCAATTAGATCATTGTCTCCATGTGAAACGTCTTCCACTCACATTGTGTTATCCACCAGATGCCAATTAGATCATTGTCTCCATGTGAAACGTCTTCCGCTCAAATTGTGTTATCCACCAGATACCAATTAGATCATTGTCTCCATGTGAAACGTCTTCAGCTCACATTGTGTTATCCACCAGATGCCAATTAGATCATTGTCTCCATGTGAAACGTCTTCCGCTCACATTGTGTTTTCCACCATATGCCAATTATTTCATTGTCTCCATGTGAAACGTCTTCCGCTCACATTGTGTTATCTACCAGATACCAATGAGATCTGTGTCTCCATGTGAAACGTTATCCACTCACATTGTGTTATCCACCAGATACCAATTAGATCATTGTCTCCATGTGAAACGTCTTCAGCTCAAATTGTGTTATCCACCAGATACCAATTAGATCATTGTCTCCATGTGAAACGTCTTCCGCTCACATTGTGTTATCCACCAGATGCCAATTAGATCATTGTCTCCATGTGAAACGTCTTCCGCTCAAATTGTGTTATCCACCAGATACCAATTAGATCATTGTCTCCATGTGAAACGTTATCCACTCACATTGTGTTATCCACCAGATACCAATTAGATCATTGTCTCCATGTGAAACGTCTTCAGCTCAAATTGTGTTATCCACCAGATACCAATTAGATCATTGTCTCCATGTGAAACGTCTTCCACTCACATTGTGTTATCCACCAGATGCCAATTAGATCATTGTCTCCATGTGAAACGTCTTCCGCTCAAATTGTGTTATCCACCAGATACCAATTAGATCATTGTCTCCATGTGAAACGTCTTCAGCTCACATTGTGTTATCCACCAGATGCCAATTAGATCATTGTCTCCATGTGAAACGTCTTCCGCTCACATTGTGTTTTCCACCAGATGCCAATTATTTCATTGTCTCCATGTGAAACGTCTTCCGTTCACATTGTGTTATCCACCAGATACCAATTAAATCATTGTCTCCATGTGAAACGTCTTCCGCTCACATTGTGTTATCCACCAGATGCCAATTAGATCATTGTCTCCATGTGAAACGTCTTCCGCTCACATTGTGTTATCCACCAGATACCAATTAGATCATTGTCTCAATGTGAAACGTCTTCCGGTCACATTGTGTTATCCACCAGATACCAATTACTTAATTTTCTCCATGTGAAACGTCTTTCGCTCACATTGTGTTATCCATCAGATATCAATTAGATCATTGTCTCCATGTGAAACGTCTTCTGCTCACATTGTATTATCCACCAGATACCAATTAGATCATTGTCTCTATGTTGAACCTTCTTCCGCTCACATTGTGTTATCCACCAGATACCAATTAGATCATTGTCTCCATGTGAAACGTCTTCCGCTCACATTGTGTTATCCACCAGATGCCAATTATTTCATTGTCTCCATGTGAAACGTCTTCCGCTCACATTGTGTTATCCACCAGATACCAATTAGATCATTGTCTCCATGTCAAACGTCTTCCGCTCACATTGTGTTATCCACCAGATATCAATTAGATCATTGTCTCCATGTGAAACGTCTTCCGCTCACATTGTGTTATCCACCAGATGCCAATTATTTCATTGTCTCCATGTGAAACGTCTTCCGCTCATATTGTGTTATCCACCAGATATCAATTAGATCATTGTCTCCATGTGAAACGTCTTCCGCTCACATTGTGTTATCTACCAGATACCAATGAGATCAGTGTCTCCATGTGAAACGTCTTCCACTCACATTGTGTTATCCACCAGATACCAATTAGATCATTGTCTCCATGTGAAACGTCTTCCGCTCACATTGTGTTTTCCACCAGATGCCAATTATTTCATTTTCTCCATGTGAAACGTCTTCCGTTCACATTGTGTTATCCACCAGATACCAATTAGATCATTGTCTCCATGTGAAACGTCTTCCGCTCACATTGTGTTATCTACCAGATACCAATGAGATCAGTGTCTCCATGTGAAACGTTATCCACTCACATTGTGTTATCCACCAGATACCAATTAGATCATTGTCTCCATGTGAAACGTCTTCAGCTCAAATTGTGTTATCCACCAGATACCAATTAGATCATTGTCTCCATGTGAAACGTCTTCCGCTCACATTGTGTTATCCACCAGATGCCAATTAGATCATTGTCTCCATGTGAAACGTCTTCCGCTCAAATTGTGTTATCCACCAGATACCAATTAGATCATTGTCTCCATGTGAAACGTTATCCACTCACATTGTGTTATCCACCAGATACCAATTAGATCATTGTCTCCATGTGAAACGTCTTCAGCTCAAATTGTGTTATCCACCAGATACCAATTAGATCATTGTCTCCATGTGAAACGTCTTCCACTCACATTGTGTTATCCACCAGATGCCAATTAGATCATTGTCTCCATGTGAAACGTCTTCCGCTCAAATTGTGTTATCCACCAGATACCAATTAGATCATTGTCTCCATGTGAAACGTCTTCAGCTCACATTGTGTTATCCACCAGATGCCAATTAGATTATTGTCTCCATATGAAACGTCTTCCGCTCACATTGTGTTTTCCACCAGATGCCAATTATTTCATTGTCTCCATGTGAAACGTCTTCCGCTCACATTGTGTTATCTACCAGATACCAATGAGATCAGTGTCTCCATGTGAAACGTTATCCACTCACATTGTGTTATCCACCAGATACCAATTAGATCATTGTCTCCATGTGAAACGTCTTCAGCTCAAATTGTGTTATCCACCAGATACCAATTAGATCATTGTCTCCATGTGAAACGTCTTCCGCTCACATTGTGTTATCCACCAGATGCCAATTAGATCATTGTCTCCATGTGAAACGTCTTCCGCTCAAATTGTGTTATCCACCAGATACCAATTAGATCATTGTCTCCATGTGAAACGTTATCCACTCACATTGTGTTATCCACCAGATACCAATTAGATCATTGTCTCCATGTGAAACGTCTTCAGCTCAAATTGTGTTATCCACCAGATACCAATTAGATCATTGTCTCCATGTGAAACGTCTTCCACTCACATTGTGTTATCCACCAGATGCCAATTAGATCATTGTCTCCATGTGAAACGTCTTCCGCTCAAATTGTGTTATCCACCAGATACCAATTAGATCATTGTCTCCATGTGAAACGTCTTCAGCTCACATTGTGTTATCCACCAGATGCCAATTAGATCATTGTCTCCATGTGAAACGTCTTCCGCTCACATTGTGTTTTCCACCAGATGCCAATTATTTCATTGTCTCCATGTGAAACGTCTTCCGTTCACATTGTGTTATCCACCAGATACCAATTAAATCATTGTCTCCATGTGAAACGTCTTCCGCTCACATTGTGTTATCCACCAGATGCCAATTAGATCATTGTCTCCATGTGAAACGTCTTCCGCTCACATTGTGTTATCCACCAGATACCAATTAGATCATTGTCTCCATGTGAAACGTCTTCCGGTCACATTGTGTTATCCACCAGATACCAATTACTTAATTTTCTCCATGTGAAACGTCTTTCGCTCACATTGTGTTATCCATCAGATATCAATTAGATCATTGTCTCCATGTGAAACGTCTTCTGCTCACATTGTATTATCCACCAGATACCAATTAGATCATTGTCTCTATGTTGAACCTTCTTCCGCTCACATTGTGTTATCCACCAGATACCAATTAGATCATTGTCTCCATGTGAAACGTCTTCCGCTCACATTGTGTTATCCACCAGATGCCAATTATTTCATTGTCTCCATGTGAAACGTCTTCCGCTCACATTGTGTTATCCACCAGATACCAATTAGATCATTGTCTCCATGTCAAACGTCTTCCGCTCACATTGTGTTATCCACCAGATATCAATTAGATCATTGTCTCCATGTGAAACGTCTTCCGCTCACATTGTGTTATCCACCAGATGCCAATTATTTCATTGTCTCCATGTGAAACGTCTTCCGCTCACATTGTGTTATCCACCAGATATCAATTAGATCATTGTCTCCATGTGAAACGTCTTCCGCTCACATTGTGTTATCTACCAGATACCAATGAGATCAGTGTCTCCATGTGAAACGTCTTCCACTCACATTGTGTTATCCACCAGATACCAATTAGATCATTGTCTCCATGTGAAACGTCTTCCGCTCACATTGTGTTTTCCACCAGATGCCAATTATTTCATTTTCTCCATGTGAAACGTCTTCCGTTCACATTGTGTTATCCACCAGATACCAATTAGATCATTGTCTCCATGTGAAACGTCTTCCGCTCACATTGTGTTATCCACTTGACGCCAATTATTTCATTCTCTCCATGTAAAACGTCTTCCGCTCACATTGTGTTATCCACCAGATGCCAATTAGATCATTGTCTCCATGTGAAACGTCTTCCGCTCACATTGTGTTATCCACCAGATACCAATTAGAGATCATTGTCTCCATGTGAAACGTCTTCCGGTCACATTGTGTTATCCACCAGATACCAATTATTTCATTGTCTCCATGTGAAACGTCTTCCGCTCACATTGTGTTATCCACCAGATGCCAATTAGATCAATGTAGGATAAAGGCAGACATTAAAATTCCAAAAGAATTGATTACCCTCACCTCACAGGTTATTGAAACTAGAACTACACAAATCATATGGGGTAATTGAATAAATAGATTACGTACACCCCTGCTGTGATTAGTACCATACAAGTAAAATATATATATAAATATCATCCCATTGTTTTGCCCACTGCTCTTCAACTTCTTGAGAACTACAAGTTTCTTGCTGCAAAATAATTTGGTTATCTTTATATTGTTTATAATATACCCCCTCACATTAAGTGAGAGTAATTTAATTAAGAGATCATTCATGGCAAGCTATATGCCATGCCTTAATTGGATTACTGTATACCAGATCATAAACAAAAATACAAAAATAATTGAGAGATTGAAAAAGATGTAGTAGCATTATATTATGACATAAGACGTGATTGTACATGACCTACAACTATTATCATTAGTATTTAAGCGTCTTTACTAGATTTTTTTAAGGAGCAGGATGATTGTAAGTAAGTTTATTCCGCGATTGTATGTACTTGTATTTTGTATTGAATTATACTCAGATCTTCAAGTGTACTTTCACATTTATCTGAATTGGATAATTCTGTAATAAATAACTATAATACTTTGTTGAATTCCAATTACAAATAGTGCAATATATATGAAATCTTATGTATTAAGATTAATTGTATTATCCGTGTTAACATTAAGCTACAAATATCAGTAAAGTACACCTAGCACTAATTGTAACCATGAGGCATTTTTCACTGATATCTCACTCATAAATATATGGATAATGTCGTATCAGTGTGAATTGCAATAAAATTCTAAATTTATGGCGGACCATTAATTACTAATTACCAAATTACAAAGTACACAAATACATTACTAATTGCAGAGTACGCAAATACATTACTAATTACAGAGTACGCAAATACATTACTAATTACAGAGTACGTAAATACATTACTAATTAGAGAGTACACAAATACATTACTAATTACAGAGTATGCAAATACATTGCTAATTACAGAGTACGCAAATACATTACTAATTACGGAGTACGCAAACAACCTATGCCCGCTGCCCTTCCTCTATATACTGTCCAACCTGAAACTAGTATTACATTATTACTAGTCTGGGGTCCAACCAATGAAACAAACACAGATATAAGTTTAATTTTAATTTGTCACCTATGTACTATAGTAAACATTTTCGCTGGATTGAAATACCTGATACAAGGTTAGAAAATTGAACTATATATTAATAATAATAATAATAATAATAATAATAATAATAATAATAGTTTATTTATTACGCAACTGTAATCTGCTGTGGATACAGTAAGGTAAAAATAGTTAAAATAAAGCAACTAAAAATAACTACATATGTTTTTGATTTGTTTACTATGTCAACTATTTATCATGAGCTTTAAATAAAGTATTAAATACAGAAATTTAATTTCTATTTTTTTTTCGCAATTTAAAATAAAGTTTGATATCGCTTGTTGAACCAAAAACACTAGAAAATACATATAAATACATATATTTTCTAGTGTCTGGTTGAACAAAATTTGTGATACGTTTCAGATAAATGTGCGCCACCAACGTTCAGCATGGTTAAGAAAATGGCGGCGTCCGTGCTTCAGGTAAAATGTTGTTTTCTTCTGTGATCGATCGATTTATGATAAGTTATAGACTCCGTACTCTTATTCCCCTCAGCTTGAAAAATAGTTTATTGTTGTTGATCGATTTAAAATATAAAATTCCAACTATTTCATCGAAATTCGATCTAAAGTTGGTCTGGCCATTTGTCTTTGTCCCACGGACACAAAAAAAAACAGGCACCATTTGGTTCACGAGTTTAGGAGCAGCAGTCTATGGCAATAGCGATTTGTTGTGCATACTAGTTTGCTGAACTACCAGCGGCATCTCCAAGCTAGCAGACTTCGGATGAAAGGCGTCGATGCCATTGTCATTGCTTTGTGACTCGTGGTTTTGCTGCAGTTCGTATTTAGGGATGAGCAGAGCTTATCATAGCCCTGCGTACAGTGCTGTGTGTACGGAGACGCGTTCGGTTCATAGATGTCCCCACCACAGCCCTGCGAACTTCCATAGACAAAGTCCGGGACTTTGAAAAATATAACTTTTTTAATGAAATAACATGACCAGGTACCCAAAATGATGATCGATTACAAGATATATCCAGAACTCCAGTTCGGAGTCCAATTGTGGATGAAATCGGCTACTTTGCCCTAAAAACAAACGCATTCTCTCGCGTGAATGAAATAAAAAATGGCGGCGTTTGGTGGATAATTCCTCCGCGTTTACAATTTGACCGTCTTTACTAGTTGTTATTTAAAAACATTTCAGTTTCAGATAACTTTGTAATGGTTGTTACGGATAACTATCGTCATTTCAAAAGATTTCGGCTGGGAAACTACTTATTTTTAACTTGCGCACCAATTACGATGCGCTCCCAGACTTTGTCTATGGAGGTACGCAGGGCTGTGATGGGGACATCTGTCAACCAAACGCGTTCCCGTACACACAGCACTGTACGCAGGGCTAAGCTTATCAAAGCACTGTTCTTAAAAACAGTGTATGGGTAAACAGGCGCTCGGAACGTTTCTTGGATAATAAAAAATCACCTAAAATAGGTTCGGCATAGTTAGTCAATCACCAAAATTGAAAATCAAAACACCAGAGCAAATAAACCAAATCTCCTACCCGGATATTTTGAAGCAGAGACCCGTACACTTCCCAAACATGTATGTGCGTACTGCGTCATAAAAAAACGATGCTGATATTTTTTATATTGCGAACTATTAGCTCAATTTTTATTTTTCAGGAAAATTAAATTTTAAAATACAACATATAATATAACATACATGTACAACAATACAATATTTAAATTTTGAGGTTGTTTTGATTTCATTCTTAAAATGGTACATGTATAACATTATTATTTTCATGGTAAAACTATGAGCAGCACCAATCTATCAACACAAATTAAATTTGTCGAGAGAAAATGAAAATCCTCAGTAGTACATCTCTGCAGTGAATGGATTTTTAGTGTGAATTGAAGGACGATATGCGCAAGATATTATTAGCAAAAGTGCTGATTGTTGCACAAATCTCGGACTAGTAATGCAACAGACTCGCAACGTGGCGTTTTCTTTTAAAGTAATGCTTGCCACGGCAACCCCTGAGCGATCTCATGTTTTCCATTTCCAGAAATTAAGAATAAATAGAAATATACTGGGCTATTTTTATACAAAACTATGACGGAAGTCAAACAAAATCAGTGAAACTCGAAATAGCAACAATACTGACACACAATAGACCATTGAAACAGTTGCTGAACACGCTGATACGCTGAGAGATATCATGTACATGACACTAGCTATCCGATGTTTCAGAATCACGGAAGACGAAAACAAAACGGGTAACACACAAAGTGGTATGATCGCTGAAAACGCAGCAATTTGGTCTCTCCGAAAAAAATATTGGAAACCTTCCGCAAAATCCCCAACAGCAAGAAAAATCGTTTCTAAGTTGCTCATTATATATTCAAAAACTATTCAATTACTTGTAACTCACCTAATTGTTGCTCAATTCTTAAAATTCTTACACAGATGCAAAGGTCAAAATATCCAGAACGCATTTCCCATTGCATTAAAAATGTTTGGATCCGTTTTATGAAGAAATACGCAATTTCCGAAGAAGGGCAAAATGTGCAGTGTAAACTTCGACGGTGTCTATGCCAATGCTACAGAGTGTGGCACACATAGCATGTACAATTAAGCCGGTTAACACCTTAAACAATAGACGTTGCGAGTCTGTTGTATTACTAGTCTGAGCACAAATCAATGAGCACAGAAAGTACTGAAGTTTAACTAGATAATGCCTGAGATGCTTGTAACACATCAAAGTCAGTATAGTACATATTTCGGACAGATCAAAACTAATTCATGTTTGCCACTAGGAAGGCACATTGTGCTGTGGGCAATCATTGTTTATCACACATGTAAAGAAGGTTGCCCATTCAGTCACAATAGATAGTTTTATGTTATATTTCTTCAAATATGTGGCTACTGTAAAAAAAAACATGCATGTTCCATGTGTGAATTTTCAAGTCTGTTCAAAACTTTGTTCTGTGTTTCATTTTCTGGATCAATATATCAGTATACTGTAGAATCATATTTAATTTCACCATTTTCAAAAATTTATCATATTCGCTGAATTTTAAATTCAGAACTTTCCAGTGAAAGAATAGTAATTTTACATACTCACGTGGATTTAATGTAGCGGATTTCAGTTATCAGTGAAAAATATTGCAATTAAAGCTAAGCAAAAATTAATGTATTTAGAGTAGTTCATTTCTTAATTCCACAGTATCGGGTAGTTTGTTAAGTGTGACGTTCTGACAGATTTTCAAGTGTTTTTATTTTCTACCACAGAGAGAGATTGAGGTTGTTGATTCAGGTGATGACAGCTCATCAAGGAGTATTAGACCATTGAAAAGACGACGTGCTGGGTCTCGTGAAAGCAACCGTAGCAGTGATGTAGGTGAAGACTCTATGATTGGTGGGTAAGTATCAGGAAGACCACATTGCCCATTGTGTGTCAAAGATCATAGATGGGTTTTGTAAATGACTACTGTAAAACATGTTTAAATAGCTGCATGCTATTTTAGCGAATTTGCCTCCATGCATGATTTAACTGAATCTTAATTTAGCGAAAATGTCTACAATTTCATTTTAAATTAGTGACATCTTGAATTACAGATTAGCTAAATTAGCTAAAAAGACATGTTTTACAGTATACAATCAAACATGTGTTAGTTACCACCTCTATATAAAGACCACCTGCCTATAGTGACCGAAATGTTGAATTGTTCGAGTTACGGACATCGAGTTACAAACATTGAGTTACGAAAACATAAAGTTACAGAAATTACCATGCCAACATTTTTAAAACCATTGTAACTCGATGTTCAATTAACAGTTAACAGAACTTCGAGTTACGGGCAACATACATTTTGGTTTTTGTTGAACTTCCACATTCTGTAACTCGAAGTTCAAATAACAGTTAACCAAACTCAGAGTTTCAGGCAACATATAATGTTTGTTTTGTCTAACTTTCAAATTTGATAATTCAAACTTTAACTAACAGTTATTCAAACTTCGAGTTGGTAACTCAAAATTTAATTAACAGTTAATCAAAGTTTGAGTTACGGACAACATACAAATTTTTGGTGTTTAATGTCCATATTAAGTAAGGCCAGACTTTTTTTATTCCTTGTTTCTCGAGTTTTTATAAGGCAATTTTTTTGAGGAGGGTGGAAAAAAATAAAATTTTTTCCATTAGATTTTTGTGATTCTCAAAGAATATTGAGTGAGATCATTGATCGGAGAGAAGAAATGAAATAAAATTTTATTCCATGTATAATCTTGTTTCTCATCTGTGCAGACTTCGATACTTTAATCATGATACTCCCACTTTTTGCGCTTACAAGTCGGCGGGCGTGAGAAATTACACTGAAATAAAGTTTTATTTTTTATTTCATTTTCGGCTGTTTATTCGACGGGTTCGCGAAACAAGGGATAATAAAGGTCTGGCCTAACTCAAATTTTAATTAACAATTATCATAACTTTGGCCGCGGTTATGGCAATGTGGTCCCTAGCTAATGACGGCCAAGTGAATTTCTAATATTTTCTGGAATCTAACCGTGACATTTTGGTTTTTGGCGTAAGTTCAACTGATGAATTGGTGGCACGAAATCACAATTTAAAGTTTAGCTGTAGTTTTCAAAGTTATGCTTGTGGTGGCAACATCGCCCTTTAGAAAATAGGATTTTGAAATGAACAACGATACGCTGTGGACTGTCGTGGCCCAACGATTAATAGATCAAGGGCAAGCGGAATCGATGTATCCAATGTATCGTGTAATGTTTTAGTCTCGTAATTTTGTTCACAGACAGCTTCATTTACAATACGATCCACTTATTAGAGGGTGTACACCATGATGATTACAGAATTGTCACACACTTCTTTCAATAATTCCTCTATGCTCGGATATTGAGGGCCAACTGGCATCCCGTCGTAAGAAGTCCCCTGTTTGACAAGAAAACTCATATTCTCAATGTCAACAATTTTTTCGATCTCCATTTCAATTAGCAAGGCACGAATCAGTAAGCGTGGCTTAGTTCTAAAATATAATGACCTCACGTACAAAACGAGCACATGTCTATCTATATGAATATTAAAAAGTCGGCGTCATACATTCACATCTACATACCGCCTTTCACTGTTGACCACGCAATAAGCTTGCTTGTTTTAACCTTTGGGCTTGGTCGCTGTGCGCGTTTCTAATGCCGCAACAATGTTATTGTTATTATTGCAACACAACGTGACAGAATTGACTAATGTGAAGATTTGAGAATCTGTTTGTCTGATTTGACGCGTTGAACCAGACACGGACGAAAGTCGTGCATTGTTCAATTTACAATGAATCGTTATATGATAAAAGAGAGCGACTTGGAGATGATGAAACTATGGAATGACGTGGACGAGGAAGTATCTATGTATACGGTCTGTGGTGGTTTCCAGGCTCCAGCAGGATGTCGACAAGAAGTAGTACAATGTAGTACAGGTGAATAAGCCCAAAACTTGAAAAGTTGAAACAAGCAATCTTAATGCATGGTCAATAAGGAAAGACAGTGTATGGATGTTTGAACAATAATAAAAATCTACGTTGCCGTAACTCAAAGTTGAAGTTATGTTAACTGTTAATTAAATTTTGAGTTAATAATTCGAAGTTTGAATAACTGTTAATTAAAGGTTGAATTACAACATTTGAAAGTTAAACAAAACAAAAAATATATGTTGCCCGTAACTTGAAGTTTGGTTAACAGTTAATTGAACAACGAGTTACAATTAAGACGTGGTTTAATAAAAGTGGGCATTGTTTCAAAAATATGGATCATTTCTGTAATTTGATGTTTTCGTAACTCGATGTCCGTAACTCGAACAATTCGACATCTCATAGTGGCCACTTTTAGGCAGTCCCAAGACATAACATAGCAGCAACCTGTGTATAAAGACCATCTGTCTTGTGTGGCCACTTTTAGGCAGTCCCAAGACATAACATAGGAGCAACCTGTGTATAAAGACCATCTGTCTTGTGTGGCCACTTTTAGGCAGTCCCAAGACATAACATAGGAGCAACCTGTGTATAAAGACCATCTGTCTTGTGTGGCCACTTTTAGGCAGTCCCAAGACATAACATAGAAGCAACCTGTGTAATTAGACCATCTGTCTTGTGTGACCACTTTTAGGCAGTCTCAAGACATAACATAGGAGCAACCTGTGTATAAAGACCATCTGTCTTGTGTGGCCACTTTTAGGCAGTCCCAAGACATAACATAGGAGCAACCTGTGTATAAAGACCATCTGTCTTGTGTGACCACTTTTAGGCAGTCCCAAGACATAACATAGGAGCAACCTGTGTATAAAGACCATCTGTCTTGTGTGGCCACTTTTAGGCAGTCCCAAGACATAACATAGGAGCAACCTGTGTATAAAGACCATCTGTCTTGTGTGGCCACTTTTAGGCAGTCCCAAGACATAACATAGGAGCAACCTGTGTATAACGACCATCTGTCTATAGTGACCACTTTTAGGCAGTCCCAAGACATAACATAAGAGCAACCTGTGTATAAAGACCATCTGTCTATAGTGACCACTTTTAGGTAGTCCCAAGACATAACATAGGAGCAACCTGTGTATAAAGACCATCTGTCTTGTGTGGCCACTTTTAGGCAGTCCCAAGACATAACATAGGAGCAACCTGTGTATAAAGACCATCTGTCTTGTGTGACCACTTTTAGGCAGTGCCAAGACATAACATAGGAGCAACCTGTGTATAAAGACCATCTGTCTATAGTGACCACTTTTAGGCAGTCCCAAGACATAACATAGGAGCAACCTGTGTATAAAGACCATCTGTCTTGTGTGACCACTTTTAGGCAGTCCCAAGACATAACATAGGAGCAACCTGTGTATAAAGACCATCTGTCTATAGTGACCACTTTTAGGCAGTCCCAAGACATAACATAGGAGCAACCTGTGTATAAAGACCATTTGTCATATGTGACTAATATTTTCAGAAATTTGTTTTTGTTCAGAGACCAAAATAATAATTAGTATTCTGTAAAAAAAACAATTTTTAATTTCCATAAACCAAAAGTTATTTGATTTTGATCAATTCTCATAAATGTGTTTTCCGTCTCCAACATTTTCTCAGAAATTCTACAGCAGATATCAGTAAAACTTGGCAGGTTGATGAACAAGTCTCTGCCGAGTATGCACGTAATTTTTGTTCCAGATCTGAAAATCCCAAGTGGGTCTTTTTCACGATTTTCATCAAAAATTACCTCTCCCGGCAACATTGACAGAACGTCTGCGCATGCTCAGAATAAATTAATTACTGTAAAATACTTTATTTTTGCTTGCAACATTTTTTTGCTATTTTCGCTGAAGGAATGTTTCAGTTAAAATAAAATCCAGCGAATATACCCTTTTCTTATATTTCACAGTCAACTTGTCGAAAATCAATGAAAATAAATTCAATACAAAAACACCCAGAAAAAGTCTTTTCAGCGAATGATAATCCAGCTGAAATAAAATATTTTACAGTAGATTAGATCTGTGAGTAACGCTACGGCACATGATTTCTCCATTGCGTGCAATTTATTATAGTACTGTTTATACATGTATTCTGTTCGGCTTAGTGGTCTCATTCACTAGTTACTAAAAGAACTAGTAACCTTATTTGATTTCAAGAACTTCAAGAAGGCGGCATAAGAGACGTGTTTGCAAAGGTAAGTTCTCCAGTTTCAACAAAATTGAATGTATATTGGGGTACGATCGGTGTACATTCCGTGACGTACGGACGTGAATATTATGATGATTGCCAGCTTTATATTCTTGTGAAAAGCCAAAAAAGCAAACAATTGTCTCCAATCTACGAAACTAGTTCGTAAACTGTCAAATTATTGTACATGGGGAACATAGTTTTCAACTACGGTAAATCGTTATCCGGTCTTTTGCTTGTGTCACGATTTCCGAAATATCCACAACTTGGGGGGGGGGGGGGGTGTCCCTGTATCGATCAATTTATTCATTATATAATAGTAGGTTGCCTATGATTATATTCGTATTTTTTATGTTGTGAGCATTAAACTGTTAGTTGTAATGAAGATTTTGCCGATCTGCTGCGATTCAACATGGCGGATGCACAGTGACAACACGTGTATGGACGGTCGGTCGAGTAGTCTGCAACAGACTATGAAATCGCCCGGCGTTTTTTCGGCAGTTTTTTTTTTTTAATATTTTGGATATTTCATTTACCGTAGTCATTGACACCTATCCAAGAGTATGATGTTATTGTGAATAGCCTGAATGGGTAAGCTTCGTTTCGACAATGAGCTGTTATATTCTGTGAACAATGTTAAATTATTCTTTGAATGCTTTGAAAACAACTAATTTTTGGATTTAAAAAGAAATCATGCCGTTTTCCCCGTCAAAATCAAAGCATAAAGATCTTGTACAACATCGGTGAATCTCTACTACCGCGTTGCGTTCATCACGAGGTCACTGAGCCATCATTAACATATTTAAATGAGCCACGTGTAAATGGGAACATGGCGGATATTGAATGGTATCGAGCATTTACATTCCACAGAAATCATTCGTTTACGATGAAACTAAGTTGAATATTACTTCCAATTCATAAAAATTCAACGAATTAATTGTTTGTGCGTTATTATAATCATTACTGAATAATAATCAACAATTGCAATACTTGGAAAACAAGTAAGTTATTCACTTGCGAAACACAGAATGACCAGATTGTGCTACCGTGATCATTCGCTACCGGTACTAACCACTAAGCAATGTATTCGTGTTTGTATTTATTCAAAACTTCTTTTAGAACATACTTTACTTTCGTTATCAACAAAATTATAAAAAAATAATGCATATTACATTATGTGATTTTTGGGGGGGGATTCAATTCCAACATTTCGCAGTCCCTATGAACCAAAGGCCTTTCACTCTTCTCTGAGTGTGACACCTAAACCAGAGGTTTTATGGTGTATAATCTGGCACTAAATGAAAAGGCTGTTGAACCTTATTCAAATTTATAAGTACATGTTATTATGTATTTCATTATGAAAACTGACTAAATTAAATGTGATCTTGTTTGAACAGAATGATTTATATCGGTAATGACGTTTTCATCCAATATTAATTGTGCAATTGTTAAAATGCCTACCTACACATTTATTGTTTTTGTTTCTAAAATAGACATGTGTAAAAAAAAAAATTAAAAAATCATGCTTGATTAAAATTCAAAAAAAAACAAGATGTAGCCATGTAGCCCCTTTTCTGTTATGTTTCAAACTTCTTCCAAAGTAAAACTGGCGAAGGCATGTAATTGCCATACAATCATCAATTGTGGGAAAACTTGTATGTTATTGAAAATCTTTATTTTGTTGTCTGTGAATTAATATAATATTTGAAATGGCGTAATGGTGCAAAATATTCTCAAACATTCAGTCTTCTGATGACACTACACTGCGCATTTATGCACAGTCAGTATCCCAATGCGCGATCTCAGCTTACTAAGTGATGATGGTGGTTGAAATGGAAAACTGAATACAAAAATCCAGTAACATCTCAAACGAATTTCCGTCTGCTGTGAATGCATGTTTCGTTGCATCAAATAAATAACCCAATTTTATGATAGAAGCTTGCAATCTTGTGCCATACAGGGTCAAGTGATTGAGCAATAAAAAACATGGTACCAATGATCTGAAATTTCAGGAGTGCTCGCTGAAGGTTCATCAATCTTGCGTATTGTCTTGTTCTTTTTCAATCCTGCATTTCAGTTACTAGAATTTTATACTAAAAAAAATAGTTTCTGTTTTTCTTCTAATAACTCGGCCACTCTCAAAAACAAATATTTTTCCATGGTCGAAATGCAAGAATACAAAACTACTGTGATTGCATAGCGATACCTGTAGGGCCATTGTCAATTAGTTCGCCTGATCAACACAGCATTATACATAGGGCTGTTATTGAATCACGGAGAGTAAAATCTTGTGATACTAATCTCTAGAACCACTCAAATTGGTACATATGTCTTATGAACCCACATGTGTATATCTTGGACAATACTCATTTTAAACTTTTTTTTTTTTTTTACAGTGGTGCTGTGAACTGCTTCAATTTCGCAAGGCAATTTTTTCAGGGACTTTATTGAAATGTTGTACACAAATTTCATAAAATCCTGAATATATCTAGAAGTGAAAATTAAATGGTTTACAGTACTTTATACCCATTAATAATGATTGAAATGCAATAATATCACTGCACTAAAAAGACTTCGAACAATTATTGTTACTTCTCCATTGAAGGTTATGAGCAGACCAACCTTTATCACTACTGGCTTTCTTAATTATTACATGTACTTGCTCTGAAAACATAGCTTTTACAATTGTTTAAATTAACAGATGTTGTTCTATGTACAATGAATACATTTTATATAATAAACCTTACTGTATTAATAACAAATTGTATTTGACAACATGAGAATGATTCTGATGCCCAGTGGTGATGTTGAAACAAACTCAGGTCCTGGTAATATACTAAGACTTGATTAACAAAGAAGTCACGTACATCAAGGTTCACTCAGATTTATGAATGCAGTTTCTTGAGCAAGTATACATGTATGACAAATAGTTTTGTTGCACTTGTGTACTCTGAGATTCTGAACATGGATCAGTGGAAGTTTTTAGTTGTCAGTACAAAACTAGATTATGGGAAATCACTTCATGATGAGTTGTACCCACAAAGAGTACATATTTATTCACCTGTTTGCAGATGTTCCTTGTACTACCTGTACTTTATAATCAAATAACGGGGACTGTGACATTTCATGTCTTGTTATTGTATGGATATGAATTATGCCAATAGTATGTGATTCATAAAAAATAATGCAACCTTTATATAAAAACCACCTGTCAATATAGTGCCTTGGGTGGTACACAGAACAGGTACATTAATAGATGACTTCCACTGTCTATACTATCCTACATTGAATCTATAATTCATGCTATTATTATAATTAACTGTCAGAGAGATGGTATTCCCAGCTGAAAATTTATATGAATATCAGTGGCCTCCAAACAAAGATGGTGATATGTATATGTTACAAGAACAAGTCAGTGAATTTTTAGCAGTCAAGTCATTCAAGCGAAAATATCCAGGTATCATTGAATAATAATTTGTTGCATACATGCATTACCTACATTTCATTTTACCACCAACTTTGTCGAGCGGAGCTTATCATATGAATGATTGTCCGTCGTGGTTCGTGTCAATGTTTTACTTTTTCGACTTCTTCTTGAAAACTGCAAGTCCAATTGCTTTGATATTACTTATATAGGTACAACATGTGGACCTCTCTCAGATTTGTTGAATTCACTACATTCAATTACCCACCATATACTCCAATCAGTCAAAATGTCTACTGAGAGATAGAATCTAGGTCAGGGGAAGCCCCATGACCCCAAGATTCTCTTTCCCTTACGTCATGAACCACATGACCGAGGCCATATGACAGCGCCATTAACGGCTGTACAATCACTCTTCTTTCATCTCCGCCTCACCGGGAATGATTCTGAGCGGCTCTGCCTGGCTCGTTTGCTTTTTCCTGTCCAGGTTTCTAGCGTGGGTTATTGCCGCAGCATCCGACACTCTAGCTGGTAGGATAAGTTTTTCTTGTCTTCTTTACCCTTATGTCATTTTCCCTTTTGTGTGTAATAATTTTCCACAACAAAGAAATTAAAACCCGGCGCCACTATGTAACCACTTGTTGGTTTCGCGGCGGCACCTTTTACAACTGTACTTCGTTTTCCCTCATGCATGTCGTCTTTTATTTACAATGTATTTAGAAATAGATAGATGCACTGGCAGTGCCAGAAGCTCGCCGCCGGTTTTATCCCCTCAGTTTTTGAGGCGGGTTTGCAACAATTGTACACAGAACATACAAGATTGGAACCCACATGCTAAATGCTATCGGTGTATTATTTGCGTACGGGGTTCAGGCGTTCGTCCAGAGGGCATTTGTGATGTTTGGAGTTCTGGGGCCTGGGATTTTTTCCAGCATTGCGTTAAGATTGCTGAGACTGACCACGTTGTTTGCTTGCGAAAAGGTCGCGTGTCAGGTTTAACCGGTAAGGGTGAGTTGTGCGTTGGCATGAGTGAGAAGTTCTCGCGCTCGGCTACCGGTTCTTGTACCGAGACGTCAAGCAAGAGACCCGATGGTGGAGGTAATGATGTATTTCGGTCTCCCCATGCTGATTGGAGGGCATCTTCACAGTCTGTTTTTGCAGGTGATGTGATACCCGACTTTACCGGTAACAGCGAGGCTGTGCCCCTAGAGATTGTTGCTCTTATGGGGCCCGTTCTGGGTCCCCTTGTCGATCCCATTGTGGATCCATCCTTACACAGCGTCGGTTTTACCTCTGAGATGAGGGCAATGGTTGAAGGGCTGTCGGCGCAAATTGCGTCCCTGGCAGGCCGGGTAGACCAGATGCAGTCGAAGCGAGCTGTCTCCACTGCTGCCTCTCAGTCGGCAAGCAGGAATAAACACAGGAAGCACCGCTCGCATTCGAGACACGTCTCTTCCAGGGAACCCCCCGTTCCCAGCCGTGAACACACACACCCAACCAGCTAATTTGGGGGAGGCCAAGGCTCAGGCTAGTGGCACCGAGTCTCCTGGGGGACCTCGGGCACGGAACACCAACGGGGATGCTGGTAGCCAAGGCTCGGATCTCGGGGCAGGGCATCCGGGACAGTGTACACATTGTTCGACCCCCTTCTCACCGTCCCACAGGCGTTCCCAGAGTTAACCGACCCTTTCATGAGACGCACTCTCGAACACGCTCTCGCCCACGTATTTAAGTTGAGAGGAGGCAGTTAGTCCGCGTCATGATGTGGAATATTATCAATCCAGGTGACACAATGTATGTTCCCCCACCCTTGATCCTAAAGCAATCACTCACGGTCGCTTCTACGTTATGGGATCGCATGCAGCGGGATCCAGATCGACCCCGCCCGCACGTCTCTCCTGGTCCAGCTGAGTGGGGCGGATGACACAAAGACGGTTTTGAGGGGCGGTCATTGGTCAGCCATGGGGAGGTAACGCCAAAAGCTCCTCGCTGGGGTAATCTTTTGTATAACCCCTTTCGCTGGACCAAACGCTACCCTATCGGGGCAATTTCGGATTCGGATCCCAACTTGTGGGACAAAACAAAAGCCCCCGACCGGACCCCAAGGCTACTTCCCCAGACCCCGGTACCATGAATCTGTTTTGCTAACCAGGTAAAGGGGGATGGCCGCGTTCCATGGTCATTCTCACCGATTCAGTCTGAGACACATCCTGAAGGCAGAGTTGTGACCCATCAATTTTCTAGAATTCATGGGCACCTCACTGGAGCACATTTTTGTGATTTACTCCCCAGTTGGGCTTTCTAGTAAACCAGAAAAAGTCCCATCCCGACCCGACTCAACAATTGGTGTTTCTGTGCATGGAGTTCGACACTGACGTAGGCCTGGTTTGCCCATCTCGAGCGCATTGCCTAGCGCTAAGCAACCTAGCAGAATGCCTAGTCAGTGTTCCTTAAGTGTCCCTCCGAGAACTAATGCAATTCATCGGAATGATGACCTCCGTTGAAGGGTAGTTCCCCAGGCCGCACTACGCAGCTGCCCGGTCCAACGCTTGTTATTGGAACACTGAGCTCACCTACAGGAACCAGACAGGCGATTATTGATCCCGGACCAAGTGAAGGAAACCCTGTCCTAGTGGTCGTCACTGACTTACCTCGGACACGGGGTCCCCTTGGACAGCTAACTGGTAACAGGCGCCTCCCTCCAATGGTGGGGAGCGCATCTATTGGACAAACAAGTCCAAGAAATATGGCCCCCACAGTGGGTTCTGGAACACCATAACAACTGGCTCGAGCACAAACAACACAGCGGTAGTCTCCTACATCAACAAGAAGGGGGGGCGCGTTCCCCATTGTTGTCGGTCCTAGCAGAGCAAATTCTCCCTTGGTGCCTGGAATACAATGTGGAGCTAACCGCACACCACCTATCAGGGGTGAGGAACAGTCGAGGCGGAGTGGCAGATACCCCAGTGGGTAGCCTCCAGGCTGTTTCGGCTGTGGGAGGGTCCAAAGATAAACTTGTCTGCTGCACCCCGGAACGCCAAGCTCCCAATGTATGTAACACTCTTGCTGACACCAGGAGCCTGGGCCGTGGACGCCTTATTGATCCCGTGGACCCACATGGATGCGTACACCTTTCCTCCCTTCCCCCTTAAATTACCTGGTACTGGAGAAACTTCGACAAGAGCCCACCTGCATATTAACTCTGGTGGCGCAATTGGCCGACCAAGGCCTGGTTTCCGCTCCTGCTGGAAATTATGGGCAAAACACCGGTAGTGTTGCCGGACATACCAGACTTGCTGTCCCAACTGGACAGCACACTACCAACAAGCCCAGCAGTGTACCACTTACACGCATGGAGGCTCTCAGTAGACTTGCGCAGACGAAAGGTCTATCTAAGCGGGCTGCCAATGTCCTGGCCAGGGCGAACAGAGATTCCACCAATGCTGCCTACAATTCAAAATGGCGAGCATACACTAATTGGTGTAGTGGAAGGGAGATTGATCCATGCCATCCCTCTATCGGCCAGGTAGCAGACTTCTTTGTCCACCTGTTTGACGAAGTAGGTTTGTCCTATGCAGCGATCGCTGGCTACAGGTCAGCCTTATCCCCCGGCATAGAAAACTATTTGGGGTCAAGTCTAGCCAATTGTACTATTATTAGGAGACTGTTTACTGCTTTCCATAATCAGAGGCCGAGAACCCGTACAAGGCAACCCACCTAATTGGGATTTGTCGGTTGTGTTATCAGCCCTAAGCAGACCACCCTTCGAGCCCCTCCTTTCAGCACTACTCAAGTTTTTGACGTGGAAAACAGTCTTCCTACTGGCCCTCGCCTCAGGTAGGCGCCGGTCAGAGCTAGGCGCACTGTTTTTCATGGACGGATGTGCCGCCTTTATGGACGATCAAGTTGTGCTAAAGACACAAATCATATTTCTCGCCAAGAATCAAATCCCAGGACATGATCCTCAGTCAATCATCATTCCCCGGCTGTCAAATATTGTCAGTCCGGAGGATCAGGAGGAATTGCTTCTCTGCCCAGTTCGAGCGTTGAATTGCTACGAGAACTGTACCTGGTTTTTCAGACATTGATTCAAACACATGTTTTTGTGTTACGGCCCTGGCAAACAGGATAAGCCGGCCTCCCTCAAACAAATTCTGAGGGCAGGCTTATGGAGAACCCAGAACGTCTTTATCAACTACTACCTAAGAGATACCCAATCTATTGAGCAGGGTCTCTTCAGGTTAGGCCCTGTCGTAGCGGGTCAGACTTTGATTACTGACCCAGCCCGAACGACTACAGGGGCCCCTGCGCATAGGCGATAAGTCAGTCTCAGCATTCTTGCGGACAGATTTTCTGTACCACTAGCACTTTCTGGAAGCTCCCAGGTGTCGCTTTTTCGACCTACGCCCTCATGCAGAACTGTTTGAGTCCTTACTTCAAGCTTATTACCCCTGAAATCGGGTTGGGGCCTAGCTTTCTCGGGCACACCGAACCCTGTCACCATAGCAGCATTTTGCTTCGGGGACAGCACAGGCAAGGTAAGACACCACCCTTCTTGGGTCTTAACTAAGGTGTAGAGTTTATTGTAGTTTGTTTTCATCCCGGACTGGGAACAGACTTTCATCATTTTTCTGTTTGCTCAGAAAACCTGCCACTTATCGGCGTCTGACTCTGCCTACAGTTAAAAATAGTCATTTTGACTGACCGGAGTCTATGGCGGGTAATTGAACGTAGTGAATTTAGGCAGAGAGTTCTCCGAACATGCCTGGTCACATAGTTCATACCCACCATAGACTCTGCCCCCCCCCCCCAACCACTCCACTCTTTCCGTAGCGTTGGTCTAAGTCCTTGAGGCGGAGAGAAAGGAACCAGATTGATTGTACAGCCGTTAATGACACTGCCATATGGCCTTGGTCACGTGGTTCGTGACGTAAGGAAGAGAGAATCTTGGGGTCATGGGGCTTCCCCTGACCTAGATTCTATCTCTCCGTCACCGGCAGAATTGTTGATTAATGCCTACAGTTCAAAATAGTCATTTTGACTGAGTCTATGGTGGGTATGAACTATGTGAATAGGCGGGTTCAGAGAACCCTCTGCCTAATTTCATGATGATATCTTTAATTCTCTAATTTTAGTGAATAATTTTGGTAAAAAGTGAAAGTGTCCGATTGCTTTTTACCTTGCCCGTACCATCAAAGATGGAAGGGAAAGGTATATTAAGGGGAAAATTTTGTCCGGCGTTGTCGTCGTCGTTGTTGTTGTTGTTGTCGTCATTAATAATTGTTATTGTGTGCATAATAACTTTACTAATTCTATTCCAAACTTTATCAAACTTGGTCACCTTATTCATCAGTATAAAGTCTTCCCTGAGTTTGAACAACAGATGTCCTGTATGAAAATATCATGCAAAAATTGAGAAAATCTGATAAAATATTTTGACTGTTTCTACTTGACTGATCACTGGTGATACACATCAAAGGTCACTGATCTCAGTGGAAATATGCATTGTTGTATGTGTTCAATGAAGCAAATGATTTATCTTGTAATAATATCCTTGGTAATGTATCTCAGAATCCCATACTGGGTTTCAAAACCAACTCATGGAGAGATTGCACAGTCTGATACACATTTGCAAACCTACCAATAAAATCTTTACAGAAAACAAGATGTCAGAAAATCAATATAAGCACTGCTATGAACTGGGTGCCAAACTTTGATCAAGATCTGAAGCTAATAGAAAATCTGTTTAGTCAAAAGTTATCAAATCAACAACAATACATAAAAAATACATTAAAAGCAAAACATTTCATCCACATTTTAAAAAGAAAATTATTCTAAAATATATGTATTCTGTATTTGACAAACAGTTCATTCGACAAATGAAAACTCACAGGAATATGTTTCAGCTATTAGAACAGAATGATAGAGTTTTTATAATACTAGTTTAAAAACGCACTTCAGAGATTGCAGTGTTTGAAGATGTAGTTTCTCATGAGGCAAACCGCATACGTAATAGTAACCGCACCCCCAATTCCGGCTTCGGGGTTAAAGAGTTCTTAACAAAAATTGAAAACTTGAAAAGTACCTATTACTAACCGCACCCCCAATTCAACAAGACCGTGACTGACTTCATTGTTTCAACCAGCTGTTCCAAAACGGCATTGTTCCTAATCCTATTCATTTGTTTCGACAATATGCCTAAAAATATTCACACCTATTTATTGTTCAGCGGTGATAAGATGTCAGACAGGCAATGAAACTGCTTTTGTTCTGGCGGCGACCTCGTCAATACTCTTTCTGAATACGTCTGTGTTTCGTAAGTTTTAGACAATCAGCTTTTATCACCGTATAAGTGTTAAACTGAGCATTGAAGAATAATTTATCTTTCGAAAACAAATAATTTCTTGATTTAAAAAAAAAAATCATGCCGTTTTCCCATGGAAATCAAAGGCAAAAGATCACACTACATTATCGGTAAATCTCTTCCGTGTTGCGTTCACCATGAGGTCGCTGAACTGTCATTAACATATTTAAATGAGCTATGCAATTTAAACATGTGGGCACCATCCAGCATTTTGATTGGTTAATTAGCGACTTGACCTATCCGGTCAAATATACGTCACGTGAGCATTCAAAAACATGGCAGATATCGTATCAGCTGTTTACATGTGACTGAAATCATTCGCTTACGGGGAAACTAAGTTGAATTTTACTTGCATTTTATAACAATTCAACGAATTTATTTTTCGTGCGTTATTGTAATCACTACTAAATAATAATCACCAATATCAACACTTCGAAAACAAGTAAGTTATTCACTTGTGACCCGCAGCATGGCCGGATCGAGCTACCGTTATGTGATCATTTGCTACTAAGCAGTGCATTCGTGTTTTTATTTGAAACTTCTGTTAGAATATACTTTTCGTTACCAAGAAAATTAAAAAAATAAATGCATATTACATTAAAAATACTGAGTATTTTTTGTATCATGTGGAATTTTTTTTTGATTGACTGTAATTTTTCAACATTTCGTAACGCCTATTTTAGAACCAAAATAAGGCCTTATACTCTTTCCCGACACCTATTCAAGAGATTGTACGGTGTATTGTTTGTTTTGTGCATGTGTTGTGGACAAAAAATGACCACGCCCATTTAGTGATTGCAATATGTACGTAATAGAAACCGCACCCCGAACTTGAGCTTTTCATCCCAATTTTTAAATTGATACATTGTAATATAAACCGCGGTTTATAATAGGACTTTAACGGTACTGTTGACTTCTCCCTCCACTGGACACCAACTATTTAAGTTGATTTGCATACAAAGCAGAGCTTGCAACATGATAGCTATTCATAAAGGGTGTTTTTTTTACTTTTCATATAATACAGTAGTCACACAATGAGGCAGTTCATATTTGTCTCAGTGAATCATTCATTTTTGACAGACACCTGTACAAAATACTTGAACTAAAGCCAGCTAAATTTTTCTGTTATCTTGCATGTTTTATGAATCTATTCACATCTAAATGCAGCACTTTTTTTTGCAATGAGACATTTGTTTTTATTCTAAATATCTCAATTACTTTCAATAAAGCTGGAAATTATGTTCCTTAAAATAATTAAACAAATAAGGCACCAATGTTTTTGTAAGATATTTACATCTTTTAAGGACATTCGGTTGACTGATTCCCCACTGTTGGTTCAACCCCAAAACTTGTTTGTATTCAAAATTAATTATGACAATGCATATTTATATTGAAACAAACTATGATAAAGGGAATTATATTATATAACAAAGGGCAATGTCACCAGAGTTCAACTATGTTATATTACTTATATAGGTACTACATGTGGACCTTTTTCAGATTTGTTAATTTCGTGGTGATATCTTCAATTATCTAATTTTGATGATTATTTTTGTCATTTTTGGTGAAAAGTGATATTTTTGAATTCTTGTTGAAAACAGCAAGTCCAACTGCTTTGATCAGAGATCTCGCCAGCCCAACATGAGTGCTGGTAGGTCATGAATATTAATGAGCTATATGAATATTAATTAGCAATGAATATTAATAAGTTCGGTCGCAATGCAAATATTTTTCGAATTAAGACATTATGTTTCACAATTTAGAAGAGTTTGAATTTAAAAATTAAGTATATTGGAAATGCGAATGCTGCGGACTAAAAAACAGAAACAAATAAATTATTGTTGCAATATCAATGTCTATTGTGAAATTCGTATCATCAACTTCTAAAACGTATACAGTATATTCACAATAATGAACGAACAAATAAAACTTCTGAACTTTCAAAATTACAACGTGACATAACTTACTTCGCGATGTTATACAACGATTATAACCAATAATCCTTCTTACTCATGATGTCAAGCAAAAAATTTTACTTCGTTTTTTTGATATGAAATAAAAGTAAAATTTGACTTATCAGGAGTGGATATTTTTGATCACTCGATGCTTCGGTAAATAACACAGCCTGCTATGAGGTTTGTGACGTATTAGTTGAACGGCATGTGTCCTTTGATGGGTCAATAAATCCATTAAGCAATCAGAATGCTGCATGGTAATGCCCGTAGAATCCGAAGTTTTTCGAATGGTAGTGACCATAACAATTACATTGTAAAGTCGTAGCACGATGTGTTGACATCGATTTCAGTTGAAAACTGCATGATGGTTATCGAAAGAGGTGATTAGCAATTTTTAAAAGGTAAAATAGGTCTTGAAAGAAAAGTTTTTACATGATTCGCGATGATAACAGTTCAAATGTATTTTACCAAATCACGCAGTAAAGACGTCGATTTTTTTTTTGAGTAGCATAAACTGTCAGATCGTGAACTCCGCTTTGACCATGTTATATCGAGGTGAAATTGATTTTAAAAGAATTTTAGCTTTCAATCTAAAGACTGTGTCTATCGCAGAAAGTATTTACTTACAAACAAAGAGATACTAATTTCACCAAATTGATTAGTCGCTATGTTACGTGCGACTAGGTCTATTGTTTACAAATTATAGTACACGACTGGCAGGATGCGTGTCGGTTGGCACATAATTATGATAACAATCGGACAATAATCCTGGTCGGAAGCATTTATTGGTGGTCACTAATTATGAGTGCCGGTCGGGCTAACCACCGTCGACCAGCGTGGCAAGATCCCTGTTTGATGCTATACATATTTTCTAATGATATCTTCCGTCTTTAATTGAATTGTGCATTGCTAACAGCGGAGCTATCTCAGCCGACAGACTGCTTGTTATGACACCTTCTAACTGTCCACACGTTCTTTAAACATATAAAACAAATAGTCAAAATCAGCTATTCTGATCTTTTACATAAACTACACTAAAAGTAAATGTTAAATTCATTCCTGTATTGAATAAGAAGCATCAAGCAAAAACTATATGAACATTTTCAATAAATTAGACTATGTTAAACTTGACTTGTCTCCCAGATGCAAAATCATCTTTCTGCTAACAATGCCTACATATCTATTACCAGTACTTCATTTCATTCCATGTTTTTTGTTTTAATTGTGCCAGATCTTGAAAGACGTGATATTGATCCAAAAGAAAGGAATTATTTACGAGAAAAAGGAGTAGTCTCAGAGATTCAAGTAAATCTTGGTAAGAGATGTAGGGTTGTTATAAGTACATGTGATAGACCACTTTGTTTCATTATTACCGGTATGTCAGAGAACTCAGAGGATGTCACTATTATTTGAATTACAATAATGAAATATGTTACCTAATAGGATTAACAGCATTGAAGACAGATGAAGTTTTGGATTTAATGGCCAAGGATTATCCAGATAAATACAAGGATTATGCCTCTGTGTTACATGAACGAGAACGACAGAGTATTACAAATAAGCATAAAGAATATGAAGCAGTGAGTACAAAGCAAACATGTGATTTTTTTTTTTAATTCATAAACCTAATTCACATTATCTAATTCGCAAATATTTTTAAATTAATTTTAATGATAGAAAGAAGGTTGTATTTTCTACTGGTGGGATGCTTTGTGACCTTTTTCTGTGAAATCATGATTTCAGTCACCACTAAATGAATTCATTTAACTTTATCCCAAGAGTGACAAAGCTAATTAGCCCCCGCCGGATCTGCGATCCGGGGTGGGGGTATTAATTTGGGTCGTGTCTGTGCAATGTGTGTGCACATTTTCATGTTACCAGCTTTTTCTCACACATGTGTGATCCAATTCAGTTCAGAGTTGGTACAGAGACAGAAATTGATGGTGCTATTGTGCACATCAAGTTATTTTTTCGATTCTTCAAAGTTTCACTGTGTTTTTCCTTGATTTTTAACATTTTTCCTTCAAAATCAGACTTTTCCCGAAATTACCCGAGTTTAATCCGAGTTTTGATGACGCTTCTCGTCTCAGTGGAAATCAGTCAATTTTGTGAGGATATTGTATCCTGGAATTGTATCTTTATTTGCGCAACGCTTCTATGGACAAAATTGTGTCTCGTCAATTTCAAAGGTAAGAAACTGTGCTTGTTATGGTATTTATACACTTTGTATTATCGTTTGTGTCTCAGGTTTGGTGATCGTGAGAAACTATTGCTAACCTGGTCAGAGTTTCGCCAGAAAAACTGCCTTTTTATTATGGTTGTAGGAACTGATTATGTATTGTGTAAATTGAAAGTTTACCTCGTGACTTAAGAGGTTTGCAGTGCTCTCACCGGGATTCAAACGTCGTGGTGGTGTTGGCGCAATGCTGCTCTGAGACGCTTGCCAGACTCTGCATCGCTCAAAATCATTATCGCCATGCTTGATTTCCGCAACATTTACATTTGTTTATGATTTCCACAGCTATTGTTCTATGAGATGCGTCCTCGCTGTTCATAAACAGCCATAAACAAGTTTAGTTGGGTCGGCATGTACTCATTGAAAGTGTTGGTTTATTTACGTAATCTACTGATCACGCAATAGGCGAAGTTAAAAATATGTCGCTACTCAGGAGAGCTTGCCCACAACGCTAAATGTCCCAATATAAACGTACCGGTACGTTTATTTTTTCCACAGAAAAATTCCACCCGGCACATTTTTATTTGGGACGGTACGTTTATTTATTTTTCTAAATTCGATTAAAAAAATCACGCCTTTTTCCCCATGAGAAACAAAGCCAAAAGATCGCACTAAAACATCGGTAAATCTGGTCTTTCGTGTTGCTTTCACCATGAGGTCGCTGAACTGTCGTATTTAAATGCTTTATGGTAATTTGAGCACATGGGCACCATCCAGCATTTTGATTGGTTGATTAGCAACTTGACCTATCTGGTCAATAAACACGCGTCGTGGGCATGGATAACATGGCGGATATTGTCTCATCGAGCGTTAACATGTAACCGAAAACATTTGCTTACGATAAAACTAAGTTGAATTTTACTTGCATTTCATAACAATTCAACGAATTTATTTTTTGTATGTTAATATAATCACTACTGAGTACTAATCAACAATTACAACACTTCGAAAACAAGTAAGCTACCGTACCGTGATCATTTGCTACCAACAAAAAAATAATGCATAATAAATATAGTGAATATTTTTTGTTGTCATGTGAACAGTTTTTTTGATTGACTGTAATTTTCCAACATTTCATGACGTCTATTGTAGCACCAAATTATGGCCTTTCACTCCTCCTTGACGTCTATTTAAACGATTATACGGCTTCTTGTCGCCAGCCACGAATGTCACACTAGACGAACTTGATCGATACTGCCGACCATTCCATGCATTTTTTATCGACGCACGACGACACGCAAATCGAGAAAAGTGTTGTCCTTGCAACAATTTCACACAATACGTCACCACTATACAGTGTCTGATTTAATTTTTATTCAACATTAAAACAAACTACAGTGAGTTGTTCTATGGTCGTATAAAAATAAAATAAACTACATTAAGATTGTTATATTTGGTGGAGCTGCTCATATATCATCTGCATACATTTTTGTATGTATTGTGCAGTTTCCCAGCCAGTCAGACTCGAGTAGTGATTGGTTTGCTACTTCATTACATCTTGCAGCCTTTCAAACAGTATATTGCTAGACATGCATCAATTGTTGTCCATGTATATTCCTAATTGCTCAGTGAAAACTTGCAATTTCTTTCTGGCTGGTATAAATATATTAAGTAACATGTTTTCGTACTGAAAAGACAGTACACAAATATCTTTTTTAATTAAATTTAACAGCTAATGGGAGCATATATGCTACAACCTCTGCTTACTTTTGACTAAATGTTTTTTTGTTTTTTTCAGGTGCAGAGCCAGAATTTTTTTCTCGGAAAGCAAAGCCACTGAAACTGCATATATTACAAAAGCATACTATTTGCTGCATGTCTGACAATTGTATAAAGTTTTGCAGGTCGTCTTTTTTTTTTTGAGAAGTGCTGTCAACCAAAGCATAAATATGTGTTTCTCTGTACATAAAGTTCAATTTCACACGATTTGTTAATATTAATGTATGATAATAAAAACTTGATAATATTTTTCTGGATTCTTGCACTTTATTTGTATCATTGTCATATGAGAAGTACTCTTGTCCTTATTTAGAGATATTGAAACTAATTCAGGGCCACAAACTACATGTAGATCTGTACATGAAGTACATGGGAAGTAAAGTTGTTGACACAGGTAATGTACACCAAGGATCATTGCAGTTTCTCAGTTCCTCATCTGGTGCTAGTACTTGTATGACAAACAGTATCTTTGCCCTGTTACTGTCTAAAATATCAGTAGTTTTTCGCTGGAACAGTTCTGTGATTGACAGTGTTCTTGTATTAGGAATACAGTTGTACAAGAAGTTTATCCAAACAGACACAACACTGACTCTTCAACATATTTGCAGATCTGATTTGCATACTTGCATGTCATTTTACCTGTTGTACTTGTTTGTTGCTCTCTGGTGTTCTTGCTGAGAATGCCATAGAAATCATGTTTGCCAATTTACATCCATGCCAAAAACTGGACAAATTATATGTTGCAACTTTCAGTGTCATTCATGACCTGTTTGATTGGATAAAGTTTTACGACTTGGAGGCCATTTTTTCCGTCAAAAATCTAAAAAAAACAAGCTTTTTCTAGCTGTTAACAGCTTTTTCTCGGATATGTGTCATCCAGTTTTGTTCAAAGTTGGTACAGGGACAGGTAATAATTGTTTACAAGTGCACATCGCATTATATGTTTAACAAGTTATAAATTGTCTCAGAAAAGCCAAATGAATAAATTTTTACCCTACCCCCTAAAATTGTAACATCAATTCTGAACATTTAATAACAGAATTTTAATACAGCTCATAATGAATTAATTCACTTTGACACAAACTAAGTTCAATGCAAGTTTTTAAATTTTTTTCTGAGCGGAGGCTCTGACATGACATGTCATGTCTTGTTATATAATCTACTGATACTCATAAAACTATTATTATTAACCTGTAGGGGATTTTATGACTAATTATCTTCAAAGTTTGTATTTTTTAGCCCCCATTGAATCTGGGATCCGGAGGGGGCTTATAAATTGAGTCGTATTTGTGTGTGCATGTATATGCGTTACCAGCTTGTTCTCACACATGTGTAATCTAATTCAGTACAGGTAATGAGGTTTTACAAGTGCACATGAAGTTATTTTTTGATTGAATAAATTTTGAGTGGTTGGCGGCCGTTTTTGTCTTCAAAAATCAATAAAAAAACGTTTTCTAGTCGTTACCAGTTCTTCTTCAGATATGTGTCTTCCAATTCAGTTCAAAACTGGTACAGGTAATAAGGTTTTACAAGTGCACATGAAGTTATTTTTTGATTGAATACATTTTTACTGCTTGGCAGCCATTTTGTCCTCACAAATCTAAAAAAAAACAAGCTTTTTCTAGCCATTACAAGCTCAGATATGTGTCATCCACTTTTGTTCAAAGTTGGTACAGAGACAGGTAATAATTCTTTACAAGTGCACATCACGTTATATGTTGATCAAGTTATTTATATGTTGATCACATTATTTATTTGGCTTTTCTTATATTTTTTCACCCCATCCCCCTAAAATTGTTCTACATCAATTCTGAACAATAACAGAATTTTAGTACAGCTCACAATAGATAAATTCACTCTGACACAAACCCAGTTCAATATCAGTTTTAAATTATTTTCTGAGCGGGCGCTATGACATGATTTGTCATGTTTTGTAAATTATAACATGTTTAAATTTGCAGCCTGCTGTTGATGCTGGAAAAATCAAAGAGTACATTAAGAAAGCTGTAAAACAGGCATCTGAATTCAACATGTTATTTAATAGAGAAAGAAAAGAAGAAAGACAAGCTTATTATGATATGCAGACTTCAGTGAGTAATATATTACCATATAATCTGTATTAGAAGCCATACACATTTTTTTGGAACAATTGAGACCTAAAAAATCATCATTTCTCGTATGTATAGATGCTCTAATAGAAGCCGCATCACCTCTGTTGCATTGCACCATTTTAATAGAAGCCACAGCTTTTAATACAGATTTTACAGTACTTTATTTTTTACTTGTATCAATGTTGAAACATAGTTAAACTCTGGTAACCTTGCCCTTTGTTATATAATATTATTTCCTTTATCATAATTAATTTTAAATACAAACAAGTTTTAGGATTGAAACAGCAGTAAAGAATGCCCAGCCACAGAGACATAAATGTGTTGAGGTAGTGAGAAGGGAAATCTTCATTTTTTTCTTGATTTTTCAAAAATTGATAAAACGGTTACTTTAGATCTTGATATATCATTCAAGCTTTTCAAAAGATTGAAGTTTCATAAAGACGCTGCTCAAATTAGTCTTTTATGAATCTATTCATGTCTAAATGCAGAACTTTTTTTCTGAGATGGGACATTTGTTTTTATAATAACAAATCTGAATTACTTTGAATAAAGCTGGAAATTATGTCCCTTAAAATAATTAAACAAATTAGGCACCATTGTTTTTGTAAGATATTTACATCTATCAAGGACATTTGGTAGACTGATTCCCCACAGTTGTTTCAACCCCAAAACTTGTTTGTATTCAAAATTAATTATAACAATGCATATTCCTATTGAAACAAACTATGATAAAGGAAATAATATTATATAACAAAGGGCAAGGTTACCAGAGTTCAACTATGTTTTCAGATGAGTTTTGATCTTGTGTTTGCAATTACATATTCCACATTTTGAATATTTTGCATTTCAAGTTTACAAAATTTTACCCAAATCATTTTAACTAAAGGACATCTGACTAGGAGGTGTAATAATGTTTCATCCTCTAAGTTGCAAAATGTACATTTACTAGACTGAACAACACATCTGGCATTATTTTGTGAAGCCTGACATTTGTCATCAAGATGTTGTGATTCACTTTCCACTGGAACTCGCATAGTTTTGTGTCAATTGTTAATTTAAATGGTAGCCTATAAATTTCTTCCCACATTGCAATTGTCTTTTCTAACATTACTGCAAAAGTAGTCTCTGATCGAGGGGATATGAAATACTTGCCAATGATACCAGGAGTAATCAAGTTGGTTGTACAATGTTTTAAATATTAATGTGCATTAGTGAATCTGATACCAATCATTTGATCTTGTCCTTCAATATCAAACTTTGACAAATCAGCTGGCTTCCACACTGAAAGTAATGTTGAAACCAAGCTGTACCACTTTAGATAAGCATTCTGTGAAACACCCTTGCCTACATACAATGTATATTACCTCCATCATTGAATAAATTACCTACATAAATCAATTCAGCATCTACAAATTCTTTAAAGTAAATATTACAGCCACCAATTGTTATGTTGCAATTGTTCCATATGCACTGATTGAGGTAGTGCTCCTCCAATTTATGGTCAGACACTGATAGCCAGGATTGTAAAAATGAAAAATGTTAAAATGAAATTTGTTAAGTTTTAATGGCAGTGATTTCAGAGAAAAATTGCATTTAAGTAGCATTTCAATACCACCATTTTTTTCAAGTTTACTTTGAAGAAACCATATGCAAGGATGGTGAATATCATGATCAAAATACCATCTAAGCCAATTCATGCACTGAACATCAAAAATAGCAAATATATCTGGCATTTTTAAGCCACCTTGTTTGATACTACCAGTAGTAGTAGTAACAGTTTTCCTGGCCACCCTATCAGTACCACCCCAGAGAAAGCTATACATTAATTTGTTATTCTCTTTTAATTGGTTCATTTGTGGATCACTGAGATTGAGCACATACAAGATGCGAGATATTCCCATTGATTCAATAATCTGTACTTTACCTATTAAAGTTAAATTTTGCATTCTCCACAATTCATTTTAGCTGCAAGTTTCTTGTTGTTGTATGAAATGGATATATCAATGACTTTAATCATAGATTTCCAATTCATGTCCATGGGTTTATCTCTCCGATCCTTCCACTTGCCCAACCAAAATGCCTCACACTTAGTTTTGTTAACAGCCACCCCAAATACCATTCAAAATTTTGCAAGTTTCTTGAAGAGGTGGGTACAAGATGACAAACCACTCAAAACTCGTCTGCAAAAGCAACACTTTTCACTACCTTATCATGTATGGAGATCCCTTGAATATTTGAGTCTGAGCGTACCGCATTCTGAAAAATTTCTAGAACTAAGATAAACAACATAGGGGAGATTGGGTCACCCTGCCTCACCAGTACTTGCCCCTCTATTCATGACACAACTGGATATGTCAGTGTAAAGAGTTTTGATCCAACTGATAAGGACTGGTCCAAAATTAAATATCAGTGGTTTCATTTCTAGTCTTCTCACCTTCTTTTCTCAGAAATGTCACTTCACACTTTAGCGCCTCAATCTTTGCTGTGAGCTCTAGTACAGTTTCTTCATTTGAAGCAACGGCCACTTCCAGTTCTTGTTGTTTAGTTTCCACTGCTTTTGGAGTATAATTTTCCTTTCAAAATGTGGATGCAACATTTTGCCTGTTAGGTATTTTTTGCGTTATTTTTAGTCTCCGAAAACAGGGACTTATGTTTTGAGCTCTGTGTGTCCGTGCTTGCATGTGTGCATGCGTCCGCACCTGTATCTTAGAAATGTCTGGACCAATCACAATCAAACTTCACACATACATCATACATGACATTATACATATGCACATCAATTTGTTTCACGATTTGATTCAAGATGGCCATCATCAAATCATCAACATCAAGCATTTATTGGCTGTTTACAGATGGATTTTGTTCAAACTTGGTATATACCGTATTACCCCGGGCACGCGCCCAGGGGCCTGAACATACAAAATTGGGAAAAATTGGGGGTGGGCGCTTACCCGAGGACCACCCCAAAAAATACTTCAAAAAGTTGTTTTTGTGATCGTATGATAAGGTCAAATAAAGGAATGCTTTCGTACACTTTGTACACGTACTTATTTCTTGATTTATGCGAGGTTTCAATAAACGTGAGCACTCGGTCAAGAACTGTGGGAACACTAAGACACAGGGTCGAATTTCAAGAATAAAACATGTTTTATGTCAGCGAATGAAGTTGTATTACTCACGAAAATTGGCTACAAAGTATGGTAAGTATTGTAATCAATGCACGGTTACTTTTTTAGAAACCGTGATCAGTGCACGTCGAAACGACCGGGAAGAACTTCCGCTTGTAATCCAAGAAGGCGATGACTTCATTAACATAATTTTGTTCACGCATGTATTGATACATCGCATCGTAATTACTGAAGAATAGCAGACAGGGTTATGAAATGAAAAAAACTTTTATTACTCATGTGAAATGTTTACAAACTTATGTGGATACATAAACATATTCAAATGGCGATACATAAAAAACAGACTGAAAATAAACTCTGGTCGACCTAATTAACATGATTTATTCACGCATCCACACACATGACAAAATTATGATGCAACAAGTTCCCATCGTCGGCATGCCTCATTATGGTTATCGTAATGGACTTGAGGTCAGCAAAATGTTTTTTCTTCAACGACAGAAAAATAATCCACATGACCGTAATGCCATAGCTGTGATGAAGGATGGAAAGAAAGTAGCAAGTTTACGACGTGATGTCTCAAAAATGCTAGCTCCCGTTCACAGTCAGCTGGCATCGGTGTCGCTGGGTGTATATGATAAAGGGAAGTTGTGCAACCAAATTTGCCGAGTTCGCAGTTTTCCGCCAATAAAAAAATAACTAAGGCAAAAACTCACAGTTTTTCAGCATTTTTGTAATAAAGAAATTATTCTCTATCAATAATCCACCCAAAACAGGAACATTTCTACTAATTCTTGTGTTTTTTCAACGTTTTTTGAAAAACCTGCGATTAGGCTGCGAAAGTAAATCATTCCGGAGGGGGTGAAACGGAAGAGCCAAACTTAACGCGTAAAAATAGAACACGTATTTTGACCTCTACGTGGCCAACCAATGGCTGGACACAGATACGTTTGCGGTCGTTGCCAAAAAGCCCCGCGTCCATCCTGGCAATGCTCTTCCGTTTCACCCCCTCCGGAATGTTCTACTTTCGCAGCCTAATCGCAGGTTTTTCGAAAAACGTTGAAAAAACACAAGAATTAGTAGAAATGTTCCTATTTTGGGCAGATTATTGAGAATAATGTCTTTATTACAAAAATGCCGTGAGTTTTTGCCTTAGTTATTTTTTTTTATCGGCGAAAAACTACGAACTCTGCAAATTTGGTTGCACAACTTCCCTCTATCATATACACCCAGCGACACCGATGCCAGCGGACTGTGGATTCACAGTCAGCGAAATGCTACGTTTTGAAACCAAAGCTAAGTGCTTCAAACCACTCACCAAGGTATGGATTATTGCAATATTGGATTCATCGTGAATGAAGAGAAAGCAGAACGTGTGCGCCACATGCTGCGTGGTTCATCTTACGTCGTTAAGTTCCAATGAGTTTTTACGCAAAAACACAAACAAAACGGCCCTTTTCAGGGCCACCATACACTCCAAAAAGGGAACTACCGTAACAAACACACTATTTAAATAAATCAAACGCGTTCGTTTTTGACGAATAAAACTTTATTGTTGACCCCATTTTTGGCTAAAAATCACCCTGGGCGTTTAACCAAAGATGTCCCCAACATGTAACTTTTGTGAAAACAGGGGGGTGGGCGCTTGCCCAGGGAGGGGCGCGTGCCCGGGGTAATACGGTACATTCACAGTCAGCTGGCTCACACGTGATAATAAAATAAATACGATATTTACTAGCTTGAATGCAGCGCAAAACTAAATAAGAGACAAGTTGTGAAACACGTTTTTCAGATTATAATAATAATAATAACTTTATTTAATTAAGCGCAACAATTCCAACATATGAAGATCAAAGGCGCTGATACAATAAACAATCAGTCAAATATTAAAAGCACATTTAAATAAGTGCATTTTCAGTCTGGATTTAAAAATGTCTGAAGGAACTAGAACGAACAGACAGAGGTAATTCATTAAAAAGTTTAAGACCTAAATTTTCAAAAGCACGGTCTTTGTATAACACCTTGGACTTTTTACTACTCATCTGACGAGTTTTAATAAGAAACTTTGATTCAGATCTTAAACTACAACTCGATACATAAAATTTGATTACTTCACATAGATAATTTGGGGCAAAACCATATAAAGATTTATACACTAGTAAAAGTAATTTGAAATTGATTCTTTGTACAACTGGTAACCAATGAAGTTTAATAAAAATGTCTGTAATGTGGTCATATTTTCGAGCACGAGTGACAAGGCGTGCTGCTGCATTTTGTACACGAATAAGAGGTTTTATCTTAGTTACAGGGAGACCAGACAATAATGAATTACAGCTGTCTAAGCGAGAAGATATGAAAGCATGTATCAACTTTTCAGTATCAGATTGGGATAATGATTTACGAATACGATTAATATTTCTTAGATGGGAATATCCAGATCTACAAATAGTAGAAATGTGTGTTTCCATAGATAGCTGCGAATCAAACAAGACACCTATGTTTTTAGCATTTGACGAAGCACTAACCAATTCTTCACCAATTGCGATACTAGACAAAGGACACAAGTCTTGTGAGAAACTCCGAGACGACATGGACACAAATTCAGTTTTCGACACATTCAAAAGTAGGAAATTACAAGACATCCAATCGCTAACATCTTGAATACATGTTTGAAGTATCACTTGAGCGCGAATTTGATCATCTTCAGAAACCAATAAATAAATGTGTGTGTCATCAGCGTAAAAATGACGTGACGTGACGTCGCAATAACTCGCCCAATGGACGCATGTACATTGAGAACAATAATGGCCCTAAAACGGAGCCCTCTGGAACACCGGTTTCTAATATAGACGTCATATCAGAAAATACATTTCCAATTTTCACTTTTTCCTACAGATTACTACAAATCAGGACAAAAATGCCAATCTTTCACAGAACTACGATTCTTTAGGCTTATATCAAGCCAACCGATAACAAAATTCAGCCGAATTCTGAGTTTTTGTGTGGAAAAATCCCTTAAATACCAACACCTAATTACATGAAGAACATAGAACACTTTCCTGGGGTATTTGAAACCAAAAATTGTCATTCCAGCTCAGCAGCCAATCAGTGATGGCCTTATAGTTAGATGACAATTTCGGTTTCAAATATAACAGCTTAATCTTCTAGGTACTATGTGTAAATAGGTGTTAGTATGCATCTGAAAGCCACACAGGGGTTGATATGGGAATCTGCTAATCTTTCCAATTAGCATGCTGGTTTTGTTTACGTGCACTGAAGGTAGAAACATAACATTTTTATCTTCTCAATCTGATTCTCCATAATCTAGTGCCAAGTGTTTTGAGCCCTAATCACTGTCCAAAGGTAATGTTTGGAAGCAGATTGTCAAATTTTATTTAAATTAAGAATCAATACTGTAAAGGTAGTTTTTAACTGGGTTTTACTTTCACTATTTTCGCTGATAAGTTAAAACGCTCTAAATTAAACTCATGTGAACATATAAAATAGCAATAGAACTCATAGTCTCATGAATTTAAAACTTAGTGAATAAGTTCAAAGATCAAAAAAGTGAAATTAAACACCAGTGAAAATGAATGCTTTTACAGTAGCTTACATTTTCTGATTCTAAAATATACTATTGTTATTGGTTTTATTTTGTTATTATTTATTATATGAATTCTATAATGATTACCTGTATCACTTTTTAATGCTTTGTTACAGATTTTTCAGGTACCCACTGGTAGGATGTTAAAAATGCCCAAAGAAGCCACCAAGGTTGGTGCTTACCCTGTGGCACTGATACCAGGACAATTCCAAGAATATTACCGAAAGTAAGTTTAGCTTTTGTTTTTTCATGTGAAATGGAAAAGAGTTAGTAGATAAATGCATTGTTCCTGATTGGCTATCCTGTAATCAGTAAACAACCTGCTTATCCCACTTTCTTACAATGCATAATCATTCCAACTGGTATTTTCCATTATGGATTTGTCAGACTTTCCAGGAAATTGTCAGTTTTTATTTTTCGTTATCATTGAAGATGACTGAGTGCGTGTATGTTGTCATTAGTCCTGCATCTGCATCAACTTTTGCAATCCCTTGCCCATAAGCAAACTTTAGTAAAAAAAAAAGTGTGTGTGTGTGGGGGGGGGGGGGGTTGCTGCGTCTAAGCGAACATGACACTGAGGTTATATCAAAAGATCTATAACAGATAATGATATGCATCTAAATTCTATTGATTATGAGAAATTTAATGTAGAACAAAGTTTTCTAGAAACACAGGTTAAGTCTGTTCCACTGATATCTCAAGAACCATACATTGATTTCTGATGAAACTTGGTGCATAGATGCTCTGGGCCAATGCGCAGATTTGATTAGTAAAAACCCCATGCATATTAATTACCTAATTTGCATGATAATTAGCTGATTTTTAGCTGTTCCATGACTCTTCCACTGATATCTAAAGAACCCCTCATTGGATTTTGATGAAACTTGGCACATAGATGCTCCAAACTAATGCGATTTGATTAGTTTTGGGTAAAAATCTGTGCAATATTAATTACCTAATTTGCATAATGATTAATCAATTTTTGGCATGTCCACTGATATCTCAAGTACTAATCATCACATTTCAATAAAACTTGGTACATAGATGTCATAGGACACTGCACAAACCTGATATCAGTAGATATTAATTACCTAATTTGCATAATGAATTAAATTTCAGCTTTTGATATTTCAAGTAGTAATCATCACATTTCAATGAAACTTGGTACATAGATGTCATAGGACACTGCACAGACCTGATAGTTTTTAGGGTAATATCAGTACATATTAATTACCTAATTTGCATAATTAATTAATTTTCAGCTTTTGATATTTCAAGTAGTAATCATCACATTTCAATGAAACTTGGTACATAGATATCATAAGACACTGCACAGACCTGATACGGTAGTTTTTAGGGTAATATCAGTACATATTAATTACCTAATTTGCATAATTAATTAATTTTCAGCTTTTGATATTTCAAGTAGTAATCATCACATTTCAATGACACTTGGTACATAGTTACTTAAGGACTGTGCAGACCCCTGATTAGTTTTTTGTAAATATTTATGCTTATTAATCACCTAATTAACATAATTAATTAACACTGATATCTCAATTACTGATCATCACATTTGAATAAAATTGGGTACATAAATGCTTTAGGACAAAAGACAGGCCTGATTAATTTTGGGTTAAAATTTGTTCATATTAATTCTCTAATTAGCATAATAATTCATAATTGTTTTGTTCTGTTCTGTTCATATTAGTTACCTGATTTGCATAATTAGTTTTCAGCTTTTCCATCAATATCTCATGTACAAGTAATTTTGAATTAATTTTTAATGTGTTTTCAATACTCTCAGCACACGGGAGTTCTTTCTAAGCTTTCTTTGATTGATTTTGTAATATACTTGATACAATAGAATCACTTTTGATTAAACTTAGACAATCTAACTTTTGCAAACTGTTGTCTGACAATTCTGTTTAATTACTACCGGTAGTTGTTTGTATGACAAGTGAATATGTAAATTAGCAGAGAAGAAAAATTTTCGTTTTTTTTCTTGATTTTTCAAAAATTTATAAAGCGGTTACTTTAGATCTTGATATATCATCCCAGTTTTTTCAAAAGATTGAACTGTCGGAAAGACGCTGCTCAGATTAGTGTTTTGAACGCTTACACAAATAACTACAACTGCTGGCCGTTTCGCGGATATTTGCATAATGTTTATCTGTTGTTGACAATTCCAATATAACGAGTGATAAGCTTCCTGTCGCAAACAATGCGTGTTTATCTAACGTCCATTGTCAGCATTATTGTCTGTCAAGCTTAAGTCGAAAAAACATTTTTTTAAATTGTTTTAGTTTTCCAAGCCCATATTCAATTTTACTAACATCATAAAGCCATAACTGGGCAATACTTACCAATCATCTTGTATTTCTCTCCCCAGTAATTCATGATCAGTAACTAAAGAAGGGATTGTTTTCTATAGACTGGCAAAGTTTGTTTTACAAAAAAAAAATATAATTGTCAATTTAGGCTTTTTAACGCGAGCACAAAAACTAGCGTGATTGCGAAAGAATTCCCGACTGGACGCAGCCGACCCCCTGCATTGGAGTGAAAACCAGAGTGGAATCACTCCGGTGATTATGCTAATTAAAAGTTGCTGACAACGAATCAGAGTGCAGCTATATACGTCATATCTTATCTATGTTAATGTACGTGACCTTTCACTTCTGAGGTCTCGGCGATTTTGAAAGTCTACTTATATACATTGAACATTTAAATCGACTTGTTTTCAGTAAACATGGATGGAAGTATCCATGTCTGCAATCGAATCGAATCAACCTTTAAAAGGTCATGTTTAATTTCACACATGAATAATCAATGGCATCATGAATAATTAATAGCAGTCAAATACCTGCAGATGCGTCCAGTCGGGATTTCTTTAGCGGTCAGGTTAGTTTTCGTGATCATGCTAAAAGAACAATTTATTATTTAATTTTGTAAAACAAAAAAGAAGTCCCGACTTTGCCAGTCTATGTTTTCTACGTCGTCTTGCTCCCGGGTCTCACTATGGTCTTCTTGTTGCAGCAAATTCTTTCTTCAAACATCAAACATTTTGTTTCACCATGATAATTTATTAGATTTCTTATCAGAGACACTCGAAGGATTAGCTTGTTTGTAAACAGTCAGCATGTACACTGGGACAGAATGTTCTTCAGAGGATTATCCCTCGTGCATTTACATAACAATGGAAGTCATGTCTTTCGTATGCTACAGCAGTATGAAACTGAGACATATTCTTCAATTTTCACACTCGCGCTTGAAATTATTCGTTATTTGACACGATTAATGGGTTCTATGATATGAGTGTTTAATATGTTTGGTCATTCTTAGTGTATGTTTATAATAATACATCAAATCTGCATTGTTTTACTATCCCAAACTGTTTTTCGTGTTTTTCTTGAGTTTAAGATTTGATTCAGTATGGCTCATTGAGACCACCATCAAATCAAGTGCATCAGGCTATGACATTCAAACTCGCACTTATTGTTCAAAAGATAATGACAGTGCAAAATATGTCTGGATTTTTTAAGAAAATTCTTTGTCACAGAATAATAGTCTGTTAAAGGTGCCAAGTATGAACTAATTAGCGAACAAAAAAACAAACCTGCGTAGAAATCAGAAAAATAGGTCTTTTGATTACCGGGTATACATTTCAATGGACTTGATTACGGACAATGCATGCATGTATGTAAATGTGTCGAAATAGGCGTAGTGCGAGTGGTTAGTGCTAGTAGCACTAATCCGAAAAAGTACTAGATCTAGTGCTAAAATGGCACTAGATCTAGCGCTAAAATGGCACTAGATCTAGTGCTAAAATGTGCACAGTGCGAGTGGCATTGTTATCGCATTGTCAACGACGTCGAATAATAGGAGGGGCATCAACAACCACTTTCATATGCAAACTGCAAACAGTATAAAACATTGGCAATATGCGTGAGATGTCCATAATAATACTTTCTTTATATAATACCGGATTCTGCCGTAAATTCGCCCATCCGAAAAATCGCCCTGGGGATTTCACGGCTGATGTGCGCTTATTTGGGGTTCAAAATATTAAAAAAAAAATAATCAATTATTTTGGGGGGACATTTTCATTGTATCCAACTACACAGACTTTCTACGCCGTGAGTTGGGCCACCCAAGACGAAAGAAACTATTGCAGAATTAACAATAATTAATAATTATTGCTGAATTAAAAAGTAGACCACCTGAAATGTCATTAAAGTGTCGCCCAGTGTCATTTTTCAAATACATTTGTTTTTATTTTATTGGTAACAAAAGTATATTTTAAACGACGTTTCTAATAAAAACGAACACAATTAACAATCCCGGCAAGCGATCACAGATGCTCAATCCGGACATGCTACGTTTCACAAACGTTGATTATTAGTCAGTAGTGATTATAATAACGCAAAAAAAAAAAAAATCGATAATTTTTATGAAATTCAAATAAAATTCAACTTAGTTTCATCGTAAGCAAATGATATAAACGGTCGATGCGGTAGGGTATCCGCCATGCGCTTCTCTTGCATGAGTTGAGCTAATAGGTCAAATCGCAAATTAACCAATCAAAATGCTGGACGATGCCAACGCGTTCAAATCACCATAGCTCATTTAAATATGTTAATGTTATTGAACGCAACGCGGAAGAGATTTGCCGATGTTGTAGTACGCTCTTTTGGCTTGGATTTTGGTGGGAAAATGGCATGATTTTTTTTTTAAATAAAAAAATAGTTGTTTTCAAAGATGAACTTAGCATAAGAAGAATAATTTCACATTGTTTACAGTGATAACAGCTCTTTGTCCAAACGGAGCTTACGCTAGTCAAAATAAACACGCTCTTGAATAAAAACTTAAATAGACTGATTTAGGCGTCAGGAACGATTGAAATGTCCGATAAATTACGACAAAATATTTTAAAAAATAAATTTAAAAACTGCCGAAAAATCGCCCTGGACGATTTCTTGGTCCCATTTTTTTTTAACGCGACCATACACTGGGTTTGTTTAGCTGTGAGGGTTAAAATACGTATTTCACAACCGGAAATTCAACAGATGAACTTGTTACTTCACATGTTTTAATTATTAGCAACTGTAACAAGAACAAGATTTCGAGAGTCTACAACAAAAAATCCTAAGGGCTTCTAAAAAATATTATTGCAGAGAAAGTGTCTAGACATACATAATATGATCACGTTAAAAAAATAAAAAAATCGGCGAGGTTACATCATATTCCGTTAGTTCCTCCATGATACAATGTAACAACAGGATTGCGTGAAAATCGCAGTACACGCACAACCCACCAAGCTTTACTGGGACCCGGGACTTCCCCACAATACCATTTCATACAGTATATCTATTCACAATTTGTAAAAATTGCGCAGTTCGACCTGCAGTATCACTGTTTCAGCTAGTTTCCCGGCCGATCGCGTTGTTCCAAAGGTCTATTAGTATTACGACAAACGTGGACAATGACATTCTCAATTTTCCCACTGTAGCACATTTCCAATGAATGAAAGATACAACAATTTTACGTAAATATTAATTTATTTTCAGAGAATCACGGGATGTCTTGACGTCGTTGACAACGCAATATCAATGCCACTCGCACTATGTACATTTTAGCACTAGATCTAGTGCCGTTTTTGCACTAGATCTAGTGCCATTTTAGCACTAGATCTAGTACTTTTTCGGATTAGTGCTACTAGCACTAACCACTCGCACTATGTCCATTTCGACAGATTTACATACCTCATGCATGACATAAATTTCATCCGGAAATTCCGCAGTGTGCTCTCGCAATCACGGATTTAGTTATTTTTACAAGGTTCGCCATTTTTGTTGTCACATGGTACTTATGTAAACAATGGCTGTCCAATTTGTGCGAACTTGTCCCTCTATATGTATGCTTTCGAATCATATACGTTAAATTTTGGTTCTGATTGAAACAACAGACAGAGAATGCTTTATTCAAACCCTTCTCACTACCTTAATTAGATTCAAGTTTGGAAATAACACAAGTAGGAAGATCCACTCAGAAATCACTTTAACAAAATTTTCAGTTACAAAAATTAATTATCTCCTGGTAAACGATTATTGACAATTGTACCTGTCCCAGATACATGTATACATATCTTTGAATGAACTAAACTTAGCCATAAAATGATAGTAACATATTATTGTGTTGCTATCACCTAAACTTGCAGTTTTTATGTGTTAAATTAACATATCATGTGGTATTTTTTTGTTACAGGTATTCATCAGATGAATTAAATTATTTTCCAATAAACACTGCCATATATGGTCCGCCATTACCACCCGAATTAATTGTTGGTGATGGTGAGGATTCTGAAGATTCTTCTGTTGTTGATGTCCCCAGTGTAAGTTTTGTGTAGGAAATTCTATTAGTGGGTTCTCAGTTTGTCTGATTCCTGTAAATCACTTTGTTAGTCCCCGTTCGGACGCAGTCCGAAAACGGGGACTTATGTTTTGCCCTGTGTGCGTCCCTGCGTCCGTGCGTCCGTGATCACCTGTATCTTGAACATGCATGGACCGATTAAGTTCAAACTTCACTCATACATCACACCTTATATGGGACATATGCACATGCATTTTTTTCATGATCCGATTAACGATAGCCGAATAGCGGCCATTTTAAGGCCGAAAATGCATCAAAATCGCACATTTTCACCATTCCGGACCCGGATCTCAGTTATGCATGGACGGATTTTGTTCAAATTTGGTACATACATTAAACATAATAGGACCTTGATGCACGTCATTTTTTTTTTTGGATCGGGTTCGAAATGGCCGACTGGCGGCCATTTTGTTTTAAAGAATTCAGTTCTGGATCCGTATCCGAGACATGTCTGGATTGATCAAGTTCAAACTTCACACACACAAGGTACATCATGTCACAAATATGTATGTGTATTTGTTTCATGATCTCATTAACGATAGCCGAATAGCGGCCATTTTAAGGCCGAAAATGCATCAAAATCGCACATTTTCACCATTCCGGACCCGGATCTCAGTTATGCATGGACGGATTTTGTTTAAATTTGGTACATACATTAAACATAATAGGACCTTGATGCACGTCATTTTTTTTTTGGATCGGGTTCGAAATGGCCGACTGGCGGCCATTTTGTTTTAAAGAATTCAGTTCTGGATCCGTATCTGAGACATGCTTGGATTGATCGAGTTCAAACTTCACACACACAAGGTACATCATGTCACAAATATGTATGTGCATTTGTTTCATGATCTCATTAACGATAGCCAAATGGCGGTCGCTTTAAGGCCGAAAATGCATTGAAATCGCACATTTTCACCATTCCGGACCCGGATCTCAGTTATGCATGGACGGATTTCATTCAAATTTGGTACATACATTAAACATAATAGGACCTTGTTGCACGTCATTTTTTTTTCGGATCAAGTTCGAAATAGCCGACTGGCGGCCATTTTGTTTTAAAGAATTCAGTTCTGGATCCGTATCCGAGACATGTCTGGATTGATCAAGTTCAAACTTCACACACACAAGGTACATCATGTCACAAATATGTATGTGCATTTGTTTCATGATCTCATTAACGATAGCCAAATGGGGGCCGCTTTAAGGCCGAAAATGCATTGAAATCGCACATTTTCACTATTCCGGACCCGTATCTCAGTTATGCATGGATGGATTTTGTTCAAATTTGGTACATACATTAAACATAATAGGACCTTGATGCACGTCTTTTTTTTTTTTCGGATCAAATTCGAAATGGCCGACTGGCGGCCATTTTGTTAAAGAATTCAGTTCTGGATCCGTATCCAAGACATGTCTGGATTGATCAAGTTCAAACTTCACACACACATGGTACATCATGTCACAAATAGATATGTGCATTTGTTTCATGATCTGCTTAACAATAGCGGAATGATGGCCATTTTAAGGCCGAAAATGCATCAAAATCACATATTTTCACAATTCCAGAACCGGATCTCAGTCATGCATGGATGGATTTTGTTCAGATTTAGCACAATGTGTTGTACATATGCAGGTGCATTTCGGTCATGATCTGCTTTGAATGTATATGTCACTCAAATATGAACGGAACGGGGACGTGTCATTGACAATGACTTGTTTATTTACATGAATACAACCTGCATACCTGTATGTGTTCATTTGTAACAGTGTGTTCATTTCTATACAGTGGAGGTCATTAGTCAGTACATCTCACAAGAGAAGCTTTGGTTTTTACCCCACCCTTGGCTGACTTTTCAACGAGTGATTTTTAATTTAACTCCTTACAACTGTTGAAGTTATGAAAAGTACTGGAGTTTACAATATGAATATGAATACAAGTGGAAACATACAATTTCCATATGAATACAAATGTACCTCATCATCTGCAAATGAATACAAGTGTGTTCTTGAATATGTTGGTCAACGATTGAGGAAATACAAACGTAATTTTATGTTGATTGCTGTAGGTAAAAGACCCGAATGATTCTAATAGTGATAGTAGCAGTACTGGCAGCGGTAGTACATCAAGTGATTCTGATTCTGATATGGGTCAATCAAGCAAGCAGGAAGCAAAGAAAACAACAAACGGTGAATACAAGGTAATAATTTTATGACATGCTTCTCCACTGTACCATCATTAGTAGTGTAAGGTGCCGTCATCTCCATCTACGGTTAAATTCATTGTGGCTCAGCACAAATGCACTCTAAGCAACAATAGCCATGATGTTCTCAGTAGTAGGGACATAAACCCAACTAACTTCTTTCCTCAGTACTATGTACTTCCTCAAAGTAATAGTTCTTTCATTGTTTTTCTCTTTCATAATGCTGTCAGCCTCCTGAGTCTGAGTGCAAGGAGGATAAGGTGAAAAAAGTCTCTAAGCTGGAGGCAGGGAAAGAGCTTGAGGCAGAGATAAAGCCTGGGGCGGAGAATGTTGAGACAGACACATCCAAGAAAGAGGTGTCCAATATCTCCCGCTCCGTTGTATTAACTTTATCCAATATGTTTTGATCCCAATATAGTTACTTGCTGATTCCATGTTTTGTTTTTTGTGTCTTTCCTACATTCTATATTCTAATCTGTTCTCATCTAATTAACTCAACTATTTTCTAGTTTCTGACACTTTTTGTGTCTAATCAATAGTACACTATTTTGCATGCTCTTTTCTCTTCCTTCTATACTCTCCTTCCTTACGTGTAACCTTAACATTTGTATTTCCTGAATTTCTGCACTTCATGTTCTCTGTTCTCATGTGGCTTTTGCAAGTATCTCACAAAATTAGCTGAAAATTTTGTTTAGCTGATTGTCCAGTAATGCTGCTATTTTCTTTGCTAATCCATAATAATTGTTTTCCAGCCCAAGGATATACCTGATGCTGTTTGTGGTATCTGTTTAAAAGGCAAGGACAGTAGTAAGAAAAAATTCACAGAACAATTAGTACACTGCTCTCAATGTGACAATAGTGGTAAGTTATGTTTTCCTATATTGTAGGCAATAATAATATATGATGTACATATTTGTCTGTAGTAAAATGAATAGGTGCATAGTTGAGTGTGTACATAACATTACTATAATTGCTCACAGGTCACCCTACATGCTTACAAATGAATGATTCTTTGGTACATGTGATCAAGACATATCCATGGCAGTGTATGGAGTGCAAAACATGTACATTATGTGGTGATCCTACACATGAAGTAAGTATTGCATATGTTATTTATATGTATGTACTTGTATGTAAATAAGATTTATTCAATTTATATACTGGTATATTTGTACCTATCTTTCTTGACCTGAATACTGTTACATTCTAACAGTGTCAGCAATAAACAAAACAGATAATGATATATGATAATATTAAATAATGCTTCTTTCATTACAGGATAAAATGATGTTTTGTGACGACTGTGACCGTGGTCACCATACATTCTGTGTCGGACTCAAGAGTATACCAACAGGTAAGCTAACAGTATTCACATTAGATGAGTACAGTGCAATAAGGTATGCACAAACTCATTTCTATATTTATAATTATCTAAAAAACAGGGATTGGGTTAGATCTGTCTGTTCATCTGGTCTCATTCTTAGACAAATGTGAATCAAACATGGCACAAAAACAAAATCTTAGTTTTGTGATTTTGTGAACTCAAGTGCTAAAAGTTCCCACCCAAATCAAGCATTTCTACCAATTTGTAACCAGATCTTGATGAATGTCATTTTATGAATCTCATGGCATTCTAAACCATATTATAATTGAATTGCACGGTCTGATTAAAATTTAATATATCATGGGACACTCATGTATGCGTGTTTGTTTCACAATCTTATTCATCTCACACTGAGTATGTTTTTTGACTCCCGTGTGCGAAGCACAAAAAGGGAGTCTTTGCAGTTAGTGTGTCTGTCTGTGTGTCTGTTCCACTGAGAACCATACATTGATTTTTGATGAAACTTGGTGCATAGATGCTCAGGGCCAATGCACAGATTTGCTTAGGTTTTGGTAAAAATCTGTGCAATATTAATTACTGATACCTCAAGTACTAATCATCACATTTCAATAAAACTTGGTACATAGATATCATAGGACACTGCACAGACCTGATAGTTTTTAGGGTAATATCAGTACATATTAATTACCCAATTTGCATAATTAATTAATGTTCAGCTTTTGATATTTCAAGTAGTAATCATCACATTTCAATGAAACTTGGTACACAGTTACTTAAGGACTGTGCAGAGACCTGATTAGAATTGGGGTAAATATTTGTGCACATTAATCACCTTATTAGCATAATTAGTTAATTTTCAGCTTTTTGCCTGATAACTGAAGTACTAATCATCATATTTCAATGAGACTTGCTACATAGATCCTCTAGGACTATGCAGAGACCTGATTAGTTTTAGGGTAAATAATTGTGGATATTAATTACCTAATTCGCATAATTAGTACATTTTTTCTTTGAATGTTCCACTGATATATAAAAAACCACTAATTGGATTTTAATGAAACTTTTATAGAGTATTCATCATCAATGAACCTAGGACTATGCAGAGACCCAATTAGTTTTTGGTAAATATTTATGCTAATTAACACTGATATCTCAATTACTGATCATCACATTTGACTAAAATTTGGTACATAAATGCTCTAGAACAATAGACAAGCCCGATTAATTTTGGGTTGAAATTTGTTCATATTAATTCTCTAATAATAATTCATAGTTTTTTTGTTCTAATCACATTTCAATGAAACTTGGTACATAGATATTACATTACGCAGGCCTTATTAGTTTTACACTCAAATCTGTTCATATCAGTTACCTGATTTACATAATTAGTTTTCAGCTATTCTATCAATATCTCAAGTACAAGTAATTTTGAATTAAATTTTAATGTGTCTTCATACTCTCGGCACACAGGAGTTCTTTCTAAGCTTTCTTTGATTTTTAGTTTCTCCTACACAATGATTTGATGATACAGTTCAATAGTTAACATCTCTGACAACCAATCATGCTTCTGATTTAGCTCTCACTTTTCAATGTGTAATTCCTGCTGCAAATGAGTAGTGTAACACTCAATCCAGGGAAGAATATTATGTTTACTCCCTAGGCCAGTGAATAATGAATATTCCTTTACTCCCTAGGTCAATGGACATGTGAAAGCTGCAGAAAGGACATTTCATCTACACCAACAACTACAAGATCAGGTAGAAAAACCGGTCGTAGGAAATAACAGAAATAACACTCTGCTTATTTATTTATTAGTTTGACATCTCAATGTTTTAAGGATTGTGTCTTTGTACTTGTTGATATGTACTAATCATTGGAATGAATAAAATTAGATTTCTTATTTGTCAATTTTCTGAATTGATGTGAACAAATAAAGCATATGCACACATCAAACACACACAGGTCTCCCATGAAAGGTTAAACCATATTCAGTTTAATTAAAACGCAACCCTATATATATATGTTTTCAATTAAATTGGAGTTGTATTGTTTATTAATTGATGTTAAATAAATACACTAACTTGAATTATTTTGATATTGTCTAAATTCACTATGTTCAATTACCGACTATTTTGAACTGTAGGCATTAATCAGCGATTCTGCCAATGACGGAGAGATAAAATCTAGGTAAGGGGAAGCCCCATGAGCCCAAGATTTTTTCCCTTACGTCACGAACCACGTGACTGAGGTAATGTGGCAACGACACCTCACCTTGACCTTCACTCTTTCTTTATCTCCGCATCGCTCTGCCTGGAAAGCCTGCCTGCGGTAGCTGACACTGTGGCTGGTAGGATAGGTTTTTCTTATTCTTTTACCCCCGTGTCAATTTCCCCCTTTGTGTGTATAATTTTTCACAACAAAGAAAATAAAACCTGGCGACACAATTAACCAGGTCGTTGGTTTTATTTGCGTCATCTTTTCCAACTGTATTTCGCTTCCCTCATGCATGTTGTGTTCATTTTATGCTTTACCAATGTGTTTAGATATGGATAAATGTAATGACAGCACCAGAGGCTCGCCGCCGGTTTTGTCTCCTCGTTTTTGAAGCGATTGTGCAGTAGTTATAATCAGAATTTACCAGCATAGAACCCACATCGGAAATGCTATTTTCCAGAGCCATGCAAATCGCTGAGACTGACTGCGCCGCTAGTATTTTCACAGCAAGGTCGCGCATCCAGTAAAAATTGGTTAAAGTGTGTTGCGTGTTGGCATGAGTGAAAAGTCCTCAAGCTCGGCTACCGATACTTTGTGTACTGAGACGTCGAGTAGGAGGCCCAGCGTTGGAGGTACTGATATTTTTGGATCTCCCCCGCTGATCAGAGGGCATCCTCACAGTCTGTTGTTTCAGGCGATGGTTTACCCGATTTAGTCGGCTACAGCGAGGGTGTGCCCCTGGTGGTGTTTCCTCCTATTAGGCCCGTTGCGGGTCCCTTTGTGGATCTGTGCTCGCACGGCACCGGGTTTGCCTGTGAGATGAGAGCTTTGGTCGAAGGACTGTCGGGGCAAATTGCGTCCCTGGCAGGCCAGGTAGATCAGATGCAGTCGGAGCGAGCTGTCTCCACTTGCGGCCCCACAGTCGGCAAGCAGGAAGAAACACAAAAGCATCGCTCGCATTCAAAACATGTCTCTTCCGGGGAACCCCCGTTCCCAGCTGCGACTGTCCCGCTGATTTGGGTGAGGCCGAGGCTCAGGCTAGTTGCACTGGCTCTCCTCTGGGACCTCAGGCTGGTAGCCAAGCCTCCGATTGCGGGTCAGGGCACACGTTGTGTCTCCCCCCTACTTTCAGCCAGCCAGCGGTACCGGACTCAAGAATTTACCCTGGAGTCCGGGCTCCGCTGTGGGTTTTGACTCCCTTCTTGCTGACCCACGAGCGATGCACAGTCGAACACGCTCTCGCTCAAATATTAAATTGAAAGGAGACAGTTCACTCGCATCAGATACAGCCGGTACCTTGGGCGGTCCCTCAGAGTCTTCCATCCGTAACGACTCAGTGAGCCACGCAGTTGGGGTGATGTGGAGTATCATCGATCCTAGTGATACGATGTATATACCCCCACCCTCGATCCTAAGGCAACCACTTACTGTTGCTTCAACACTTATGGGATTACAAGCGTCGGGATCCAAAGCAACCCCATCGGCACGTCTCCCTCTGTCCGGCCGAGTGCTGAGTGGGGCGCAGGGTGTGCAGACGGTGTTGATGGGCGGACATTGGTCAGCTGCAGAGGAGGTAACGATTAAGGCCCCGGGTGGGGTAAATCTTGTGCAACGCTGGACCAAATGCTACCCGGTCGGTGTGGTTTCGGGATCAGACCCCAAAAGGTGGGATGACAAAACTCCCCCAACCAGATCCCAAGGCTCATTCCCCAGACCCCGGTACCGCGAATTTCTGTTTTGGGGACGACCGCATTCCATGGGCATTCTTGCCAGCTCAATCCGAGATGATACATCACACCCTGAAGGCAGAGTTGCTGGAACGCATTATTGTGCACGCACAGGACTCAGTGGGTAGTCTCCAGGCTGTTTTTCGGCTGTGGGACGGTCCAAAGATAGACCTGTTTGCCACACCCCGGAACGCCAAGCTCCCGACGTACATAACACTCCTGCCGACGTCTGGGCCAGGGATGCCTTATCAATCCTGTGGCCCCACATAGATGTGTACGCCTTTCCTCTCTTCCCGCTAGTTCGTCAGGTACCAGAGAAAACTTCAACAGGTGCACACCTGCATATTGACACTGGTCGCACCCAATTGGCTAACTAAGGCCTAGTTTCCATGTCTGTTGGAAATGCTAGTCGAAACACCAGTAGTGCTTCCAGACCTGCTGTCCCAACCGGACGGCTCACTTCCAACGAGCCCAGCAGTGTATCTCTTACACGCATAGAGGCTCTCAGTAGACTCGCACAGACAAAAGTCTTGTCTGAGCGGGCTGCCAACGTCCTGGCCAAGGCGAACAGGGATCCCACCAACGCTGCCTACAATTCAAGGTGGCGAGCATACACTGATTGGTGTAGCGTAAGGGAGATCGATCCATGCAATCCCTCTATTGGCCAGGTAGCAAACTCCTTCGTCCACCTGTTTGACGAAGTGGGTTTGTCCTATGCAGTGATCGTTGACTACAGGTCGGCCTTGTCCCCCTCCATTGAGAACGTATGTATAATATAAGAAGAGTTTGCACATGGCAAATTGGATGTTAAGGGAGTTAATATTCTCAATTTAGGCAGAGGGTTCTCGGAACCTGCCCATTCACATAGTTCACACCCACCATAGACTCCTTGCCCCCCCCCCCAACCACCCCACTCTTTCCGTAGCGTTGGTCTAGTCCTCGATGCGGAGAGAAAGGAACCAGAGTGAAGGTCAAGTTGAGGTGGCGTCGCCACATTACCTTGGTCACGTGGTGCGTGACGTAAGGGAACAAAATCTTGGGGTCATGGGGCTTCCCCTGACCTAGATTTTATCTCTCAGTACATTGGCAGAACCACACATGGCCACCATAAGTGGCGCCCTCTAGTGTCCAACCTGGCTTGGCAGCCTCAGTAGACCTACCAACAGAGTTTGCTCCTTCACCAATCGCAAGACTAATGCAATAATTTATTATAGTACCAAATGTGACCATGGCTTGAAGAATATAACCAATTCCTGTTAGAATGCATAAATTACCAAATGACACATCACAAATCACTGATCCTTAATTCAAAATAATTGTTGCAAAACTAGAACGCACACTGAAACATGTTGTGGTAGAAATCGGACTAGTATAAATGCTAACGGAAAGAAGTTAGTACCGCAGAATTTATGCGTCAGCAACAGCCATTTAAACTATATTGACACAGACAGCCTAGTGAAAAATTAACTAATTAATGTTGATAGTGGATCTACTAAGGGTACCTGGCCAAGTAAGCCACAACCTCCAGAAAGAAGAGTTTTAGATATCAAATCAATACAAATAAGTTGTTCGTAGTCAGTGACAATGACATACCAGGTAAACTAAAAGTATTTTGAAGCTTTTATATCGAGGCTTTCTTTTTCCGTATGAATGCAACATGCACACACTTCAGATAAAATACATTTTTATGCAAAATAAATAACAGTATAAAATAACATTGGGTAAAATATGTACATTCTTGTTTTGATGTGTACTCTGCCAGTATCTGGAGTTTATTTTGTATATTAGCTATTCCATTGTGTTAAAGGTGTTATTATCTGTCAAAAATATATGTAGTAAAATCAGGCATGAATTGGACATGCAACACTGTCTCAAATTCTGCTTTAGAACATGCCCACCACAACTAACCTAGGAAGTATGTTTGCTTTGACGCAGTGACAATGGATGCTATGAAATATTATATAAATGTATAAATTTGAAAAGGAAAGGACAGGAAAACTTAAATTGAGAAGTGGTTATTATCGAACAATTATGTAGGTGCATATAGTGTTTTCCTAAATGTCTACACACTATAAACAAGCAAGGCATGTACACACCATAAACAAGAAAGGCATGTACACACCATAAACAAGCAAGGCATGTACACACCATAACAAGTAAGGCATGTACACACTATAAACAAGCAAGGCATGTACACACTATAAACAAGAAAGGCATGTACACACTATAAACAAGCAAGGCATGTACACACTATAAACAAGCAAGGCATGTACACACCATAAACAAGAAAGGCATGTACACACCATAAATAAGCAAGGAATGTACACACTATAAACAAGAAAGGCATGTACACACCATAAACAAGCAAGGCATGTACACACCATAAACAAGCAAGGCATGTACACACCATAAACAAGCAAGGCATGTACACACCATAAACAAGTAAGGCATGTACACACTATAAACAAGCAAGGCATGTACACACCATAAACAAGCAAGGCATGTACACACTATAAACAAGAAAGGCATGTACACACCATAAACAAGCAAGGCATGTACACACTATAAACAAGCAAGGCATGTACACACTATAAACAAGCAAGGCATGTACACACTATAAACAAGCAAGGCATGTACACACCATAAACAAGCAAGGCATGTACACACCATAAACAAGCAAGGCATGTAAACACCATAGACAAGCAAGCCATGTACACACCATAAACAAGCAAGCCATGTACACACCATAAACAAGCAAGGCATGTACACACCATAAACAAGCAAGGCATGTACACACTATAAACAAGCAAGGCATGTACACACTATAAACAAGCAAGGAAGGCATGTACACACTATAAACAAGCAAGGCATGTACACACTATAAACAAGCAAGGCATGTACACACCATAAACAAGCAAGGCATGTACACACCATAAACAAGCAAGGCATGTAGCAAGGCATGTACACCATAAACAAGCAAGGCATGTACACACCATAACAAGCAAGGCATGTACACACTATAAACAAGCAAGGCATGAACACACTATAAACAAGCAAGGCATGTACACACTATAAACAAGCAAGGCATGTACACACCATAAACAAGCAAGGCATGTACACACCATAAACAAGCAAGGCATGTACACACTATAAACAAGCAAGGCATGTACACACTATAAACAAGCAAGGCATGTACACAATATAAACAAGCAAGGCATGTACACACTATAAACAAGCAAGGCATGTACACACTATAAACAAGCAAGGCATGTACACACTATAAACAAGCAAGGCATGTACACACTATAAACAAGCAAGGCATGTACACACTATAAACAAGCAAGGCATGTACACACTATCAACAAGCAAGGCATGTACACACCATAAACAAGCAAGGCATGTACTCACTATAAACAAGCAAGGCATGTACACACTATAAACAAGCAAGGCATGTACACACTATAAACAAGCAAGGCATGTACACACTATAAACAAGCAAGGCATGTACACACTATCAACAAGCAAGGCATGTACACACCATAAACAAGAAAGGCATGTACACACCATAAACAAGCAAGGCATGTACACACTATAAACAAGCAAGGCATGTACACACTATAAACAAGCAAGGCATGTACACACTATAAACAAGCAAGGCATGTACACAATATAAACAAGCAAGGCATGTACACACTATAAACAAGCAAGGCATGTACACACTATAAACAAGCAAGGCATGTACACACTATAAACAAGCAAGGCATGTACACACTATAAACAAGCAAGGCATGTACACACTATAAACAAGCAAGGCATGTACACACTATCAACAAGCAAGGCATGTACACACCATAAACAAGCAAGGCATGTACTCACTATAAACAAGCAAGGCATGTACACACTATAAACAAGCAAGGCATGTACACACTATAAACAAGCAAGGCATGTACACACTATAAACAAGCAAGGCATGTACACACTATAAACAAGCAAGGCATGTACACACTATAAACAAGCAAGGCATGTACACACTATAAACAAGCAAGGCATGTACACACTATAAACAAGCAAGGCATGTACACACTATAAACAAGCAAGGCATGTACACACTATAAACAAGCAAGGCATGTACACACCATAAACAAGCAAGGCATGTACACACTATAAACAAGCAAGGCATGTACACACCATAAACAAGCAAGGCATGTACACACTATAAACAAGCAAGGCATGTACACACCATAAACAAGCAAGGCATGTACACACTATAAACAAGCAAGGCATGTACACACTATAAACAAGCAAGGCATGTACACACCATAAACAAGCAAGGCATGTACACACCATAAACAAGCAAGGCATGTACTCACCATAAACAAGCAAGGCATGTACACACCATAAACAAGCAAGGCATGTACACACTATAAACAAGCAAGGCATGTACACACCATAAACAAGCAAGGCATGTACACACCATAAACAAGCAAGGCATGTACACACCATAAACAAGCAAGGCATGTACACACTATAAACAAGCAAGGCATGTACACACTATAAACAAGCAAGGAAGGCATGTACACACTATAAACAAGCAAGGCATGTACACACTATAAACAAGCAAGGCATGTACACACTATAAACAAGCAAGGCATGTACACACCATAAACAAGCAAGGCATGTACACACTATAAACAAGAAAGGCATGTACACACCATAAACAAGAAAGGCATGTACACACTATAAACAAGCAAGGCATGTACACACTATAAACAAGCAAGGCATGTACACATTATAAACAAGAAAGGCATGTACACACTATAAACAAGAAAGGCATGTACACACTATAAACAAGCAAGGCATGTACACACTATAAACAAGCAAGGCATGTACACCATAAACAAGCAAGGCATGTACACACCATAACAAGCAAGGCATGTACACACTATAAACAAGCAAGGCATGTACACACTATAAACAAGCAAGGCATGTACACACCATAAACAAGCAAAGCATGTACACACCATAAACAAGCAAGGCATGTACACACCATAAACAAGCAAGGCATGTACACACTATAAACAAGCAAGGCATGTACACACCATAAACAAGCAAGGCATATACACACTATAAACAAGCAAGGCATGTACACACTATAAACAAGAAAGGCATGTACACACCATAAAAAAGCAAGGCATGCACACACTATAAACAAGCAAGGCATGTACACACTATAAACAAGCAAGGCATGTACACACCATAAACAAGCAAGGCATGTACACATTATAAACAAGAAAGGCATGTACACACTATAAACAAGAAAGGCATGTACACACTATAAACAAGCAAGGCATGTACACACTATAAACAAGCAAGGCATGTACACCATAAACAAGCAAGGCATGTACACACCATAACAAGCAAGGCATGTACACACTATAAACAAGCAAGGCATGTACACACTATAAACAAGCAAGGCATGTACACACCATAAACAAGCAAAGCATGTACACACCATAAACAAGCAAGGCATGTACACACCATAAACAAGCAAGGCATGTACACACTATAAACAAGCAAGGCATGTACACACCATAAACAAGCAAGGCATATACACACTATAAACAAGCAAGGCATGTACACACTATAAACAAGAAAGGCATGTACACACCATAAAAAAGCAAGGCATGCACACACTATAAACAAGCAAGGCATGTACACACTATAAACAAGCAAGGCATGTACACACCATAAACAAGCAAGACATGTACACACTATAAACAAGCAAGGCATGTACACACTATAAACAAGCAAGGCATGTACACACTATAAACAAGCAAGGCATGTACACACTATAAACAAGAAAGGCATGTATGTACACACTATAAACAAGCAAGGCATGTACACACTATAAACAAGAAAGGCATGTACACACCATAAACAAGCAAGGCATATACACTATAAACAAGCAAGGCATGTACACACTATCAACAAGAAAGGCATGTACACACCATAAAAAAGCAAGGCATGTACACACTATAAACAAGCAAGGCATGTACACACTATAAACAAGCAAGGCATGTACACACCATAAACAAGAAAGGCATGTACACACTATAAACAAGCAAGGCATGTACACACTATAAACAAGCAAGGCATGTACACCATAAACAAGCAAGGCATGTACACACCATAACAAGCAAGGCATGTACACACTATAAACAAGCAAGGCATGAACACACTATAAACAAGCAAGGCATGTACACACTATAAACAAGCAAGGCATGTACACACCATAAACAAGCAAGGCATGTACACACCATAAACAAGCAAGGCATGTACACACTATAAACAAGCAAGGCATGTACACACTATAAACAAGCAAGGCATGTACACAATATAAACAAGCAAGGCATGTACACACTATAAACAAGCAAGGCATGTACACACTATAAACAAGCAAGGCATGTACACACTATAAACAAGCAAGGCATGTACACACTATAAACAAGCAAGGCATGTACACACTATAAACAAGCAAGGCATGTACACACTATAAACAAGCAAGGCATGTACACACCATAAACAAGCAAGGCATGTACACACTATAAACAAGCAAGGCATGTACACACTATAAACAAGCAAGGCATGTACACACTATAAACAAGCAAGGCATGTACACACTATAAACAAGCAAGGCATGTACACACTATAAACAAGCAAGGCATGTACACACTATCAACAAGCAAGGCATGTACACACCATAAACAAGCAAGGCATGTACTCACTATAAACAAGCAAGGCATGTACACACTATAAACAAGCAAGGCATGTACACACTATAAACAAGCAAGGCATGTACACACTATAAACAAGCAAGGCATGTACACACTATAAACAAGAAAGGCATGTACACACCATAAACAAGCAAGGCATGTACACACTATAAACAAGCAAGGCATGTACACACTATAAACAAGCAAGGCATGTACACACTATAAACAAGCAAGGCATGTACACACTATAAACAAGCAAGGCATGTACACACTATAAACAAGAAAGGCATGTACACACTATAAACAAGCAAGGCATGTACACACTATAATCAAGAAAGGCATGTACACACTATAAACAAGCAAGGCATGTACACACTATAAACAATCAAGGCATGTACACACCATAAACAAGCAAGGCATGTACACACCATAAACAAGCAAGGCATGTACACACCATAAACAAGCAAGGCATGTACACACCATAAACAAGCAAGGCATGTACACACTATAAACAAGCAAGGCATGTACACACCATAAACAAGCAAGGCATGTACACACTATAAACAAGCAAGGCATGTACACACTATAAACAAGCAAGGCATGTACACACCATAAACAAGCAAGGCATGTACACACCATAAACAAGCAAGGCATGTACTCACCATAAACAAGCAAGGCATGTACTCACCATAAACAAGCAAGGCATGTACACACTATAAACAAGCAAGGCATGTACACACCATAAACAAGCAAGGCATGTACACACCATAAACAAGCAAGGCATGTACACACCATAAACAAGCAAGGCATGTACACACTATAAACAAGCAAGGCATGTACACACTATAAACAAGCAAGGCATGTACACACTATAAACAAGCAAGGCATGTACTCACTATAAACAAGCAAGGCATGTACACACTTTAAACAAGCAAGGCATGTACACACTATAAACAAGCAAGGCATGTACACACTATCAACAAGAAAGGCATGTACACACTATAAACAAGCAAGGCATGCACACACTATAAACAAGCAAGGCATGTACACACTATAAACAAGAAAGGCATGTACACACTATAAACAAGAAAGGCATGTACATACTATAAACAAGCAAGGCATGTACACACTATCAACAAGAAAGGCATGTACACACTATAAACAAGCAAGGCATGTACACACTATAAACAAGAAAGGCATGTACACACTATAAACAAGAAAGGCATGTACACACCATAAACAAGCAAGGCATATACACACTATAAACAAGCAAGGCATGTACACACTATAAACAAGAAAGGCATGTACACACCATAAAAAAGCAAGGCATGTACACACTATAAACAAGCAAGGCATGTACACACTATAAACAAGCAAGGCATGTACACACCATAAACAAGCAAGGCATGTACACACTATAAACAAGCAAGGCATGTACACACTATAAACAAGCAAGGCATGTACACACCATAAACAAGCAAGGCATGTACACACCATAAACAAGCAAGGCATGTACACACTATAAACAAGAAAGGCATGTACACACTATAAACAAGCAAGGCATGTACACACCATCAACAAGAAAGGCATGTACACACTATAAACAAGCAAGGCATGTATACACACTATAAACAAGCAAGGCATGTACACACTATAAACAAGCAAGGCATGTACACACTATAAACAAGCAAGCCATGTACACACTATAAACAAGCAAGGCATGTACACACCATAAACAAGCAAGGCATGTACACACCATAAACAAGCAAGGCATGTACTCACCATAAACAAGCAAGGCATGTACTCACTATAAACAAGCAAGGCATGTACACACTATAAACAAGCAAGGCATGTACACACCATAAACAAGCAAGGCATGTACACACCATAAACAAGCAAGGCATGTACACACCATAAACAATCAAGGCATGTACACACTATAATCAAGCAAGGCATGTACACACTATAAACAAGCAAGGCATGTACACACTATAAACAAGCAAGGCACGTACACACCATAAACAAGCAAGGCATGTACACACCATAAACAAGCAAGGCATGTACACACCATAAACAAGCAAGGCATGTACACACTATCAACAAGAAAGGCATGTACACACTATAAACAAGCAAGGCATGTACACACTATAAACAAGAAAGGCATGTACACACTATAAACAAGAAAGGCATGTACACACCATAAACAAGCAAGGCATATACACACTATAAACAAGCAAGGCATGTACACACTATAAACAAGAAAGGCATGTACACACCATAAAAAAGCAAGGCATGTACACACTATAAACAAGCAAGGCATGTACACACTATAAACAAGCAAGGCATGTACACACCATAAACAAGCAAGGCATGTACACACTATAAACAAGCAAGGCATGTACACACTATAAACAAGCAAGGCATGTACACACTATAAACAAGCAAGGCATGTACACACTATAAACAAGAAAGGCATGTATGTACACACTATAAACAAGCAATGCATGTACACACTATAAACAAGAAAGGCATGTATGTACACACTATAAACAAGCAAGGCATGTACACACTATAAACAAGAAAGGCATGTACACACCATAAACAAGCAAGGCATATACACACTATAAACAAGCAAGGCATGTACAAACTATAAACAAGAAAGGCATGTACACACCATAAAAAAGCAAGGCATGTACACACTATAAACAAGCAAGGCATGTACACACTATAAACAAGCAAGGCATGTACACACCATAAACAAGCAAGGCATGTACACACTATAAACAAGCAAGGCATGTACACATTATAAACAAGCAAGGCATGTACACACTATAAACAAGCAAGGCATGTACACACCATAAACAAGCAAGGCATGTACACACCATAAACAAGCAAGGCATGTACACACCATAAACAAGCAAGGCATGTACACACTATAAACAAGAAAGGCATGTACACACTATAAACAAGCAAGGCATCTACACACCATCAACAAGAAAGGCATGTACACACTATAAACAAGCAAGGCATGTATACACACTATAAACAAGCAAGGCATGTACACACTATAAACAAGCAAGGCATGTACACACTATAAACAAGCAAGGCATGTACACACTATAAACAAGCAAGGCATGTACACACCATAAACAAGCAAGGCATGTACACACCATAAACAAGCAAGGCATGTACTCACCATAAACAAGCAAGGCATGTACTCACTATAAACAAGCAAGGCATATACACACTATAAACAAGCAAGGCATGTACACACCATAAACAAGCAAGGCATGTACACACCATAAACAAGCAAGGCATGTACACACCATAAACAAGCAAGGCATGTACACACTATAAACAAGCAAGGCATGTACACACTATAAACAAGCAAGGCATGTACACACTATAAACAAGCAAGGCATGTACACACTATAAACAAGCAAGGCATGTACACACTATAAACAAGCAAGGCATGTACACACTATAAACAAGCAAGGCATGTACACACCATAAACAAGCAAGGCATGTACACACCATAAACAAGCAAGGCATGTACACACTATAAACAAGAAAGGCATGTACACACTATAAACAAGCAAGGCATGTACACACCATCAACAAGAAAGGCATGTACACACTATAAACAAGCAAGGCATGTATACACACTATAAACAAGCAAGGCATGTACACACTATAAACAAGCAAGGCATGTACACACTATAAACAAGCAAGGCATGTACACACTATAAACAAGCAAGGCATGTACACACCATAAACAAGCAAGGCATGTACACACCATAAACAAGCAAGGCATGTACTCACCATAAACAAGCAAGGCATGCACTCACTATAAACAAGCAAGGCATGTACACACTATAAACAAGCAAGGCATGTACACACCATAAACAAGCAAGGCATGTACACACCATAAACAAGCAAGGCATGTACACACCATAAACAAGCAAGGCATGTACACACTATAAACAAGCAAGGCATGTACACACTATAAACAAGCAAGGCATGTACACACTATAAACAAGCAAGGCATGTACACACTATAATCAAGCAAGGCATGTACACACTATAAACAAGCAAGGCATGTACACACTATAAACAAGCAAGGCATGTACACACCATAAACAAGCAAGGCATGTACACACCATAAACAAGCAAGGCATGTACACACCATAAACAAGCAAGGCATGTACACACTATAAACAAGAAAGGCATGTACACTCCATACACAAGAAAGGCATGTACACACTATAAACAAGAAAGGCATGTACACACTATAAACAAGAAAGGCATGTACACACTATAAACAAGCAAGGCATGTACACACTATAAACAAGCAAGGCATGTACACACCATAAACAAGCAAGGCATGTACACACCATAACAAGCAAGGCATGTACACACTATCAACAAGCAAGGCATGAACACACTATAAACAAGCAAGGCATGTACACACCATAAACAAGCAAGGCATGTACACACCATAAACAAGCAAGGCATGTACACACCATAAACAAGCAAGGCATGTACACACTATAAACAAGCAAGGCATGTACACACTATAAACAAGCAAGGCATGTACACACCATAAACAAGCAAGGCATGTACACACCATAAACAAGCAAGGCATGTACTCACCATAAACAAGCAAGGCATGTACACACCATAAACAAGCAAGGCATGTACACACTATAAACAAGCAAGGCATGTACACACCATAAACAAGCAAGGCATGTACACACCATAAACAAGCAAGGCATGTACACACCATAAACAAGCAAGGCATGTACACACTATAAACAAGCAAGGCATGCACACACTATAAACAAGCAAGGAAGGCATGTACACACTATAAACAAGCAAGGCATGTACACACTATAAACAAGCAAGGCATGTACACACTATAAACAAGCAAGGCATGTACACACCATAAACAAGCAAGGCATGTACACACTATAAACAAGAAAGGCATGTACACACCATAAACAAGAAAGGCATGTACACACTATAAACAAGCAAGGCATGTACACACTATAAACAAGCAAGGCATGTACACATTATAAACAAGAAAGGCATGTACACACTATAAACAAGAAAGGCATGTACACACTATAACAAGCAAGGCATGTACACACTATAAACAAGCAAGGCATGTACACCATAAACAAGCAAGGCATGTACACACCATAACAAGCAAGGCATGTACACACTATAAACAAGCAAGGCATGTACACACTATAAACAAGCAAGGCATGTACACACCATAAACAAGCAAAGCATGTACACACCATAAACAAGCAAGGCATGTACACACCATAAACAAGCAAGGCATGTACACACTATAAACAAGCAAGGCATGTACACACCATAAACAAGCAAGGCATATACACACTATAAACAAGCAAGGCATGTACACACTATAAACAAGAAAGGCATGTACACACCATAAAAAAGCAAGGCATGCACACACTATAAACAAGCAAGGCATGTACACACTATAAACAAGCAAGGCATGTACACACCATAAACAAGCAAGGCATGTACACATTATAAACAAGAAAGGCATGTACACACTATAAACAAGAAAGGCATGTACACACTATAAACAAGCAAGGCATGTACACACTATAAACAAGCAAGGCATGTACACCATAAACAAGCAAGGCATGTACACACCATAACAAGCAAGGCATGTACACACTATAAACAAGCAAGGCATGTACACACTATAAACAAGCAAGGCATGTACACACCATAAACAAGCAAAGCATGTACACACCATAAACAAGCAAGGCATGTACACACCATAAACAAGCAAGGCATGTACACACTATAAACAAGCAAGGCATGTACACACCATAAACAAGCAAGGCATATACACACTATAAACAAGCAAGGCATGTACACACTATAAACAAGAAAGGCATGTACACACCATAAAAAAGCAAGGCATGCACACACTATAAACAAGCAAGGCATGTACACACTATAAACAAGCAAGGCATGTACACACCATAAACAAGCAAGACATGTACACACTATAAACAAGCAAGGCATGTGCACACTATAAACAAGCAAGGCATGTACACACTATAAACAAGCAAGGCATGTACACACTATAAACAAGAAAGGCATGTATGTACACACTATAAACAAGCAAGGCATGTACACACTATAAACAAGAAAGGCATGTACACACCATAAACAAGCAAGGCATATACACTATAAACAAGCAAGGCATGTACACACTATCAACAAGAAAGGCATGTACACACCATAAAAAAGCAAGGCATGTACACACTATAAACAAGCAAGGCATGTACACACTATAAACAAGCAAGGCATGTACACACCATAAACAAGAAAGGCATGTACACACTATAAACAAGCAAGGCATGTACACACTATAAACAAGCAAGGCATGTACACCATAAACAAGCAAGGCATGTACACACCATAACAAGCAAGGCATGTACACACTATAAACAAGCAAGGCACGAACACACTATAAACAAGCAAGGCATGTACACACTATAAACAAGCAAGGCATGTACACACCATAAACAAGCAAGGCATGTACACACCATAAACAAGCAAGGCATGTACACACTATAAACAAGCAAGGCATGAACACACTATAAACAAGCAAGGCATGTACACAATATAAACAAGCAAGGCATGTACACACTATAAACAAGCAAGGCATGTACACACTATAAACAAGCAAGGCATGTACACACTATAAACAAGCAAGGCATGTACACACTATAAACAAGCAAGGCATGTACACACTATAAACAAGCAAGGCATGTACACACTATCAACAAGCAAGGCATGTACACACCATAAACAAGCAAGGCATGTACACACCATGAACAAGCAAGGCATGTACACACTATAAACAAGCAAGGCATGTACACACTATAAACAAGCAAGGCATGTACACACTATAAACAAGCAAGGCATGTACACACTATAAACAAGCAAGGCATGTACACACTATCAACAAGCAAGGCATGTACACACTATAAACAAGCAAGGCATGTACACACCATAAACAAGCAAGGCATGTACTCACTATAAACAAGCAAGGCATGTACACACTATAAACAAGCAAGGCATGTACACACTATAAACAAGCAAGGCATGTACACACTATAAACAAGCAAGGCATGTACACACTATAAACAAGAAAGGCATGTACACACCATAAACAAGCAAGGCATGTACACACTATAAACAAGCAAGGCATGTACACACTATAAACAAGCAAGGCATGTACACACTATAAACAAGCAAGGCATGTACACACTATAAACAAGCAAGGCATGTACACACTATAAACAAGAAAGGCATGTACACACTATAAACAAGCAAGGCATGTACACACTATAATCAAGAAAGGCATGTACACACTATAAACAAGCAAGGCATGTACACACTATAAACAAGCAAGGCATGTACACACCATAAACAAGCAAGGCATGTACACACCATAAACAAGCAAGGCATGTACACACCATAAACAAGCAAGGCATGTACACACCATAAACAAGCAAGGCATGTACACACTATAAACAAGCAAGGCATGTACACACCATAAACAAGCAAGGCATGTACACACTATAAACAAGCAAGGCATGTACACACTATAAACAAGCAAGGCATGTACACACTATAAACAAGCAAGGCATGTACACACCATAAACAAGCAAGGCATGTACTCACCATAAACAAGCAAGGCATGTACTCACCATAAACAAGCAAGGCATGTACACACTATAAACAAGCAAGGCATGTACACACTATAAACAAGCAAGGCATGTACACACCATAAACAAGCAAGGCATGTACACACCATAAACAAGCAAGGCATGTACACACTATAAACAAGCAAGGCATGTACACACTATAAACAAGCAAGGCATGTACACACTATAAACAAGCAAGGCATGTACTCACTATAAACAAGCAAGGCATGTACACACTTTAAACAAGCAAGGCATGTACACACTATAAACAAGCAAGGCATGTACACACTATCAACAAGAAAGGCATGTACACACTATAAACAAGCAAGGCATGCACACACTATAAACAAGCAAGGCATGTACACACTATAAACAAGAAAGGCATGTACACACTATAAACAAGAAAGGCATGTACATACTATAAACAAGCAAGGCATGTACACACTATCAACAAGAAAGGCATGTACACACTATAAACAAGCAAGGCATGTACACACTATAAACAAGAAAGGCATGTACACACTATAAACAAGAAAGGCATGTACACACCATAAACAAGCAAGGCATATACACACTATAAACAAGCAAGGCATGTACACACTATAAACAAGAAAGGCATGTACACACCATAAAAAAGCAAGGCATGTACACACTATAAACAAGCAAGGCATGTACACACTATAAACAAGCAAGGCATGTACACACCATAAACAAGCAAGGCATGTACACACTATAAACAAGCAAGGCATGTACACACTATAAACAAGCAAGGCATGTACACACCATAAACAAGCAAGGCATGTACACACCATAAACAAGCAAGGCATGTACACACTATAAACAAGAAAGGCATGTACACACTATAAACAAGCAAGGCATGTACACACCATCAACAAGAAAGGCATGTACACACTATAAACAAGCAAGGCATGTATACACACTATAAACAAGCAAGGCATGTACACACTATAAACAAGCAAGGCATGTACACACTATAAACAAGCAAGGCATGTACACACTATAAACAAGCAAGGCATGTACACACCATAAACAAGCAAGGCATGTACACACCATAAACAAGCAAGGCATGTACTCACCATAAACAAGCAAGGCATGTACTCACTATAAACAAGCAAGGCATGTACACACTATAAACAAGCAAGGCATGTACACACCATAAACAAGCAAGGCATGTACACACCATAAACAAGCAAGGCATGTACACACCATAAACAAGCAAGGCATGTACACACTATAATCAAGCAAGGCATGTACACACTATAAACAAGCAAGGCATGTACACACTATAAACAAGCAAGGCATGTACACACCATAAACAAGCAAGGCATGTACACACCATAAACAAGCAAGGCATGTACACACCATAAACAAGCAAGGCATGTACACACTATCAACAAGAAAGGCATGTACACACTATAAACAAGCAAGGCATGTACACACTATAAACAAGAAAGGCATGTACACACTATAAACAAGAAAGGCATGTACACACCATAAACAAGCAAGGCATATACACACTATAAACAAGCAAGGCATGTACACACTATAAACAAGAAAGGCATGTACACACCATAAAAAAGCAAGGCATGTACACACTATAAACAAGCAAGGCATGTACACACTATAAACAAGCAAGGCATGTACACACCATAAACAAGCAAGGCATGTACACACTATAAACAAGCAAGGCATGTATACACTATAAACAAGCAAGGCATGTACACACTATAAACAAGCAAGGCATGTACACACTATAAACAAGAAAGGCATGTATGTACACACTATAAACAAGCAAGGCATGTACACACTATAAACAAGAAAGGCATGTATGTACACACTATAAACAAGCAAGGCATGTACACACTATAAACAAGAAAGGCATGTACACACCATAAACAAGCAAGGCATATACACACTATAAACAAGCAAGGCATGTACACACTATAAACAAGCAAGGCATGTACACACTATAAACAAGCAAGGCATGTACACACCATAAACAAGCAAGGCATGTACACACTATAAACAAGCAAGGCATGTACACACTATAAACAAGCAAGGCATGTACACACTATAAACAAGCAAGGCATGTACACACCATAAACAAGCAAGGCATGTACACACCATAAACAAGCAAGGCATGTACACACCATAAACAAGCAAGGCATGTACACACTATAAACAAGAAAGGCATGTACACACTATAAACAAGCAAGGCATGTACACACCATCAACAAGAAAGGCATGTACACACTATAAACAAGCAAGGCATGTATACACACTATAAACAAGCAAGGCATGTACACACTATAAACAAGCAAGGCATGTACACACTATAAACAAGCAAGGCATGTACACACTATAAACAAGCAAGGCATGTACACACCATAAACAAGCAAGGCATGTACACACCATAAACAAGCAAGGCATGTACTCACCATAAACAAGCAAGGCATGTACTCACTATAAACAAGCAAGGCATGTACACACTATAAACAAGCAAGGCATGTACACACCATAAACAAGCAAGGCATGTACACACCATAAACAAGCAAGGCATGTATACACCATAAACAAGCAAGGCATGTACACACTATAAACAAGCAAGGCATGTACACACTATAAACAAGCAAGGCATGTACACACTATAAACAAGCAAGGCATGTACACACTATAAACAAGCAAGGCATGTACACACTATAAACAAGCAAGGCATGTACACACTATAAACAAGCAAGGCATGTACACACCATAAACAAGCAAGGCATGTACACACCATAAACAAGCAAGGCATGTACACACTATAAACAAGAAAGGCATGTACACACTATAAACAAGCAAGGCATGTACACACCATCAACAAGAAAGGCATGTACACACTATAAACAAGCAAGGCATGTATACACACTATAAACAAGCAAGGCATGTACACACTATAAACAAGCAAGGCATGTACACACTATAAACAAGCAAGGCATGTACACACTATAAACAAGCAAGGCATGTACACACCATAAACAAGCAAGGCATGTACACACCATAAACAAGCAAGGCATGTACTCACCATAAACAAGCAAGGCATGTACTCACTATAAACAAGCAAGGCATGTACACACTATAAACAAGCAAGGCATGTACACACCATAAACAAGCAAGGCATGTACACACCATAAACAAGCAAGGCATGTACACACCATAAACAAGCAAGGCATGTACACACTATAAACAAGCAAGGCATGTACACACTATAAACAAGCAAGGCATGTACACACTATAAACAAGCAAGGCATGTACACACTATAATCAAGCAAGGCATGTACACACTATAAACAAGCAAGGCATGTACACACTATAAACAAGCAAGGCATGTACACACCATAAACAAGCAAGGCATGTACACACCATAAACAAGCAAGGCATGTACACACCATAAACAAGCAAGGCATGTACACACTATAAACAAGAAAGGCATGTACACTCCATACACAAGAAAGGCATGTACACACTATAAACAAGAAAGGCATGTACACACTATAAACAAGAAAGGCATGTACACACTATAAACAAGCAAGGCATGTACACACTATAAACAAGCAAGGCATGTACACACCATAAACAAGCAAGGCATGTACACACCATAACAAGCAAGGCATGTACACACTATCAACAAGCAAGGCATGAACACACTATAAACAAGCAAGGCATGTACACACCATAAACAAGCAAGGCATGTACACACCATAAACAAGCAAGGCATGTACACACCATAAACAAGCAAGGCATGTACACACCATAAACAAGCAAGGCATGTACACACCATAAACAAGCAAGGCATGTACACACTATAAACAAGCAAGGCATGTACACACTATAAACAAGCAAGGCATGTACACACCATAAACAAGCAAGGCATGTACACACCATAAACAAGCAAGGCATGTACACACCGTAAACAAGCAAGGCATGTACACACCATAAACAAGCAAGGCATGTACACACTATAAACAAGCAAGGCATGTACACACTATCAACAAGCAAGGCATGTACACACCATAAACAAGCAAGGCATGTACACACCATAAACAAGCAAGGCATGTACTCACTATAAACAAGCAAGGCATGTACACACTATAAACAAGCAAGGCATGTACTCACTATAAACAAGCAAGGCATGTACACACCATAAACAAGCAAGGCATGTACTCACTATAAACAAGCAAGGCATGTACACACTATAAACAAGCAAGGCATGTACTCACTATAAACAAGCAAGGCATGTACACACTATAAACAAGCAAGGCATGTACACACTATAATCAAGAAAGGCATGTACACACTATAAACAAGCAAGGCATGTACACACTATAAACAAGCAAGGCATGTACACACCATAAACAAGCAAGGCATGTACACACCATAAACAAGCAAGGCATGTACACACCATAAACAAGCAAGGCATGTACACACCATAAACAAGCAAGGCATGTACACACTATAAACAAGCAAGGCATGTACACACCATAAACAAGCAAGGCATGTACACACTATAAACAAGCAAGGCATGTACACACTATAAACAAGCAAGGCATGTACACACTATAAACAAGCAAGGCATGTACACACCATAAACAAGCAAGGCATGTACTCACCATAAACAAGCAAGGCATGTACTCACCATAAACAAGCAAGGCATGTACACACCATAAACAAGCAAGGCATGTACACACTATAAACAAGCAAGGCATGTACACACTATAAACAAGCAAGGCATGTACACACCACAAACAAGCAAGGCATGTACACACCATAAACAAGCAAGGCATGTACACACTATAAACAAGCAAGGCATGTACACACTATAAACAAGCAAGGCATGTACACTATAAACAAGCAAGGCATGTACTCACTATAAACAAGCAAGGCATGTACACACTTTAAACAAGCAAGGCATGTACACACTATAAACAAGCAAGGCATGTACACACTATCAACAAAAAAGGCATGTACACACTATAAACAAGCAAGGCATGCACACACTATAAACAAGCAAGGCATGTACACACTATAAACAAGAAAGGCATGTACACACTATAAACAAGAAAGGCATGTACATACTATAAACAAGCAAGGCATGTACACACTATCAACAAGAAAGGCATGTACACACTATAAACAAGCAAGACATGTACACACTATAAACAAGAAAGGCATGTACACACTATAAACAAGAAAGGCATGTACACACCATAAACAAGCAAGGCATATACACACTATAAACAAGCAAGGCATGTACACACTATAAACAAGAAAGGCATGTACACACCATAAAAAAGCAAGGCATGTACACACTATAAACAAGCAAGGCATGTACACACTATAAACAAGCAAGGCATGTACACACCATAAACAAGCAAGGCATGTACACACTATAAACAAGCAAGGCATGTACACACTATAAACAAGCAAGGCATGTACACACCATAAACAAGCAAGGCATGTACACACCATAAACAAGCAAGGCATGTACACACTATAAACAAGAAAGGCATGTACACACTATAAACAAGCAAGGCATGTACACACCATCAACAAGAAAGGCATGTACACACTATAAACAAGCAAGGCATGTATACACACTATAAACAAGCAAGGCATGTACACACTATAAACAAGCAAGGCATGTACACACTATAAACAAGCAAGGCATGTACACACTATAAACAAGCAAGGCATGTACACACCATAAACAAGCAAGGCATGTACACACCATAAACAAGCAAGGCATGTACTCACCATAAACAAGCAAGGCATGTACTCACTATAAACAAGCAAGGCATGTACACACTATAAACAAGCAAGGCATGTACACACCATAAACAAGCAAGGCATGTACACACCATAAACAAGCAAGGCATGTACACACCATAAACAAGCAAGGCATGTACACACTATAATCAAGCAAGGCATGTACACACTATAAACAAGCAAGGCATGTACACAATATAAACAAGCAAGGCATGTACACACCATAAACAAGCAAGGCATGTACACACCATAAACAAGCAAGGCATTTACACACCATAAACAAGCAAGGCATGTACACACTATCAACAAGAAAGGCATGTACACACTATAAACAAGCAAGGCATGTACACACTATAAACAAGAAAGGCATGTACACACTATAAACAAGAAAGGCATGTACACACCATAAACAAGCAAGGCATATACACACTATAAACAAGCAAGGCATGTACACACTATAAACAAGAAAGGCATGTACACACCATAAAAAAGCAAGGCATGTACACACTATAAACAAGCAAGGCATGTACACACTATAAACAAGCAAGGCATGTACACACCATAAACAAGCAAGGCATGTACACACTATAAACAAGCAAGGCATGTACACACTATAAACAAGCAAGGCATGTACACACCATAAACAAGCAAGGCATGTACACACCATAAACAAGCAAGGCATGTACACACTATAAACAAGCAAGGCATGTACACACTATAAACAAGCAAGGCATGTACACACTATAAACAAGCAAGGCATGTACACACTATAATCAAGCAAGGCATGTACACACTATAAACAAGCAAGGCATGTACACACTATAAACAAGCAAGGCATGTACACACCATAAACAAGCAAGGCATGTACACACCATAAACAAGCAAGGCATGTACACACCATAAACAAGCAAGGCATGTACACACTATAAACAAGAAAGGCATGTACACTCCATACACAAGAAAGGCATGTACACACTATAAACAAGAAAGGCATGTACACACTATAAACAAGAAAGGCATGTACACACTATAAACAAGCAAGGCATGTACACACTATAAACAAGCAAGGCATGTACACACCATAAACAAGCAAGGCATGTACACACCATAACAAGCAAGGCATGTACACACTATCAACAAGCAAGGCATGAACACACTATAAACAAGCAAGGCATGTACACACCATAAACAAGCAAGGCATGTACACACCATAAACAAGCAAGGCATGTACACACCATAAACAAGCAAGGCATGTACACACCATAAACAAGCAAGGCATGTACACACCATAAACAAGCAAGGCATGTACACACTATAAACAAGCAAGGCATGTACACACTATAAACAAGCAAGGCATGTACACACCATAAACAAGCAAGGCATGTACACACCATAAACAAGCAAGGCATGTACACACCGTAAACAAGCAAGGCATGTACACACCATAAACAAGCAAGGCATGTACACACTATAAACAAGCAAGGCATGTACACACTATCAACAAGCAAGGCATGTACACACCATAAACAAGCAAGGCATGTACACACCATAAACAAGCAAGGCATGTACTCACTATAAACAAGCAAGGCATGTACACACTATAAACAAGCAAGGCATGTACTCACTATAAACAAGCAAGGCATGTACACACCATAAACAAGCAAGGCATGTACTCACTATAAACAAGCAAGGCATGTACACACTATAAACAAGCAAGGCATGTACTCACTATAAACAAGCAAGGCATGTACACACTATAAACAAGAAAGGCATGTACACACTATAAACAAGCAAGGCATGTACACACTATAATCAAGAAAGGCATGTACACACTATAAACAAGCAAGGCATGTACACACTATAAACAAGCAAGGCATGTACACACCATAAACAAGCAAGGCATGTACACACCATAAACAAGCAAGGCATGTACACACCATAAACAAGCAAGGCATGTACACACCATAAACAAGCAAGGCATGTACACACTATAAACAAGCAAGGCATGTACACACCATAAACAAGCAAGGCATGTACACACTATAAACAAGCAAGGCATGTACACACTATAAACAAGCAAGGCATGTACACACTATAAACAAGCAAGGCATGTACACACCATAAACAAGCAAGGCATGTACTCACCATAAACAAGCAAGGCATGTACTCACCATAAACAAGCAAGGCATGTACACACCATAAACAAGCAAGGCATGTACACACTATAAACAAGCAAGGCATGTACACACTATAAACAAGCAAGGCATGTACACACCACAAACAAGCAAGGCATGTACACACCATAAACAAGCAAGGCATGTACACACTATAAACAAGCAAGGCATGTACACACTATAAACAAGCAAGGCATGTACACTATAAACAAGCAAGGCATGTACTCACTATAAACAAGCAAGGCATGTACACACTTTAAACAAGCAAGGCATGTACACACTATAAACAAGCAAGGCATGTACACACTATCAACAAAAAAGGCATGTACACACTATAAACAAGCAAGGCATGCACACACTATAAACAAGCAAGGCATGTACACACTATAAACAAGAAAGGCATGTACACACTATAAACAAGAAAGGCATGTACATACTATAAACAAGCAAGGCATGTACACACTATCAACAAGAAAGGCATGTACACACTATAAACAAGCAAGACATGTACACACTATAAACAAGAAAGGCATGTACACACTATAAACAAGAAAGGCATGTACACACCATAAACAAGCAAGGCATATACACACTATAAACAAGCAAGGCATGTACACACTATAAACAAGAAAGGCATGTACACACCATAAAAAAGCAAGGCATGTACACACTATAAACAAGCAAGGCATGTACACACTATAAACAAGCAAGGCATGTACACACCATAAACAAGCAAGGCATGTACACACTATAAACAAGCAAGGCATGTACACACTATAAACAAGCAAGGCATGTACACACCATAAACAAGCAAGGCATGTACACACCATAAACAAGCAAGGCATGTACACACTATAAACAAGAAAGGCATGTACACACTATAAACAAGCAAGGCATGTACACACCATCAACAAGAAAGGCATGTACACACTATAAACAAGCAAGGCATGTATACACACTATAAACAAGCAAGGCATGTACACACTATAAACAAGCAAGGCATGTACACACTATAAACAAGCAAGGCATGTACACACTATAAACAAGCAAGGCATGTACACACCATAAACAAGCAAGGCATGTACACACCATAAACAAGCAAGGCATGTACTCACCATAAACAAGCAAGGCATGTACTCACTATAAACAAGCAAGGCATGTACACACTATAAACAAGCAAGGCATGTACACACCATAAACAAGCAAGGCATGTACACACCATAAACAAGCAAGGCATGTACACACCATAAACAAGCAAGGCATGTACACACTATAATCAAGCAAGGCATGTACACACTATAAACAAGCAAGGCATGTACACAATATAAACAAGCAAGGCATGTACACACCATAAACAAGCAAGGCATGTACACACCATAAACAAGCAAGGCATGTACACACCATAAACAAGCAAGGCATGTACACACTATCAACAAGAAAGGCATGTACACACTATAAACAAGCAAGGCATGTACACACTATAAACAAGAAAGGCATGTACACACTATAAACAAGAAAGGCATGTACACACCATAAACAAGCAAGGCATATACACACTATAAACAAGCAAGGCATGTACACACTATAAACAAGAAAGGCATGTACACACCATAAAAAAGCAAGGCATGTACACACTATAAACAAGCAAGGCATGTACACACTATAAACAAGCAAGGCATGTACACACCATAAACAAGCAAGGCATGTACACACTATAAACAAGCAAGGCATGTACACACTATAAACAAGCAAGGCATGTACACACTATAAACAAGCAAGGCATGTACACACTATAAACAAGAAAGGCATGTATGTACACACTATAAACAAGCAAGGCATGTACACACTATAAACAAGAAAGGCATGTATGTACACACTATAAACAAGCAAGGCATGTACACACTATAAACAAGAAAGGCATGTACACACCATAAACAAGCAAGGCATATACACACTATAAACAAGCAAGGCATGTACAAACTATAAACAAGAAAGGCATGTACACACCATAAAAAAGCAAGGCATGTACACACTATAAACAAGCAAGGCATGTACACACTATAAACAAGCAAGGCATGTACACACCATAAACAAGCAAGGCATGTACACACTATAAACAAGAAAGGCATGTATGTACACACTATAAACAAGCAAGGCATGTACACACTATAAACAAGCAAGGCATGTACACACCATAAACAAGCAAGGCATGTACACACTATAAACAAGCAAGGCATGTACACACTATAAACAAGCAAGGCATGTACACACCATAAACAAGCAAGGCATGTACACACCATAAACAAGCAAGGCATGTACACACTATAAACAAGAAAGGCATGTACACACTATAAACAAGCAAGGCATGTACACACCATCAACAAGAAAGGCATGTACACACTATAAACAAGCAAGGCATGTATACACACTATAAACAAGCAAGGCATGTACACACTATAAACAAGCAAGGCATGTACACACTATAAACAAGCAAGGCATGTACACACTATAAACAAGCAAGGCATGTACACACCATAAACAAGCAAGGCATGTACACACCATAAACAAGCAAGGCATGTACTCACCATAAACAAGCAAGGCATGTACTCACTATAAACAAGCAAGGCATGTACACACTATAAACAAGCAAGGCATGTACACACCATAAACAAGCAAGGCATGTACACACCATAAACAAGCAAGGCATGTACACACCATAAACAAGCAAGGCATGTACACACTATAATCAAGCAAGGCATGTACACACTATAAACAAGCAAGGCATGTACACAATATAAACAAGCAAGGCATGTACACACCATAAACAAGCAAGGCATGTACACACCATAAACAAGCAAGGCATGTACACACCATAAACAAGCAAGGCATGTACACACTATCAACAAGAAAGGCATGTACACACTATAAACAAGCAAGGCATGTACACACTATAAACAAGAAAGGCATGTACACACTATAAACAAGAAAGGCATGTACACACCATAAACAAGCAAGGCATATACACACTATAAACAAGCAAGGCATGTACACACTATAAACAAGAAAGGCATGTACACACCATAAAAAAGCAAGGCATGTACACACTATAAACAAGCAAGGCATGTACACACTATAAACAAGCAAGGCATGTACACACCATAAACAAGCAAGGCATGTACACACTATAAACAAGCAAGGCATGTACACACTATAAACAAGCAAGGCATGTACACACTATAAACAAGCAAGGCATGTACACACTATAAACAAGAAAGGCATGTATGTACACACTATAAACAAGCAAGGCATGTACACACTATAAACAAGAAAGGCATGTATGTACACACTATAAACAAGCAAGGCATGTACACACTATAAACAAGAAAGGCATGTACACACCATAAACAAGCAAGGCATATACACACTATAAACAAGCAAGGCATGTACAAACTATAAACAAGAAAGGCATGTACACACCATAAAAAAGCAAGGCATGTACACACTATAAACAAGCAAGGCATGTACACACTATAAACAAGCAAGGCATGTACACACCATAAACAAGCAAGGCATGTACACACTATAAACAAGCAAGGCATGTACACACTATAAACAAGCAAGGCATGTACACACTATAAACAAGCAAGGCATGTACACACCATAAACAAGCAAGGCATGTACACACCATAAACAAGCAAGGCATGTACACACCATAAACAAGCAAGGCATGTACACACTATAAACAAGAAAGGCATGTACACACTATAAACAAGCAAGGCATGTACACACCATCAACAAGAAAGGCATGTACACACTATAAACAAGCAAGGCATGTATACACACTATAAACAAGCAAGGCATGTACACACTATAAACAAGCAAGGCATGTACACACTATAAACAAGCAAGGCATGTACACACTATAAACAAGCAAGGCATGTACACACCATAAACAAGCAAGGCATGTACACACCATAAACAAGCAAGGCATGTACTCACCATAAACAAGCAAGGCATGTACTCACTATAAACAAGCAAGGCATGTACACACTATAAACAAGCAAGGCATGTACACACCATAAACAAGCAAGGCATGTACACACCTTAAACAAGCAAGGCATGTACACACCATAAACAAGCAAGGCATGTACACACTATAAACAAGCAAGGCATGTACACACTATAAACAAGCAAGGCATGTACACACTATTAACAAGCAAGGCATGTACACACTATAAACAAGCAAGGCATGTACACACTATAAACAAGCAAGGCATGTACACACCATAAACAAGCAAGGCATGTACACACCATAAACAAACAAGGCATGTACACACTATAAACAAGAAAGGCATGTACACACTATAAACAAGCAAGGCATGTACACACCATCAACAAGAAAGGCATGTACACACTATAAACAAGCAAGGCATGTATACACACTATAAACAAGCAAGGCATGTACACACTATAAACAAGCAAGGCATGTACACACTATAAACAAGCAAGGCATGTACACACTATAAACAAGCAAGGCATGTACACACCATAAACAAGCAAGGCATGTACACACCATAAACAAGCAAGGCATGTACTCACCATAAACAAGCAAGGCATGTACTCACTATAAACAAGCAAGGCATGTACACACTATAAACAAGCAAGGCATGTACACACCATAAACAAGCAAGGCATGTACACACCATAAACAAGCAAGGCATGTACACACCATAAACAAGCAAGGCATGTACACACTATAAACAAGCAAGGCATGTACACACTATAAACAAGCAAGGCATGTATACACTATAAACAAGCAAGGCATGTACACACTATAAACAAGCAAGGCATGTACACACTATAATCAAGCAAGGCATGTACACACTATAAACAAGCAAGGCATGTACACACCATAAACAAGCAAGGCATGTACACACCATAAACAAGCAAGGCATGTACACACCATAAACAAGCAAGGCATGTACACACTATAAACAAGAAAGGCATGTACACTCCATACACAAGAAAGGCATGTACACACTATAAACAAGAAAGGCATGTACACACTATAAACAAGAAAGGCATGTACACACTATAAACAAGCAAGGCATGTACACACTATAAACAAGCAAGGCATGTACACACCATAAACAAGCAAGGCATGTACACACCATAACAAGCAAGGCATGTACACACTATCAACAAGCAAGGCATGAACACACTATAAACAAGCAAGGCATGTACACACCATAAACAAGCAAGGCATGTACACACCATAAACAAGCAAGGCATGTACACACCATAAACAAGCAAGGCATGTACACACCATAAACAAGCAAGGCATGTACACACCATAAACAAGCAAGGCATGTACACACTATAAACAAGCAAGGCATGTACACACTATAAACAAGCAAGGCATGTACACACCATAAACAAGCAAGGCATGTACACACCATAAACAAGCAAGGCATGTACACACCATAAACAAGCAAGGCATGTACACACCATAAACAAGCAAGGCATGTACACACTATAAACAAGCAAGGCATGTACACACTATCAACAAGCAAGGCATGTACACACTATCAACAAGCAAGGCATGTACACACCATAAACAAGCAAGGCATGTACACACCATAAACAAGCAAGGCATGTACTCACTATAAACAAGCAAGGCATGTACACACTATAAACAAGCAAGGCATGTACTCACTATAAACAAGCAAGGCATGTACACACCATAAACAAGCAAGGCATGTACTCACTATAAACAAGCAAGGCATGTACACACTATAAACAAGCAAGGCATGTACTCACTATAAACAAGCAAGGCATGTACACACTATAAACAAGCAAGGCATGTACACACTATAAACAAGCAAGGCATGTACACACTATAAACAAGCAAGGCATGTACACACTATAAACAAGCAAGGCATGTACACACTATAAACAAGCATGGCATGTACACACCATAAACAAGCAAGGCATGTACACACCATAAACAAGCAAGGCATGTACACACCATAAACAAGCAAGGCATGTACACACTATAAACAAGACAGGCATGTACACTCCATAAACAAGAAAGGCATGTACACACTATAAACAAGCAAGGCATGTACACACTATAAACAAGCAAGGCATGTACACACTATAAACAAGAAAGGCATGTACACACTATAAACAAGAAAGGCATGTACACACTATAAACAAGCAAGGCATGTACACACTATAAACAAGCAAGGCATGTACACACTATAAACAAGCAAGGCATGTATACACTATAAACAAGCAAGGCATGTACACACTATAAACAAGCAAGGCATGTACACACTATAATCAAGCAAGGCATGTACACACTATAAACAAGCAAGGCATGTACACACCATAAACAAGCAAGGCATGTACACACCATAAACAAGCAAGGCATGTACACACCATAAACAAGCAAGGCATGTACACACTATAAACAAGAAAGGCATGTACACTCCATACACAAGAAAGGCATGTACACACTATAAACAAGAAAGGCATGTACACACTATAAACAAGAAAGGCATGTACACACTATAAACAAGCAAGGCATGTACACACTATAAACAAGCAAGGCATGTACACACCATAAACAAGCAAGGCATGTACACACCATAACAAGCAAGGCATGTACACACTATCAACAAGCAAGGCATGAACACACTATAAACAAGCAAGGCATGTACACACCATAAACAAGCAAGGCATGTACACACCATAAACAAGCAAGGCATGTACACACCATAAACAAGCAAGGCATGTACACACCATAAACAAGCAAGGCATGTACACACCATAAACAAGCAAGGCATGTACACACTATAAACAAGCAAGGCATGTACACACTATAAACAAGCAAGGCATGTACACACCATAAACAAGCAAGGCATGTACACACCATAAACAAGCAAGGCATGTACACACCATAAACAAGCAAGGCATGTACACACCATAAACAAGCAAGGCATGTACACACTATAAACAAGCAAGGCATGTACACACTATCAACAAGCAAGGCATGTACACACTATCAACAAGCAAGGCATGTACACACCATAAACAAGCAAGGCATGTACACACCATAAACAAGCAAGGCATGTACTCACTATAAACAAACAAGGCATGTACACACTATAAACAAGCAAGGCATGTACTCACTATAAACAAGCAAGGCATGTACACACCATAAACAAGCAAGGCATGTACTCACTATAAACAAGCAAGGCATGTACACACTATAAACAAGCAAGGCATGTACTCACTATAAACAAGCAAGGCATGTACACACTATAAACAAGCAAGGCATGTACACACTATAAACAAGCAAGGCATGTACACACTATAAACAAGCAAGGCATGTACACACTATAAACAAGCAAGGCATGTACACACTATAAACAAGCATGGCATGTACACACCATAAACAAGCAAGGCATGTACACACCATAAACAAGCAAGGCATGTACACACCATAAACAAGCAAGGCATGTACACACTATAAACAAGACAGGCATGTACACTCCATAAACAAGAAAGGCATGTACACACTATAAACAAGCAAGGCATGTACACACTATAAACAAGCAAGGCATGTACACACTATAAACAAGAAAGGCATGTACACACTATAAACAAGAAAGGCATGTACACACTATAAACAAGCAAGGCATGTACACACTATAAACAAGCAAGGCATGTACACACCATAAACAAGCATGGCATGTACACACCATAAACAAGCAAGGCATGTACACACCATAAACAAGCAAGGCATGTACACACTATAAACAAGCAAGGCATGTACACACTATAAACAAGCAAGGCATGTACACACCATAAACAAGCAAGGCATGTACACACCATAAACAAGCAAGGCATGTACACACCATAAACAAGCAAGGCATGTACACACCATAAACAAGCAAGGCATGTACACACTATAAACAAGCAAGGCATGTACACACTATCAACAAGCAAGGCATGTACACACTATCAACAAGCAAGGCATGTACACACCATAAACAAGCAAGGCATGTACACACCATAAACAAGCAAGGCATGTACTCACTATAAACAAGCAAGGCATGTACACACTATAAACAAGCAAGGCATGTACTCACTATAAACAAGCAAGGCATGTACACACCATAAACAAGCAAGGCATGTACTCACTATAAACAAGCAAGGCATGTACACACTATAAACAAGCAAGGCATGTACTCACTATAAACAAGCAAGGCATGTACACACTATAAACAAGCAAGGCATGTACACACTATAAACAAGCAAGGCATGTACACACTATAAACAAGCAAGGCATGTACACACTATAAACAAGCAAGGCATGTACACACTATAAACAAGCATGGCATGTACACACCATAAACAAGCAAGGCATGTACACACCATAAACAAGCAAGGCATGTACACACCATAAACAAGCAAGGCATGTACACACTATAAACAAGACAGGCATGTACACTCCATAAACAAGAAAGGCATGTACACACTATAAACAAGCAAGGCATGTACACACTATAAACAAGCAAGGCATGTACACACTATAAACAAGAAAGGCATGTACACACTATAAACAAGAAAGGCATGTACACACTATAAACAAGCAAGGCATGTACACACTATAAACAAGCAAGGCATGTACACACCATAAACAAGCAAGGCATGTACACACCATAACAAGCAAGGCATGTACGAGGTATGTAAATCTGTCGAAATGGACATAGTGCGAGTGGTTAGTGCTAGTAGCACTAATCCGAAAAAGTACTAGATCTAGTGCTAAAATGGCACTAGATCTAGTGCAAAAACGGCACTAGATCTAGTGCTAAAATGTACATAGTGCGAGTGGCATTGATATTGCGTTGTCAACGACGTCAAGACATCCCGTGATTCTCTGAAAATAAATTAATATTTACGTAAAATTGTTGTATCTTTCATTCATTGGAAATGTGCTACAGTGGGAAAATTGAGAATGTCATTGTCCACGTTTGTCGTAATACTAATAGACCTTTGGAACAACGCGATCGGCCGGGAAACTAGCTGAAACAGTGATACTGCAGGTCGAACTGCGCAATTTTTACAAATTGTGAATAGATATACTGTATGAAATGGTATTGTGGGGAAGTCCCGGGTCCCAGTAAAGCTTGGTGGGTTGTGCGTGTACTGCGATTTTCACGCAATCCTGTTGTTACATTGTATCATGGAGGAACTAACGGAATATGATGTAACCTCGCCGATTTTTTATTTTTTTAACGTGATCATATTATGTATGTCTAGACACTTTCTCTGCAATAATATTTTTTAGAAGCCCTTAGGATTTTTTGTTGTAGACTCTCGAAATCTTGTTCTTGTTACAGTTGCTAATAATTAAAACATGTGAAGTAACAAGTTCATCTGTTGAATTTCCGGTTGTGAAATACGTATTTTAACCCTCACAGCTAAACAAACCCAGTGTATGGTCGCGTTAAAAAAAAATGGGACCAAGAAATCGTCCAGGGCGATTTTTCGGCAGTTTTTAAATTTATTTTTTAAAATATTTTGTCGTAATTTATCGGACATTTCAATCGTTCCTGACGCCTAAATCAGTCTATTTAAGTTTTTATTCAAGAGCGTGTTTATTTTGACTAGCGTAAGCTCCGTTTGGACAAAGAGCTGTTATCACTGTAAACAATGTGAAATTATTCTTCTTATGCTAAGTTCATCTTTGAAAACAACTATTTTTTTATTTAAAAAAAAAATCATGCCATTTTCCCACCAAAATCCAAGCCAAAAGAGCGTACTACAACATCGGCAAATCTCTTCCGCGTTGCGTTCAATAACATTAACATATTTAAATGAGCTATGGTGATTTGAACGCGTTGGCATCGTCCAGCATTTTGATTGGTTAATTTGCGATTTGACCTATTAGCTCAACTCATGCAAGAGAAGCGCATGGCGGATACCCTACCGCATCGACCGTTTATATCATTTGCTTACGATGAAACTAAGTTGAATTTTATTTGAATTTCATAAAAATTATCGATTTTTTTTTTTTTGCGTTATTATAATCACTACTGACTAATAATCAACGTTTGTGAAACGTAGCATGTCCGGATTGAGCATCTGTGATCGCTTGCCGGGATTGTTAATTGTGTTCGTTTTTATTAGAAACGTCGTTTAAAATATACTTTTGTTACCAATAAAATAAAAACAAATGTATTTGAAAAATGACACTGGGCGACACTTTAATGACATTTCAGGTGGTCTACTTTTTAATTCAGCAATAATTATTAATTATTGTTAATTCTGCAATAGTTTCTTTCGTCTTGGGTGGCCCAACTCACGGCGTAGAAAGTCTGTGTAGTTGGATACAATGAAAATGTCCCCCCAAAATAATTGATTATTTTTTTTTTTATATTTTGAACCCCAAATAAGCGCACATCAGCCGTGAAATCCCCAGGGCGATTTTTCGGATGGGCGAATTTACGGCAGAATCCGGTATTATATAAAGAAAGTATTATTATGGACATCTCACGCATATTGCCAATGTTTTATACTGTTTGCAGTTTGCATATGAAAGTGGTTGTTGATGCCCCTCCTATTATTCGACGTCGTTGACAATGCGATAACAATGCCACTCGCACTGTGCACATTTTAGCACTAGATCTAGTGCCATTTTAGCGCTAGATCTAGTGCCATTTTAGCACTAGATCTAGTACTTTTTCGGATTAGTGCTACTAGCACTAACCACTCGCACTACGCCTATTTCGACACATTTACATACATGCATGTACACACTATCAACAAGCAAGGCATGAACACACTATAAACAAGCAAGGCATGTACACACCATAAACAAGCAAGGCATGTACACACCATAAACAAGCAAGGCATGTACACACCATAAACAAGCAAGGCATGTACACACCATAAACAAGCAAGGCATGTACACACCATAAACAAGCAAGGCATGTACACACTATAAACAAGCAAGGCACGTACACACTATAAACAAGCAAGGCATGTACACACCATAAACAAGCAAGGCATGTACACACCATAAACAAGCAAGGCATGTACACACCATAAACAAGCAAGGCATGTACACACCATAAACAAGCAAGGCATGTACACACTATAAACAAGCAAGGCATGTACACACTATCAACAAGCAAGGCATGTACACACTATCAACAAGCAAGGCATGTACACACCATAAACAAGCAAGGCATGTACACACCATAAACAAGCAAGGCATGTACTCACTATAAACAAGCAAGGCATGTACACACTATAAACAAGCAAGGCATGTACTCACTATAAACAAGCAAGGCATGTACACACCATAAACAAGCAAGGCATGTACTCACTATAAACAAGCAAGGCATGTACACACTATAAACAATCAAGGCATGTACACACCATAAACAAGCAAGGCATGTACACACTATAAACAAGCAAGGCATGTACACACTATAAACAAGCAAGGCATGTACACACTATAAACAAGCAAGGCATGTACACACCATAAACAAGCAAGGCATGTACACACCATAAACAAGCAAGGCATGTACACACCATAAACAAGCAAGGCATGTACACACTATAAACAAGACAGGCATGTACACTCCATAAACAAGAAAGGCATGTACACACTATCAACAAGCAAGGCATGAACACACTATAAACAAGCAAGGCATGTACACACCATAAACAAGCAAGGCATGTACACACCATAAACAAGCAAGGCATGTACACACCATAAACAAGCAAGGCATGTACACACCATAAACAAGCAAGGCATGTACACACCATAAACAAGCAAGGCATGTACACACTATAAACAAGCAAGGCATGTACACACTATAAACAAGCAAGGCATGTACACACCATAAACAAGCAAGGCATGTACACACCATAAACAAGCAAGGCATGTACACACCATAAACAAGCAAGGCATGTACACACCATAAACAAGCAAGGCATGTACACACTATAAACAAGCAAGGCATGTACACACTATCAACAAGCAAGGCATGTACACACTATCAACAAGCAAGGCATGTACACACCATAAACAAGCAAGGCATGTACACACCATAAACAAGCAAGGCATGTACTCACTATAAACAAGCAAGGCATGTACACACTATAAACAAGCAAGGCATGTACTCACTATAAACAAGCAAGGCATGTACACACCATAAACAAGCAAGGCATGTACTCACTATAAACAAGCAAGGCATGTACACACTATAAACAATCAAGGCATGTACTCACTATAAACAAGCAAGGCATGTACACTCTATAAACAAGCAAGGCATGTACACACTATAAACAAGCAAGGCATGTACACACTATAAACAAGCAAGGCATGTACACACTATAAACAAGCAAGGCATGTACACACTATAAACAAGCAAGGCATGTACACACCATAAACAAGAAAGGCATGTACACACCATAAACAAGCAAGGCATGTACACACTATAAACAAGCAAGGCATATACGCACTATAAACAAGCAAGGCATGTACACACTATAAACAAGCAAGGCATGTACACACTATAAACAAGCAAGGCATGTACACACTATAAACAAGAAAGGCATGTACACACTATAAACAAGCAAGGCATGTACACACTATAATCAAGAAAGGCATGTACACACTATAAACAAGCAAGGCATGTACACACTATAAACAAGAAAGGCATGTACACACCATAAACAAGCAAGGCATGTACACACCATAAACAAGCAAGGCATGTACACACCATAAACAAGCAAGGCATGTACACACCATAAACAAGCAAGGCATGTACACACCATAAACAAGCAAGGCATGTACACACCATAAACAAGCAAGGCATGTACACACCATAAACAAGCAAGGCATGTACACACTATAAACAAGCAAGGCATGTACACACTATAAACAAGCAAGGCATGTACACACCATAAACAAGCAAGGCATGTACACACCATAAACAAGCAAGGCATGTACACACCATAAACAAGCAAGGCATGTACACACCATAAACAAGCAAGGCATGTACACACTATAAACAAGCAAGGCATGTACACACTATCAACAAGCAAGGCATGTACACACTATCAACAAGCAAGGCATGTACACACCATAAACAAGCAAGGCATGTACACACCATAAACAAGCAAGGCATGTACTCACTATAAACAAGCAAGGCATGTACACACTATAAACAAGCAAGGCATGTACTCACTATAAACAAGCAAGGCATGTACACACCATAAACAAGCAAGGCATGTACTCACTATAAACAAGCAAGGCATGTACACACTATAAACAATCAAGGCATGTACTCACTATAAACAAGCAAGGCATGTACACACTATAAACAAGCAAGGCATGTACACACTATAAACAAGCAAGGCATGTACACACTATAAACAAGCAAGGCATGTACACACTATAAACAAGCAAGGCATGTACACACTATAAACAAGCAAGGCATGTACACACCATAAACAAGAAAGGCATGTACACACCATAAACAAGCAAGGCATGTACACACTATAAACAAGCAAGGCATATACGCACTATAAACAAGCAAGGCATGTACACACTATAAACAAGCAAGGCATGTACACACTATAAACAAGCAAGGCATGTACACACTATAAACAAGAAAGGCATGTACACACTATAAACAAGCAAGGCATGTACACACTATAATCAAGAAAGGCATGTACACACTATAAACAAGCAAGGCATGTACACACTATAAACAAGAAAGGCATGTACACACCATAAACAAGCAAGGCATGTACACACCATAAACAAGCAAGGCATGTACACACCATAAACAAGCAAGGCATGTACACACTATAAACAAGCAAGGCATGTACACACCATAAACAAGCAAGGCATGCACACACCATAAACAAGCAAGGCATGTACACACTATAAACAAGCAAGGCATGTACACACTATAAACAAGCAAGGCATGTACACACTATAAACAAGCAAGGCATGTACACACCATAAACTAGCAAGGCATGTACACACTATAAACAAGCAAGGCATATACGCACTATAAACAAGCAAGGCATGTACACACTATAAACAAGCAAGGCATGTACACACTATAAACAAGCAAGGCATGTACACACTATAAACAAGAAAGGCATGTACACACTATAAACAAGCAAGGCATGTACACACTATAATCAAGAAAGGCATGTACACACTATAAACAAGCAAGGCATGTACACACTATAAACAAGAAAGGCATGTACACACCATAAACAAGCAAGGCATGTACACACCATAAACAAGCAAGGCATGTACACACCATAAACAAGCAAGGCATGTACACACCATAAACAAGCAAGGCATGTACACACCATAAACAAGCAAGGCATGTACACACCATAAACAAGCAAGGCATGTACACACCATAAACAAGCAAGGCATGTACACACTATAAACAAGCAAGGCATGTACACACTATAAACAAGCAAGGCATGTACACACCATAAACAAGCAAGGCATGTACACACCATAAACAAGCAAGGCATGTACACACCATAAACAAGCAAGGCATGTACACACCATAAACAAGCAAGGCATGTACACACTATAAACAAGCAAGGCATGTACACACTATCAACAAGCAAGGCATGTACACACTATCAACAAGCAAGGCATGTACACACCATAAACAAGCAAGGCATGTACACACCATAAACAAGCAAGGCATGTACTCACTATAAACAAGCAAGGCATGTACACACTATAAACAAGCAAGGCATGTACTCACTATAAACAAGCAAGGCATGTACACACCATAAACAAGCAAGGCATGTACTCACTATAAACAAGCAAGGCATGTACACACTATAAACAATCAAGGCATGTACTCACTATAAACAAGCAAGGCATGTACACACTATAAACAAGCAAGGCATGTACACACTATAAACAAGCAAGGCATGTACACACTATAAACAAGCAAGGCATGTACACACTATAAACAAGCAAGGCATGTACACACTATAAACAAGCAAGGCATGTACACACCATAAACAAGAAAGGCATGTACACACCATAAACAAGCAAGGCATGTACACACTATAAACAAGCAAGGCATATACGCACTATAAACAAGCAAGGCATGTACACACTATAAACAAGCAAGGCATGTACACACTATAAACAAGCAAGGCATGTACACACTATAAACAAGAAAGGCATGTACACACTATAAACAAGCAAGGCATGTACACACTATAATCAAGAAAGGCATGTACACACTATAAACAAGCAAGGCATGTACACACTATAAACAAGAAAGGCATGTACACACCATAAACAAGCAAGGCATGTACACACCATAAACAAGCAAGGCATGTACACACCATAAACAAGCAAGGCATGTACACACTATAAACAAGCAAGGCATGTACACACCATAAACAAGCAAGGCATGCACACACCATAAACAAGCAAGGCATGTACACACTATAAACAAGCAAGGCATGTACACACTATAAACAAGCAAGGCATGTACACACTATAAACAAGCAAGGCATGTACACACCATAAACTAGCAAGGCATGTACACACCATAAACAAGCAAGGCATGTACACACCATAAACAAGCAAGACATGTACACACCATAAACAAGCAAGGTATGTACACACCATAAACAAGCAAGGCATGTACACACCATAAACAAGCAAGGCATGTACACACTATAAACAAGCAAGGCATGTACACACTATAAACAAGCAAGGCATGTACACACTATAAACAAGCAAGGCATGTACACACTATAAACAAGCAAGGCATGTACTCACTATAAACAAGCAAGGCATGCACACACTTTAAACAAGCAAGGCATGTACACACTATAAACAAGCAAGGCATGTACACACTATCAAGAAGAAAGGCATGTACACACTATAAACAAGCAAGGCATGTACACACTATAAACAAGCAAGGCATGTACACACTATAAACAAGCAAGGCATGTACACACTATAAACAAGAAAGGCATGTACATACTATAAACAAGCAAGGCATGTACATACTATAAACAAGAAAGGCATGTACATACTATAAACAAGCAAGGCATGTACACACTATAAACAAGAAAGGCATGTACACACTATAAACAAGAAAGGCATGTACACACTATAAACAAGCAAGGCATGTACACACTATAAACAAGAAAGGCATGTACACACCATAAACAAGCAAGGCATATACACACTATAAACAAGCAAGGCATGTACACACTATAAACAAGCAAGGAATGTACACACCATAAACAAGCAAGGCATGTACTCACTATAAACAAGCAAGGCATGTACACACTATAAACAAGCAAGGCATGTACACACTATAAACAAGCAAGGCATGTAAACACTATAAACAAGCAAGGCATGTACACACTATAAACAAGCAAGGCATGTACACACAATAAACAAGCAAGGCATGTACACACCATAAACAAGCAAGGCATGTACTCACTATAAACAAGCAAGGCATGTACACACTATAAACAAGCAAGGCATGTACACACTATAAACAAGAAAGGCATGTACACACCATAAACAAGCAAGGCATGTACACACTATAAACAAGCAAGGCATGTACACACTATAAACAAGCAAGGCATGTACACACTATAAACAAGCAAGGCATGTACACACTATAAACAAGCAAGGCATGTACACACTATAAACAAGAAAGGCATGTACACACCATAAACAAGCAAGGCATGTACACACTATAAACAAGCAAGGCATGTACACACTATAAACAAGCAAGGCATGTACACACTATAAACAAGCAAGGCATGTACACACTATAAACAAGCAAGGCATGTACACACTATAAACAAGCAAGGCATGTACACATTATAAACAAGCAAGGCATGTACACACTATAAACAAGCAAGGCATGTACACACTATAAACAAGCAAGGCATGTACACACCATAAACAAGCAAGGCATGTACACACCATGAACAAGCAAGGCATGTACACACCATAAACAAGCAAGGCGTGTACACACTATAAACAAGACAGGCATGTACACTCCATAAACAAGAAAGGCATGTACACACTATAAACAAGCAAGGCATGTATACACTATAAACAAGCAAGGCATGTACACACTATAAACAAGAAAGGCATGTACACACTATAAACAAGAAAGGCATGTACACACTAAAAACAAGCAAGGCATGTACACACTATAAACAAGCAAGGCATGTACACACCATAAACAAGCAAGGCATGTACACACCATAACAAGCAAGGCATGTACACACTATCAACAAGCAAGGCATGTACACACTATCAACAAGCAAGGCATGAACACACTATAAACAAGCAAGGCATGTACACACCATAAACAAGCAAGGCATGTACACACCATAAACAAGCAAGGCATGTACACACTATAAACAAGCAAGGCATGTACACACTATAAACAAGCAAGGCATGTACACACTATAAACAAGCAAGGCATGTACACACTATAAACAAGCAAGGCATGTACACACTATAAACAAGCAAGGCATGTACACACTATAAACAAGCAAGGCATGTACACACTATAAACAAGCAAGGCATGTACACACTATAAACAAGCAAGGCATGTACACACTATAAATAAGCAAGGCATGTACACACTATAAACAAGCAAGGCATGTACACACTATAAACAAGCAAGGCATGTACACACCATAAACAAGCAAGGCATGTACACACCATAAACAAGCAAGGCATGTACACACTATAAACAAGCAAGGCATGTACACACTATAAACAAGAAAGGCATGTACACACTATAAACAAGCAAGGCATGTATACACTATCAACAAGCAAGGCATGTACACACTATAAACAAGCAAGGCATGTACACACCATAAACAAGCAAGGCATGTACACACCATAAACAAGCAAGGCATGTACTCACTATAAACAAGCAAGGCATGTACACACTATAAACAAGCAAGGCATGTACACACTATAAACAAGCAAGGCATGTACACACTATAAACAAGCAAGGCATGTACACACTATAAACAAGCAAGGCATGTACACACCATAAACAAGCAAGGCATGTACTCACTATAAACAAGCAAGGCATGTACACACTATAAACAAGCAAGGCATGTACACACTATAAACAAGCAAGGCATGTACACACTATAAACAAGAAAGGCATGTACACACCATAAACAAGCAAGGCATGTACACACTATAAACAAGCAAGGCATATACACACTATAAACAAGCAAGGCATGTACACACTATAAACAAGCAAGGCATGTACACACTATAAACAAGCAAGGCATGTACACACTATAAACAAGAAAGGCATGTACACACTATAATCAAGAAAGGCATGTACACACTATAAACAAGCAAGGCATGTACACACTATAAACAAGCAAGGCATGTACACACCATAAACAAGCAAGGCATGTACACACCATAAACAAGCAAGGCATGTACACACTATAAACAAGCAAGGCATGTACACACCATAAACAAGCAAGGCATGTACACACTATAAACAAGCAAGGCATGTACACACCATAAACAAGCAAGGCATGTACACACTATAAACAAGCAAGGCATGTACACACTATAAACAAGCAAGGCATGTACACACTATAAACAAGCAAGGAATGTACACACCATAAACAAGCAAGGCATGTACTCACTATAAACAAGCAAGGCATGTACACACTATAAACAAGCAAGGCATGTACACACTATAAACAAGCAAGGCATGTACACACTATAAACAAGCAAGGCATGTACACACTATAAACAAGCAAGGCATGTACACACTATAAACAAGCAAGGCATGTACACACCATAAACAAGCAAGGCATGTACTCACTATAAACAAGCAAGGCATGTACACACTATAAACAAGCAAGGCATGTACACACTATAAACAAGAAAGGCATGTACACACCATAAACAAGCAAGGCATGTACACACCATAAACAAGCAAGGCATGTACACACTATAAACAAGCAAGGCATGTACACACTATAAACAAGCAAGGCATGTACACACTATAAACAAGCAAGGCATGTACACACTATAAACAAGAAAGGCATGTACACACCATAAACAAGCAAGGCATGTACACACCATAAACAAGCAAGGCATGTACACACTATAAACAAGCAAGGCATGTACACACTATAAACAAGCAAGGCATGTACACACTATAAACAAGCAAGGCATGTACACACTATAAACAAGCAAGGCATGTACACATTATAAACAAGCAAGGCATGTACACACTATAAACAAGCAAGGCATGTACACACTATAAACAAGCAAGGCATGTACACACCATAAACAAGCAAGGCATGTACACACCATGAACAAGCAAGGCATGTACACACCATAAACAAGCAAGGCGTGTACACACTATAAACAAGACAGGCATGTACACTCCATAAACAAGAAAGGCATGTACACACTATAAACAAGCAAGGCATGTATACACTATAAACAAGCAAGGCATGTACACACTATAAACAAGAAAGGCATGTACACACTATAAACAAGAAAGGCATGTACACACTATAAACAAGCAAGGCATGTACACACTATAAACAAGCAAGGCATGTACACACCATAAACAAGCAAGGCATGTACACACCATAACAAGCAAGGCATGTACACACTATCAACAAGCAAGGCATGTAACACTATCAACAAGCAAGGCATGAACACACTATAAACAAGCAAGGCATGTACACACCATAAACAAGCAAGGCATGTACACACCATAAACAAGCAAGGCATGTACACACTATAAACAAGCAAGGCATGTACACACTATAAACAAGCAAGGCATGTACACACTATAAACAAGCAAGGCATGTACACACTATAAACAAGCAAGGCATGTACACACTATAAACAAGCAAGGCATGTACACACTATAAACAAGCAAGGCATGTACACACTATAAACAAGCAAGGCATGTACACACTATAAACAAGCAAGGCATGTACACACTATAAATAAGCAAGGCATGTACACACTATAAACAAGCAAGGCATGTACACACTATAAACAAGCAAGGCATGTACACACCATAAACAAGCAAGGCATGTACACACCATAAACAAGCAAGGCATGTACACACTATAAACAAGCAAGGCATGTACACACTATAAACAAGAAAGGCATGTACACACTATAAACAAGCAAGGCATGTATACACTATCAACAAGCAAGGCATGTACACACTATAAACAAGCAAGGCATGTACACACCATAAACAAGCAAGGCATGTACACACCATAAACAAGCAAGGCATGTACTCACTATAAACAAGCAAGGCATGTACACACTATAAACAAGCAAGGCATGTACACACTATAAACAAGCAAGGCATGTACACACTATAAACAAGCAAGGCATGTACACACTATAAACAAGCAAGGCATGTACACACTATAAACAAGCAAGGCATGTACACACCATAAACAAGCAAGGCATGTACTCACTATAAACAAGCAAGGCATGTACACACTATAAACAAGCAAGGCATGTACACACTATAAACAAGCAAGGCATGTACACACTATAAACAAGAAAGGCATGTACACACCATAAACAAGCAAGGCATGTACACACTATAAACAAGCAAGGCATATACACACTATAAACAAGCAAGGCATGTACACACTATAAACAAGCAAGGCATGTACACACTATAAACAAGCAAGGCATGTACACACTATAAACAAGAAAGGCATGTACACACTATAATCAAGAAAGGCATGTACACACTATAAACAAGCAAGGCATGTACACACTATAAACAAGCAAGGCATGTACACACCATAAACAAGCAAGGCATGTACACACCATAAACAAGCAAGGCATGTACACACTATCAACAAGCAAGGCATGTACACACCATAAACAAGCAAGGCATGTACACACTATAAACAAGCAAGGCATGTACACACCATAAACAAGCAAGGCATGTACACACTATAAACAAGCAAGGCATGTACACACTATAAACAAGCAAGGCATGTACACACTATAAACAAGCAAGGCATGTACACACTATAAACAAGCAAGGCATGTACACACCATTAACTAGCAAGGCATGTACACACCATCAACAAGCAACGCATGTACACACCATAAACAAGCAAGGCATGTACACACCATAAACAAGCAAGGCATGTACACACTATAAACAAGCAAGGCATGTACACACCATAAACAAGCAAGGCATGTACACACTATAAACAAGCAAGGCATGTACACACTATAAACAAGCAAGGCATGTACACACCATAAACAAGCAAGGCATGTACACACTATAAACAAGCAAGGCATGTACACACTATAAACAAGCAAGGCATGTACACACTATAAACAAGCAAGGCATGTACACACCATAAACAAGCAAGGCATGTACACACTATAAACAAGCAAGGCATGTACACACCATAAACAAGCAAGGCATGTACACACTATAAACAAGCAAGGCATGTACACACCATAAACAAGCAAGGCATGTACACACTATAAACAAGCAAGGCATGTACACACTATAAACAAGCAAGGCATGTACACACTATAAACAAGCAAGGAATGTACACACCATAAACAAGCAAGGCATGTACTCACTATAAACAAGCAAGGCATGTACACACTATAAACAAGCAAGGCATGTACACACTATAAACAAGCAAGGCATGTATACACTATAAACAAGCAAGGCATGTACACACTATAAACAAGCAAGGCATGTACACACTATAAACAAGCAAGGCATGTACACACCATAAACAAGCAAGGCATGTACTCACTATAAACAAGCAAGGCATGTACACACTATAAACAAGCAAGGCATGTACACACTATAAACAAGAAAGGCATGTACACACCATAAACAAGCAAGGCATGTACACACTATAAACAAGCAAGGCATGTACACACTATAAACAAGCAAGGCATGCACACACTATAAACAAGCAAGGCATGTACACACTATAAACAAGCAAGGCATGTACACACTATAAACAAGAAAGGCATGTACACACCATAAACAAGCAAGGCATGTACACACTATAAACAAGCAAGGCATGTACACACTATAAACAAGCAAGGCATGTACACACTATAAACAAGCAAGGCATGTACACACTATAAACAAGCAAGGCATGTACACACTATAAACAAGCAAGGCATGTACACATTATAAACAAGCAAGGCATGTACACACTATAAACAAGCAAGGCATGTACACACTATAAACAAGCAAGGCATGTACACACTATAAACAAGCAAGGCATGTACACACCATGAACAAGCAAGGCATGTACACACCATAAACAAGCAAGGCGTGTACACACTATAAACAAGACAGGCATGTACACTCCATAAACAAGAAAGGCATGTACACACTATAAACAAGCAAGGCATGTATACACTATAAACAAGCAAGGCATGTACACACTATAAACAAGAAAGGCATGTGCACACTATAAACAAGAAAGGCATGTACACACTATAAACAAGCAAGGCATGTACACACTATAAACAAGCAAGGCATGTACACACCATAAACAAGCAAGGCATGTACACACCATAACAAGCAAGGCATGTACACACTATCAACAAGCAAGGCATGTACACACTATCAACAAGCAAGGCATGAACACACTATAAACAAGCAAGGCATGTACACACCATAAACAAGCAAGGCATGTACACACCATAAACAAGCAAGGCATGTACACACTATAAACAAGCAAGGCATGTACACACTATCAACAAGCAAGGCATGTACACACTATAAACAAGCAAGGCATGTACACACTATAAACAAGCAAGGCATGTACACACTATAAACAAGCAAGGCATGTACACACTATAAACAAGCAAGGCATGTACACACTATAAACAAGCAAGGCATGTACACACTATAAACAAGCAAGGCATGTACACACTATAAATAAGCAAGGCATGTACACACTATAAACAAGCAAGGCATGTACACACTATAAACAAGCAAGGCATGTACACACCATAAACAAGCAAGGCATGTACACACCATAAACAAGCAAGGCATGTACACACTATAAACAAGCAAGGCATGTACACACTATAAACAAGAAAGGCATGTACACACTATAAACAAGCAAGGCATGTATACACTATCAACAAGCAAGGCATGTACACACTATAAACAAGCAAGGCATGTACACACTATAAACAAGCAAGGCATGTACACACCATAAACAAGCAAGGCATGTACTCACTATAAACAAGCAAGGCATGTACACACTATAAACAAGCAAGGCATGTACACACTATAAACAAGCAAGGCATGTACACACTATAAACAAGCAAGGCATGTACACACTATAAACAAGCAAGGCATGTACACACTATAAACAAGCAAGGCATGTACACACCATAAACAAGCAAGGTATGTACTCACTATAAACAAGCAAGGCATGTACACACTATAAACAAGCAAGGCATGTACACACTATAAACAAGCAAGGCATGTACACACTATAAACAAGAAAGGCATGTACACACCATAAACAAGCAAGGCATGTACACACTATAAACAAGCAAGGCATATACACACTATAAACAAGCAAGGCATGTACACACTATAAACAAGCAAGGCATGTACACACTATAAACAAGCAAGGCATGTACACACTATAAACAAGCAAGGCATGTACACACTATAAACAAGAAAGGCATGTACACACTATAAACAAGCAAGGCATGTACACACTATAAACAAGCAAGGCATGTACACACTATAAACAAGCAAGGCATGTACACACCATAAACAAGCAGGACATGTACACACCATAAACAAGCAAGGCATGTACACACTATAAACAAGCAAGGCATGTACACACTATAAACAAGCAAGGCATGTACACACCATAAACAAGCAAGGCATGTACACACCATAAACAAGCAAGGCATGTACACACTATAAACAAGCAAGGCATGTACACACTATAAACAAGCAAGGCATGTACACACTATAAACAAGCAAGGCATGTACACACCATAAACAAGCAAGGCATGTACACACCATAAACAAGCAAGGCATGTACACACCATAAACAAGCAAGGCATGTACACACCATAAACAAGCAAGACATGTACACACCATAAACAAGCAAGGCATGTACACACCATAAACAAGCAAGGCATGTACACACTATAAACAAGCAAGGCATGTACACACTATAAACAAGCAAGGCATGTACACACTATAAACAAGCAAGGCATGTACACACCATAAACAAGCAAGGCATGTACACACCATAAACAAGCAAGGCATGTACACACCATAAACAAGCAAGGCATGTACACACCATAAACAAGCAAGGAATGTACACACCATAAACAAGCAAGGCATGTACACACCATCAACAAGCAAGGCATGTACACACCATAAACAAGCAAGGCATGTACACACTATAAACAAGCAAGGCATGTACACACTATAAACAAGCAAGGCATGTACACACTATAAACAAGCAAGGCATGTACTCACTATAAACAAGCAAGGCATGTACACACTTTAAACAAGCAAGGCATGCACACACTATCAACAAGCAAGGCATGTACACACTATCAACAAGAAAGGCATGTACACACTATAAACAAGCAAGGCATGTACACACTATCAACAAGCAAGGCATGTACACACTATAAACAAGCAAGGCATGTACACACTATAAACAAGAAAGGCATGTACACACTATAAACAAGAAAGGCATGTATATTCTATAAACAAGCAAGGCATGTACATACTATAAACAAGAAAGGAATGTACATACTATAAACAAGCAAGGCATGTTCACACTATAAACAAGCAAGGCATGTACACACTATAAACAAGAAAGGCATGCACACACTATAAACAAGAAAGGCATGTACACACTATAAACAAGCAAGGCATGTACACACTATAAACAAGAACGGCATGTACACACCATAAACAAGCAAGGCATATACACACTATAAACAAGCAAGGCATGTACACACTATAAACAAGCAAGGCATGTACACACTATAAACAAGCAAGGCATGTACACACTATAAACAAGCAAGGCATGTACACACTATAAACAAGCAAGGCATGTACACACTATAAACAAGAAAGGCATGTACACACTATAAACAAGCAAGGCATGTACACACTATAAACAAGCAAGGCATGTACACACTATAAACAAGCAAGGCATGTACACACCATAAACAAGCAGGACATGTACACACCATAAACAAGCAAGGTATGTACACACTATAAACAAGCAAGGCATGTACACACCATAAACAAGCAAGGCATGTACACACCATAAACAAGCAAGGCATGTACACACCATAAACAAGCAAGGCATGTACACACTATAAACAAGCAAGGCATGTACACACTATAAACAAGCAAGGCATGTACACACTATAAACAAGCAAGGCATGTACACACCATAAACAAGCAAGGCATGTACACACCATAAACAAGCAAGGCATGTACACACCATAAACAAGCAAGGCATGTACACACCATAAACAAGCAAGACATGTACACACCATAAACAAGCAAGGCATGTACACACCATAAACAAGCAAGGCATGTACACACTATAAACAAGCAAGGCATGTACACACTATAAACAAGCAAGGCATGTACACACTATAAACAAGCAAGGCATGTACACACCATAAACAAGCAAGGCATGTACACACCATAAACAAGCAAGGCATGTACACACCATAAACAAGCAAGGCATGTACACACCATAACAAGCAAGGAATGTACACACCATAAACAAGCAAGGCATGTACACACCATAAACAAGCAAGGCATGTACACACTATAAACAAGCAAGGCATGTACACACTATAAACAAGCAAGGCATGTACACACTATAAACAAGCAAGGCATGTACACACCATAAACAAGCAAGGCATGTACACACCATAAACAAGCAAGGCATGTACACACCATAAACAAGCAAGGCATGTACACACCATAAACAAGCAAGGAATGTACACACCATAAACAAGCAAGGCATGTACACACCATCAACAAGCAAGGCATGTACACACCATAAACAAGCAAGGCATGTACACACTATAAACAAGCAAGGCATGTACACACTATAAACAAGCAAGGCATGTACACACTATAAACAAGCAAGGCATGTACTCACTATAAACAAGCAAGGCATGTACACACTTTAAACAAGCAAGGCATGCACACACTATCAACAAGCAAGGCATGTACACACTATCAACAAGAAAGGCATGTACACACTATAAACAAGCAAGGCATGTACACACTATCAACAAGCAAGGCATGTACACACTATAAACAAGCAAGGCATGTACACACTATAAACAAGAAAGGCATGTACACACTATAAACAAGAAAGGCATGTATATTCTATAAACAAGCAAGGCATGTACATACTATAAACAAGAAAGGAATGTACATACTATAAACAAGCAAGGCATGTTCACACTATAAACAAGCAAGGCATGTACACACTATAAACAAGAAAGGCATGCACACACTATAAACAAGAAAGGCATGTACACACTATAAACAAGCAAGGCATGTACACACTATAAACAAGAACGGCATGTACACACCATAAACAAGCAAGGCATATACACACTATAAACAAGCAAGGCATGTACACACTATAAACAAGCAAGGCATGTACACACTATAAACAAGCAAGGCATGTACACACTATAAACAAGCAAGGCATGTACACACTATAAACAAGCAAGGCATGTACACACTATAAACAAGAAAGGCATGTACACACTATAAACAAGCAAGGCATGTACACACTATAAACAAGCAAGGCATGTACACACTATAAACAAGCAAGGCATGTACACACCATAAACAAGCAGGACATGTACACACCATAAACAAGCAAGGTATGTACACACTATAAACAAGCAAGGCATGTACACACCATAAACAAGCAAGGCATGTACACACCATAAACAAGCAAGGCATGTACACACCATAAACAAGCAAGGCATGTACACACTATAAACAAGCAAGGCATGTACACACTATAAACAAGCAAGGCATGTACACACTATAAACAAGCAAGGCATGTACACACCATAAACAAGCAAGGCATGTACACACCATAAACAAGCAAGGCATGTACACACCATAAACAAGCAAGGCATGTACACACCATAAACAAGCAAGACATGTACACACCATAAACAAGCAAGGCATGTACACACCATAAACAAGCAAGGCATGTACACACTATAAACAAGCAAGGCATGTACACACTATAAACAAGCAAGGCATGTACACACTATAAACAAGCAAGGCATGTACACACCATAAACAAGCAAGGCATGTACACACCATAAACAAGCAAGGCATGTACACACCATAAACAAGCAAGGCATGTACACACCATAACAAGCAAGGAATGTACACACCATAAACAAGCAAGGCATGTACACACCATAAACAAGCAAGGCATGTACACACCATAAACAAGCAAGGCATGTACACACTATAAACAAGCAAGGCATGTACACACTATAAACAAGCAAGGCATGTACACACTATAAACAAGCAAGGCATGTACTCACTATAAACAAGCAAGGCATGTACACACTTTAAACAAGCAAGGCATGCACACACTATCAACAAGCAAGGCATGTACACACTATCAACAAGAAAGGCATGTACACACTATAAACAAGCAAGGCATGTACACACTATCAACAAGCAAGGCATGTACACACTATAAACAAGCAAGGCATGTACACACTATAAACAAGAAAGGCATGTACACACTATAAACAAGAAAGGCATGTATATTCTATAAACAAGCAAGGCATGTACATACTATAAACAAGAAAGGAATGTACATACTATAAACAAGCAAGGCATGTTCACACTATAAACAAGCAAGGCATGTACACACTATAAACAAGCAAGGCATGTACACACTATAAACAAGCAAGGCATGTACACACTATAAACAAGCAAGGCATGTACACACCATAAACAAGCAAGGCATGTACACATCATAAACAAGCAATGCATGTACTCACTATAAACAAGCAAGGCATGTACACACTATAAACAAGCAAGGCATGTATACACTATAAACAAGCAAGGCATGTACACACCATAAACAAGAAAGGCATGTACACACCATAAACAAGCAAGGCATGTACACACTATAAACAAGCAAGGCATGTACACACTATAAACAAGCAAGGCATGTACACACTATAAACAAGCAAGGCATGTACACACTATAAACAAGCAAGGCATGTACACACTATAAACAAGCAAGGCATGTACACACTATAAACAAGCAAGGCATGTACACACTATAAACAAGCAAGGCATGTACACACTATAAACAAGCAAGGCATGTACACACCATAAACAAGCAAGGCATGTACACACCAAAAACAAGCAAGGCATGTACACACCATAAACAAGCAAGGCATGTACACACTATAAACAAGAAAGGCATGTACACACTATAAACAAGCAAGGCATGTACTCACTATAAACAAGCAAGGCATGTACACACTATAAACAAGCAAGGCATGTACACACTATAAACAAGAAAGGCATGTACACACTATAAACAAGAAAGGCATGTACACACTATAAACAAGCAAGGCATGTACACACTATAAACAAGCAAGGCATGTACACACCATAAACAAGCAAGGCATGTATACACCATAACAAGCAAGGCATGTACACACTATAAACATGCAAGGCATGTACACACTATAAACAAGAAAGGCATGTACACACTATAAACAAGCAAGGCATGTATACACTATCAACAAGCAAGGCATGTACACACTATAAACAAGCAAGGCATGTACACACCATAAACAAGCAAGGCATGTACACACCATAAACAAGCAAGGCATGTACTCACTATAAACAAGCAAGGCATGTACACACTATAAACAAGCAAGGCATGTACACACTATAAACAAGCAAGGCATGTACACACTATAAACAAGCAAGGCATGTACACACTATAAACAAGCAAGGCATGTACACACTATAAACAAGCAAGGCATGTACACACCATAAACAAGCAAGGCATGTACTCACTATAAACAAGCAAGGCATGTACACACTATAAACAAGCAAGGCATGTACACACTATAAACAAGCAAGGCATGTACACACTATAAACAAGAAAGGCATGTACACACCATAAACAAGCAAGGCATGTACACACTATAAACAAGCAAGGCATATACACACTATAAACAAGCAATGCATGTACACACTATAAACAAGCAAGGCATGTACACACTATAAACAAGCAAGGCATGTACACACTATAAACAAGAAAGGCATGTACACACTATAATCAAGAAAGGCATGTACACACTATAAACAAGCAAGGCATGTACACACTATAAACAAGCAAGGCATGTACACACCATAAACAAGCAAGGCATGTACACACCATAAACAAGCAAGGCATGTACACACTATAAACAAGCAAGGCATGTACACACCATAAACAAGCAAGGCATGTACACACTATAAACAAGCAAGGCATGTACACACCATAAACAAGCAAGGCATGTACACACTATAAACAAGCAAGGCATGTACACACTATAAACAAGCAAGGCATGTACACACTATAAACAAGCAAGGCATGTACACACTATAAACAAGCAAGGCATGTACACACTATAAACAAGCAAGGCATGTACTCACTATAAACAAGCAAGGCATGTACACACTTTAAACAAGCAAGGCATGCACACACTATCAACAAGCAAGGCATGTACACACTATCAACAAGAAAGGCATGTACACACTATAAACAAGCAAGGCATGTACACACTATCAACAAGCAAGGCATGTACACACTATAAACAAGCAAGGCATGTACACACTATAAACAAGAAAGGCATGTACACACTATAAACAAGAAAGGCATGTATATTCTATAAACAAGCAAGGCATGTACATACTATAAACAAGAAAGGAATGTACATACTATAAACAAGCAAGGCATGTTCACACTATAAACAAGCAAGGCATGTACACACTATAAACAAGAAAGGCATGCACACACTATAAACAAGAAAGGCATGTACACACTATAAACAAGCAAGGCATGTACACACTATAAACATGAACGGCATGTACACACCATAAACAAGCAAGGCATATACACACTATAAACAAGCAAGGCATGTACACACTATAAACAAGCAAGGCATGTACACACTATAAACAAGCAAGGCATGTACACACTATAAACAAGCAAGGCATGTACACACTATAAACAAGAAAGGCATGTACACACTATAAACAAGCAAGGCATGTACACACTATAAACAAGCAAGGCATGTACACACTATAAACAAGCAAGGCATGTACACACCATAAACAAGCAGGACATGTACACACCATAAACAAGCAAGGTATGTACACACTATAAACAAGCAAGGCATGTACACACCATAAACAAGCAAGGCATGTACACACCATAAACAAGCAAGGCATGTACACACCATAAACAAGCAAGGCATGTACACACTATAAACAAGCAAGGCATGTACACACTATAAACAAGCAAGGCATGTACACACTATAAACAAGCAAGGCATGTACACACCATAAACAAGCAAGGCATGTACACACCATAAACAAGCAAGGCATGTACACACCATAAACAAGCAAGGCATGTACACACCATAAACAAGCAAGACATGTACACACCATAAACAAGCAAGGCATGTACACACCATAAACAAGCAAGGCATGTACACACTATAAACAAGCAAGGCATGTACACACTATAAACAAGCAAGGCATGTACACACTATAAACAAGCAAGGCATGTACACACCATAAACAAGCAAGGCATGTACACACCATAAACAAGCAAGGCATGTACACACCATAAACAAGCAAGGCATGTACACACCATAACAAGCAAGGAATGTACACACCATAAACAAGCAAGGCATGTACACACCATAAACAAGCAAGGCATGTACACACCATAAACAAGCAAGGCATGTACACACTATAAACAAGCAAGGCATGTACACACTATAAACAAGCAAGGCATGTACACACTATAAACAAGCAAGGCATGTACTCACTATAAACAAGCAAGGCATGTACACACTTTAAACAAGCAAGGCATGCACACACTATCAACAAGCAAGGCATGTACACACTATCAACAAGAAAGGCATGTACACACTATAAACAAGCAAGGCATGTACACACTATCAACAAGCAAGGCATGTACACACTATAAACAAGCAAGGCATGTACACACTATAAACAAGAAAGGCATGTACACACTATAAACAAGAAAGGCATGTATATTCTATAAACAAGCAAGGCATGTACATACTATAAACAAGAAAGGAATGTACATACTATAAACAAGCAAGGCATGTTCACACTATAAACAAGCAAGGCATGTACACACTATAAACAAGCAAGGCATGTACACACTATAAACAAGCAAGGCATGTACACACTATAAACAAGCAAGGCATGTACACACCATAAACAAGCAAGGCATGTACACACCATAAACAAGCAAGGCATGTACTCACTATAAACAAGCAAGGCATGTACACACTATAAACAAGCAAGGCATGTATACACTATAAACAAGCAAGGCATGTACACACCATAAACAAGAAAGGCATGTACACACCATAAACAAGCAAGGCATGTACACACTATAAACAAGCAAGGCATGTACACACTATAAACAAGCAAGGCATGTACACACTATAAACAAGCAAGGCATGTACACACTATAAACAAGCAAGGCATGTACACACTATAAACAAGCAAGGCATGTACACACTATAAACAAGCAAGGCATGTACACACTATAAACAAGCAAGGCATGTACACACTATAAACAAGCAAGGCATGTACACACCATAAACAAGCAAGGCATGTACACACCAAAAACAAGCAAGGCATGTACACACCATAAACAAGCAAGGCATGTACACACTATAAACAAGAAAGGCATGTACACACTATAAACAAGCAAGGCATGTACTCACTATAAACAAGCAAGGCATGTACACACTATAAACAAGCAAGGCATGTACACACTATAAACAAGAAAGGCATGTACACACTATAAACAAGAAAGGCATGTACACACTATAAACAAGCAAGGCATGTACACACTATAAACAAGCAAGGCATGTACACACTATAAACAAGCAAGGCATGTACACACTATAAACAAGAAAGGCATGTACACACTATAAACAAGAAAGGCATGTACACACTATAAACAAGCAAGGCATGTACACACTATAAACAAGCAAGGCATGTACACACTATAAACAAGCAAGGCATGTACACACCATAAACAAGCAAGGCATGTACACACTATAAACAAGCAAGGCATGTACACACTATAAACAAGAAAGGCATGTACACACCATAAACAAGCAAGGCATGTACACACTATAAACAAGCAAGGCATATACACACTATAAACAAGCAATGCATGTACACACTATAAACAAGCAAGGCATGTACACACTATAAACAAGCAAGGCATGTACACACTATAAACAAGAAAGGCATGTACACACTATAATCAAGAAAGGCATGTACACACTATAAACAAGCAAGGCATGTACACACTATAAACAAGCAAGGCATGTACACACCATAAACAAGCAAGGCATGTACACACCATAAACAAGCAAGGCATGTACACACTATAAACAAGCAAGGCATGTACACACCATAAACAAGCAAGGCATGTACACACTATAAACAAGCAAGGCATGTACACACCATAAACAAGCAAGGCATGTACACACTATAAACAAGCAAGGCATGTACACACTATAAACAAGCAAGGCATGTACACACTATAAACAAGCAAGGCATGTACACACTATAAACAAGCAAGGCATGTACACACCATTAACTAGCAAGGCATGTACACACCATAAACAAGCAACACATGTACACACCATAAACAAGCAAGGCATGTACACACCATAAACAAGCAAGGCATGTACACACTATAAACAAGCAAGGCATGTACACACTATAAACAAGCAAGGCATGTACTCACTATAAACAAGCAAGGCATGTACACACTTTAAACAAGCAAGGCATGTACACACTATAAACAAGCAAGGCATGTACACACTATCAACAAGAAAGGCATGTACACACTATAAACAAGCAAGGCATGTACACACTATAAACAAGCAAGGCATGTACACACTATAAACAAGAAAGGCATGTACACAATATAAACAAGAAAGGCATGTACACATTATAAACAAGAAAGGCATGTACATACTATAAACAAGCAAGGCATGTACATACTATAAACAAGAAAGGCATGTACACACTATAAACAAGCAAGGCATGCACACACTATAAACAAGAAAGGCATGCACACACTATAAACAAGCAAGGCATGTACACACTATAAACAAGAACGGCATGTACACACCATAAACAAGCAAGGCATATACACACTATAAACAAGCAAGGCATGTAAACACTATAAACAAGCAAGGCATGTACACACTATAAACAAGCAAGGCATGTACACACTATAAACAAGCAAGGCATGTACACACTATAAACAAGAAAGGCATGTACACACTATAAACAAGCAAGGCATGTACACACTATAAACAAGCAAGGCATGTACACACTATAAACAAGAAAGGCATGTACACACCATAACAAGCAGGACATGTACACACCATAAACAAGCAAGGTATGTACACACTATAAACAAGCAAGGCATGTACACACCATAAACAAGCAAGGCATGTACACACCATAAACAAGCAAGGCATGTACACACCATAAACAAGCAAGGCATGTACACACTATAAACAAGCAAGGCATGTACACACTATAAACAAGCAAGGCATGTACACACTATAAACAAGCAAGGCATGTACACACCATAAACAAGCAAGGCATGTACACACCATAAACAAGCAAGGCATGTACACACCATAAACAAGCAAGGCATGTACACACCATAAACAAGCAAGGCATGTACACACCATAAACAAGCAAGGCATGTACACACCATAAACAAGCAAGGCATGTACACACCATAAACAAGCAAGGCATGTACACACTATAAACAAGCAAGGCATGTACACACTATAAACAAGCAAGGCATGTACACACTATAAACAAGCAAGGCATGTACACACCATAAACAAGCAAGGCATGTACACACCATAAACAAGCAAGGCATGTACACACCATAAACAAGCAAGGAATGTACACACCATAAACAAGCAAGGCATGTACACACCATAAAAAAGCAAGGCATGTACACACCATAAACAAGCAAGGCATGTACACACTATAAACAAGCAAGGCATGTACACACTATAAACAAGCAAGGCATGTACACACTATAAACAAGCAAGGCATGTACTCACTATAAACAAGCAAGGCATGTACACACTTTAAACAAGCAAGGCATGCACACACTATCAACAAGCAAGGCATGTACACACTATCAACAAGAAAGGCATGTACACACTATAAACAAGCAAGGCATGTACACACTATCAACAAGCAAGGCATGTACACACTATAAACAAGCAAGGCATGTACACACTATAAACAAGAAAGGCATGTACACACTATAAACAAGAAAGGCATGTACATACTATAAACAAGCAAGGCATGTACATACTATAAACAAGAAAGGAATGTACATACTATAAACAAGCAAGGCATGTTCACACTATAAACAAGCAAGGCATGTACACACTATAAACAAGCAAGGCATGTACACACTATAAACAAGCAAGGCATGTACACACTATAAACAAGCAAGGCATGTACACACCATAAACAAGCAAGGCATGTACACACCATAAACAAGCAAGGCATGTACTCACTATAAACAAGCAAGGCATGTACACACTATAAACAAGCAAGACATGTATACACTATAAACAAGCAAGGCATGTACACACCATAAACAAGAAAGGCATGTACACACCATAAACAAGCAAGGCATGTACACACTATAAACAAGCAAGGCATGTACACACTATAAACAAGCAAGGCATGTACACACTATAAACAAGCAAGGCATGTACACACTATAAACAAGCAAGGCATGTACACACTATAAACAAGCAAGGCATGTACACACTATAAACAAGCAAGGCATGTACACACTATAAACAAGCAAGGCATGTACACACTATAAACAAGCAAGGCATGTACACACCATAAACAAGCAAGGCATGTACACACCAAAAACAAGCAAGGCATGTACACACCATAAACAAGCAAGGCATGTACACACTATAAACAAGAAAGGCATGTACACACTATAAACAAGCAAGGCATGTACTCACTATAAACAAGCAAGGCATGTACACACTATAAACAAGCAAGGCATGTACACACTATAAACAAGAAAGGCATGTACACACTATAAACAAGAAAGGCATGTACACACTATAAACAAGCAAGGCATGTACACACTATAAACAAGCAAGGCATGTACACACCATAAACAAGCAAGGCATGTACACACCATAACAAGCAAGGCATGTACACACTATAAACAAGCAAGGCATGAACACACTATAAACAAGCAAGGCATGTACACACTATAAACAAGCAAGGCATGTACACACCATAAACAAGCAAGGCATGTACACACTATAAACAAGCAAGGCATGTACACACTATAAACAAGCAAGGCATGTACACACTATAAACAAGAAAGGCATGTACACACTATTAACAAGAAAGGCATGTACACACTATAAACAAGCAAGGCATGTACACACTATAAACAAGCAAGGCATGTACACACTATAAACAAGCAAGGCATGTACACACTATAAACAAGCAAGGCATGTACACACTATAAACAAGCAAGGCATGTACACACTATAAACAAGCAAGGCATGTACACACCATAAACAAGCAAGGCATGTACACACTATAAACAAGCAAGGCATGTACACACTATAAACAAGCAAGGCATGTACACACCATAAACAAGCAAGGCATGTACTCACTATCAACAAGCAAGGCATGTACACACTATAAACAAGCAAGGCATGTACACACTATAAACAAGCAAGGCATGTACACACTATAAACAAGCAAGGCATGTACACACTATAAACAAGCAAGGCATGTACACACTATAAACAAGCAAGGCATGTACACACCATAAACAAGCAAGGCATGTACTCACTATAAATAAGCAAGGCATGTACACACTATAAACAAGCAAGGCATGTACACACTATAAACAAGCAAGGCATGTACACACTATAAACAAGAAAGGCATGTACACACTATCAACAAGCAAGGCATGTACACACCATAAACAAGCAAGGCATGTACACACTATAAACAAGCAAGGCATGTACACACTATAAACAAGCAAGGCATGTACACACTATAAACAAGCAAGGCATGTACACACCATAAACAAGCAAGGCATGTACACACCATCAACAAGCAAGGCATGTACACACCATAAACAAGCAAGGCATGTACACACTATAATCAAGAAAGGCATGTACACACTATAAACAAGCAAGGCATGTACACACCATAAACAAGCAAGGCATGTACACACCATTAACAAGCAAGGCATGTACACACCATAAACAAGCAAGGCATGTACACACCATAAACAAGCAAGGCATGTACACACTATAAACAAGCAAGGCATGTACACACCATAAACAAGCAAGGCATGTACACACTATAAACAAGCAAGGCATGTACACACCATAAACAAGCAAGGCATGTACACACTATAAACAAGCAAGGCATGTACACACTATAAACAAGCAAGGCATGCACACACTATAAACAAGCAAGGCATGTACACACCATAAACAAGCAAGGCATGTACACACCATTAACAAGCAAGGCATGTACACACCATAAACAAGCAAGGCATGTACACACCATAAACAAGCAAGGCATGTACACACTATAAACAAGCAAGGCATGTACACACCATAAACAAGCAAGGCATGTACACACTATAAACAAGCAAGGCATGTACACACTATAAAAAAGCAAGGCATGTACACACTATAAACAAGCAAGGCATGTACACACTATAAACAAGAAAGGCATGTACACACTATAAACAAGCAAGGCATGTACACACTATAATCAAGAAAGGCATGTACACACTATAAACAAGCGAGGCATGTACACACTATAAACAAGCAAGGCATGTACACACCATAAACAAGCAAGGCATGTACACACCATAACAAGCAAGGCATTTACACACTATAAACAAGCAAGGCATGAACACACTATAAACAAGCAAGGCATGTACACACTATAAACAAGCAAGGCATGTACACACCATAAACAAGCAAGGCATGTACACACCATAAACAAGCAAGGCATGTACACACTATAAACAAGCAAGGCATGTACACACTATAAACAAGCAAGGCATGTACACACTATAAACAAGCAAGGCATGTACACACTATAAACAAGAAAGGCATGTACACACTATAAACAAGCAAGGCATGTACACACTATAAACAAGCAAGGCATGTACACACTATAAACAAGCAAGGCATGTACACACTATAAACAAGCAAGGCATGTACACACTATAAACAAGCAAGGCATGTACACACCATAAACAAGCAAGGCATGTACACACTATAAACAAGCAAGGCATGTACACACTATAAACAAGCAAGGCATGTACACACTATAAACAAGCAAGGCATGTACACACTATAAACAAGAAAGGCATGTACACACTATAAACAAGCAAGGCATGTACACACTATCAACAAGCAAAGCATGTACACACTATAAACAAGCAAGGCATGTACACACTATAAACAAGCAAGGCATGTACACACCATAAACAAGCAAGGCATGTACTCACTATAAACAAGCAAGGCATGTACACACTATAAACAAGCAAGGCATGTACACACTATAAACAAGCAAGGCATGTACACACTATAAACAAGCAAGGCATGTACACACTATAAACAAGCAAGGCATGTACACACTATAAACAAGCAAGGCATGTACACACCATAAACAAGCAAGGCATGTACTCACTATAAACAAGCAAGGCATGTACACATTATAAACAAGAAAGGCATGTACACACCATAAACAAGCAAGGCATGTACACACTATAAACAAGCAAGGCATGTACACACTATAAACAAGCAAGGCATGTACACACTATAAACAAGCAAGGCATGTACACACTATAATCAAGAAAGGCATGTACACACCATAAACAAGCAAGGCATGTACACACCATAAACAAGCAAGGCATGTCCACACCATGAACAAGCAAGGCATGTACACACCATAAACAAGCAAGGCATGTACACACCATAAACAAGCAAGGCATGTACACACTATAAAGAAGCAAGGCATGTACACACCATAAACAAGCAAGGCATGTACACACTATAAACAAGCAAGGCATGTACACACTATAAACAAGCAAGGCATGTACACACTATAAACAAGCAAGGCATGTATACACCATAAACAAGCAAGGCATGTACACACCATAAACAAGCAAGGCATGTACACACCATAAACAAGCAAGGCATGTACACACCATAAACAAGCAAGGCATGTACACACTATAAACAAGCAAGGCATGTACACACTATAAAAAAGCAAGGCATGTACACACTATAAACAAGCAAGGCATGTACACACTATAAACAAGCAAGGCATGTACACACTATAAACAAGCAAGGCATGTACACACTATAAACAAGAAAGGCATGTACACACTATAAACAAGCAAGGCATGTACACACTATAAACAAGCAAGGCATGTACACACTATAAACAAGCAAGGCATGTACACACTATAAACAAGCAAGGCATGTACACACTATAAACAAGCAAGGCATGTACACACCATAAACAAGCAAGGCATGTACACACTATAAACAAGCAAGGCATGTACACACTATAAACAAGCAAGGCATGTACACACTATAAACAAGCAAGGCATGTACACACTATAAACAAGCAAGGCATGTACACACTATAAACAAGCAAGGCATGTACACACTATAAACAAGCAAGGCATGTACACACTATAAACAAGAAAGGCATGTACACACTATAAACAAGCAAGGCATGTACACACTATCAACAAGCAAAGTATGTACACACTATAAACAAGCAAGGCATGTACACACTATAAACAAGCAAGGCATGTACACACCATAAACAAGCAAGGCATGTACTCACTATAAACAAGCAAGGCATGTACACACTATAAACAAGCAAGGCATGTACACACTATAAACAAGCAAGGCATGTACACACTATAAACAAGCAAGGCATGTACACACTATAAACAAGCAAAGCATGTACACACCATAAACAAGCAAGGCATGTACACACCATAAACAAGCAAGGCATGTACACACCATAAAAAAGCAAGGCATGTACTCACTATAAACAAGCAAGGCATGTACACACTATAAACAAGAAAGGCATGTACACACTATAAACAAGCAAGGCATGTACACACTATAATCAAGAAAGGCATGTACACACTATAAACAAGCAAGGCATGTACACACTATAAACAAGCAAGGCATGTACACACCATAAACAAGCAAGGCATGTACACACCATAAACAAGCAAGGCATGTACACACTATAAACAAGCAAGGCATGTACACACCATAAACAAGCAAGGCATGTACACACTATAAACAAGCAAGGCATGTACACACCATAAACAAGCAAGGCATGTACACACTATAAACAAGCAAGGCATGTACACACTATAAACAAGCAAGGCATGTACACACTATAAACAAGCAAGGCATGTACACACCATAAACAAGCAAGGCATGTACACACCATAAACAAGCAAGGCATGTACACACCATAAACAAGCAAGGCATGTACACACCATAAACAAGCAAGGCATGTACACACCATGAACAAGCAAGGCATGTACACACTATAAACAAGCAAGGCATGTACACACTATAAACAAGAAAGGCATGTACACACTATAAACAAGCAAGGCATGTACACACTATAAACAAGCAAAGCATGTACTCACTATAAACAAGCAAGGCATGTACACACTTTAAACAAGCAAGGCATGTACACACTATAAACAAGCAAGGCATGTACACACTATCAACAAGAAAGGCATGTACACACTATAAAAAAGCAAGGCATGTACACACTATAAACAAGCAAGGCATGTACACACTATAAACAAGAAAGGCATGTACACACTATAAACAAGAAAGGCATGTACACACTATAAACAAGCAAGGCATGTACACACTATAAACAAGAAAGGCATGTACATACTATAAACAAGCAAGGCATGTACACACTATAAACAAGAAAGTCATGTACACACTATAAACAAGCAAGGCATGTACACACTATAAACAAGAAAGGCATGTACACACTATAAACAAGCAAGGCATGTACACACTATAAACAAGACAGGCATGTACACACTATAAACAAGCAAGGCATGTACACACCATAAACAAGCAAGGCATGTACACACCATAAACAAGCAAGGCATGTACACACTATAAACAAGCAAGGCATGTACACACTATAAACAAGCAAGGCATGTACACACTATAAAGAAGCAAGGCATGTACACACTATAAACAAGCAAGGCATGTACACACTATAAACAAGCAAGGCATGTACACACTATAAACAAGAAAGGCATGTACACACTATAAACAAGAAAGGCATGTACACACCATAAACATGCAAGGCATGTACTCACTATAAACAAGCAAGGCATGTACACACTATAAACAAGCAAGGCATGTACACACTATAAACAAGCAAGGCATGTACACACCATAAACAAGCAAGGCATGTACACACTATAAACAAGCAAGGCATGTACACACTATAAACAAGCAAGGCATGTACACACTATAAACAAGCAAGGCATGTACACACTATAAACAAGCAAGGCATGTACACACTATAAACAAGCAAGGCATGTACACATTATAAACAAGCAAGGCATGTACACACTATAAACAAGCAAGGCATGTACACACTATAAACAAGCAAGGCATGTACACACCATAAACAAGCAAGGCATGTACACACCATAAACAAGCAAGGCATGTACACACCATAAACAAGAAAGGCATGTACACACTATAAACAAGCAAGGCATGTACACACTATAAACAAGCAAGGCATGTACACACTATAAACAAGCAAGGCATGTACACACCATAAACAAGCAAGGCATGTACACACCATAAACAAGCAAGGCATGTACACACTATAAACAAGCAAGGCATGTACACACCATAAACAAGCAAGGCATGTACACACCATAAACAAGCAAGGCATGTACACACTATAAACAAGACAGGCATGTACACTCCATAAACAAGAAAGGCATGTACACACTATAAATAAGCAAGGCATGTACACACTATAAACAAGCAAGGCATGTACACACTATAAACAAGCAAGGCATGTACACACCATAAACAAGCAAGGCATGTACACACCATAAACAAGCAAGGCATGTACACACTATAAACAAGCAAGGCATGTACACACTATAAACAAGAAAGGCATGTACACACTATAAACAAGCAAGGCATGTATACACTATCAACAAGCAAGGCATGTACACACTATAAACAAGCAAGGCATGTACACACTATAAACAAGCAAGGCATGTACACACCATAAACAAGCAAGGCATGTACTCACTATAAACAAGCAAGGCATGTACACACTATAAACAAGCAAGGCATGTGCACACTATAAACAAGCAAGGCATGTACACACCATAAACAAGCAAGGCATGTACTCACTATAAACAAGCAAGGCATGTACACACTATAAACAAGCAAGGCATGTACACACTATAAACAAGCAAGGCATGTACACACCATAAACAAGCAAGGCATGTACTCACTATAAACAAGCAAGGCATGTACACACTATAAACAAGCAAGGCATGTGCACACTATAAACAAGCAAGGCATGTACACACCATAAACAAGCAAGGCATGTACTCACTATAAACAAGCAAGGCATGTACACACTATAAACAAGCAAGGCATGTACACACTATAAACAAGCAAGGCATGTACACACCATAAACAAGCAAGGCATGTACTCACTATAAACAAGCAAGGCATGTACACACTATAAACAAGCAAGGCATGTACACACTATAAACAAGAAAGGCATGTACACACCATAAACAAGCAAGGCATGTACACACTATAAACAAGCAAGGCATGTACACACTCTAAACAAGCAAGGCATGTACACACTATAAACAAGCAAGGCATGTACACACTATAAACAAGCAAGGCATGTACACACTATAAACAAGAAAGGCATGTACACACTATAAACAAGCAAGGCATGTACACACCATAAACATGCAATGCATGTACTCACTATAATCAAGCAAGGCATGTACACACTATAAACAAGCAAGGCATGTACACACTATAAACAAGCAAGGCATGTACACACCATAAACAAGCAAGGCATGTACACACCATAAACAAGCAAGGCATGTACACACTATAAACAAGCAAGGCATGTACACACTATAAACAAGCAAGGCATGTACACACTATAAACAAGCAAGGCATGTACACACTATAAACAAGCAAGGCATGTACACACTATAAACAAGCAAGGCATGTACACATTATAAACAAGCAAGGCATGTACACACTATAAACAAGCAAGGCATGTACACACTATAAACAAGCAAGGCATGTACACACCATAAACAAGCAAGGCATGTACACACCATAAACAAGCAAGGCATGTACACACCATAAACAAGCAAGGCATGTACACACTATAAACAAGACAGACATGTACACTCCATAAACAAGAAAGGCATGTACACACTATAAACAAGCAAGGCATGTACACACTATCAACAAGCAAGGCATGAACACACTATAAACAAGCAAGGCATGTACACACCATAAACAAGCAAGGCATGTACACACCATAAACAAGCAAGGCATGTACACACTATAAACAAGCAAGGCATGTGCACACTATAAACAAGCAAGGCATGTACACACTATAAACAAGCAAGGCATGTACACACTATAAACAAGCAAGGCATGTACACACCATAAACAAGCAAGGCATGTACACACCATAAACAAGCAAGGCATGTACACACTATAAACAAGCAAGGCATGTACACACCATAAACAAGCAAGGCATGTACACACCATAAACAAGCAAGGCATGTACACACTATAAACAAGACAGGCATGTACACTCCATAAACAAGAAAGGCATGTACACACTATAAACAAGCAAGGCATGTACACACTATAAACAAGCAAGGCATGTACACACTATAAACAAGCAAGGCATGTACACACCATAAACAAGCAAGGCATGTACACACCATAAACAAGCAAGGCATGTACACACTATAAACAAGCAAGGCATGTACACACTATAAACAAGAAAGGCATGTACACACTATAAACAAGCAAGGCATGTATACACTATCAACAAGCAAGGCATGTACACACTATAAACAAGCAAGGCATGTACACACTATAAACAAGCAAGGCATGTACACACCATAAACAAGCAAGGCATGTACTCACTATAAACAAGCAAGGCATGTACACACTATAAACAAGCAAGGCATGTGCACACTATAAACAAGCAAGGCATGTACACACCATAAACAAGCAAGGCATGTACTCACTATAAACAAGCAAGGCATGTACACACTATAAACAAGCAAGGCATGTACACACTATAAACAAGCAAGGCATGTACACACCATAAACAAGCAAGGCATGTACTCACTATAAACAAGCAAGGCATGTACACACTATAAACAAGCAAGGCATGTACACACTATAAACAAGAAAGGCATGTACACACCATAAACAAGCAAGGCATGTACACACTATAAACAAGCAAGGCATGTACACACTCTAAACAAGCAAGGCATGTACACACTATAAACAAGCAAGGCATGTACACACTATAAACAAGCAAGGCATGTACACACTATAAACAAGAAAGGCATGTACACACTATAAACAAGCAAGGCATGTACACACCATAAACATGCAATGCATGTACTCACTATAATCAAGCAAGGCATGTACACACTATAAACAAGCAAGGCATGTACACACTATAAACAAGCAAGGCATGTACACACCATAAACAAGCAAGGCATGTACACACCATAAACAAGCAAGGCATGTACACACTATAAACAAGCAAGGCATGTACACACTATAAACAAGCAAGGCATGTACACACTATAAACAAGCAAGGCATGTACACACTATAAACAAGCAAGGCATGTACACACTATAAACAAGCAAGGCATGTACACATTATAAACAAGCAAGGCATGTACACACTATAAACAAGCAAGGCATGTACACACTATAAACAAGCAAGGCATGTACACACCATAAACAAGCAAGGCATGTACACACCATAAACAAGCAAGGCATGTACACACCATAAACAAGCAAGGCATGTACACACTATAAACAAGACAGACATGTACACTCCATAAACAAGAAAGGCATGTACACACTATAAACAAGCAAGGCATGTACACACTATAAACAAGCAAGGCATGTACACACTATAAACAAGAAAGGCATGTACACATTATAAACAAGCAAGGCATGTACACACTATAAACAAGCAAGGCATGTACACACCATAAACAAGAAAGGCATGTACACACCATAACAAGCAAGGCATGTACACACTATCAACAAGCAAGGCATGAACACACTATAAACAAGCAAGGCATGTACACACCATAAACAAGCAAGGCATGTACACACCATAAACAAGCAAGGCATGTACACACTATAAACAAGCAAGGCATGTACACACTATAAACAAGCAAGGCATGTACACACTATAAACAAGCAAGGCATGTGCACACTATAAACAAGCAAGGCATGTACACACTATAAACAAGCAAGGCATGTACACACTATAAACAAGCAAGGCATGTACACACTATAAACAAGCAAGGCATGTACACACTATAAACAAGCAAGGCATGTACACACTATAAACAAGCAAGGCATGTACACACCATAAACAAGCAAGGCATGTACACACCATAAACAAGCAAGGCATGTACACACTATAAACAAGCAAGGCATGTACACACTATAAACAAGCAAGGCATGTACACACTATAAACAAGCAAGGCATGTACACACTATAAACAAGCAAGGCATGTACACACTATAAACAAGCAAGGCATGTACACACTATAAACAAGCAAGGCATGTACACACCATAAACAAGCAAGGCATGTACACACTATAAACAAGCAAGGCATGTACACACTATAAACAAGCAAGGCATGTACTCACTATAAACAAGCAAGGCATGTACACACTATAAACAAGCAAGGCATGTACACACCATAAACAAGCAAGGCATGTACACACCATAAACAAGCAAGGCATGTACACATCATAAACAAGCAAGCATGTACACATTATAAACAAGCAAGGCATGTACACACTATAAACAAGCAAGGCATGTACACACTATAAACAAGCAAGGCATGTACACACCATAAACAAGCAAGGCATGTACACACTATAAACAAGCAAGGCATGTACACATTATAAACAAGCAAGGCATGTACACACTATAAACAAGCAATGCATGTACACACTATAAACAAGCAAGGCATGTACACACCATAAACAAGCAAGGCATGTACACACCATAAAAAAGCAAGGCATGTACACACCATAAACAAGCAAGGCATGTACACACTATAAACAAGACAGGCATGTACACTCCATAAACAAGAAAGGCATGTACACACTATAAACAAGCAAGGCATGTACACACTATAAACAAGCAAGGCATGTACACACTATAAACAAGAAAGGCATGTACACACCATAAACAAGCAAGGCATGTACACACTATAAACAAGCAAGGCATGTACACACTATAAACAAGCAAGGCATGTACACACCATAAACAAGCAAGGCATGTACACACCATAAACAAGCAAGGCATGTACACACTATAAACAAGCAAGGCATGTACACACTATAAACAAGCAAGGCATGTACACACTATAAACAAGCAAGGCATGTACACACTATAAACAAGCAAGGCATGTACACACTATAAACAAGCAAGGCATGTACACACTATAAACAAGCAAGGCATGTACACACCATAAACAAGCAAGGCATGTACACACTATAAACAAGCAAGGCATGTACACACTATAAACAAGCAAGGCATGTACTCACTATAAACAAGCAAGGCATGTACACACTATAAACAAGCAAGGCATGTACACACCATAAACAAGCAAGGCATGTACACACCATAAACAAGCAAGGCATGTACACATCATAAACAAGCAAGCATGTACACATTATAAACAAGCAAGGCATGTACACACTATAAACAAGAAAGGCATGTACACACTATAAACAAGCAAGGCATGTACACACCATAAACAAGCAAGGCATGTACACACTATAAACAAGCAAGGCATGTACACATTATAAACAAGCAAGGCATGTACACACTATAAACAAGCAAGGCATGTACACACTATAAACAAGCAAGGCATGTACACACCATAAACAAGCAAGGCATGTACACACCATAAAAAAGCAAGGCATGTACACACCATAAACAAGCAAGGCATGTACACACTATAAACAAGACAGGCATGTACACTCCATAAACAAGAAAGGCATGTACACACTATAAACAAGCAAGGCATGTACACACTATAAACAAGCAAGGCATGTACACACTATAAACAAGAAAGGCATGTACACACTATAAACAAGCAAGGCATGTACACACTATAAACAAGCAAGGCATGTACACACTATAAACAAGCAAGGCATGTACACACTATAAACAAGAAAGGCATGTACACACTATAAACAAGAAAGGCATGTACATACTATAAACAAGCAAGGCATGTACATACTATAAACAAGAAAGGAATGTACATACTATAAACAAGCAAGGCATGTACACACTATAAACAAGCAAGGCATGTACACACTATAAACAAGCAAGGCATGTACACACTATAAACAAGCAAGGCATGTACACACCATAAACAAGCAAGGCATGTACACACTATAAACAAGAAAGGCATGTACACACTATAAACAAGCAAGGCATGTACACACTATAAACAAGCAAGGCATGTACACACTATAAACAAGCAAGGCATGTACACACTATAAACAAGAAAGGCATGTACACACTATAAACAAGAAAGGCATGTACATACTATAAACAAGCAAGGCATGTACATACTATAAACAAGAAAGGAATGTACATACTATAAACAAGCAAGGCATGTACACACTATAAACAAGCAAGGCATGTACACACTATAAACAAGCAAGGCATGTACACACTATAAACAAGCAAGGCATGTACACACTATAAACAAGCAAGGCATGTACACACCATGAACAAGCAAGGCATGTACACACTATAAACAAGAAAGGCATGTACACACTATAAACAAGCAAGGCATGTACACACTATAAACAAGCAAGGCATGTACACACTATAAACAAGCAAGGCATGTACACACTATAAACAAGAAAGGCATGTACACACTATAAACAAGAAAGGCATGTACACACTATAAACAAGCAAGGCATGTACACACTATAAACAAGCAAGGAATGTACACACCATAAACAAGCAAGGCATGTACACACCATAACAAGCAAGGCATGTACACACTATAAACAAGCAAGGCATGAACACACTATAAACAAGCAAGGCATGTACACACTATAAACAAGCAAGGCATGTACACACCATAAACAAGCAAGGCATGTACACACTATAAACAAGCAAGGCATGTACACACTATAAACAAGCAAGGCATGTACACACTATAAACAAGAAAGGCATGTACACACTATAAACAAGCAAGGCATGTACACACTATAAACAAGCAAGGCATGTACACACCATAAACAAGCAAGCCATGTACACACCATAAACAAGCAAGGCATGTACACACTATAAACAAGCAAGGCATGTACACACTATAAACAAGAAAGGCATGTACACACTATAAACAAGCAAGGCATGTACACACTATCAACAAGCAAGGCATGTACACACTATAAACAAGCAAGGCATGTACACACTATAAACAAGCAAGGCATGTACACACCATAAACAAGCAAGGCATGTACTCACTATAAACAAGCAAGGCATGTACACACTATAAACAAGCAAGGCATGTACACACTATAAACAAGCAAGGCATGTACACACCATAAACAAGCAAGGCATGTACACACTATAAACAAGCAAGGCATGTACACACTATAAACAAGCAAGGCATGTACACACCATAAACAAGCAAGGCATGTACTCACTATAAACAAGCAAGGCATGTACACACTATAAACAAGCAAGGCATGTACACACTATAAACAAGCAAGGCATGTACACACCATAAACAAGCAAGGCATGTACTCACTATAAACAAGCAAGGCATGTACACACTATAAACAAGCAAGGCATGTACACACTATAAACAAGAAAGGCATGTACACACTATAAACAAGCAAGGCATGTACACACTATAAACAAGCAAGGCATGTACACACTATAAACAAGCAAGGCATGTACACACCATAAACAAGCAAGGCATGTACACACCATAAACAAGCAAGGCATGTACACACTATAAACAAGCAAGGCATGTACACACTATAAACAAGAAAGGCATGTACACACTATAAACAAGCAAGGCATGTACACACTATCAACAAGCAAGGCATGTACACACTATAAACAAGCAAGGCATGTACACACTATAAACAAGCAAGGCATGTACACACCATAAACAAGCAAGGCATGTACTCACTATAAACAAGCAAGGCATGTACACACTATAAACAAGCAAGGCATGTACACACTATAAACAAGCAAGGCATGTACACACTATAAACAAGCAAGGCATGTACACACTATAAACAAGCAAGGCATGTACACACTATAAACAAGCAAGGCATGTACACACCATAAACAAGCAAGGCATGTACTCACTATAAACAAGCAAGGCATGTACACACTATAAACAAGCAAGGCATGTACACACTATAAACAAGAAAGGCATGTATACACTATCAACAAGCAAGGCATGTACACACTATAAACAAGCAAGGCATGTACACACCATAAACAAGCAAGGCATGTACACACCATAAACAAGCAAGGCATGTACTCACTATAAACAAGCAAGGCATGTACACACTATAAACAAGCAAGGCATGTACACACTATAAACAAGCAAGGCATGTACACACTATAAACAAGCAAGGCATGTACACACTATAAACAAGCAAGGCATGTACACACTATAAACAAGCAAGGCATGTACACACCATAAACAAGCAAGGCATGTACTCACTATAAACAAGCAAGGCATGTACACACTATAAACAAGCAAGGCATGTACACACTATAAACAAGCAAGGCATGTACACACTATAAACAAGAAAGGCATGTACACACCATAAACAAGCAAGGCATGTACACACTATAAACAAGCAAGGCATATACACACTATAAACAAGCAAGGCATGTACACACTATAAACAAGCAAGGCATGTACACACTATAAACAAGCAAGGCATGTACACACTATAAACAAGAAAGGCATGTACACACTATAATCAAGAAAGGCATGTACACACTATAAACAAGCAAGGCATGTACACACTATAAACAAGCAAGGCATGTACACACCATAAACAAGCAGGACATGTACACACCATAAACAAGCAAGGTATGTACACACTATAAACAAGCAAGGCATGTACACACGATAAACAAGCAAGGCATGTACACACCATAAACAAGCAAGGCATGTACACACCATAAACAAGCAAGGCATGTACACACTATAAACAAGCAAGGCATGTACACACTATAAACAAGCAAGGCATGTACACACTATAAACAAGCAAGGCATGTACACACCATAAACAAGCAAGGCATGTACACACCATAAACAAGCAAGGCATGTACACACCATAAACAAGCAAGGCATGTACACACCATAAACAAGCAAGGCATGTACACACCATAAACAAGCAAGGCATGTACACACCATAAACAAGCAAGGCATGTACACACTATAAACAAGCAAGGCATGTACACACTATAAACAAGCAAGGCATGGACACACTATAAACAAGCAAGGCATGTACACACCATAAACAAGCAAGGCATGTACACACCATAAACAAGCAAGGCATGTACACACCATAAACAAGCAAGGAATGTACACACCATAAACAAGCAAGGCATGTACACACCATAAACAAGCAAGGCATGTACACACCATAAACAAGCAAGGCATGTACACACTATAAACAAGCAAGGCATGTACACACTATAAACAAGCAAGGCATGTACACACTATAAACAAGCAAGGCATGTACACACTATAAACAAGCAAGGCATGTACACACTTTAAACAAGCAAGGCATGTACACACTATCAACAAGCAAGGCATGTACACACTATCAACAAGAAAGGCATGTACACACTATAAACAAGCAAGGCATGTACACACTATCAACAAGCAAGGCATGTACACACTATCAACAAGCAAGGCATGTACACACTATAAACAAGCAAGGCATGTACACACTATCAACAAGAAAGGCATGTACACACTATCAACAAGAAAGGCATGTACATACTATAAACAAGCAAGGCATGTACATACTATAAACAAGAAAGGCATGTTCACACTATAAACAAGCAAGGCATGTTCACACTATAAACAAGCAAGGCATGTACACACTATAAACAAGCAAGGCATGTACACACTATAAACAAGCAAGGCATGTACACACTATAAACAAGCAAGGCATGTACACACTATAAACAAGCAAGGCATGTACACACCATAAACAAGCAAGGCATGTACTCACTATAAACAAGCAAGGCATGTACACACTATAAACAAGCAAGGCATGTACACACTATAAACAAGCAAGGCATGTACACACCATAAACAAGAAAGGCATGTACACACCATAAACAAGCAAGGCATGTACACACTATAAACAAGCAAGGCATGTACACACTATAAACAAGCAAGGCATGTACACACTATAAACAAGCAAGGCATGTACACACTATAAACAAGCAAGGCATGTACACACTATAAACAAGCAAGGCATGTACACACTATAAACAAGCAAGGCATGTACACACTATAAACAAGCAAGGCATGTACACACTATAAACAAGCAAGGCATGTACACACTATAAACAAGCAAGGCATGTACACACCAAAAACAAGCAAGGCATGTACACACCATAAACAAGAAAGGCATGTACACACTATAAACAAGCAAGGCATGTACTCACTATAAACAAGCAAGGCATGTACACACTACAAACAAGCAAGGCATGTACACACTATAAACAAGCAAGGCATGTACACACTATAAACAAGAAAGGCATGTACACACTATAAACAAGCAAGGCATGTACACACTATAAACAAGCAAGGCATGTACACACCATAAACAAGCAAGGCATGTACACACCATAAACAAGCAAGGCAAGTACACACCATAACAAGCAAGGCATGAACACACTATAAACAAGCAAGGCATGTACACACTATAAACAAGCAAGGCATGTACACACCATAAACAAGCAAGGCATGTACACACTATAAACAAGCAAGGCATGTACACACTATAAACAAGCAAGGCATGTACACACCATAAACAAGCAAGGCATGTACACACCATAAACAAGCAAGGCATGTACACACTATAAACAAGCAAGGCATGTACACACTATAAACAAGCAAGGCATGTACACACTATAAACAAGAAAGGCATGTACACACTATCAACAAGCAAGGCATGTATACACTATCAACAAGCAAGGCATGTACACACTATAAACAAGCAAGGCATGTACACACCATAAACAAGCAAGGCATGTACACACCATAAACAAGCAAGGCATGTACACACTATAAACAAGCAAGGCATGTACACACTATAAACAAGCAAGGCATGTACACACTATAAACAAGCAAGGCATGTACACACTATAAACAAGCAAGGCATGTACACACTATAAACAAGCAAGGCATGTACACACTATAAACAAGCAAGGCATGTACACACTATAAACAAGCAAGGCATGTACACACCATAAACAAGCAAGGCATGTACACACTATAAACAAGCAAGGCATGTACACACTATAAACAAGCAAGGCATGTACACACTATGAACAAGAAATGCATGTACACACCATAAACAAGCAAGGCATGTACACACTATAAACAAGCAAGGCATATACACACTATAAACAAGCAAGGCATGTACACACTATAAACAAGCAAGGCATGTACACACTATAAACAAGCAAGGCATGTACACACTATAAACAAGAAAGGCATGTACACACTATAATCAAGCAAGGCATGTACACACTATAAACAAGCAAGGCATGTACACACTATAAACAAGCAAGGCATGTACACACCATAAACAAGCAAGGCATGTACACACTATAAACAAGCAAGGCATGTACACACTATAAACAAGCAAGGCATGTACACACCATAAACAAGCAAGGCATGTACACACTATAAACAAGCAAGGCATGTACACACCATAAACAAGCAAGGCATGTACACACTATAAACAAGCAAGGCATGTACACACTATAAACAAGCAAGGCATGTACACACTATAAACAAGCAAGGCATGTACACACTATAAACAAGCAAGGCATGTACACACCATAAACAAGCAACGCATGTACACACCATAAACAAGCAACGCATGTACACACCATAAACAAGCAAGGCATGTACACACCATAAACAAGCAAGGCATGTACACACTATAAACAAGCAAGGCATGTACACACCATAAACAAGCAAGGCATGTACACACTATAAACAAGCAAGGCATGTACACACTATAAACAAGCAAGGCATGTACTCACTATAAACAAGCAAGGCATGTACTCACTATAAACAAGCAAGGCATGTACACACTATAAACAAGCAAGGCATGTACACACTATAAACAAGCAAGGCATGTACACACTATCAACAAGAAAGGCATGTACACACTATAAACAAGCAAGGCATGTACACACTATAAACAAGCAAGGCATGTACACACTATAAACAAGAAAGGCATGTACACACTATAAACAAGAAAGGCATGTACACATTATAAACATGAAAGGCATGTACATACTATAAACAAGCAAGGCATGTACATACTATAAACAAGAAAGGCATGTACACACTATAAACAAGCAAGGCATGCACACACTATAAACAAGAAAGGCATGCACACACTATAAACAAGAAAGGCATGTACACACTATAAATAAGCAAGGCATGTACACACTATAAACAAGAACGGCATGTACACACCATAAACAAGCAAGGCATATACACACTATAAACAAGCAAGGCATGTACACACTATAAACAAGCAAGGCATGTACACACTATAAACAAGCAAGGCATGTACACACTATAAACAAGCAAGGCATGTACACACTATAAACAAGAAAGGCATGTACACACTATAAACAAGCAAGGCATGTACACACTATAAACAAGCAAGGCATGTACACACTATAAACAAGCAAGGCATGTACACACCATAAACAAGCAAGGTATGTACACACTATAAACAAGCAAGGCATGTACACACTATAAACAAGCAAGGCATGTACACACCATAAACAAGCAAGGCATGTACACACCATAAACAAGCAAGGCATGTACACACTATAAACAAGCAAGGCATGTACACACTATAAACAAGCAAGGCATGTACACACCATAAACAAGCAAGGCATGTACACACCATAAACAAGCAAGGCATGTACACACCATAAACAAGTAAGGCATGTACACACTATAAACAAGCAAGGCATGTACACACTACAAACAAGCAAGGCATGTACACACTATAAACAAGCAAGGCATGTACACACCATAAACAAGCAAGGCATGTACACACCATAAACAAGCAAGGCATGTACACACCATAAACAAGCAAGGCATGTACACACCATAAACAAGCAAGGAATGTACACACCATAAACAAGCAAGGCATGTACACACCATAAACAAGCAAGGCATGTACACACCATAAACAAGCAAGGCATGTACACACCATAAACAAGCAAGGCATGTACACACCATAAACAAGCAAGGAATGTACACACCATAAACAAGCAAGGCATGTACACACCATAAACAAGCAAGGCATGTACACACCATAAACAAGCAAGGCATGTACACACTATAAACAAGCAAGGCATGTACACACTATAAACAAGCAAGGCATGTACACACTATAAACAAGCAAGGCATGTACTCACTATAAACAAGCAAGGCATGTACACACTTTAAACAAGCAAGGCATGCACACACTATCAACAAGCAAGGCATGTACACACTATCAACAAGAAAGGCATGTACACACTATAAACAAGCAAGGCATGTACACACTATCAACAAGCAAGGCATGTACACACTATAAACAAGCAAGGCATGTACACACTATAAACAAGAAAGGCATGTACACACTATAAACAAGAAAGGCATGTACATACTATAAACAAGCAAGGCATGTACATACTATAAACAAGAAAGGAATGTACATACTATAAACAAGCAAGGCATGTTCACACTATAAACAAGCAAGGCATGTACACACTATAAACAAGCAAGGCATGTACACACTATAAACAAGCAAGGCATGTACACACTATAAACAAGCAAGGCATGTACACACCATAAACAAGCAAGGCATGTACACACCATAAACAAGCAAGGCATGTACTCACTATAAACAAGCAAGGCATGTACACACTATAAACAAGCAAGACATGTATACACTATAAACAAGCAAGGCATGTACACACCATAAACAAGAAAGGCATGTACACACCATAAACAAGCAAGGCATGTACACACTATAAACAAGCAAGGCATGTACACACTATAAACAAGCAAGGCATGTACACACTATAAACAAGCAAGGCATGTACACACTATAAACAAGCAAGGCATGTACACACTATAAACAAGCAAGGCATGTACACACTATAAACAAGCAAGGCATGTACACACTATAAACAAGCAAGGCATGTACACACTATAAACAAGCAAGGCATGTACACACTATAAACAAGCAAGGCATGTACACACCATAAACAAGCAAGGCATGTAAACACCAAAAACAAGCAAGGCATGTACACACCATAAACAAGCAAGGCATGTACACACTATAAACAAGAATGGCATGTACACACTATAAACAAGCAAGGCATGTACTCACTATAAACAAGCAAGGCATGTACACACTATAAACAAGCAAGGCATGTACACACTATAAACAAGAAAGGCATGTACACACTATAAACAAGAAAGGCATGTACACACTATAAACAAGCAAGGCATGTACACACTATAAACAAGCAAGGCATGTACATACCATAAACAAGCAAGGCATGTACACACCATAACAAGCAAGGCATGTACACACTATAAACAAGCAAGGCATGAACACACTATAAACAAGCAAGGCATGTACACACTGTAAACAAGCAAGGCATGTACACACCATTAACAAGCAAGGCATGTACACACTATAAACAAGGAAGGCATGTACACACTATAAACAAGCAAGGCATGTACACACTATAAACAAGAAAGGCATGTACACACTATTAACAAGAAAGGCATGTACACACTATAAACAAGCAAGGCATGTACACACTATAAACAAGCAAGGCATGTACACACTATAAACAAGCAAGGCATGTACACACTATAAACAAGCAAGGCATGTACACACTATAAACAAGCAAGGCATGTACACACTATAAACAAGCAAGGCATGTACACACCATAAACAAGCAAGGCATGTACACACTATAAACAAGCAAGGCATGTACACACTATAAACAAGCAAGGCATGTACACACCATAAACAAGCAAGGCATGTACTCACTATCAACAAGCAAGGCATGTACACACTATAAACAAGCAAGGCATGTACACACTATAAACAAGCAAGGCATGTACACACTATAAACAAGCAAGGCATGTACACACTATAAACAAGCAAGGCATGTGCACACTATAAACAAGCAAGGCATGTACACACCATAAACAAGCAAGGCATGTACTCACTATAAATAAGCAAGGCATGTACACACTATAAACAAGCAAGGCATGTACACACTATAAACAAGCAAGGCATGTACACACTATAAACAAGAAAGGCATGTACACACTATCAACAAGCAAGGCATGTACACACCATAAACAAGCAAGGCATGTACACACTATAAACAAGCAAGGCATGTACACACTATAAACAAGCAAGGCATGTACACACTATAAACAAGCAAGGCATGTACACACCATAAACAAGCAAGGCATGTACACACCATAAACAAGCAAGGCATGTACACACTATAATCAAGAAAGGCATGTACACACTATAAACAAGCAAGGCATGTACACACCATAAACAAGCAAGGCATGTACACACCATAAACAAGCAAGGCATGTACACACCATAAACAAGCAAGGCATGTACACACTATAAACAAGCAAGGCATGTACACACCATAAACAAGCAAGGCATGTACACACTATAAACAAGCAAGGCATGTACACACCATAAACAAGCAAGGCATGTACACACTATAAACAAGCAAGGCATGTACACACCATAAACAAGCAAGGCATGTACACACTATAAAGAAGCAAGGCATGTACACACTATAAACAAGCAAGGCATGCACACACTATAAACAAGCAAGGCATGTACACACCATAAACAAGCAAGGCATGTACACACCATTAACAAGCAAGGCATGTACACACCATAAACAAGCAAGGCATGTACACACCATAAACAAGCAAGGCATGTACACACTATAAACAAGCAAGGCATGTACACACCATAAACAAGCAAGGCATGTACACACTATAAACAAGCAAGGCATGTACACACTATAAAAAAGCAAGGCATGTACACACTATAAACAAGCAAGGCATGTACACACTATAAACAAGAAAGGCATGTACACACTATAAACAAGCAAGGCATGTACACACTATAATCAAGAAAGGCATGTACACACTATAAACAAGCGAGGCATGTACACACCATAAACAAGCAAGGCATGTACACACCATAACAAGCAAGGCATGTACACACTATAAACAAGCAAGGCATGAACACACTATAAACAAGCAAGGCATGTACACACTATAAACAAGCAAGGCATGTACACACCATAAACAAGCAAGGCATGTACACACCATAAACAAGCAAGGCATGTACACACTATAAACAAGCAAGGCATGTACACACTATAAACAAGCAAGGCATGTACACACTATAAACAAGCAAGGCATGTACACACTATAAACAAGAAAGGCATGTACACACTATAAACAAGCAAGGCATGTACACACTATAAACAAGCAAGGCATGTACACACTATAAACAAGCAAGGCATGTACACACTATAAACAAGCAAGGCATGTACACACTATAAACAAGCAAGGCATGTACACACCATAAACAAGCAAGGCATGTACACACTATAAACAAGCAAGGCATGTACACACTATAAACAAGCAAGGCATGTACACACTATAAACAAGCAAGGCATGTACACACTATAAACAAGAAAGGCATGTACACACTATAAACAAGCAAGGCATGTACACACTATCAACAAGCAAAGCATGTACACACTATAAACAAGCAAGGCATGTACACACTATAAACAAGCAAGGCATGTACACACCATAAACAAGCAAGGCATGTACTCACTATAAACAAGCAAGGCATGTACAAACTATAAACAAGCAAGGCATGTACACACCATAAACAAGCAAGGCATGTACTCACTATAAACAAGCAAGGCATGTACACACTATAAACAAGAAAGGCATGTACACACCATAAACAAGCAAGGCATGTACACACTATAAACAAGCAAGGAATGTACACACTATAAACAAGCAAGGCATGTACACACTATAATCAAGAAAGGCATGTACACACCATAAACAAGCAAGGCATGTACACACCATAAACAAGCAAGGCATGTCCACACCATAAACAAGCAAGGCATGTACACACCATAAACAAGCAAGGCATGTACACACCATAAACAAGAAAGGCATGTACACACTATAAAGAAGCAAGGCATGTACACACTATAAAGAAGCAAGGCATGTACACACTATAAACAAGCAAGGCATGTACACACTATAAACAAGCAAGGCATGTACACACTATAAACAAGCAAGGCATGTACACACCATAAACAAGCAAGGCATGTACACACCATAAACAAGCAAGGCATGTACACACCATAAACAAGCAAGGCATGTACACACTATAAACAAGCAAGGCATGTACACACTATCAACAAGCAAAGCATGTACACACTATAAACAAGCAAGGCATGTACACACTATAAACAAGCAAGGCATGTACACACCATAAACAAGCAAGGCATGTACTCACTATAAACAAGCAAGGCATGTACACACTATAAACAAGCAAGGCATGTACACACTATAAACAAGCAAGGCATGTACACACTATAAACAAGCAAGGCATGTACACACTATAAACAAGCAAGGCATGTACACACTATAAACAAGCAAGGCATGTACACACCATAAACAAGCAAGGCATGTACTCACTATAAACAAGCAAGTCATGTACACACTATAAACAAGAAAGGCATGTACACACCATAAACAAGCAAGGCATGTACACACTATAAACAAGCAAGGCATGTACACACTATAAACAAGCAAGGCATGTACACACTATAATCAAGAAAGGCATGTACACACCATAAACAAGCAAGGCATGTACACACCATAAACAAGCAAGGCATGTCCACACCATAAACAAGCAAGGCATGTACACACCATAAACAAGCAAGGCATGTACACACCATAAACAAGCAAGGCATGTACACACTATAAAGAAGCAAGGCATGTACACACTATAAAGAAGCAAGGCATGTACACACTATAAACAAGCAAGGCATGTACACACTATAAACAAGCAAGGCATGTACACACTATAAACAAGCAAGGCATGTACACACTATAAACAAGCAAGGCATGTACACACCATAAACAAGCAAGGCATGTACACACCATAAACAAGCAAGGCATGTACACACCATAAACAAGCAAGGCATGTACACACCATAAACAAGCAAGGCATGTACACACTATAAACAAGCAAGGCATGTACACACTATAAAAAAGCAAGGCATGTACACACTATAAACAAGCAAGGCATGTACACACTATAAACAAGCAAGGCATGTACACACTATAAACAAGCAAGGCATGTACACACTATAAACAAGAAAGGCATGTACACACTATAAACAAGCAAGGCATGTACACACTATAAACAAGCAAGGCATGTACACACTATAAACAAGCAAGGCATGTACACACTATAAACAAGCAAGGCATGTACACACCATAAACAAGCAAGGCATGTACACACTATAAACAAGCAAGGCATGTACACACTATAAACAAGCAAGGCATGTACACACTATAAACAAGCAAGGCATGTACACACTATAAACAAGCAAGGCACGTACACACTATAAACAAGCAAGGCATGTACACACTATAAACAAGCAAGGCATGTACACACTATAAACAAGAAAGGCATGTACACACTATAAACAAGCAAGGCATGTACACACTATCAACAAGCAAAGCATGTACACACTATAAACAAGCAAGGCATGTACACACTATAAACAAGCAAGGCATGTACACACCATAAACAAGCAAGGCATGTACTCACTATAAACAAGCAAGGCATGTACACACTATAAACAAGCAAGGCATGTACACACTATAAACAAGCAAGGCATGTACACACTATAAACAAGCAAGGCATGTACACACTATAAACAAGCAAGGCATGTACACACCATAAACAAGCAAGGCATGTACACACCAAAAAGAAGCAAGGCATGTACACACCATAAACAAGCAAGGCATGTACACACTATAAACAAGCAAGGCATGTACACACTATAAACAAGCAAGGCATGTACTCACTATAAACAAGCAAGGCATGTACACACTATAAACAAGCAAGGCATGTACACACTATAAACAAGAAAGGCATGTACACACTATAAACAAGAAAGGCATGTACACACTATAAACAAGCAAGGCATGTACACACTATAAACAAGCAAGGCATGTACACACCATAAACAAGCAAGGCATGTACACACCATAACAAGCAAGGCATGTACACACTATAAACAAGCAAGGCATGAACACACTATAAACAAGCAAGGCATGTACACACTATAAACAAGCAAGGCATGTACACACCATAAACAAGCAAGGCATGTACACACTATAAACAAGCAAGGCATGTACACACTATAAACAAGCAAGGCATGTACACACTATAAACAAGCAAGGCATGTACACACTATAAACAAGCAAGGCATGTACACACTATAAACAAGCAAGGCATGTACACACTATAAACAAGCAAGGCATGTACACACCATAAACAAGCAAGGCATGTACACACTATAAACAAGCAAGGCATGTACACACTATAAACAAGCAAGGCATGTACACACTATAAACAAGCAAGGCATGTACACACTATAAACAAGCAAGGCATGTACACACTATAAACAAGCAAGGCATGTACTCACTATCAACAAGCAAGGCATGTACACACTATAAACAAGCAAGGCATGTACACACTATAAACAAGCAAGGCATGTACACACTATAAACAAGCAAGGCATGTACACACTATAAACAAGCAAGGCATGTACACACTATAAACAAGCAAGGCATGTACACACCATAAACAAGCAAGGCATGTACACACCATAAATAAGCAAGGCATGTACTCACTATAAATAAGCAAGGCATGTACACACTATAAAGAAGCAAGGCATGTACACACTATAAAGAAGCAAGGCATGTACACACTATCAACAAGAAAGGCATGTACACACCATCAACAAGCAAGGCATGTACACACTATAAACAAGCAAGGCATGTACACACTATAAACAAGCAAGGCATGTACACACTATAAACAAGCAAGGCATGTACACACCATAAACAAGCAAGGCATGTACACACCATAAACAAGCAAGGCATGTACACACCATCAACAAGCAAGGCATGTACACACCATAAACAAGCAAGGCATGTACACACTATAATCAAGAAAGGCATGTACACACTATAAACAAGCAAGGCATGTACACACCATAAACAAGCAAGGCATGTACACACCATTAACAAGCAAGGCATGTACACACCATAAACAAGCAAGGCATGTACACACTATAAACAAGCAAGGCATGTACACACTATAAACAAGCAAGGCATGTACACACCATAAACAAGCAAGGCATGTACACACCATAAACAAGCAAGGCATGTACACACTATAAACAAGCAAGGCATGTACACACTATAAACAAGCAAGGCATGCACACACTATAAACAAGCAAGGCATGTACACACCATAAACAAGCAAGGCATGTACACACCATTAACAAGCAAGGCATGTACACACCATAAACAAGCAAGGCATGTACACACCATAAACAAGCAAGGCATGTACACACTATAAACAAGCAAGGCATGTACACACCATAAACAAGCAAGGCATGTACACACTATAAACAAGCAAGGCATGTACACACTATAAAAAAGCAAGGCATGTACACACTATAAACAAGCAAGGCATGTACACACTATAAACAAGAAAGGCATGTACACACTATAAACAAGCAAGGCATGTACACACTATAATCAAGAAAGGCATGTACACACTATAAACAAGCGAGGCATGTACACACTATAAACAAGCAAGGCATGTACACACCATAAACAAGCAAGGCATGTACACACCATAACAAGCAAGGCATGTACACACTATAAACAAGCAAGGCATGAACACACTATAAACAAGCAAGGCATGTACACACTATAAACAAGCAAGGCATGTACACACCATAAACAAGCAAGGCATGTACACACTATAAACAAGCAAGGCATGTACACACTATAAACAAGCAAGGCATGTACACACTATAAACAAGAAAGGCATGTACACACTATAAACAAGAAAGGCATGTACACACTATAAACAAGCAAGGCATGTACACACTATAAACAAGCAAGGCATGTACACACTATAAACAAGCAAGGCATGTACATACTATAAACAAGCAAGGCATGTACACACTATAAACAAGCAAGGCATGTACACACCATAAACAAGCAAGGCATGTACACACTATAAACAAGCAAGGCATGTACACACTATAAACAAGCAAGGCATGTACACACTATAAACAAGCAAGGCATGTACACACTATAAACAAGAAAGGCATGTACACACTATAAACAAGCAAGGCATGTACACACTATCAACAAGCAAAGCATGTACACACTATAAACAAGCAAGGCATGTACACACCATAAACAAGCAAGGCATGTACACACCATAAACAAGCAAGGCATGTACTCACTATAAACAAGCAAGGCATGTACACACTATAAACAAGCAAGGCATGTACACACTATAAACAAGCAAGGCATGTACACACTATAAACAAGCAAGGCATGTACACACTATAAACAAGCAAGGCATGTACACACTATAAACAAGCAAGGCATGTACACACCATAAACAAGCAAGGCATGTACTCACTATAAACAAGCAAGGCATGTACACACTATAAACAAGAAAGGCATGTACACACCATAAACAAGCAAGGCATGTACACACTATAAACAAGCAAGGCATGTACACACTATAAACAAGCAAGGCATGTACACACTATAATCAAGAAAGGCATGTACATACCATAAACAAGCAAGGCATGTACACACCATAAACAAGCAAGGCATGTCCACACCATAAACAAGCAAGGCATGTACACACCATAAACAAGCAAGGCATGTACACACCATAAACAAGCAAGGCATGTACACACTATAAAGAAGCAAGGCATGTACACACTATAAACAAGCAAGGCATGTACACACCATAAACAAGCAAGGCATGTACACACTATAAACAAGCAAGGCATGTACACACTATAAACAAGCAAGGCATGTACACACTATAAACAAGCAAGGCATGTACACACTATAAACAAGAAAGGCATGTACACACTATAAACAAGCAAGGCATGTACACACTATCAACAAGCAAAGCATGTACACACTATAAACAAGCAAGGCATGTACACACCATAAACAAGCAAGGCATGTACACACCATAAACAAGCAAGGCATGTACTCACTATAAACAAGCAAGGCATGTACACACTATAAACAAGCAAGGCATGTACACACTATAAACAAGCAAGGCATGTACACACTATAAACAAGCAAGGCATGTACACACTATAAACAAGAAAGGCATGTACACACTATAAACAAGCAAGGCATGTACACACTATCAACAAGCAAAGCATGTACACACTATAAACAAGCAAGGCATGTACACACCATAAACAAGCAAGGCATGTACACACCATAAACAAGCAAGGCATGTACTCACTATAAACAAGCAAGGCATGTACACACTATAAACAAGCAAGGCATGTACACACTATAAACAAGCAAGGCATGTACACACTATAAACAAGCAAGGCATGTACACACTATAAACAAGCAAGGCATGTACACACTATAAACAAGCAAGGCATGTACACACCATAAACAAGCAAGGCATGTACTCACTATAAACAAGCAAGGCATGTACACACTATAAACAAGAAAGGCATGTACACACCATAAACAAGCAAGGCATGTACACACTATAAACAAGCAAGGCATGTACACACTATCAACAAGCAAGGCATGTACACACTATAATCAAGAAAGGCATGTACATACCATAAACAAGCAAGGCATGTACACACCATAAACAAGCAAGGCATGTCCACACCATAAACAAGCAAGGCATGTACACACCATAAACAAGCAAGGCATGTACACACCATAAACAAGCAAGGCATGTACACACTATAAAGAAGCAAGGCATGTACACACCATAAACAAGCAAGGCATGTACACACTATAAACAAGCAAGGCATGTACACACTATAAACAAGCAAGGCATGTACACACTATAAACAAGCAAGGCATGTACACACTATAAACAAGCAAGGCATGTACACACCATAAACAAGCAAGGCATGTACACACCATAAACAAGCAAGGCATGTACACACCATAAACAAGCAAGGCATGTACACACCATAAACAAGCAAGGCATGTACACACTATAAACAAGCAAGGCATGTACACACTATAAAAAAGCAAGGCATGTACACACTATAAACAAGCAAGGCATGTACACACTATAAACAAGCAAGGCATGTACACACTATAAACAAGCAAGGCATGTACACACTATAAACAAGAAAGGCATGTACACACTATAAACAAGCAAGGCATGTACACACTATAAACAAGCAAGGCATGTACACACTATAAACAAGCAAGGCATGTACACACTATAAACAAGCAAGGCATGTACACACTATAAACAAGCAAGGCATGTACACACCATAAACAAGCAAGGCATGTACACACTATAAACAAGCAAGGCATGTACACACTATAAACAAGCAAGGCATGTACACACTATAAACAAGCAAGGCATGTACACACTATAAACAAGCAAGGCATGTACACACTATAAACAAGCAAGGCATGTACACACTATAAACAAGCAAGGCATGTACACACTATAAACAAGAAAGGCATGTACACACTATAAACAAGCAAGGCATGTACACACTATCAACAAGCAAAGCATGTACACACTATAAACAAGCAAGGCATGTACACACTATAAACAAGCAAGGCATGTACACACTATAAACAAGCAAGGCATGTACACACCATAAAAAAGCAAGGCATGTACACACCATAAAAAAGCAAGGCATGTACTCACTATAAACAAGCAAGGCATGTACACACTATAAACAAGAAAGGCATGTACACACTATAAACAAGCAAGGCATGTACACACTATAAACAAGCAAGGCATGTACACACTATAATCAAGAAAGGCATGTACACACTATAAACAAGCAAGGCATGTACACACCATAAACAAGCAAGGCATGTACACACCATAAACAAGCAAGGCATGTACACACTATAAACAAGCAAGGCATGTACACACCATAAACAAGCAAGGCATGTACACACTATAAACAAGCAAGGCATGTACACACTATAAACAAGCAAGGCATGTACACACTATAAACAAGCAAGGCATGTACACACTATAAACAAGCAAGGCATGTACACACCATGAACAAGCAAGGCATGTACACACTATAAACAAGCAAGGCATGTACACACTATAAACAAGAAAGGCATGTACACACTATAAACAAGCAAGGCATGTACACACTATAAACAAGCAAGGCATGTACACACTATAAACAAGCAAGGCATGTACACACTATAAACAAGCAAGGCATGTACACACTATAAACAAGAAAGGCATGTACACACTATAAACAAGCAAGGCATGTACACACTATCAACAAGCAAAGCATGTACACACTATAAACAAGCAAGGCATGTACACACTATAAACAAGCAAGGCATGTACACACCATAAACAAGCAAGGCATGTACTCACTATAAACAAGCAAGGCATGTACACACTATAAACAAGCAAGGCATGTACACACTATAAACAAGCAAGGCATGTACACACTATAAACAAGCAAGGCATGTACACACTATAAACAAGCAAGGCATGTACACACCATAAACAAGCAAGGCATGTACACACCAAAAAGAAGCAAGGCATGTACACACCATAAACAAGCAAGGCATGTACACACTATAAACAAGAAAGGCATGTACACACTATAAACAAGCAAGGCATGTACTCACTATAAACAAGCAAGGCATGTACACACTATAAACAAGCAAGGCATGTACACACTATAAACAAGAAAGGCATGTACACACTATAAACAAGCAAGGCATGTACACACTATAAACAAGCAAGGCATGTACACACTATAAACAAGCAAGGCATGTACACACCATAAACAAGCAAGGCATGTACACACCATAACAAGCAAGGCATGTACACACTATAAACAAGCAAGGCATGAACACACTATAAACAAGCAAGGCATGTACACACTATAAACAAGCAAGGCATGTACACACCATAAACAAGCAAGGCATGTACACACTATAAACAAGCAAGGCATGTACACACTATAAACAAGAAAGGCATGTACACACTATAAACAAGAAAGGCATGTACACACTATTAACAAGAAAGGCGTGTACACACTATAAACAAGCAAGGCATGTACACACTATAAACAAGCAAGGCATGTACACACTATAAACAAGCAAGGCATGTACACACTATAAACAAGCAAGGCATGTACACACTATAAACAAGCAAGGCATGTACACACTATAAACAAGCAAGGCATGTACACACCATAAACAAGCAAGGCATGTACACACTATAAACAAGCAAGGCATGTACACACCATAAACAAGCAAGGCATGTACTCACTATCAACAAGCAAGGCATGTACACACTATAAACAAGCAAGGCATGTACACACTATAAACAAGCAAGGCATGTACACACTATAAACAAGCAAGGCATGTACACACTATAAACAAGCAAGGCATGTACACACTATAAACAAGCAAGGCATGTACACACTATAAACAAGCAAGGCATGTACACACCATAAACAAGCAAGGCATGTACTCACTATAAATAAGCAAGGCATGTACACACTATAAACAAGCAAGGCATGTACACACTATAAAGAAGCAAGGCATGTACACACTATCAACAAGAAAGGCATGTACACACTATCAACAAGCAAGGCATGTACACACCATAAACAAGCAAGGCATGTACACACTATAAACAAGCAAGGCATGTACACACTATAAACAAGCAAGGCATGTACACACTATAACCAAGCAAGGCATGTACACACCATCAACAAGCAAGGCATGTACACACCATCAACAAGCAAGGCATGTACACACCATAAACAAGCAAGGCATGTACACACTATAATCAAGCAAGGCATGTACACACTATAAACAAGCAAGGCATGTACACACCATAAACAAGCAAGGCATGTACACACCATAACAAGCAAGGCATGTACACACTATAAACAAGCAAGGCATGTACACACTATAAACAAGCAAGGCATGTACACACCATAAACAAGCAAGGCATGTACACACCATAACAAGCAAGGCATGTACACACTATAAACAAGCAAGGCATGAACACACTATAAACAAGCAAGGCATGTACACACTATAAACAAGCAAGGCATGTACACACCATAAACAAGCAAGGCATGTACACACCATAAACAAGCAAGGCATGTACACACTATAAACAAGCAAGGCATGTACACACTATAAACAAGCAAGGCATGTACACACTATAAACAAGCAAGGCATGTACACACTATAAACAAGAAAGGCACGTACACACTATAAACAAGCAAGGCATGTACACACTATAAACAAGCAAGGCATGTACACACTATAAACAAGCAAGGCATGTACACACTATAAACAAGCAAGGCATGTACACACTATAAACAAGCAAGGCATGTACACACCATAAACAAGCAAGGCATGTACACACTATAAACAAGCAAGGCATGTACACACTATAAACAAGCAAGGCATGTACACACTATAAACAAGCAAGGCATGTACACACTATAAACAAGAAAGGCATGTACACACTATAAACAAGCAAGGCATGTACACACTATCAACAAGCAAAGCATGTACACACTATAAACAAGCAAGGCATGTACACACTATAAACAAGCAAGGCATGTACACACTATAAACAAGCAAGGCATGTACTCACTATAAACAAGCAAGGCATGTACACACTATAAACAAGCAAGGCATGTACACACTATAAACAAGCAAGGCATGTACACACTATAAACAAGCAAGGCATGTACACACTATAAACAAGCAAGGCATGTACACACTATAAACAAGCAAGGCATGTACACACCATAAACAAGCAAGGCATGTACACACTATAAACAAGAAAGGCATGTACACACCATAAACAAGCAAGGCATGTACACACTATAAACAAGCAAGGCATGTACACACTATAAACAAGCAAGGCATGTACACACTATAAACAAGCAAGGCATGTACATACCATAAACAAGCAAGGCATGTACACACCATAAACAAGCAAGGCATGTCCACACCATAAACAAGCAAGGCATGTCCACACCATAAACAAGCAAGGCATGTACACACCATAAACAAGCAAGGCATGTACACACTATAAAGAAGCAAGGCATGTACACACTATAAACAAGCAAGGCATGTACACACCATAAACAAGCAAGGCATGTACACACTATAAACAAGCAAGGCATGTACACACTATAAACAAGCAAGGCATGTACACACCATAAACAAGCAAGGCATGTACACACCATAAACAAGCAAGGCATGTACACACCATAAACAAGCAAGGCATGTACACACCATAAACAAGCAAGGCATGTACACACCATAAACAAGCAAGGCATGTACACACTATAAACAAGCAAGGCATGTACACACTATAAAAAAGCAAGGCATGTACACACTATAAACAAGCAAGGCATGTACACACTATAAACAAGCAAGGCATGTACACACTATAAACAAGAAAGGCATGTACACACTATAAACAAGCAAGGCATGTACACACTATAAACAAGCAAGGCATGTACACACTATAAACAAGCAAGGCATGTACACACTATAAACAAGCAAGGCATGTACACACTATAAACAAGCAAGGCATGTACACACCATAAACAAGCAAGGCATGTACACACTATAAACAAGCAAGGCATGTACACACTATAAACAAGCAAGGCATGTACACACTATAAACAAGCAAGGCATGTACACACTATAAACAAGCAAGGCATGTACACACTATAAACAAGCAAGGCATGTACACACTATAAACAAGCAAGGCATGTACACACTATAAACAAGAAAGGCATGTACACACTATAAACAAGAAAGGCATGTACACACTATCAACAAGCAAGGCATGTACACACTATCAACAAGCAAAGCATGTACACACTATAAACAAGCAAGGCATGTACACACTATAAACAAGCAAGGCATGTACTCACTATAAACAAGCAAGGCATGTACACACTATAAACAAGCAAGGCATGTACACACTATAAACAAGCAAGGCATGTACACACTATAAACAAGCAAGGCATGTACACACTATAAACAAGCAAGGCATGTACACACCATAAACAAGCAAGGCATGTACACACTATAAACAAGCAAGGCATGTACTCACTATAAACAAGCAAGGCATGTACACACTATAAACAAGCAAGGCATGTACACACTATAAACAAGCAAGGCATGTACACACTATAATCAAGAAAGGCATGTACACACTATAAACAAGCAAGGCATGTACACACCATAAACAAGCAAGGCATGTACACACCATAAACAAGCAAGGCATGTACACACTATAAACAAGCAAGGCATGTACACACCATAAACAAGCAAGGCATGTACACACTATAAACAAGCAAGGCATGTACACACTATAAACAAGCAAGGCATGTACACACCATAAACAAGCAAGGCATGTACACACTATAAACAAGCAAGGCATGTACACACTATAAACAAGCAAGGCATGTACACACCATAAACAAGCAAGGCATGTACACACCATAAACAAGCAAGGCATGTACACACCATAAACAAGCAAGGCATGTACACACCATAAACAAGCAAGGCATGTACACACCATAAACAAGCAAGGCATGTACACACTATAAACAAGCAAGGCATGTACACACTATAAAAAAGCAAGGCATGTACACACTATAAACAAGCAAGGCATGTACACACTATAAACAAGCAAGGCATGTACACACTATCAACAAGAAAGGCATGTACACACTATAAAAAAGCAAGGCATGTACACACTATAAACAAGCAAGGCATGTACACACTATAAACAAGAAAGGCATGTACACACTATAAACAAGAAAGGCATGTACACACTATAAACAAGCAAGGCATGTACACACTATAAACAAGAAAGGCATGTACATACTATAAACAAGCAAGGCATGTACACACTATAAACAAGAAAGTCATGTACACACTATAAACAAGCAAGGCATGTACACACTATAAACAAGAAAGGCATGTACACACTATAAACAAGCAAGGCATGTACACACTATAAACAAGACAGGCATGTACACACTATAAACAAGCAAGGCATGTACACACCATAAACAAGCAAGGCATGTACACACCATAAACAAGCAAGGCATGTACACACTATAAACAAGCAAGGCATGTACACACTATAAACAAGCAAGGCATGTACACACTATAAAGAAGCAAGGCATGTACACACTATAAACAAGCAAGGCATGTACACACTATAAACAAGCAAGGCATGTACACACTATAAACAAGAAAGGCATGTACACACTATAAACAAGAAAGGCATGTACACACCATAAACATGCAAGGCATGTACTCACTATAAACAAGCAAGGCATGTACACACTATAAACAAGCAAGGCATGTACACACTATAAACAAGCAAGGCATGTACACACCATAAACAAGCAAGGCATGTACACACCATAAACAAGCAAGGCATGTACACACTATAAACAAGCAAGGCATGTACACACTATAAACAAGCAAGGCATGTACACACTATAAACAAGCAAGGCATGTACACACTATAAACAAGCAAGGCATGTACACACTATAAACAAGCAAGGCATGTACACATTATAAACAAGCAAGGCATGTACACACTATAAACAAGCAAGGCATGTACACACTATAAACAAGCAAGGCATGTACACACCATAAACAAGCAAGGCATGTACACACCATAAACAAGCAAGGCATGTACACACCATAAACAAGCAAGGCATGTACACACTATAAACAAGACAGGCATGTACACTCCATAAACAAGAAAGGCATGTACACACTATAAACAAGCAAGGCATGTACACACTATAAACAAGCAAGGCATGTACACACTATAAACAAGCAAGGCATGTACACACCATAAACAAGCAAGGCATGTACACACCATAAACAAGCAAGGTATGTACACACTATAAACAAGCAAGGCATGTACACACCATAAACAAGCAAGGCATGTACACACCATAAACAAGCAAGGCATGTACACACTATAAACAAGACAGGCATGTACACTCCATAAACAAGAAAGGCATGTACACACTATAAACAAGCAAGGCATGTACACACTATAAACAAGCAAGGCATGTACACACTATAAACAAGCAAGGCATGTACACACCATAAACAAGCAAGGCATGTACACACCATAAACAAGCAAGGCATGTACACACTATAAACAAGCAAGGCATGTACACACTATAAACAAGAAAGGCATGTACACACTATAAACAAGCAAGGCATGTATACACTATCAACAAGCAAGGCATGTACACACTATAAACAAGCAAGGCATGTACACACTATAAACAAGCAAGGCATGTACACACCATAAACAAGCAAGGCATGTACTCACTATAAACAAGCAAGGCATGTACACACTATAAACAAGCAAGGCATGTACACACTATAAACAAGCAAGGCATGTACACACTATAAACAAGCAAGGCATGTACACACTATAAACAAGCAAGGCATGTAACACTATAAACAAGCAAGGCATGTACACACCATAAACAAGCAAGGCATGTACTCACTATAAACAAGCAAGGCATGTACACACTATAAACAAGCAAGGCATGTACACACTATAAACAAGCAAGGCATGTACACACCATAAACAAGCAAGGCATGTACTCACTATAAACAAGCAAGGCATGTACACACTATAAACAAGCAAGGCATGTACACACTATAAACAAGAAAGGCATGTACACACCATAAACAAGCAAGGCATGTACACACTATAAACAAGCAAGGCATGTACACACTATAAACAAGCAAGGCATGTACACACTATAAACAAGCAAGGCATGTACACACTATAAACAAGCAAGGCATGTACACACTATAAACAAGAAAGGCATGTACACACTATAAACAAGCAAGGCATGTACACACCATAAACATGCAATGCATGTACTCACTATAATCAAGCAAGGCATGTACACACTATAAACAAGCAAGGCATGTACACACTATAAACAAGCAAGGCATGTACACACCATAAACAAGCAAGGCATGTACACACCATAAACAAGCAAGGCATGTACACACTATAAACAAGCAAGGCATGTACACACTATAAACAAGCAAGGCATGTACACACTATAAACAAGCAAGGCATGTACACACTATAAACAAGCAAGGCATGTACACACTATAAACAAGCAAGGCATGTACACATTATAAACAAGCAAGGCATGTACACACTATAAACAAGCAAGGCATGTACACACTATAAACAAGCAAGGCATGTACACACCATAAACAAGCAAGGCATGTACACACCATAAACAAGCAAGGCATGTACACACCATAAACAAGCAAGGCATGTACACACTATAAACAAGACAGACATGTACACTCCATAAACAAGAAAGGCATGTACACACTATAAACAAGCAAGGCATGTACACACTATAAACAAGCAAGGCATGTACACACTATAAACAAGAAAGGCATGTACACATTATAAACAAGCAAGGCATGTACACACTATAAACAAGCAAGGCATGTACACACCATAAACAAGAAAGGCATGTACACACCATAACAAGCAAGGCATGTACACACTATCAACAAGCAAGGCATGAACACACTATAAACAAGCAAGGCATGTACACACCATAAACAAGCAAGGCATGTACACACCATAAACAAGCAAGGCATGTACACACTATAAACAAGCAAGGCATGTACACACTATAAACAAGCAAGGCATGTACACACTATAAACAAGCAAGGCATGTGCACACTATAAACAAGCAAGGCATGTACACACTATAAACAAGCAAGGCATGTACACACTATAAACAAGCAAGGCATGTACACACTATAAACAAGCAAGGCATGTACACACTATCAACAAGAAAGGCATGTACACACTATCAACAAGCAAGGCATGTACACACCATAAACAAGCAAGGCATGTACACACCATAAACAAGCAAGGCATGTACACACTATAAACAAGCAAGGCATGTACACACTATAAACAAGAAAGGCATGTACACACTATAAACAAGCAAGGCATGTATACACTATCAACAAGCAAGGCATGTACACACTATAAACAAGCAAGGCATGTACACACTATAAACAAGCAAGGCATGTACACACCATAAACAAGCAAGGCATGTACTCACTATAAACAAGCAAGGCATGTACACACTATAAACAAGCAAGGCATGTACACACTATAAACAAGCAAGGCATGTACACACTATAAACAAGCAAGGCATGTACACACTATAAACAAGCAAGGCATGTACACACTATAAACAAGCAAGGCATGTACACACCATAAACAAGCAAGGCATGTACACACTATAAACAAGCAAGGCATGTACACACTATAAACAAGCAAGGCATGTACACACCATAAACATGCAAGGCATGTACTCACTATAAACAAGCAAGGCATGTACACACTATAAACAAGCAAGGCATGTACACACTATAAACAAGCAAGGCATGTACACACCATAAACAAGCAAGGCATGTACACATCATAAACAAGCAAGGCATGTACACATTATAAACAAGCAAGGCATGTACACACTATAAACAAGCAAGGCATGTACACACTATAAACAAGCAAGGCATGTACACACCATAAACAAGCAAGGCATGTACACACTATAAACAAGCAAGGCATGTACACATTATAAACAAGCAAGGCATGTACACACTATAAACAAGCAAGGCATGTACACACTATAAACAAGCAAGGCATGTACACACCATAAACAAGCAAGGCATGTACACACCATAAACAAGCAAGGCATGTACACACCATAAACAAGCAAGGCATGTACACACTATAAACAAGACAGGCATGTACACTCCATAAACAAGAAAGGCATGTACACACTATAAACAAGTAAGGCATGTACACACTATAAACAAGCAAGGCATGTACACACTATAAACAAGAAAGGCATGTACACACTATAAACAAGCAAGGCATGTACACACTATAAACAAGCAAGGCATGTACACACTATAAACAAGCAAGGCATGTACACACTATAAACAAGAAAGGCATGTACACACTATAAACAAGAAAGGCATGTACATACTATAAACAAGCAAGGCATGTACATACTATAAACAAGAAAGGAATGTACATACTATAAACAAGCAAGGCATGTACACACTATAAACAAGCAAGGCATGTACACACTATAAACAAGCAAGGCATGTACACACTATAAACAAGCAAGGCATGTACACACTATAAACAAGCAAGGCATGTACACACCATAAACAAGCAAGGCATGTACACACTATAAACAAGAAAGGCATGTACACACTATAAACAAGCAAGGCATGTACACACTATAAACAAGCAAGGCATGTACACACTATAAACAAGCAAGGCATGTACACACTATAAACAAGAAAGGCATGTACACACTATAAACAAGAAAGGCATGTACACACTATAAACAAGCAAGGCATGTACACACTATAAACAAGCAAGGCATGTACACACCATAAACAAGCAAGGCATGTACACACCATAACAAGCAAGGCATGTACACACTATAAACAAGCAAGGCATGAACACACTATAAACGAGCAAGGCATGTACACACTATAAACAAGCAAGGCATGTACACACCATAAACAAGCAAGGCATGTACACACTATAAACAAGCAAGGCATGTACACACTATAAACAAGCAAGGCATGTACACACTATAAACAAGAAAGGCATGTACACACTATAAACAAGCAAGGCATGTACACACTATAAACAAGCAAGGCATGTACACACCATAAACAAGCAAGGCATGTACACACCATAAACAAGCAAGGCATGTACACACTATAAACAAGCAAGGCATGTACACACTATAAACAAGAAAGGCATGTACACACTATAAACAAGCAAGGCATGTACACACTATCAACAAGCAAGGCATGCACACACTATAAACAAGCAAGGCATGTACACACTATAAACAAGCAAGGCATGTACACACCATAAACAAGCAAGGCATGTACTCACTATAAACAAGCAAGGCATGTACACACTATAAACAAGCAAGGCATGTACACACTATAAACAAGCAAGGCATGTACACACTATAAACAAGCAAGGCATGTACACACTATAAACAAGCAAGGCATGTACACACTATAAACAAGCAAGGCATGTACACACCATAAACAAGCAAGGCATGTACTCACTATAAACAAGCAAGGCATGTACACACTATAAACAAGCAAGGCATGTACACACTATAAACAAGCAAGGCATGTATACACCATAAACAAGCAAGGCATGTACTCACTATAAACAAGCAAGGCATGTACACACTATAAACAAGCAAGGCATGTACACACTATAAACAAGAAAGGCATGTACACACTATAAACAAGCAAGGCATGTACACACTATAAACAAGCAAGGCATGTACACACTATAAACAAGCAAGGCATGTACACACCATAAACAAGCAAGGCATGTACACACCATAAACAAGCAAGGCATGTACACACTATAAACAAGCAAGGCATGTACACACTATAAACAAGAAAGGCATGTACACACTATAAACAAGCAAGGCATGTACACACTATCAACAAGCAAGGCATGTACACACTATAAACAAGCAAGGCATGTACACACTATAAACAAGCAAGGCATGTACACACCATAAACAAGCAAGGCATGTACTCACTATAAACAAGCAAGGCATGTACACACTATAAACAAGCAAGGCATGTACACACTATAAACAAGCAAGGCATGTACACACTATAAACAAGCAAGGCATGTACACACTATAAACAAGCAAGGCATGTACACACTATAAACAAGCAAGGCATGTACACACCATAAACAAGCAAGGCATGTACTCACTATAAACAAGCAAGGCATGTACACACTATAAACAAGCAAGGCATGTACACACTATAAACAAGCAAGGCATGTACACACCATAAACAAGCAAGGCATGTACTCACTATAAACAAGCAAGGCATGTACACACTATAAACAAGCAAGGCATGTACACACTATAAACAAGAAAGGCATGTACACACCATAAACAAGCAAGGCATGTACACACTATAAACAAGCAAGGCATGTACACACCATAAACAAGCAAGGCATGTACACACTATAAACAAGCAAGGCATGTACACACTATAAACAAGCAAGGCATGTACACACTATAAACAAGAAAGGCATGTACACACTATAAACAAGCAAGGCATGTACACACTATAAACAAGCAAGGCATGTACACACCATAAACAAGCAAGGCATGTACACACCATAAACAAGCAAGGCATGTACACACTATAAACAAGCAAGGCATGTACACACTATAAACAAGCAAGGCATGTACACACTATAAACAAGCAAGGCATGTACACACTATAAACAAGCAAGGCATGTACACACTATAAACAAGCAAGGCATGTACACATTATAAACAAGCAAGGCATGTACACACTATAAAAAAGCAAGGCATGTACACACTATAAACAAGCAAGGCATGTACACACCATAAACAAGCAAGGCATGTACACACCATAAACAAGCAAGGCATGTACACACCATAAACAAGCAAGGCATGTACACACTATAAACAAGACAGGCATGTACACTCCATAAACAAGAAAGGCATGTACACACTATAAACAAGCAAGGCATGTACACACTATAAACAAGCAAGGCATGTACACACTATAAACAAGAAAGGCATGTACACACTATAAACAAGAAAGGCATGTACACACTATAAACAAGCAAGGCATGTACACACTATAAACAAGCAAGGCATGTACACACCATAAACAAGCAAGGCATGTACACACCATAACAAGCAAGGCATGTACACAATATCAACAAGCAAGGCATGAACACACTATAAACAAGCAAGGCATGTACACACCATAAACAAGCAAGGCATGTACACACCATAAACAAGCAAGGCATGTACACACTATAAACAAGCAAGGCATGTACACACTATAAACAAGCAAGGCATGTACATACTATAAACAAGCAAGGCATGTGCACACTATAAACAAGCAAGGCATGTACACACTATAAACAAGCAAGGCATGTACACACTATAAACAAGCAAGGCATGTACACACTATAAACAAGCAAGGCATGTACACACTATAAACAAGCAAGGCATGTACACACTATAAACAAGCAAGGCATGTACACACCGTAAACAAGCAAGGCATGTACACACCGTAAACAAGCAAGGCATGTACACACTATAAACAAGCAAGGCATGTACACACTATAAACAAGAAAGGCATGTACACACTATAAACAAGCAAGGCATGTATACACTATCAACAAGCAAGGCATGTACACACTATAAACAAGCAAGGCATGTACACACTATAAACAAGCAAGGCATGTACACACCATAAACAAGCAAGGCATGTACTCACTATAAACAAGCAAGGCATGTACACACTATAAACAAGCAAGGCATGTACACACTATAAACAAGCAAGGCATGTACACACTATAAACAAGCAAGGCATGTACACACTATAAACAAGAAAGGCATGTACACACTATAAACAAGCAAGGCATGTACACACCATAAACAAGCAAGGCATGTACTCACTATAAACAAGCAAGGCATGTACACACTATAAACAAGCAAGGCATGTACACACCATAAACATGCAAGGCATGTACTCACTATAAACAAGCAAGGCATGTACACACTATAAACAAGCAAGGCATGTACACACTATAAACAAGCAAGGCATGTACACACCATGAACAAGAAAGGCATGTACACACCATAAACAAGCAAGGCATGTACACACTATAAACAAGCAAGGCATGTACACACTATAAACAAGCAAGGCATGTACACACTATAAACAAGCAAGGCATGTACACACCATAAACAAGCAAGGCATGAACACACTATAAACAAGCAAGGCATGTACACATTATAAACAAGCAAGGCATGTACACACTATAAACAAGCAAGGCATGTACACACTATAAACAAGAAAGGCATGTACACACTATAAACAAGCAAGGCATGTATACACTATCAACAAGCAAGGCATGTACACACTATAAACAAGCAAGGCATGTACACACTATAAACAAGCAAGGCATGTACACACCATAAACAAGCAAGGCATGTACTCACTATAAACAAGCAAGGCATGTACACACTATAAACAAGCAAGGCATGTACACACTATAAACAAGCAAGGCATGTACACACTATAAACAAGCAAGGCATGTACACACTATAAACAAGAAAGGCATGTACACACTATAAACAAGCAAGGCATGTACACACCATAAACAAGCAAGGCATGTACTCACTATAAACAAGCAAGGCATGTACACACTATAAACAAGCAAGGCATGTACACACCATAAACATGCAAGGCATGTACTCACTATAAACAAGCAAGGCATGTACACACTATAAACAAGCAAGGCATGTACACACTATAAACAAGCAAGGCATGTACACACCATGAACAAGCAAGGCATGTACACACCATAAACAAGCAAGGCATGTACACACTATAAACAAGCAAGGCATGTACACACTATAAACAAGCAAGGCATGTACACACTATAAACAAGCAAGGCATGTACACACCATAAACAAGCAAGGCATGAACACACTATAAACAAGCAAGGCATGTACACACCATAAACAAGCATGGCATGTACACACCATAAACAAGCAAGGCATGTACACACCATAAACAAGCAAGGCATGTACACACTATAAACAAGACAGGCATGTACACTCCATAAACAAGAAAGGCATGTACACACTATAAACAAGCAAGGCATGTACACACTATAAACAAGCAAGGCATGTACACACTATAAACAAGAAAGGCATGTACACACTATAAACAAGCAAGGCATGTACACACTATAAACAAGCAAGGCATGTACACACTATAAACAAGCAAGGCGTGTACACACTATAAACAAGAAAGGCATGTACACACTATAAACAAGAAAGACATGTACATACTATAAACAAGCAAGGCATGTACATACTATAAACAAGAAAGGAATGTACATACTATAAACAAGCAAGGCATGTACACACTATAAACAAGCAAGGCATGTACACACTATAAACAAGCAAGGCATGTACAAACTATAAACAAGCAAGGCATGTACACACTATAAACAAGCAAGGCATGTACACACCATAAACAAGCAAGGCATGTACACACTATAAACAAGAAAGGCATGTACACACTATAAACAAGCAAGGCATGTACACACCATAAACAAGCAAGGCATGTACACACTATAAACAAGCAAGGCATGTACACACTATAAACAAGAAAGGCATGTACACACTATAAACAAGAACGGCATGTACACACTATAAACAAGCAAGGCATGTACACACTATAAACAAGCAAGGCATGTACACACCATAAACAAGCAAGGCATGTACACACCATAAACAAGCAAGGCATGTACACACTATAAACAAGCAAGGCATGTACACACTATAAACAAGCAAGGCATGTACACACTATAAACAAGCAAGGCATGTACACACTATAAACAAGCAAGGCATGTACACACTATAAACAAGCAAGGCATGTACACACCATAAACAAGCAAGGCATGTACTCACTATAAACAAGCAAGGCATGTACACACTATAAACAAGCAAGGCATGTACACACCATAAACATGCAAGGCATGTACTCACTATAAACAAGCAAGGCATGTACACACTATAAACAAGCAAGGCATGTACACACTATAAACAAGCAAGGCATGTACACACCATGAACAAGCAAGGCATGTACACACCATAAACAAGCAAGGCATGTACACACTATAAACAAGCAAGGCATGTACACACTATAAACAAGCAAGGCATGTACACACTATAAACAAGCAAGGCATGTACACACCATAAACAAGCAAGGCATGTACACACTATAAACAAGCAAGGCATGTACACATTATAAACAAGCAAGGCATGTACACACTATAAACAAGCAAGGCATGTACACACTATAAACAAGCAAGGCATGTACACACCATAAACAAGCATGGCATGTACACACCATAAACAAGCAAGGCATGTACACACCATGAACAAGCAAGGCATGTACACACTATAAACAAGACAGGCATGTACACTCCATAAACAAGAAAGGCATGTACACACTATAAACAAGCAAGGCATGTACACACTATAAACAAGCAAGGCATGTACACACTATAAACAAGAAAGGCATGTACACACTATAAACAAGCAAGGCATGTACACACTATAAACAAGAAAGGCATGTACACACTATAAACAAGCAAGGCGTGTACACACTATAAACAAGAAAGGCATGTACACACTATAAACAAGAAAGACATGTACATACTATAAACAAGCAAGGCATGTACATACTATAAACAAGAAAGGAATGTACATACTATAAACAAGCAAGGCATGTACACACTATAAACAAGCAAGGCATGTACACACTATAAACAAGCAAGGCATGTACAAACTATAAACAAGCAAGGCATGTACACACTATAAACAAGCAAGGCATGTACACACCATAAACAAGCAAGGCATGTACACACTATAAACAAGAAAGGCATGTACACACTATAAACAAGCAAGGCATGTACACACTATAAACAAGCAAGGCATGTACACACTATAAACAAGCAAGGCATGTACACACTATAAACAAGAAAGGCATGTACACACTATAAACAAGAACGGCATGTACACACTATAAACAAGCAAGGCATGTACACACTATAAACAAGCAAGGCATGTACACACCATAAACAAGCAAGGCATGTACACACCATAACAAGCATTGCATGCACACACTATAAACAAGCAAGGCATGAACACACTATAAACAAGCAAGGCATGTACACACTATAAACAAGCAAGGCATGTACACACCATAAACAAGCAAGGCATGTACACACTATAAACAAGCAAGGCATGTACACACTATAAACAAGCAAGGCATGTACACACTATAAACAAGAAAGGCATGTACACACTATAAACAAGAAAGGCATGTACACACTATAAACAAGCAAGGCATGTACACACTATAAACAAGCAAGGCATGTACACACTATAAACAAGCAAGGCATGTACACACTATAAACAAGCAAGGCATGTACACACTATAAACAAGCAAGGCATGTACACACTATAAACAAGCAAGGCATGTACACACCATAAACAAGCAAGGCATGTACACACTATAAACAAGCAAGGCATGTACACACTATAAACAAGCAAGGCATGTACTCACTATCAACAAGCAAGGCATGTACACACTATAAACAAGCAAGGCATGTACACACTATAAACAAGCAAGGCATGTACACACTATAAACAAGCAAGGCATGTACACACTATAAACAAGCAAGGCATGTACACACTATAAACAAGCAAGGCATGTACACACCATAAACAAGCAAGGCATGTACTCACTATAAATAAGCAAGGCATGTACACACTATAAACAAGCAAGGCATGTACACACTATAAACAAGCAAGGCATGTACTCACTATCAACAAGCAAGGCATGTACACACTATAAACAAGCAAGGCATGTACACACTATAAACAAGCAAGGCATGTACACACTATAAACAAGCAAGGCATGTACACACTATAAACAAGCAAGGCATGTACACACTATAAACAAGCAAGGCATGTACACACCATAAACAAGCAAGGCATGTACTCACTATAAATAAGCAAGGCATGTACACACTATAAACAAGCAAGGCATGTACACACTATAAACAAGCAAGGCATGTACACACTATAAACAAGAAAGGCATGTACACACTATCAACAAGCAAGGCATGTACACACCATAAACAAGCAAGGCATGTACACACTATAAACAAGCAAGGCATGTACACACTATAAACAAGCAAGGCATGTACACACTATAAACAAGCAAGGCATGTACACACCATAAACAAGCAAGGCATGTACACACCATAAACAAGCAAGGCATGTACACACCATAAACAAGCAAGGCATGTACACACGATAATCAAGAAAGGCATGTACACACTATAAACAAGCAAGGCATGTACACACCATAAACAAGCAAGGCAAGTACACACCATAAACAAGCAAGGCATGTACACACCATAAACAAGCAAGGCATGTACACACTATAAACAAGCAAGGCATGTACACACCATAAACAAGCAAGGCATGTACACACTATAAACAAGCAAGGCATGTACACACCATAAACAAGCAAGGCATGTACACACTATAAACAAGCAAGGCATGTACACACTATAAACAAGCAAGGCATGTACACACCATAAACAAGCAAGGCATGTACACACCATAACAAGCAAGGCATGTACACACTATCAACAAGCAAGGCATGAACACACTATAAACAAGCAAGGCATGTACACACCATAAACAAGCAAGGCATGTACACACCATAAACAAGCAAGGCATGTACACACTATAAACAAGCAAGGCATGTACACACTATAAACAAGCAAGGCATGTACACACTATAAACAAGCAAGGCATGTACACACTATAACAAGCAAGGCATGTACACACTATAAACAAGCAAGGCATGTACACACTATAAACAAGCAAGGCATGTACACACTATAAACAAGCAAGGCATGTACACACTATAAACAAGCAAGGCATGTACACACCATAAACAAGCAAGGCATGTACACACCATAAACAAGCAAGGCATGTACACACCATAAACAAGCAAGGCATGTACACACCATGAACAAGCAAGGCATGTACACACTATAAACAAGCAAGGCATGTACACACTATAAAAAAGCAAGGCATGTACACACTATAAACAAGCAAGGCATGTACACACTATAAACAAGCAAAGCATGTACTCACTATAAACAAGCAAGGCATGTACACACTTTAAACAAGCAAGGCATGTACACACTATAAACAAGCAAGGCATGTACACACTATCAACAAGAAAGGCATGTACACACTATAAAAAAGCAAGGCATGTACACACTATAAACAAGCAAGGCATGTACACACTATAAACAAGAAAGGCATGTACACACTATAAACAAGAAAGGCATGTACACACTATAAACAAGCAAGGCATGTACACACTATAAACAAGAAAGGCATGTACATACTATAAACAAGCAAGGCATGTACACACTATAAACAAGAAAGTCATGTACACACTATAAACAAGCAAGGCATGTACACACTATAAACAAGAAAGGCATGTACACACTATAAACAAGCAAGGCATGTACACACTATAAACAAGAAAGGCATGTACACACTATAAACAAGCAAGGCATGTACACACCATAAACAAGCAAGGCATGTCAACACCATAAACAAGCAAGGCATGTACACACTATAAACAAGCAAGGCATGTACACACTATAAACAAGCAAGGCATGTACACACTATAAAGAAGCAAGGCATGTACACACTATAAACAAGCAAGGCATGTACACACTATAAACAAGCAAGGCATGTACACACTATAAACAAGAAAGGCATGTACACACTATAAACAAGAAAGGCATGTACACACCATAAACATGCAAGGCATGTACTCACTATAAACAAGCAAGGCATGTACACACTATAAACAAGCAAGGCATGTACACACTATAAACAAGCAAGGCATGTACACACCATAAACAAGCAAGGCATGTACACACCATAAACAAGCAAGGCATGTATACACTATAAACAAGCAAGGCATGTACACACTATAAACAAGCAAGGCATGTACACACTATAAACAAGCAAGGCAGGTACACACTATAAACAAGCAAGGCATGTACACACTATAAACAAGCAAGGCATGTACACATTATAAACAAGCAAGGCATGTACACACTATAAACAAGCAAGGCATGTACACACTATAAACAAGCAAGGCATGTACACACCATAAACAAGCAAGGCATGTACACACCATAAACAAGCAAGGCATGTACACACCATAAACAAGCAAGGCATGTACACACTATAAACAAGACAGGCATGTACACTCCATAAACAAGAAAGGCATGTACACACTATAAACAAGCAAGGCATGTACACACTATAAACAAGCAAGGCATGTACACACTATAAACAAGAAAGGCATGTACACACTATAAACAAGAAAGGCATGTACACACTATAAACAAGCAAGGCATGTACACACTATAAACAAGCAAGGCATGTACACACCATAAACAAGCAAGGCATGTACACACCATAACAAGCAAGGCATGTACACACTATCAACAAGCAAGGCATGAACACACTATAAACAAGCAAGGCATGTACACACCATAAACAAGCAAGGCATGTACACACCATAAACAAGCAAGGCATGTACACACCATAAACAAGCAAGGCATGTACACACTATAAACAAGCAAGGCATGTACACACTGTAAACAAGCAAGGCATGTACACACTATAAACAAGCAAGGCATGTACACACTATAAACAAGCAAGGCATGTACACACTATAAACAAGCAAGGCATGTACACACTATAAACAAGCAAGGCATGTACACACCATAAACAAGCAAGGCATGTACACACCATAAACAAGCAAGGCATGTACACACCATAAACAAGCAAGGCATGTACACACTATAAACAAGCAAGGCATGTACACACTGTAAACAAGCAAGGCATGTACACACTATAAACAAGCAAGGCATGTACACACTATAAACAAGCAAGGCATGTACACACTATAAACAAGCAAGGCATGTACACACTATAAACAAGCAAGGCATGTACACACTATAAACAAGCAAGGCATGTACACACTATAAACAAGCAAGGCATGTACACACCATAAACAAGCAAGGCATGTACACACCATAAACAAGCAAGGCATGTACACACTATAAACAAGCAAGGCATGTACACACTATAAACAAGAAAGGCATGTACACACTATAAACAAGCAAGGCATGTATACACTATCAACAAGCAAGGCATGTACACACTATAAACAAGCAAGGCATGTACACACTATAAACAAGCAAGGCATGTACACACCATAAACAAGCAAGGCATGTACTCACTATAAACAAGCAAGGCATGTACACACTATAAACAAGCAAGGCATGTACACACTATAAACAAGCAAGGCATGCACACACTATAAACAAGCAAGGCATGTACACACTATAAACAAGCAAGGCATGTAACACTATGAACAAGCAAGGCATGTACACACCATAAACAAGCAAGGCATGTACTCACTATAAACAAGCAAGGCATGTACACACTATAAACAAGCAAGGCATGTACACACTATAAACAAGCAAGGCGTGTACTCACCATAAACAAGCAAGGCATGTACTCACTATAAACAAGCAAGGCATGTACACACTATAAACAAGCAAGGCATGTACACACTATAAACAAGAAAGGCATGTACACACCATAAACAAGCAAGGCATGTACACACTATAAACAAGCAAGGCATGTACACACTATAAACAAGCAAGGCATGTACACACTATAAACAAGCAAGGCATGTACACACTATAAACAAGCAAGGCATGTACACACTATAAACAAGAAAGGCATGTACACACTATAAACAAGCAAGGCATGTACACACCATAAACATGCAATGCATGTACTCACTATAAACAAGCAAGGCATGTACACACTATAAACAAGCAAGGCATGTACACACTATAAACAAGCAAGGCATGTACACACCATAAACAAGCAAGGCATGTACACACCATAAACAAGCAAGGCATGTACACACTATAAACAAGCAAGGCATGTACACACTATAAACAAGCAAGGCATGTACACACTATAAACAAGCAAGGCATGTACACACTATAAACAAGCAAGGCATGTACACACTATAAACAAGCAAGGCATGTACACATTATAAACAAGCAAGGCATGTACACACTATAAACAAGCAAGGCATGTACACACTATAAACAAGCAAGGCATGTACACACCATAAACAAGCAAGGCATGTACACACCATAAACAAGCAAGGCATGTACACACCATAAACAAGCAAGGCATGTACACACTATAAACAAGACAGACATGTACACTCCATAAACAAGAAAGGCATGTACACACTATAAACAAGCAAGGCATGTACACACTATAAACAAGCAAGGCATGTACACACTATAAACAAGAAAGGCATGTACACACTATAAACAAGCAAGGCATGTACACACTATAAACAAGCAAGGCATGTACACACCATAAACAAGCAAGGCATGTACACACCATAACAAGCAAGGCATGTACACACTATCAACAAGCAAGGCATGAACACACTATAAACAAGCAAGGCATGTACACACCATAAACAAGCAAGGCATGTACACACCATAAACAAGCAAGGCATGTACACACTATAAACAAGCAAGGCATGTACACACTATAAACAAGCAAGGCATGTACACACTATAAACAAGCAAGGCATGTGCACACTATAAACAAGCAAGGCATGTACACACTATAAACAAGCAAGGCATGTACACACTATAAACAAGCAAGGCATGTACACACTATAAACAAGCAAGGCATGTACACACTATAAACAAGCAAGGCATGTACACACTATAAACAAGCAAGGCATGTACACACCATAAACAAGCAAGGCATGTACACACCATAAACAAGCAAGGCATGTACACACTATAAACAAGCAAGGCATGTACACACTATAAACAAGAAAGGCATGTACACACTATAAACAAGCAAGGCATGTATACACTATCAACAAGCAAGGCATGTACACACTATAAACAAGCAAGGCATGTACACACTATAAACAAGCAAGGCATGTACACACCATAAACAAGCAAGGCATGTACTCACTATAAACAAGCAAGGCATGTACACACTATAAACAAGCAAGGCATGTACACACTATAAACAAGCAAGGCATGTACACACTATAAACATGCAAGGCATGTACACACTATAAACAAGCAAGGCATGTACACACTATAAACAAGCAAGGCATGTACACACCATAAACAAGCAAGGCATGTACACACTATAAACAAGCAAGGCATGTACACACTATAAACAAGCAAGGCATGTACACACCATAAACATGCAAGGCATGTACTCACTATAAACAAGCAAGGCATGTACACACTATAAACAAGCAAGGCATGTACACACTATAAACAAGCAAGGCATGTACACACCATAAACAAGCAAGGCATGTACACATCATAAACAAGCAAGGCATGTACACATTATAAACAAGCAAGGCATGTACACACTATAAACAAGCAAGGCATGTACACACTATAAACAAGCAAGGCATGTACACACCATAAACAAGCAAGGCATGTACACACTATAAACAAGCAAGGCATGTACACATTATAAACAAGCAAGGCATGTACACACTATAAACAAGCAAGGCATGTACACACTATAAACAAGCAAGGCATGTACACACCATAAACAAGCAAGGCATGTACACACCATAAACAAGCAAGGCATGTACACACCATAAACAAGCAAGGCATGTACTCACTATAAACAAGCAAGGCATGTACACACTATAAACAAGCAAGGCATGTACACACTATAAACAAGCAAGGCATGTACACACCATAAACAAGCAAGGCATGTACTCACTATAAACAAGCAAGGCATGTACACACTATAAACAAGCAAGGCATGTACACACTATAAACAAGAAAGGCATGTACACACTATAAACAAGCAAGGCATGTACACACTATAAACAAGCAAGGCATGTACACACTATAAACAAGCAAGGCATGTACACACCATAAACAAGCAAGGCATGTACACACCATAAACAAGCAAGGCATGTACACACTATAAACAAGCAAGGCATGTACACACTATAAACAAGAAAGGCATGTACACACTATAAACAAGCAAGGCATGTACACACTATCAACAAGCAATGCATGTACACACTATAAACAAGCAAGGCATGTACACACTATAAACAAGCAAGGCATGTACACACCATAAACAAGCAAGGCATGTACTCACTATAAACAAGCAAGGCATGTACACACTATAAACAAGCAAGGCATGTACACACTATAAACAAGCAAGGCATGTACACACTATAAACAAGCAAGGCATGTACACACTATAAACAAGCAAGGCATGTACACACTATAAACAAGCAAGGCATGTACACACCATAAACAAGCAAGGCATGTACTCACTATAAACAAGCAAGGCATGTACACACTATAAACAAGCAAGGCATGTACACACTATAAACAAGCAAGGCATGTACACACCATAAACAAGCAAGGCATGTACTCACTATAAACAAGCAAGGCATGTACACACTATAAACAAGCAAGGCATGTACACACTATAAACAAGAAAGGCATGTACACACCATAAACAAGCAAGGCATGTACACACTATAAACAAGCAAGGCATGTACACACTATAAACAAGCAAGGCATGTACACACTATAAACAAGAAAGGCATGTACACACTATAAACAAGCAAGGCATGTACACACTATAAACAAGAAAGGCATGTACACACTATAAACAAGCAAGGCATGTACACACCATAAACATGCAATGCATGTACTCACTATAAACAAGCAAGGCATGTACACACTATAAACAAGCAAGGCATGTACACACTATAAACAAGCAAGGCATGTACACACCATAAACAAGCAAGGCATGTACACACCATAAACAAGCAAGGCATGTACACACTATAAACAAGCAAGGCATGTACACACTATAAACAAGCAAGGCATGTACACACTATAAACAAGCAAGGCATGTACACACTATAAACAAGCAAGGCATGTACACACTATAAACAAGCAAGGCATGTACACATTATAAACAAGCAAGGCATGTACACACTATAAAAAAGCAAGGCATGTACACACTATAAACAAGCAAGGCATGTACACACCATAAACAAGCAAGGCATGTACACACCATAAACAAGCAAGGCATGTACACACCATAAACAAGCAAGGCATGTACACACTATAAACAAGACAGGCATGTACACTCCATAAACAAGAAAGGCATGTACACACTATAAACAAGCAAGGCATGTACACACTATAAACAAGCAAGGCATGTACACACTATAAACAAGAAAGGCATGTACACACTATAAACAAGAAAGGCATGTACACACTATAAACAAGCAAGGCATGTACACACTATAAACAAGCAAGGCATGTACACACCATAAACAAGCAAGGCATGTACACACCATAACAAGCAAGGCATGTACACACTATCAACAAGCAAGGCATGAACACACTATAAACAAGCAAGGCATGTACACACCATAAACAAGCAAGGCATGTACACACCATAAACAAGCAAGGCATGTACACACTATAAACAAGCAAGGCATGTACACACTATAAACAAGCAAGGCATGTACACACTATAAACAAGCAAGGCATGTGCACACTATAAACAAGCAAGGCATGTACACACTATAAACAAGCAAGGCATGTACACACTATAAACAAGCAAGGCATGTACACACTATAAACAAGCAAGGCATGTACACACTATAAACAAGCAAGGCATGTACACACTATAAACAAGCAAGGCATGTACACACCGTAAACAAGCAAGGCATGTACACACCGTAAACAAGCAAGGCATGTACACACTATAAACAAGCAAGGCATGTACACACTATAAACAAGAAAGGCATGTACACACTATAAACAAGCAAGGCATGTATACACTATAAACAAGCAAGGCATGTACACACCATAAACAAGCAAGGCATGTACTCACTATAAACAAGCAAGGCATGTACACACTATAAACAAGCAAGGCATGTACACACTATAAACAAGCAAGGCATGTACACACTATAAACAAGCAAGGCATGTACACACTATAAACAAGCAAGGCATGTACACACTATAAACAAGCAAGGCATGTACACACCATAAACAAGCAAGGCATGTACTCACTATAAACAAGCAAGGCATGTACACACTATAAACAAGCAAGGCATGTACACACTATAAACAAGCAAGGCATGTACACACCATAAACAAGCAAGGCATGTACTCACTATAAACAAGCAAGGCATGTACACACTATAAACAAGCAAGGCATGTACACACTATAAACAAGAAAGGCATGTACACACCATAAACAAGCAAGGCATGTACACACTATAAACAAGCAAGGCATGTACACACTATAAACAAGCAAGGCATGTACACACTATAAACAAGAAAGGCATGTACACACTATAAACAAGCAAGGCATGTACACACTATAAACAAGAAAGGCATGTACACACTATAAACAAGCAAGGCATGTACACACCATAAACATGCAATGCATGTACTCACTATAAACAAGCAAGGCATGTACACACTATAAACAAGCAAGGCATGTACACACTATAAACAAGCAAGGCATGTACACACCATAAACAAGCAAGGCATGTACACACCATAAACAAGCAAGGCATGTACACACTATAAACAAGCAAGGCATGTACACACTATAAACAAGCAAGGCATGTACACACTATAAACAAGCAAGGCATGTACACACTATAAACAAGCAAGGCATGTACACACTATAAACAAGCAAGGCATGTACACATTATAAACAAGCAAGGCATGTACACACTATAAAAAAGCAAGGCATGTACACACTATAAACAAGCAAGGCATGTACACACCATAAACAAGCAAGGCATGTACACACCATAAACAAGCAAGGCATGTACACACCATAAACAAGCAAGGCATGTACACACTATAAACAAGACAGGCATGTACACTCCATAAACAAGAAAGGCATGTACACACTATAAACAAGCAAGGCATGTACACACTATAAACAAGCAAGGCATGTACACACTATAAACAAGAAAGGCATGTACACACTATAAACAAGAAAGGCATGTACACACTATAAACAAGCAAGGCATGTACACACTATAAACAAGCAAGGCATGTACACACCATAAACAAGCAAGGCATGTACACACCATAACAAGCAAGGCATGTACACACTATCAACAAGCAAGGCATGAACACACTATAAACAAGCAAGGCATGTACACACCATAAACAAGCAAGGCATGTACACACCATAAACAAGCAAGGCATGTACACACTATAAACAAGCAAGGCATGTACACACTATAAACAAGCAAGGCATGTACACACTATAAACAAGCAAGGCATGTGCACACTATAAACAAGCAAGGCATGTACACACTATAAACAAGCAAGGCATGTACACACTATAAACAAGCAAGGCATGTACACACTATAAACAAGCAAGGCATGTACACACTATAAACAAGCAAGGCATGTACACACTATAAACAAGCAAGGCATGTACACACCGTAAACAAGCAAGGCATGTACACACCGTAAACAAGCAAGGCATGTACACACTATAAACAAGCAAGGCATGTACACACAATAAACAAGAAAGGCATGTACACACTATAAACAAGCAAGGCATGTATACACTATCAACAAGCAAGGCATGTACACACTATAAACAAGCAAGGCATGTACACACTATAAACAAGCAAGGCATGTACACACCATAAACAAGCAAGGCATGTACTCACTATAAACAAGCAAGGCATGTACACACTATAAACAAGCAAGGCATGTACACACTATAAACAAGCAAGGCATGTACACACTATAAACAAGCAAGGCATGTACACACTATAAACAAGCAAGGCATGTACACACTATAAACAAGCAAGGCATGTACACACCATAAACAAGCAAGGCATGTACTCACTATAAACAAGCAAGTCATGTACACACTATAAACAAGCAAGGCATGTACACACCATAAACATGCAAGGCATGTACTCACTATAAACAAGCAAGGCATGTACACACTATAAACAAGCAAGGCATGTACACACTATAAACAAGCAAGGCATGTACACACCATGAACAAGCAAGGCATGTACACACCATAAACAAGCAAGGCATGTACACACTATAAACAAGCAAGGCATGTACACACTATAAACAAGCAAGGCATGTACACACTATAAACAAGCAAGGCATGTACACACCATAAACAAGCAAGGCATGTACACACTATAAACAAGCAAGGCATGTACACATTATAAACAAGCAAGGCATGTACACACTATAAACAAGCAAGGCATGTACACACTATAAACAAGCAAGGCATGTACACACCATAAACAAGCATGGCATGTACACACCATAAACAAGCAAGGCATGTACACACCATAAACAAGCAAGGCATGTACACACCATAAACAAGACAGGCATGTACACTCCATAAACAAGAAAGGCATGTACACACTATAAACAAGCAAGGCATGTACACACTATAAACAAGCAAGGCATGTACACACTATAAACAAGAAAGGCATGTACACACTATAAACAAGCAAGGCATGTACACACTATAAACAAGCAAGGCATGTACACACTATAAACAAGCAAGGCGTGTACACACTATAAACAAGCAAGGCGTGTACACACTATAAACAAGAAAGGCATGTACACACTATAAACAAGAAAGACATGTACATACTATAAACAAGCAAGGCATGTACATACTATAAACAAGAAAGAAATGTACATACTATAAACAAGCAAGGCATGTACACACTATAAACAAGCAAGGCATGTACACACTATAAACAAGCAAGGCATGTACAAACTATAAACAAGCAAGGCATGTACACACTATAAACAAGCAAGGCATGTACACACCATAAACAAGCAAGGCATGTACACACTATAAACAAGCAAGGCATGTACACACTATAAACAAGCAAGGCATGTACACACTATAAACAAGAAAGGCATGTACACACTATAAACAAGCAAGGCATGTACACACTATAAACAAGCAAGGCATGTACACACTATAAACAAGCAAGGCATGTACACACTATAAACAAGCAAGGCATGTACACACTATAAACAAGCAAGGCATGTACACACCGTAAACAAGCAAGGCATGTACACACCGTAAACAAGCAAGGCATGTACACACCGTAAACAAGCAAGGCATGTACACACCGTAAACAAGCAAGGCATGTACACACTATAAACAAGCAAGGCATGTACACACTATAAACAAGAAAGGCATGTACACACTATAAACAAGCAAGGCATGTATACACTATAAACAAGCAAGGCATGTACACACCATAAACAAGCAAGGCATGTACTCACTATAAACAAGCAAGGCATGTACACACTATAAACAAGCAAGGCATGTACACACTATAAACAAGCAAGGCATGTACACACTATAAACAAGCAAGGCATGTACACACTATAAACAAGCAAGGCATGTACACACTATAAACAAGCAAGGCATGTACACACCATAAACAAGCAAGGCATGTACTCACTATAAACAAGCAAGGCATGTACACACTATAAACAAGCAAGGCATGTACACACCATAAACAAGCAAGGCATGTACACACTATAAACAAGAAAGGCATGTACACACCATAAACAAGCAAGGCATGTACACACTATAAACAAGCAAGGCATGTACACACTATAAACAAGCAAGGCATGTACACACTATAAACAAGAAAGGCATGTACACACTATAAACAAGCAAGGCATGTACACACTATAAACAAGAAAGGCATGTACACACTATAAACAAGCAAGGCATGTACACACCATAAACATGCAATGCATGTACTCACTATAAACAAGCAAGGCATGTACACACTATAAACAAGCAAGGCATGTACACACTATAAACAAGCAAGGCATGTACACACCATAAACAAGCAAGGCATGTACACACCATAAACAAGCAAGGCATGTACACACTATAAACAAGCAAGGCATGTACACACTATAAACAAGCAAGGCATGTACACACTATAAACAAGCAAGGCATGTACACACTATAAACAAGCAAGGCATGTACACACTATAAACAAGCAAGGCATGTACACATTATAAACAAGCAAGGCATGTACACACTATAAAAAAGCAAGGCATGTACACACTATAAACAAGCAAGGCATGTACACACCATAAACAAGCAAGGCATGTACACACCATAAACAAGCAAGGCATGTACACACCATAAACAAGCAAGGCATGTACACACTATAAACAAGACAGGCATGTACACTCCATAAACAAGAAAGGCATGTACACACTATAAACAAGCAAGGCATGTACACACTATAAACAAGAAAGGCATGTACACACTATAAACAAGAAAGGCATGTACACACTATAAACAAGAAAGGCATGTACACACTATAAACAAGCAAGGCATGTACACACTATAAACAAGCAAGGCATGTACACACCATAAACAAGCAAGGCATGTACACACCATAACAAGCAAGGCATGTACACACTATCAACAAGCAAGGCATGAACACACTATAAACAAGCAAGGCATGTACACACCATAAACAAGCAAGGCATGTACACACCATAAACAAGCAAGGCATGTACACACTATAAACAAGCAAGGCATGTACACACTATAAACAAGCAAGGCATGTACACACTATAAACAAGCAAGGCATGTGCACACTATAAACAAGCAAGGCATGTACACACTATAAACAAGCAAGGCATGTACACACTATAAACAAGCAAGGCATGTACACACTATAAACAAGCAAGGCATGTACACACTATAAACAAGCAAGGCATGTACACACTATAAACAAGCAAGGCATGTACACACCGTAAACAAGCAAGGCATGTACACACCGTAAACAAGCAAGGCATGTACACACTATAAACAAGCAAGGCATGTACACACTATAAACAAGAAAGGCATGTACACACTATAAACAAGCAAGGCATGTATACACTATCAACAAGCAAGGCATGTACACACTATAAACAAGCAAGGCATGTACACACTATAAACAAGCAAGGCATGTACACACCATAAACAAGCAAGGCATGTACTCACTATAAACAAGCAAGGCATGTACACACTATAAACAAGCAAGGCATGTACACACTATAAACAAGCAAGGCATGTACACACTATAAACAAGCAAGGCATGTACACACTATAAACAAGCAAGGCATGTACACACTATAAACAAGCAAGGCATGTACACACCATAAACAAGCAAGGCATGTACTCACTATAAACAAGCAAGTCATGTACACACTATAAACAAGCAAGGCATGTACACACCATAAACATGCAAGGCATGTACTCACTATAAACAAGCAAGGCATGTACACACTATAAACAAGCAAGGCATGTACACACTATAAACAAGCAAGGCATGTACACACCATGAACAAGCAAGGCATGTACACACCATAAACAAGCAAGGCATGTACACACTATAAACAAGCAAGGCATGTACACACTATAAACAAGCAAGGCATGTACACACCATAAACAAGCAAGGCATGTACACACTATAAACAAGCAAGGCATGTACACATTATAAACAAGCAAGGCATGTACACACTATAAACAAGCAAGGCATGTACACACTATAAACAAGCAAGGCATGTACACACCATAAACAAGCATGGCATGTACACACCATAAACAAGCAAGGCATGTACACACCATAAACAAGCAAGGCATGTACACACCATAAACAAGACAGGCATGTACACTCCATAAACAAGAAAGGCATGTACACACTATAAACAAGCAAGGCATGTACACACTATAAACAAGCAAGGCATGTACACACTATAAACAAGAAAGGCATGTACACACTATAAACAAGCAAGGCATGTACACACTATAAACAAGCAAGGCATGTACACACTATAAACAAGCAAGGCGTGTACACACTATAAACAAGCAAGGCGTGTACACACTATAAACAAGAAAGGCATGTACACACTATAAACAAGAAAGACATGTACATACTATAAACAAGCAAGGCATGTACATACTATAAACAAGAAAGAAATGTACATACTATAAACAAGCAAGGCATGTACACACTATAAACAAGCAAGGCATGTACACACTATAAACAAGCAAGGCATGTACAAACTATAAACAAGCAAGGCATGTACACACTATAAACAAGCAAGGCATGTACACACCATAAACAAGCAAGGCATGTACACACTATAAACAAGAAAGGCATGTACACACTATAAACAAGCAAGGCATGTACACACTATAAACAAGCAAGGCATGTACACACTATAAACAAGCAAGGCATGTACACACTATAAACAAGAAAGGCATGTACACACTATAAACAAGAACGGCATGTACACACTATAAACAAGCAAGGCATGTACACACTATAAACAAGCAAGGCATGTACACACCATAAACAAGCAAGGCATGTACACACCATAACAAGCAAGGCATGTACACACTATAAACAAGCAAGGCATGAACACACTATAAACAAGCAAGGCATGTACACACTATAAACAAGCAAGGCATGTACACACTATAAACAAGCAAGGCATGTACACACTATAAACAAGCAAGGCATGTACACACTATAAACAAGCAAGGCATGTACACACTATAAACAAGCAAGGCATGTACACACTATAAACAAGCAAGGCATGTACACACCGTAAACAAGCAAGGCATGTACACACCGTAAACAAGCAAGGCATGTACACACTATAAACAAGCAAGGCATGTACACACTATAAACAAGAAAGGCATGTATACACTATCAACAAGCAAGGCATGTATACACTATAAACAAGCAAGGCATGTACACACTATAAACAAGCAAGGCATGTACACACTATAAACAAGCAAGGCATGTACACACCATAAACAAGCAAGGCATGTACTCACTATAAACAAGCAAGGCATGTACACACTATAAACAAGCAAGGCATGTACACACTATAAACAAGCAAGGCATGTACACACTATAAACAAGCAAGGCATGTACACACTATAAACAAGCAAGGCATGTACACACTATAAACAAGCAAGGCATGTACACACCATAAACAAGCAAGGCATGTACTCACTATAAACAAGCAAGACATGTACACACTATAAACAAGCAAGGCATGTACACACCATAAACATGCAAGGCATGTACTCACTATAAACAAGCAAGGCATGTACACACTATAAACAACAAGGCATGTACACACCATGAACAAGCAAGGCATGTACACACCATAAACAAGCAAGGCATGTACACACTATAAACAAGCAAGGCATGTACACACTATAAACAAGCAAGGCATGTACACACTATAAACAAGCAAGGCATGTACACACCATAAACAAGCAAGGCATGTACATACTATAAACAAGCAAGGCATGTACACATTATAAACAAGCAAGGCATGTACACACTATAAACAAGAAAGGCATGTACACACTATAAACAAGCAAGGCGTGTACACACTATAAACAAGCAAGGCGTGTACACACTATAAACAAGAAAGGCATGTACACACTATAAACAAGAAAGACATGTACATACTATAAACAAGCAAGGCATGTACATACTATAAACAAGAAAGGAATGTACATACTATAAACAAGCAAGGCATGTACACACTATAAACAAGCAAGGCATGTACACACTATAAACAAGCAAGGCATGTACACACCATAAACAAGCAAGGCATGTACACACTATAAACAAGAAAGGCATGTACACACTATAAACAAGAAAGGCATGTACACACTATAAACAAGCAAGGCATGTACACACTATAAAAAAGCAAGGCATGTACACACTATAAACAAGCAAGGCATGTACACACCATAAACAAGCAAGGCATGTACACACCATAAACAAGCAAGGCATGTACACACCATAAACAAGCAAGGCATGTACACACTATAAACAAGACAGGCATGTACACTCCATAAACAAGAAAGGCATGTACACACTATAAACAAGCAAGGCATGTACACACTATAAACAAGAAAGGCATGTACACACTATCAACAAGAAAGGCATGTACACACTATAAACAAGCAAGGCATGTACACACTATAAACAAGCAAGGAATGTACACACCATAAACAAGCAAGGCATGTACACACCATAACAAGCAAGGCATGTACACACTATCAACAAGCAAGGCATGAACACACTATAAACAAGCAAGGCATGTACACACCATAAACAAGCAAGGCATGTACACACCATAAACAAGCAAGGCATGTACACACCATAAACAAGCAAGGCATGTACACACTATAAACAAGCAAGGCATGTACACACTATAAACAAGCAAGGCATGTACACACTATAAACAAGCAAGGCATGTGCACACTATAAACAAGCAAGGCATGTACACACTATAAACAAGCAAGGCATGTACACACTATAAACAAGCAAGGCATGTACACACTATAAACAAGCAAGGCATGTACACACTATAAACAAGCAAGGCATGTACACACCGTAAACAAGCAAGGCATGTACACACCGTAAACAAGCAAGGCATGTACACACCGTAAACAAGCAAGGCATGTACACACCGTAAACAAGCAAGGCATGTACACACTATAAACAAGAAAGGCATGTACACACTATCAACAAGCAAGGCATGTATACACTATCAACAAGCAAGGCATTACACACTATAAACAAGCAAGGCATGTACACACTATCAACAAGCAAGGCATGTACACACCATAAACAAGCAAGGCATGTACTCACCATAAACAAGCAAGGCATGTACACACTATAAACAAGCAAGGCATGTACACACTATAAACAAGCAAGGCATGTACACACTATAAACAAGCAAGGCATGTACACACTATAAACAAGCAAGGCATGTACACACTATAAACAAGCAAGGCATGTACACACCATAAACAAGCAAGGCATGTACACACCATAAACAAGCAAGGCATGTACTCACTATAAACAAGCAAGGCATGTACACACTATGAACATGCAAGGCATGTACTCACTATAAACAAGCAAGGCATGTACACACTATAAACAAGCAAGGCATGTACACACTATAAACAAGCAAGGCATGTACACACCATGAACAAGCAAGGCATGTACACACCATAAACAAGCAAGGCATGTACACTCTATAAACAAGCAAGGCATGTACACACTATAAACAAGCAAGGCATGTACAGACTATAAACAAGCAAGGCATGTACACACCATAAACAAGCAAGGCATGTACACACTATAAACAAGCAAGGCATGTACACATTATAAACAAGCAAGGCATGTACACACTATAAACAAGCAAGGCATGTACACACTATAAACAAGCAAGGCATGTACACACCATAAACAAGCATGGCATGTACACACCATAAACAAGCAAGGCATGTACACACCATAAACAAGCAAGGCATGTACACACTATAAACAAGCAAGGCATGTACACACTATAAACAAGCAAGGCATGTACACACTATAAACAAGCAAGGCATGTACACACCATAAACAAGCAAGGCATGTACACACTATAAACAAGCAAGGCATGTACACACTATAAACAAGCAAGGCATGTACACACTATAAACAAGCAAGGCGTGTACACACTATAAACAAGCAAGGCGTGTACACACTATAAACAAGAAAGGCATGTACACACTATAAACAAGAAAGACATGTACATACTATAAACAAGCAAGGCATGTACATACTATAAACAAGAAAGAAATGTACACACTATAAACAAGCAAGGCATGTACACACTATAAACAAGCAAGGCATGTACACACTATAAACAAGCAAGGCATGTACACACCATAAACAAGCAAGGCATGTACACACCATAAACAAGAAAGGCATGTACACACTATAAACAAGCAAGGCATGTACACACTATAAACAAGCAAGGCATGTACACACTATAAACAAGCAAGGCATGTACACACTATAAACAAGAAAGGCATGTACACACTATAAACAAGAACGGCATGTACACACTATAAACAAGCAAGGCATGTACACACTATAAACAAGCAAGGCATGTACACACCATAAACAAGCAAGGCATGTACACACCATAACAAGCAAGGCATGTACACACTATAAACAAGCAAGGCATGAACACACTATAAACAAGCAAGGCATGTACACACTATAAACAAGCAAGGCATGTACACACTATAAACAAGCAAGGCATGTACACACTATAAACAAGCAAGGCATGTACACACTATAAACAAGCAAGGCATGTACACACTATAAACAAGCAAGGCATGTACACACCGTAAACAAGCAAGGCATGTACACACCGTAAACAAGCAAGGCATGTACACACTATAAACAAGCAAGGCATGTACACACTATAAACAAGAAAGGCATGTACACACTATAAACAAGCAAGGCATGTATACACTATCAACAAGCAAGGCATGTACACACTATAAACAAGCAAGGCATGTACACACTATAAACAAGCAAGGCATGTACACACCACAAACAAGCAAGCCATGTACTCACTATAAACAAGCAAGGCATGTACACACTATAAACAAGCAAGGCATGTACACACTATAAACAAGCAAGGCATATACACACTATAAACAAGCAAGGCATGTACACACTATAAACAAGCAAGGCATGTACACACCATAAACAAGCAAGGCATGTACTCACTATAAACAAGCAAGGCATGTACACACTATAAACAAGCAAGGCATGTACACACCATGAACAAGCAAGGCATGTACACACCATAAACAAGCAAGGCATGTACACACTATAAACAAGCAAGGCATGTACACACTATAAACAAGCAAGGCATGTACACACTATAAACAAGCAAGGCATGTACACACCATAAACAAGCAAGGCATGTACACACTATAAACAAGCAAGGCATGTACACATTATAAACAAGCAAGGCATGTACACAATATAAACAAGCAAGGCATGTACACACTATAAACAAGCAAGGCATGTACACACCATAAACAAGCATGGCATGTACACACCATAAACAAGCAAGGCATGTACACACCATAAACAAGCAAGGCATGTACACACTATAAACAAGACAGGCATGTACACTCCATAAACAAGAAAGGCATGTACACACTATAAACAAGCAAGGCATGTACACACTATAAACAAGCAAGGCATGTACACACTATAAACAAGAAAGGCATGTACACAATATAAACAAGCAAGGCATGTACACACTATAAACAAGCAAGGCATGTACACACTATAAACAAGCAAGGCGTGTACACACTATAAACAAGAAAGGCATGTACACACTATAAACAAGAAAGACATGTACATACTATAAACAAGCAAGGCATGTACATACTATAAACAAGAAAGGAATGTACATACTATAAACAAGCAAGGCATGTACACACTATAAACAAGCAAGGCATGTACACACTATAAACAAGCAAGGCATGTACAAACTATAAACAAGCAAGGCATGTACACACTATAAACAAGCAAGGCATGTACACACCATAAACAAGCAAGGCATGTACACACTATAAACAAGAAAGGCATGTACACACTATAAACAAGCAAGGCATGTACACACCATAAACAAGCAAGGCATGTACACACCATAAACAAGCAAGGCATGTACACACCATAAACAAGCAAGGCATGTACACACTATAAACAAGCAAGGCATGTACACACCATAAACAAGCAAGGCATGTACACACTATAAACAAGCAAGGCATGTACACACCATAAACAAGCAAGGCATGTACACACTATAAACAAGCAAGGCATGTACACACTATAAACAAGCAAGGCATGTACACACTATAAACAAGCAAGGCATGTACACACCATAAACAAGCAAGGCATGTACACACCATAACAAGCAAGGCATGTACACACTATCAACAAGCAAGGCATGAACACACTATAAACAAGCAAGGCATGTACACACCATAAACAAGCAAGGCATGTACACGCTATAAACAAGCAAGGCATGTACACATTATAAACAAGCAAGGCATGTACACACTATAAACAAGCAAGGCATGTACACACTATTAACAAGCAAGGCATGTACACACCATAAACAAGCATGGCATGTACACACCATAAACAAGCAAGGCATGTACACACCATAAACAAGCAAGGCATGTACACACTATAAACAAGACAGGCATGTACACTCCATAAACAAGAAAGGCATGTACACACTATAAACAAGCAAGGCATGTACACACTATAAACAAGCAAGGCATGTACACACTATAAACAAGAAAGGCATGTACACAATATAAACAAGCAAGGCATGTACACACTATAAACAAGCAAGGCATGTACACACTATAAAAAAGCAAGGCGTGTACACACTATAAACAAGAAAGGCATGTACACACTATAAACAAGAAAGACATGTACATACTATAAACAAGCAAGGCATGTACATACTATAAACAAGAAAGGAATGTACATACTATAAACAAGCAAGGCATGTACACACTATAAACAAGCAAGGCATGTACTCACTATAAACAAGCAAGGCATGTACAAACTATAAACAAGCAAGGCATGTACACACTATAAACAAGCAAGGCATGTACACACCATAAACAAGCAAGGCATGTACACACTATAAACAAGAAAGGCATGTACACACTATAAACAAGCAAGGCATGTACACACCATAAACAAGCAAGGCATGTACACACCATAAACAAGCAAGGCATGTACACACCATAAACAAGCAAGGCATGTACACACTATAAACAAGCAAGGCATGTACACACCATAAACAAGCAAGGCATGTACACACTATAAACAAGCAAGGCATGTACACACCATAAACAAGCAAGGCATGTACACACTATAAACAAGCAAGGCATGTACACACTATAAACAAGCAAGGCATGTACACACTATAAACAAGCAAGGCATGTACACACCATAAACAAGCAAGGCATGTACACACCATAACAAGCAAGGCATGTACACACTATCAACAAGCAAGGCATGAACACACTATAAACAAGCAAGGCATGTACACACCATAAACAAGCAAGGCATGTACACACCATAAACAAGCAAGGCATGTACACACTATAAACAAGCAAGGCATGTACACACTATAAACAAGCAAGGCATGTACACACTATAAACAAGCAAGGCATGTACACACTATAAACAAGCAAGGCATGTACACACTATAAACAAGCAAGGCATGTACACACTATAAACAAGCAAGGCATGTACACACTATAAACAAGCAAGGAATGTACACACTATAAACAAGCAAGGCATGTACACACCATAAACAAGCAAGGCATGTACACACCATAAACAAGCAAGGCATGTACACACTATAAACAAGCAAGGCATGTACACACTATAAACAAGAAAGGCATGTACACACTATAAACAAGCAAGGCATGTATACACTATCAACAAGCAAGGCATGTACACACTATAAACAAGCAAGGCAAGTACACACTATAAACAAGCAAGGCATGTACACACCATAAACAAGCAAGGCATGTACTCACTATAAACAAGCAAGGCATGTACACACTATAAACAAGCAAGGCATGTACACACTATAAACAAGCAAGGCATGTACACACTATAAACAAGCAAGGCATGTACACACTATAAACAAGCAAGGCATGTACACACTATAAACAAGCAAGGCATGTACACACCATAAACAAGCAAGGCATGTACTCACTATAAACAAGCAAGGCATGTACACACTATAAACAAGCAAGGCATGTACACACTATAAACAAGCAAGGCATGTACACACTATAAACAAGAAAGGCATGTACACACCATAAACAAGCAAGGCATGTACACACCATAAACAAGCAAGGCATGTACACACTATAAACAAGCAAGGCATGTACACACCATAAACAAGCAAGGCATGTACACACTATAAACAAGCAAGGCATGTACACACCATGAACAAGCAAGGCATGTACACACTATAAACAAGCAAGGCATGTACACACTATAAACAAGCAAGGCATGTACACACCATAAACAAGCAAGGCATGTACACACCATAAACTAGCAAGGCATGTACACACCATAAACAAGCAAGGCATGTACACACCATAAACAAGCAAGGCATGTACACACCATAAACAAGCAAGGCATGTACACACTATAAACAAGCAAGGCATGTACACACCATAAACAAGCAAGGCATGTACACACCATAAACAAGCAAGGCATGTACACACTATAAACAAGCAAGGCATGTACACACTATAAACAAGCAAGGCATGTACACACTATAAACAAGCAAGGCATGTACTCACTATAAACAAGCAAGGCATGTACACACTTTAAACAAGCAAGGCATGTACACACTATAAACAAGCAAGGCATGTACACACTATCAACAAGAAAGGCATGTACACACTATAAACAAGCAAGGCATGTACACACTATAAACAAGCAAGGCATGTACACACTATAAACAAGAAAGGCATGTACACACTATAAACAAGAAAGGCATGTACACATTATAAACAAGAAAGGCATGTACATACTATAAACAAGCAAGGCATGTACATACTATAAACAAGAAAGGCATGTACATACTATAAACAAGCAAGGCATGTACACACTATAAACAAGAAAGGCATGTACACACTATAAACAAGCAAGGCATGTACACACTATAATCAAGAAAGGCATGTACACACTATAAACAAGCAAGGCATGTACACACTATAAACAAGCAAGGCATGTACACACCATAAACAAGCAAGGCATGTACACACCATAAACAAGCAAGGCATGTACACACCATCAACAAGCAAGGCATGTACACACCATAAACAAGCAAGGCATGTACACACCATAAACAAGCAAGGCATGTACACACTATAAACAAGCAAGGCATGTACACACTATAAACAAGCAAGGCATGTACACACTATAAACAAGCAAGGCATGTACACACCATAAACAAGCAAGGCATGTACACACCATAAACAAGCAAGGCATGTACACACCATAAACAAGCAAGGCATGTACACACTATAAACAAGCAAGGCATGTACACACCATAAACAAGCAAGGCATGTACACACCATAAACAAGCAAGGCATGTACACACCATAAACAAGCAAGGCATGTACACACCATGAACAAGCAAGGCATGCACACACTATAAACAAGCAAGGCATGTACACACTATAAACAAGCAAGGCATGTACTCACTATAAACAAGCAAGGCATGTACACACTTTAAACAAGCAAGGCATGTACACACTATAAACAAGCAAGGCATGTACACACTATCAACAAGAAAGGCATGTACACACTATAAACAAGCAAGGCATGTACACACTATAAACAAGCAAGGCATGTACACACTATAAACAAGCAAGGCATGTACACACTATAAACAAGAAAGGCATGTACACACTATAAACAAGAAAGGCATGTACATACTATAAACAAGCAAGGCATGTACATACTATAAACAAGAAAGGAATGTACATACTATAAACAAGCAAGGCATGTACACACTATAAACAAGCAAGGCATGTACACACTATAAACAAGCAAGGCATGTAAACACTATAAACAAGCAAGGCATGTACACACTATAAACAAGCAAGGCATGTACACACTATAAACAAGCAAGGCATGTACACACCATAAACAAGCAAGGCATGTACACACCATAAACAAGCAAGGCATGTACTCACTATAAACAAGCAAGGCATGTACACACTATAAACAAGCAAGGCATGTACACACTATAAACAAGCAAGGCATGTACACACCATAAACAAGCAAGGCATGTACACACCATAAACAAGCAAGGCATGTACACACTATAAACAAGCAAGGCATGTACACACTATAAACAAGCAAGGCATGTACACACTATAAACAAGCAAGGCATGTACACACTATAAACAAGCAAGGCATGTACACACTATAAACAAGCAAGGCATGTACACACTATAAACAAGCAAGGCATGTACACACTATAAACAAGCAAGGCATGTACACACTATAAACAAGCAAGGCATGTACACACCATAAACAAGCAAGGCATGTACACACCATAAACAAGCAAGGCATGTACACACCATAAACAAGCAAGGCATGTACACACCATAAACAAGCAAGGCATGTACACACTATAAACAAGAAAGGCATGTACACACTATAAACAAGCAAGGCATGTACACACTATAAACAAGCAAGGCATGTACACACTATAAACAAGCAAGGCATGTACACACTATAAACAAGAAAGGCATGTACACACTATAAACAAGAAAGGCATGTACACACTATAAACAAGCAAGGCATGTACACACTATAAACAAGCAAGGCATGTACACACCATAAACAAGCAAGGCATGTACACACCATAACAAGCAAGGCATGTACACACTATAAACAAGCAAGGCATGAGCACACTATAAACAAGCAAGGCATGTACACACTATAAACAAGCAAGGCATGTACACACCATAAACAAGCAAGGCATGTACACACTATAAACAAGAAAGGCATGTACACACTATAAACAAGCAAGGCATGTACACACTATAAACAAGCAAGGCATGTACACACTATAAACAAGCAAGGCATGTACACACTATAAACAAGCAAGGCATGTACACACTATAAACAAGCAAGGCATGTACACACTATAAACAAGCAAGGCATGTACACACTATAAACAAGCAAGGCATGTACACACAATAAACAAGAAAGGCATGTACACACTATAAACAAGAAAGGCATGTACATACTATAAACAAGCAAGGCATGTACATACTATAAACAAGAAAGGAATGTACATACTATAAACAAGCAAGGCATGTACACACTATAAACAAGCAAGGCATGTACACACTATAAACAAGCAAGGCATGTAAACACTATAAACAAGCAAGGCATGTACACACTATAAACAAGCAAGGCATGTACACACTATAAACAAGCAAGGCATGTACACACCATAAACAAGCAAGGCATGTACACACCATAAACAAGCAAGGCATGTACACACCATAAACAAGCAAGTCATGTACTCACTATAAACAAGCAAGGCATGTACACACTATAAACAAGCAAGGCATGTACACACTATAAACAAGCAAGGCATGTACACACCATAAACAAGCAAGGCATGTACACACCATAAACAAGCAAGGCATGTACACACTATAAACAAGCAAGGCATGTACACACTATAAACAAGCAAGGCATGTACACACTATAAACAAGCAAGGCATGTACACACTATAAACAAGCAAGGCATGTACACACTATAAACAAGCAAGGCATGTACACACTATAAACAAGCAAGGCATGTACACACCATAAACAAGCAAGGCATGTACACACCATAAACAAGCAAGGCATGTACACACCATAAACAAGCAAGGCATGTACACACTATAAACAAGGAGGGCATGTACACACTATAAACAAGCAAGGCATGTACACACTATAAACAAGCAAGGCATGTACACACTATAAACAAGAAAGGCATGTACACACTATAAACAAGAAAGGCATGTACACACTATAAACAAGCAAGGCATGTACACACTATAAACAAGCAAGGCATGTACACACCATAAACAAGCAAGGCATGTACACACCATAACAAGCAAGGCATGTACACACTATAAACAAGCAAGGCATGAACACACTATAAACAAGCAAGGCATGTACACACTATAAACAAGCAAGGCATGTACACACCATAAACAAGCAAGGCATACACACTATAAACAAGAAAGGCATGTACACACCATAAACAAGCAAGGCATGTACACACTATAAACAAGCAAGGCATGTACACACTATAAACAAGCAAGGCATGTACACACTATAAACAAGCAAGGCATGTACACACCATAAACAAGCAAGGCATGTACACACCATATACAAGCAAGGCATGTACACTCCATAAACAAGCAAGGCATGTACACACTATAATCAAGAAAGGCATGTACACACTATAAACAAGCAAGGCATGTACACACCATAAACAAGCAAGGCATGTACACACCATAAACAAGCAAGGCATGTACACACCATAAACAAGCAAGGCATGTACACACTATAAACAAGCAAGGCATGTACACACCATAAACAAGCAAGGCATGTACACACTATAAACAAGCAAGGCATGTACACACCATAAACAAGCAAGGCATGTACACACTATAAACAAGCAAGGCATGTACACACTATAAACAAGCAAGGCATGTACACACTATAAACAAGCAAGGCATGTACACACCATAAACAAGCAAGGCATGTACACACCATAAACAAGCAAGGCATGTACACACCATAAACAAGCAAGGCATGTACACACTATAAACAAGCAAGGCATGTACACACCATAAACAAGCAAGGCATGTACACACTATAAACAAGCAAGGCATGTACACACTATAAAAAAGCAAGGCATGTACACACTATAAACAAGCAAGGCATGTACACACTATAAACAAGAAAGGCATGTACACACTATAAACAAGCAAGGCATGTACACACTATAATCAAGAAAGGCATGTACACACTATAAACAAGCAAGGCATGTACACACTATAAACAAGCAAGGCATGTACACACCATAAACAAGCAAGGCATGTACACACTATAAACAAGCAAGGCATGTACACACCATAAACAAGCAAGGCATGTACACACTATAAACAAGCAAGGCATGTACACACTATAAACAAGCAAGGCATGTACACACTATAAACAAGCAAGGCATGTACACACCATAAACAAGCAAGGCATGTACACACCATAAACAAGCAAGGCATGTACACACCATAAACAAGCAAGGCATGTACACACCATAAACAAGCAAGGCATGTACACACTATAAACAAGCAAGGCATGTACACACCATAAACAAGCAAGGCATGTACACACTATAAACAAGCAAGGCATGTACACACTATAAAAAAGCAAGGCATGTACACACTATAAACAAGCAAGGCATGTACACACTATAAACAAGAAAGGCATGTACACACTATAAACAAGCAAGGCATGTACACACTATAATCAAGAAAGGCATGTACACACTATAAACAAGCAAGGCATGTACACACTATAAACAAGCAAGGCATGTACACACCATAAACAAGCAAGGCATGTACACACCATAACAAGCAAGGCATGTACACACTATAAACAAGCAAGGCATGAACACACTATAAACAAGCAAGGCATGTACACACTATGAACAAGCAAGGCATGTACACACCATAAACAAGCAAGGCATGTACACACCATGAACAAGCAAGGCATGTACACACTATAAACAAGCAAGGCATGTACACACTATAAACAAGCAAGGCATGTACACACTATAAACAAGCAAGGCATGTACACACTATAAACAAGCAAGGCATGTACACACTATAAACAAGAAAGGCATGTACACACTATAAACAAGCAAGGCATGTACACACTATAAAGAAGCAAGGCATGTACACACTATAAACAAGCAAGGCATGTACACACTATAAACAAGCAAGGCATGTACACACTATAAACAAGCAAGGCATGTACACACCATAAACAAGCAAGGCATGTACACACTATAAACAAGCAAGGCATGTACACACTATAAACAAGCAAGGCATGTACACACTATAAACAAGCAAGGCATGTACACACTATAAACAAGAAAGGCATGTACACACTATAAACAAGCAAGGCATGTACACACTATCAACAAGCAAAGCATGTACACACTATAAACAAGCAAGGCATGTACACACTATAAACAAGCAAGGCATGTACACACCATAAACAAGCAAGGCATGTACTCACTATAAACAAGCAAGGCATGTACACACTATAAACAAGCAAGGCATGTACACATTATAAACAAGCAAGGCATGTACACACTATAAACAAGCAAGGCATGTACACACTATAAACAAGCAAGGCATGTACACACTATAAACAAGCAAGGCATGTACACACCATAAACAAGCAAGGCATGTACTCACTATAAACAAGCAAGGCATGTACACACTATAAACAAGAAAGGCATGTACACACCATAAACAAGCAAGGCATGTACACACTATAAACAAGCAAGGCATATACACAATATAAACAAGCAAGGCATGTACACACTATAATCAAGAAAGGCATGTACACACTATAAATAAGCAAGGCATGTACACACCATAAACAAGCAAGGCATGTACACACCATAAACAAGCAAGGCATGTCCACACCATAAACAAGCAAGGCATGTACACACCATAAACAAGCAAGGCATGTACACACTATAAACAAGCAAGGCATGTACACACCATAAACAAGCAAGGCATGTACACACTATAAACAAGCAAGGCATGTACACACTATAAACAAGCAAGGCATGTACACACTATAAACAAGCAAGGCATGTACACACCATAAACAAGCAAGGCATGTACACACCATAAACAAGCAAGGCATGTACACACCATAAACAAGCAAGGCATGTACACAACATAAACAAGCAAGGCATGTACACACCATAAACAAGCAAGGCATGTACACACTATAAACAAGCAAGGCATGTACACACTATAAACAAGCAAGGCATGTACACACTATAAACAAGAAAGGCATGTACACACTATAAACAAGCAAGGCATGTACACACTATAATCAAGAAAGGCATGTACACACTATAAACAAGCAAGGCATGTACACACTATAAACAAGCAAGGCATGTACACACCATAAACAAGCAAGGCATGTACACACCATAACAAGCAAGGCATGTACACACTATAAACAAGCAAGGCATGAACACACTATAAACAAGCAAGGCATGTACACACTATGAACAAGCAAGGCATGTACACACCATAAACAAGCAAGGCATGTACACACCATGAACAAGCAAGGCATGTACACACTATAAACAAGCAAGGCATGTACACACTATAAACAAGCAAGGCATGTACACACTATAAACAAGCAAGGCATGTACACACTATAAACAAGCAAGGCATGTACACACTATAAACAAGAAAGGCATGTACACACTATAAACAAGCAAGGCATGTACACACTATAAAGAAGCAAGGCATGTACACACTATAAACAAGCAAGGCATGTACACACTATAAACAAGCAAGGCATGTACACACTATAAACAAGCAAGGCATGTACACACTATAAACAAGAAAGGCATGTACACACTATAAACAAGCAAGGCATGTACACACTATCAACAAGCAAAGCATGTACACACTATAAACAAGCAAGGCATGTACACACTATAAACAAGCAAGGCATGTACACACCATAAACAAGCAAGGCATGTACTCACTATAAACAAGCAAGGCATGTACACACTATAAACAAGCAAGGCATGTACACATTATAAACAAGTAAGGCATGTACACACTATAAACAAGCAAGGCATGTACACACTATAAACAAGCAAGGCATGTACACACTATAAACAAGCAAGGCATGTACACACCATAAACAAGCAAGGCATGTACTCACTATAAACAAGCAAGGCATGTACACACTATAAACAAGAAAGGCATGTACACACCATAAACAAGCAAGGCATGTACACACTATAAACAAGCAAGGCATGTACACAATATAAACAAGCAAGGCATGTACACACTATAATCAAGAAAGGCATGTACACACTATAAATAAGCAAGGCATGTACACACCATAAACAAGCAAGGCATGTACACACCATAAACAAGCAAGGCATGTCCACACCATAAACAAGCAAGGCATGTACACACCATAAACAAGCAAGGCATGTACACACTATAAACAAGCAAGGCATGTACACACCATAAACAAGCAAGGCATGTACACACTATAAACAAGCAAGGCATGTACACACTATAAACAAGCAAGGCATGTACACACTATAAACAAGCAAGGCATGTACACACCATAAACAAGCAAGGCATGTACACACCATAAACAAGCAAGGCATGTACACACCATAAACAAGCAAGGCATGTACACACCATAAACAAGCAAGGCATGTACACACTATAAACAAGCAAGGCATGTACACACTATAAAAAAGCAAGGCATGTACACACTATAAACAAGCAAGGCATGTACACACTATAAACAAGCAAAGCATGTACTCACTATAAACAAGCAAGGCATGTACACACTTTAAACAAGCAAGGCATGTACACACTATAAACAAGCAAGGCATGTACACACTATAAACAAGCAAGGCATGTACACACTATCAACAAGAAAGGCATGTACACACTATAAAAAAGCAAGGCATGTACACACTATAAACAAGCAAGGCATGTACACACTATAAACAAGAAAGGCATGTACACACTATAAACAAGAAAGGCATGTACATACTATGAACAAGCAAGGCATGTACACACTATAAACAAGAAAGGCATGTACATACTATAAACAAGCAAGGCATGTACACACTATAAACAAGAAAGGCATGTACACACTATAAACAAGCAAGGCATGTACACACTATAAACAAGAAAGGCATGTACACACTATAAACAAGCAAGGCATGTACACACTATAAACAAGAAAGGCATGTACACACTATAAACAAGCAAGGCATGTACACACTATAAACAAGCAAGGCATGTACACACCATAAACAAGCAAGGCATGTACACACCATAAACAAGCAAGGCATGTACACACTATAAACAAGCAAGGCATGTACACACTATAAACAAGCAAGGCATGTACACACTATAAACAAGAAAGGCATGTACACACCATAAACAAGCAAGGCATATACACACTATAAACAAGCAAGGCATGTACACACTATAAACAAGCAAGGCATGTACACACTATAAACAAGAAAGGCATGTACACACTATAAACAAGAAAGGCATGTACACACTATAAACAAGCAAGGCATGTACACACTATAATCAAGCAAGGCATGTACACACTATAAACAAGCAAGACATGTACACACTATAAACAAGCAAGGCATGTACACACTATAAAAAAGCAAGGCATGTACACACCATAAACAAGCAAGGCATGTACACACTATAAACAAGCAAGGCATGTACACACTATAAACAAGCAAGGCATGTACACACTATAAACAAGCAAGGCATGTACACACTATAAACAAGCAAGGCATTTACACACTATAAACAAGCAAGGCATGTACACACTATAAACAAGCAAGTCATGTACACACCATAAACAAGCAAGGCATGTACACACTATAAACAAGCAAGGCATGTACACACCATAAACAAGCAAGGCATGTACACACTATAAACAAGCAAGGCATGTACACACTATAAACAAGCAAGGCATGTACACACTATAAACAAGCAAGGCATGTACACACTATAAACAAGCAAAGCATGTACACACTATAAACAAGCAAGGCATGTACACACTATAAACAAGCAAGGCATGTACACACCATAAACAAGCAAGCCATGTACACACTATAAACAAGAAAGGCATGTACACACTATAAACAAGCAAGGCATGTACACACTATAAACAAGCAAGGCATGTACACACTATAAACAAGAAAGGCATGTACACACTATAAACAAGCAAGGCATGTACACACTATAAACAAGCAAAGCATGTACACACTATAAACAAGCAAGGCATGTACACACTATAAACAAGCAAGGCATGTACACACCATAAACAAGCAAGGCATGTACACACCATAAACAAGCAAGGCATGTACACACTATAAACAAGCAAGGCATGTACACTCTATAAACAAGCAAGGCATGTACACACTATAAACAATCAAGGCATGTACACACTATAAACAAGCAAGGCATGTACACACTATAAACAAGCAAGGCATGTACACACTATAAACAAGCAAGGCATGTACACACTATAAACAAGCAAGGCATGTACACACTATAAACAAGCAAAGCATGTACACACTATAAACAAGCAAGGCATGTACACACCATAAACAAGCAAGGCATGTACACACCATAAACAAGCAAGGCATGTACACACTATAAACAAGCAAGGCATGTACACACTATAAAAAAGCAAGGCATGTACACACTATAAACAAGAAAGGCATGTACACACTATCAACAAGAAAGGCATGTACATACTATAAACAAGCAAGGCATGTACACACTATAAACAATCAAGGCATGTACACACTATAAACAAGCAAGGCATGTACACACTATAAACAAGCAAGGCATGTACACACTATAAACAAGCAAGGCATGTACACACTATAAACAAGCAAGGCATGTACACACTATAAACAAGCAAAGCATGTACACACTATAAACAAGCAAGGCATGTACACACCATAAACAAGCAAGGCATGTACACACCATAAACAAGCAAGGCATGTACACACTATAAACAAGCAAGGCATGTACACACTATAAAAAAGCAAGGCATGTACACACTATAAACAAGAAAGGCATGTACACACTATCAACAAGAAAGGCATGTACATACTATAAACAAGCAAGGCATGTACACACTATAAACAAGAAAGGCATGTACATACTATAAACAAGCAAGGCATGTACACACTATAAACAAGAAAGGCATGTACACACTATAAACAAGCAAGGCATGTACACACTATAAACAAGAAAGGCATGTACACACTATAAACAAGCAAGGCATGTACACACTATAAACAAGAAAGGCATGTACACACCATAAACAAGCAAGGCATATACACACTATAAACAAGCAAGGCATGTACACACTATAAACAAGCAAGGCATGTACACACTATAAACAAGCAAGGCATGTACACACCATAAACAAGCAAGGCATGTACACACTATAAACGAGCAAGGCATGTACACACTATAAACAAGAAAGGCATGTACACACTATAAACAAGCAAGGCATGTACTACTAAAATTTGACATTTCTCTACTGCAAGTATGTTGTGAATAGTTTCTTTGTGTGGCTCTTTTGCTTGGTACCATTTATTCTCTACCCAGTCACTCAAACTTAGTGGGAGTCCCTGTTTGAAACATAACAATGTAAATATTAGTATTATTAATATTATATGAAAACATAAAACATTGTATCAAAGAGGCATGTACTTTTAAAATCTTGTATAACTAGCAGAAATAGCACTGAGAATAATAGGTCCAAGAGGGCTGTTTGTATACAGCTAGAAATATGACCCCTATAGTTCAGTGTTTCATTTGAATACAATCCTAGCTACAGATTGCAAGCATTGAAGTAACTATTAAGATGTGACCACAATAACTTACTACTTGTGATTAACACCATGTAATTTTGAATCCTCTATCCTTACATCTTCAGTTACGTTCAAGTTTTTACTTTCTGCAAATTTCTTCATCCAAGATGGCATCTCATCATCTTCTCTACCATTTTCTAAGAGATGTATATTTGATTTTTTCTAATAATTAAAAATTTCATGTTTTCCCAAATAATAACACTTTCAAATTATTCCTGGTCAGAAGGCATAACAAAAAACAAAACAAACATTATCGTTTCTGCTTGTCTGTCAAATAGTAATACACTTTATCTATTATCCCCAGCATGTACATGATTGTCATACTGTTTTGGTCAAGATAAGGTCTGTAAGTTGCGTGCTGATTTGCTATCCATATCCATACAAATTCTATCAAAACTGTAATCTCTACCAACTTTGACCATGTGAGAGTGCAATTTGCCTACTTTGTTTGGGTCAGTTCAAATGTCAATCCCTATACTGATAGCAGCTCTCAAGAGTGTGAAGACAGCGTATGGTTTGTTTTGTGTTTCTTTCACGTACAATTCATACTCCCATTGAAATACCTATAATTCACTCAAATGTTGATATATAGCAATTTCAGCTAATTTAACAATATTTTTGTACAGCAAAAAAAGAGATCAATTTAGTATTTTCTGTGGAAATCAAGGTTATAAATACTTTCATAGTGTGCATGTTCCTTTATGTTCCTGCATATGCAGGGAAGGTCAAAAGACAATGATTATAAATAAAAATATCATCAACATCCTTGTTTTAAAGATTTTATTTGTTTTTTAAATTCAGTGGTGATAATTTGAAATAATTTATAACCATGATTTTCTCCAAAAGAAATAGGTTGATCCCTGTTTTCCCTACACAAAATATGCTATATATAAACTTTTGTGTAAATTATAGGTATTTCAATTTGTACGCAAATTGAATGTGAATGGAACGTGATTCAAACCATGCGCTGTTTTCACACTCCAGCTCTCTCTCTATATATGAAAAAACTACATGTTTGTTTGTTTGTTCTTGCTTGTCTCCACCATCTCCCTCAACCCCCATTATACTGATGTTTTAGATAAAAAAAAACTCACCATTTTCTTCAGTTTCATTAACTTCATTCAAAGAAACTGAAGGAACCTTGGACTAAATATAGACATAATGAATGCTTTATGAGGGTAATGTAATAGTTATTGTGATAAATAAATTTGTGGTGACTTACGAAATATGACATGAGTGGTTCCATTCATAAGGTGAACAATACTGTTATTATGCAAATACTGTAAAGGGTTTAATTATTCACTGGGTTTTACTTTTGCTTATTTTGCTCACTGGAAAATGTGCTAAATTGAAACCCAGTGAATATGTAAAATTTAGTTTAGAACACATTATCTAAATGATAAAACCATAAATTTAAAACACACTGAATATGCCTGAAATGGTAAATCAGCGAAATTTAAACCCAGTGAAAATTAGTCATTTTACAGTAACTATCATTTTTCATACTCACATTAGCTGGTACTGTCTTATTTAGCGGAGACTCTAATTCTGGTTTCTCTTTCAATGTGCTACCATCCCTAGAAAATATATAGCTGGCTGAATATTGACATTTGTGCAAAAACACAGGAAATGATTCGCCTGATGATACAAGGCCAAATGTTCTCATCTATATTCATGTAGTAACTTTTTTACTTGCCTCACAAATGATAAATATGAATTTTAGTCTCCAAAACAAAATCTAGTCAAACTTTTGTTTTCTCTGCATAGCAACACTCAGTACAAGTCAATACTTGTTTCATTGGAGTGCAAAATAAATGTTCTTAATTCTAAACAATTTGCAAGAAAATAAAAGATATATTGAGTTAAAAAGACCACATAGTCTAGAAAAATGCGATGACAACAATCAATAGATCTCATTTTTTTCTATTAGTAATATCACACAAATTTCTTCCTAAATCAGAAAACTGAAATATTATACTTACAATTTAAATGACTTGGATGCACCAAATGACTGTGGGGAAAAAAGTGTACTTAAAAAATAAGTATTTTGTTGAACCAAATTGAGTCAGTTAAAGTCTTTCCCGTGTCACTAAATGGAAGACATTTTCAAAGAATTTCTGATCCTATTTATATTCAAATCTCCTATATATTATATGTAAATTGCAATCAAACCAAACCTGTGATATATAGTGAAAGAAACAATGTTATCTTATACTATTTATTTATTTACATGTAGTAAACCTTTAAAGTACAGTTTACTTGTAAAAAATAGAATAATCATGAAGGAAACTAATAACTTGTGTCTCTTGTATGTGCTCACACTGGCACAATTTCTTACCAGTGATGTAACTAGTATTTAATTCAGGAATGACCAGAACTACGGTTAAGCCAATCAGAAATGAAATTTGGCAGAAAAAAGTTTTCATTTCATTCGAATTTTAGTAGTTTGGTATTTGATGTCCTGGATTGGCTGTATTGAGTTGGCCTTGGAAATATTAGACTGTAGAACCCAGTGAATATCAGTGTTAGGTATGTTGCTAAATGAATGCTTACAACATTTCAGGTTTGATTATATTTTCACAGCGTTCCACCTACCGGTCCATCTGATATGAATATTTAAAAGAAATCAAACTAAGTAATTTTTTTTCCTGTGATTACTCCTTTTTGTGAAAACTACAAAATTTCATATTTATATGTTTTATCATAATTTTTCATTTCCAAAAAAATCGATAAGCAAGTCAACTTTCCCCTCATGTATACAATGTACTTACCCCTCTAGAAACTAACTTTTCTCTGTGTTTTTGTTCAAAGTCAAATTTCATAATCTTATTCAGTTCTCGTAACTACAGAAATAAAAGTAGAAGTAAAGATAATTTATCATCAATGAAAAACAAGTTATGTCATGACAAAGTTCCTGTTAGTTGAATAGTAAACTAAACTGAATTGAGTCAGTCATTTTGAATCAGAGCATGAAACAACAAGCCATGCATGGCACAGTCCCTGTTAGTTATCAAATTTAAGATATATAGTTTTGTTTATAGTAATATAGCTGGAATATAACCATGTCAGGAATATGATTTTTTAATATTAAAATGATTGATATTTGTATCTGATCGTCAAACAAGTACTTGTCCATATTGAGAGATATTGCTCTGGAACAGCATTCAAAATCAGCCATTTTGAATACATGTATATATATATATATAACGTGATGTATAACGAATATAAAAAATTTGAATATAATCAGTCGAGGCATTTAAGAGATATAGCTCTAGAAGCTCAATCATTAAAACAAAATGGCCGCCAGTCAGCCATTTTGAATCCAATCTGAAAAATAAAATGACGTGCATCAGTAACCCGTTATGTCTAATGTATGTACCAACTTTGAATGAAATCCATCCTTAAATGCCAGAAATGCTTGATATTTGATGATTTTTTAGCACAGAAATGACCACCATTCGGCCATTTTGAATAGGATCGTCAAACCAATATATCTGTTTATCTATGACATGATGTATAATGAATATTTAAAATTTGAATATAATCAGTCAAAACAAGTCGGAGATATGGGTCTAGAAGCCCATTCATTAAAACAAAATGGCCACCAGACAGCCATTTTGAATCCGATCTGAAAAATAAATGATGTGCATCAGGAACCTGTAATGTCTAATATATGTACCAAGTTTGAATGAAATCCATCCATAAATGCCAGAAATGCTTGATATTTGATGATATTTTAGCACAAAAATGACAACCATTTAGCGATTTTGAATAGGATCGTCAAACCAATATATCTGTTTATCTATGACATGATGTATAATGAATATTTAAAATTTGAACATAATCAGTGAAAGCAAGTCAGAGATATGGCACGAGAACCACATTCATTAAAACAAAATGGCCGCCAGTCGGCCATTTTGAATCTTATCTGAAAAACAAAATTATTTGCATCAAGGTCCTATAATGTCTAAGGTATATACCAAGTTTGAACAAAATCTATCTGTAAACAGCCGGGAAATGCTTGATTTTTAGGATTTTTTAGCACAAAAATGGCTGCCATTCGGCCATCTTGAATCAGATCATGAAACAAATTGACGTGCATATGTATAATATCATGCATGATGTATGTGTGAAGTTTGATTGCGATTGGTCCAGGCATTTCCAAGATACAGGTCCGGACGCATGCACACACGCACGCACGGACACACGGAGGTCAAAACATAAGTCCTCGTTTTCGGACTGCGTTCGAACGGGGACTAATAAAGTAGCATGGGTACCATGAAAAACAAAATGGCCGTCAGTCGGCCATATTTGTTTGATTAACGAAAAAAGAATGACATGCACCTATAACCAAATATGTATGATCATCATTCCATGTTTGATCCAAATCGGCCCAGTCATCTCTGAGAAACAGCATCGGATATGTAAAAATGACAATTTAGCGCTTTTACATGAAAATTGGGCATCGGCCAGCCCTATTGAATTGAATCACAAAATTCATGTTGGTGTAGATGTATCTCTTGATATACTATCTTTGTACAAAATTTAAACAGAAACGTTCATTGCATTCAAGATAAAGTAGCATGGGTACCATGAAAAACAAGATGGCGCCAGTCGGCCATATTTGTTCAAATCATAAACAAGACATGAAATGTCACAGTCCCCGTTATTTGATTATAAAGTTGTACAAGGAACATCTGCAAACAGGTGAATAAATATGTACTCTTTGTGGTTACAACTCATCATAAAGTGATTTCCGATGATCTAGTTTTGTACTGACAACTAAAAACTTCCACATGTTCAGAATCTCAGAGTACACAAGTGCAACAAAACTATTTGTCATACATGTATACTTGCTCAAGAAACTGCATTCATAAATCTGAGTGAACCTTGATGTACATGACTTCTTTGTTAATCAAGTCTTAGTATATTACCAAGACCTGGGTTTGTTTCAACATCACCACTGGGCATCAGAATCATTCTCATGTTGTCAAATACAATTTGTTATTAACACAGTAAGGTTTATTATTTAAAATGTATTCATTGTACATAGAACAACATCTGTTAATTTAAACAATTGTAAAAGCTATGTTTTCAGAGCAAGTACATGTAATAATTAAGAAAGCCAGTAGCGATAAAGGTTGGTCTGCTCATAACCATCAATGGAGAAGAAACAAATAATTGTTTGAAGTCTTTTTAGTGCAGTGATATTATTGCATTTCAATCATTATTAATGGGTATAAAATACTGTAAACCATTTAATTTTCACTTCTAGATATATTTGTGTACAACATTTCAATAAAGTCCGACACTCCATGTTGTAGGAACCCAGAAAAAATTACCTTGCGAAATTGAAGCAATTCACAGCACCACTGTAAAAAAAAAAAAAACAAAAAAAAACAAAAATAGGTTAAAATGAGTATAGTCAAAGGCATACACATGTGGGTTCATAAGACATATGTCCCAATCTGAGTGGTTCTAGGGATTAGTATCACAAGATTTTACTCTCCGTGATTCAATATCAGTCCTATGTATAACGCAGTGTTGATCAGGCAAACTAATTGACAATGGCCCTACATGTATCGCTATGAAATCACAGTAGTTTTGTATTCTTCTAGCATTTCGACCATGAAAAAATATTTGTTTTTGAAAGTGGTAGAATTATTAGAAGAAAAACAGAAACTATTTTTTTAGTATGAATTCTAGTAACTGAAATGCAGGATTGAAAAAGAACAAGACAATACGCAAGATTGATAAACCTTCAGCGAGCACTCCTGAAATTTCAGATCATTGGTACCATGTTTTTGGATACATTCAATGACCTAATACATAAAATCACATTTGTTATTGCTCAATCACTTGACCCTGTATGGCACAAGATCTATCATAAAATTGGGTTATTTATTTGATGCAACGAAACATGCATTCACAGCAGACAGAAATTCGTTTGAGATATTACTGGATTTTTGTATTCAGTTTTCCATTTCAACCACAATCATCACTTAGTAAGCTGTGATCGCGCATTGGGATACTGACTGTGCATAAATGCGCAGTGTAGTGTCATCAGAAGACTGATTGTTTGAGAATATTTTGCACCATTACGCCATTTCAAATATTATATTAATTCACAGACAACAAAATAAAGATTTTCAATAACATACAAGTTTTCCCACAGTTGATGATTGTATGGCAATTACAAGGCTTCGCCAGTTTTACTTTGGAAGAAGTTGAAAACAGGTAACAGGAAGGGGCTACATGACGACATCTTTTTTTTTGAATTTTACTCAAGGCCACACTGATTTAATTTTATGGATGACATCCTCTGAAGACCCCAAAACTAATGCGAGAGGGCAAAAAAAAAAATTCTGCCAAAAAAAAAAAAATGCTGCTAAAACAACAGGAATACAGAGCTATTATTACGAATTTAACCACAGTGTATCAAAAAAACAACAAGTCTTAATTTGTAGGAGGCACATGCTGATGTACACATTTGGTACTGTATTACTGTCACAGGTATCATCACTTTTGATTTTGAAAAGGCAAGAGGATAAGGCAGATGTTAGCTTTGCCAAAGGCATACATATCAACTCAATAATAAAGAAAAACTTACTGTGTTGTATTGAAAAAAATAAATAATTAAAAATGAACAATAAGTTTGTCAACAGCAACCTGGAAATTAACTTCTTTGACATTCAAACTACAGCTTTTAAAGTGACACTTCAGATAGACTAAGTGTAGACACAAATGCTCTAGAACTACTTCAACTATGTAACAAATTATAAGAGGCTCGATATTGAAAAAAAAAACACCAACAGAGAGTCAACAAAAATTTGGATGCAGGAAATTATGTACATGTATCTTGAAGAAAATGGGTCATATGATCAAAATATTACTGAATGTGTGTGCAAGCAAATTATCTGAATCAGAAAATGAAAAAAAAAATAATAAGGGGCCTTCGGCCAAGGAGCTTCTGCTGCCTTTGTTGCAGTTTTGTCGACTTCAATGCGGACAACGCAATCGAACTGATTTGTCACCTGACCGACTTTTAGGCCACCATACACCTCCACTCCTCTCCCATTTCTCTCATTATTGCAGAAGAAACGCGGGACAGCCACTCTGGACAATATGTTCTCAAAGTTGTCTGGACGAAACTCGCATGCCGCTACCGACCTCTCGTATAGCTGTGTAAACGCCTCCCTGGCCAACGTCAATTGCGTACCAGTCTACAACAATCCCTCCGTTTCACCTCTGAACTTTTATGCTCACGTATTTTGGTGGTGTGGTTGCCATGTTGGATCATTTATGGCAAAATTTGCATGTTTTGAGGCAATCTCTTTCCCATAGGTCTTTGCGCTTTACGTAACGCGCATCTAACTGTGCAGAGTTTGGTTTTGAGGTAATCCAAAACGAGTTTTACGACAAGTCGGCGCTTTGCGACAATATGAGTCGGCAAGTTCCGAACAGAAAATCGATCTGTGGAGACTAGTCGTCGGAGATTTTTTTTTTTTTTTTTTTTTTGAGAACAGGCGAAAACTAATATGCGCGTTGATGTCATCCATAAAATTAAATCGGTGTAGCCCAAGCATGATTTTTTTAATTTTTTTTTACAAATGTCTATTTCAGGGCAACAGAAACAAAAACAATAAATGTGTAGGTAGGCATTTTAACAATTGCACAATTATTATTGGATGAAAACATCATTACCGATATAAATCATAATCATAATTAAAAATAAGATCACATTTAACATGTACTTATAAATTTGAATAAGGTTCAACAGCCTTTTCATTTAGTGCCAGTTTATACACCATAAAACCTCTGGTTTAGGTGTCACACTCAGAGAAGAGTGAAAGGCCTTTGGTTCATAGGCATCGTGAAATGTTGGAATTGAATCCCCCCCCCCACCAAAAAAAAATTCACATAATGTAATATGCATTATTTTTTTTATAATTTTGTTGATAACAAAAGTAAAGTATGTTCTAAATGAAGTTTTGAATAAATACAAACACGAATACATTGCTTAGTGGTTAGTACCGGTAGCAAATGATCACTATAGCACAATCTGGTCATTCTGTGTTTCGCAAGTGAATAACTTACTTGTTTTCGAAGTATTGCAATTGTTGATTATTATTCAGTAATGATTATAATAACGCACAAAAATGTAATTCGTTGAATTTTTATAAATTGGAAGTAATATTCAACTTAGTTTCATCGTAAACGAATGATTTTGGTCGAATGTAAATGCGCGAACCGATATGACATCCGCCATGTTCTCATGCATTTACACGTGGCTCATTTAAATATGTTAATGACGGTTCAGTGACCTCGTGGTGAACGCAACGCGGTAGTAGATTTACCGATGTTCTGGCAAGATCTTTATGCTTTGATTTTGACAGGGAAAACGGCATGATTTTTTTTAATCAAAAAATTAGTTGTTTTCAAAATACAAACTGAGCATTCAAAGAATAATTTAACATTGTTCGCAGAAATAACAGCTCATTGTCGAAACGAAGCTTACCCATTCGGGCTATTCACAATAGGTGTCAATGACTATGGTAAAATATAAAGTAGACTCTTTTAGGCGCCAGGAGTGAATGAAATATCTAAAATATTTTTAAAAAAACTAAAAAAAAATGCCGAAAAAACGCCGGGCGATTTCATGGTCCGTTGCAGACTACTCGACCAAACGTCCATACACGTTTTGTCACTGCACATCGGCCATGTTGAATCGTACGAGATTGGCAAAATCTTCATTACAACTAACAGTTTAATGCTCACAACATAAAAATACGAATATAATCATATGCAACCTACTATTATATAATGAATAAGTTGATCGACACAGGGACATTCTCCCCCCCCCCCCCGAGTTGTGGATATTTCGAAAATCGCGACACAAGCAAAAGACCGGATAACGCTTTACTAACTTGAAACTACTAGTATGTCCCCATGAATTAATCGTCCATGTACAATAATTTGACAGGGTATACAATTTACAAACTAGTTTCGTAGATTGGATGCAATTGTTTGCTTTTTTGGCTTTTCACAAGAATATAAAGCTGGCAATCATCATAATATTCACGTCCGTACGTACGTCACGGAATGTACACCAATCGTACCCCAAAATACATTAAATTTTGTAGAAACTGGAGAACATACCTTTGCAAACACGTCTCTTATGCCGCCTTCTTGAAGTTCTTGAAATCAAATAAGGTTACTAGTTCTTCTAGTAACTAGTGAATGAGACCACTGAGCCGAACAGAATACATGTATAAACAGTACTATAATAAATTGCACGCAATGGAGAAATCATGTGCTGTAGCGTTACTCACAGATCTAATCTACTGTAAAATATTTTATTTCAGCTGGAATTATCATTCGCTGAAAAGACTTTTTCTGGCTGTTTTTGTATTGAATTTATTTTCATTGATTTTTGACAAGTTTGACTGTAAAATATAGGAAAAAGGGAATATTCGCTGGATTTTATTTTAACTGAAACATTCCTTCAGCGAAAATAGCAAAAAAATGTTGCAAGCAAAAATAAAGTATTTTACAGTAATTAATTTATTCTGAGCATGCGCAGACTTTCTGTCAATGTTGCCGGGAGAGGTAATTTTTGATAAAAATCGTGAAAAAGACCCACTTGGGATTTTCAGATCTGGAAAAAAAATTACGTGCATACTCGGATGACACTTGTTCATCAACCTGCCAAGTTTCACTGATACCTGCTGTAGAATTTCTGAGAAAATGTTGGAGACGTAAAACGGACAAAACCTGAATTATAAAGTCCCCTTTTCAGGCTGCGCCTGAACGGGGACTAAAAAACATGTGTAATGTAAAATTTGATCACAGTCTGTCATGGCTCTAGAACAGCATTTGCTTATGGCTATTTTGAAAACTGACCTGAAAAAACATTATAGTTCCGTTTTATTTATTTATATATATGTAACAAGATGGAATGGCAGAATGCTTGATTTTGCTGAATTTTTAACATTAAAATGGCCGACATTTGGCCATCTTGAATGTGTGGCATGATATATTATGTATCTCTAAAGTTTGAACTTGATTGATCGAGGCATGAGATGCAACTCTAGAACATCTTGAATCGGATTGTGAAACAAATGGACATGCATGTGTACATTTGTATTCTAAGATATATGTTGCATGTGTGAAGTTTGAATGTGATTAGACTCTGTCTAAAACAGGGAGTAACAAAAACAGTTTAAACTATTCAATAACTTGCTTGCTGCCTTGCAGTTTACCAACCTCTTCTGGGTTCATCACAGTTATGTCTCCTAGAATACTCTTTCTCCAATCACTGTCCTTTTTCTTCAACATCTTTCTTGAGCCCGATGGAGGTAGAAGCTGTGAAGTAGCTGAGGGTGGGACTGTGGTGGTGACATTTTGAAGTGAACTATTGTCTGTTCTGTCATTCTGAAATTAGATTAGAAATAGTGTTCAGTACAATAACACTTACCATCCTAATTGTAAATTAGCATGTCTGATCACCGATTTTGATTGTATACAGCGCCGCCAGTGGCTGTTCCCAGCTTAATGTGTCAAGCTGTATTCCAGTGCAGTATGCAACCAGTGAGAATCACATGATTGTAATCTCACTGACAATTATATAATAGAATAAACTAGCATGTATATAGCTAATATAATAAACTAGCATGTATATAATAATAATTTAATAATAATTTTTTTTATTAATTGTATAATGGCCTCCGGCCCATTACAATCATGCAAATTAATTATTGACAAGAAATAAATTTACATTACAAAATATGTATGAAAATATAGATGAAGAGTGTGTCAATACAAAATATAAGCCCTATATAATAATGTGATGGGGATATTAATATATATATACATACAAGCTTATTAGGTTATTCTCATTTGATCTTTGATTAAAAAACACTTATAAATAAATAGAGCCAAAGAGTTAATGATTTGGCTTTGAGAGGAACTTAATAGTTGTACTAGAGTATTCAAATTTGGGGGTTGTGTCTCATTTGGAAGATACTTTTTCCTAATTGTGTCCCATGCAGTGCATTTTAGTAAAAAATGATATTCATCATCAATTTCTTGCAGGCACAAATGACAAATACGGCTCTCCCTAGGGATATTATTATGTCTGCCTCTTTCTATTTCTAAGGGATGGCACGCACATCTTAATCTTGCTATTGCTCTGCGCAATTTTAATTGTGGCAATGACACATAGTTTTCAATCCCAAAATTTGTTTTGTATTGCCTATAATACTGCGTTTTTTCGACAGAACAAACGTCTATATACCAATCTGTAATTCCAGTATCTTTGACCCTTTCACAAACTTTATACAAGAACATATCAGAGTCCCCCACCCCTTGATTAAACCAGACATAACCAAATCCATATTTAAATAGCAGTTCTTTAATTTCTGTGGCCCATGACCTTTGTCCTTTTTCGTCCAGTGAAAGTAGCATCCGGTAAGCTTTCTGGGGTAATCTGTTTTCATCCATGCTAGTAATTTTTAACCAATATTTCACACATCGTTTAACATGGTAACAAAATAAGGGTAGCCTCCCACAATCCCCTAATACTGTACAAGTTGGAGCATTTTTACCTACACCGAGGTATTGCCTACAATAAGATGTATGTACACTTTCTAAATGTTGATATTGACCATATCCCCAAATTTCAGACCCATATGTAAGTACTGGTTGAATTAATGTGTCAAAAATCTTAAAATACAAGTCTGCTTTAAAACATTGCATATTTCCTAAGTATCTTTTGATTGCAATCAATTTCTTTTTGCCTTTTATAGCTAAATTTTCTGTGGTAATATTAAAAGAGCATTTACATGACATTACCAATCCCAAGTATTCATATGAACTAACAGTACTAAGTTGCTTGTTCCCGAAGTACCACTTTTCATATTTACTGAGATATCCCCCATTTCTGTATACTACAATTTTAGTTTTATTTAAGTTGATATTTAGATCCCACTTGTTTGTAAACTCATACAATATACTAATTAGTCTTTTCAAGCCCAAAACAGAATTTGAAAATAAAGCAATGTCGTCAGCATACAATAATGAAAACAACTCTAACATGTCGTTCGGGATCAATTGTATTCCTCTATACCCAGAGTCATCCAACATGCTTTGTAGCTCATTAATGTAAAATGAGAATAAAATAGGGCTGATCATGCACCCTTGTCGAACCCCATTCTTCAATTCAAAGAATCTCGAAGTGACTCCTCCTTCACGAACACATGATTTGACGTCTTTATAAATACTTTGTAAAATTACATACATTTTCCCGTTGATACCATTATTGGCCAGTCTAAACAATAAAAAATCCCTGTTAACAGAGTCGAATGCCTTCTGGAAATCTATATAGAGGCAATACAATTTCCCCCCTTTCCTGGCTAACTGTTTCTGAATTATGGCATATAATGTAAATATTTGATCAATAGTTGAATAGCCCTCCCTAAATCCAGCCTGTGTCTCTGGGATTATATCAAAAACCCTTGCCCATTTTGATAGTCGTGCTTCAATGATACTGGTGAAGATTTTTCCAAATATACTCATGAGTGATATAGCTCTATAGTTACCGGGATCATTTCGACTGTTTTTCTTGTGGATAGGAATAATAATACCTTTTGACCAACCTTCCGGAAAGATACCGGTATTAAAAATTAAGTTAAAAAGGGCATTCAAAAATGTTATCGACACATCACATGAAAATTTAAAAAATTCAGCGATTAAAAGGTCAGGACCTGCAGATTTGCCATTTCTAAGTTTATGTATTGACTGAATAATTTCTTCATTCGTTATTGGCACATTCAATGATGTGTCAGTTTCCCCAAATTCTGTAGAATGCGGATCAAAACTATACAGAAAGTTTTTAACTTCAGTAAGATGCTCTCGATCTATGTTATTGTTACATGAATCCTGGTTATACAGTTTTTCGAAGTACATGGCCCAATCTTGTAATGGGATTATAGATGTTTGATTTTTACTCTTATTCTTTCTAATAGTTTCCCAGATACATTTTTCACTTGTTATGTTTTCTCTAATTGTATCCTGCAATTTTTCGTTATATGTATGTTTCTTTTTTCTCACCAGTGAGCGAAATGAATTACGGGCACTTCTGTAGTTATTTAAATCAATCTCACGACCAGTATCACGATATCGACGTAAACGGGAAAGTTTATATAATTTTGCCATGCGACATTCCTCATCATACCATGGTTGTTTATTTTGTCTGTGTGAAGATAATCTTTTGTTAGGGATCTGTACTTGCATAATTTCTCCCGATTCTTTTAAAATATCTGTAAATTGTGTAACTGTTTCATTTAAATTATGAGCCCCGAGTTGATTAGTCAATAAATTAATTTCAGCAGTTTTCTCCAGAACACGTGTTTTATAAATTTGCAATAGTTCGTTGTTCCAACGAAATTTCACAATGGAATTATTTCCGATCGAATTTTCGTCTGAATTAAGTACACCAGAAATTCTAAGTTTATAACAAAGTGGAAAATGGTCAGACTCACTCCTGACTGGTATTGTGAAGGATGTCACATAGCCATACAAATCCAGGGATACCAGGGCGTAGTCGACTACACTTCTACCATCATTTGCAATACACGTGAATTCACCAGGCTCTTTTCTGCCGTTTAACATACATACAGACAGGTGTTTGCACATAGACAGAAGTGAAATGCCAAAATTATTACGGGTAAGGTCCCTAGAATGGCGTGGAATATCAAAATCACACTGCATATAATTAGGATCGATTCCAATGCTATAACGAGCATCATCATGTAACATGTAATCAGGGTCAGATGCGGTTCTAGCATTGAAATCCCCAGCCATTATTATGCTAATATCACCAGCATTACATTGTGACAAAGAATTTACCACGTCATTTTCAAGTTTAATTATACCATCCATTACGTCATCATTCTGTAAATACCACGTTGAGCCTTCTGGAGGGACATATGCAGAAACAAGCAAAATGTCATTTTCAAAACCAAAAAATAGACTATCTAATAACAAAATCACCGCCCCCGTGGTTTCAGGAAGCATTCGTTTAACCCCTTTTAAATAACTTTTTTTAACATAAGTGACGACACCGCCACTTGCTCTTCCCCGGTTCTTAAACTTCACAGCGGGACAATTAAATGCTACATAACCAGAAAACAAATTTACATCATCTATATCAATACACCATGTTTCAAGTAAACTAAATACATCAAAATTATTACAAAAACAATGAAAATCTGTGTCATCTTGTTTACATAATAGACCATGCACATTCCATGACATAAAAGATATTGCTGCATGTGCACCTCGTAAGTTTGAGCCTTGGCCACATTCTTAGCTATTGTGTTGGCGTAGTTGTTTAACAGCTTGGCTAGCTTCGTCATAGATGTAAACCAATCGAACACCGGATGGTTTGTATACAATTAGCTTATCATAGCGTACGGTAACTTTATTACTCCGGTCATCTTGTAACAACGAGTCGCGATATGCAAATAGTTTCTTTCTTTTCATGCGAATTCGTTTTGAAAAGTCTTCTTGAATAAAAATATCAGACCCTTTCAGTTTGTATGCGTTTTTCCTTATTTCTTCTTTATCTTTATAATCATTAAATTTAGTTGCAATTAGCTTTGCCCCGGCCACCACTGGTCCATTAACAATACGATGCGCTCTTTCAATTCCTATCTCCCTGTCTATTCCCAACCTGTCTTTTATAATTTCCCTCACCTTTATCTCGGATTGTTCCCATGTTTCATTTCTCTGATCTTGCTTAACACCAGAGAAAATCAAATTACATCTTCTTGTTCTGTTATCCAAATCATCGTAGTCATCTCTCATTTCCTTCATCATATCGTGCATCTGTTTTAGCTCGGACCCTAAATTTTCGCTCATTTCATGGCTACTGTTCCTCCTTAATCTATCAATATCTTCACGCATAGTAACCATGTCGTCTTCTATATTATTCATTCTCCCTTCAAACAGCTCAAAGCGCTTATTTATGTTTTCTAATACATTGGAAATGCCCCGCAATTGACCTTCCATTGTGTCCTTTAGTTGTTTAATGTCCTGTCGTACTGGGTCGTCTAAATTCGATTTACTTCTCAAATTTCTGCGTGCACCTCCACCGACCTCATCCGAGTCACCATAGTTTGGACCAGGGTTCACTTCCACATTACCAATTACTAAGAGACAGAATAGGCATGTCCGAACTGCTAATGTTGTTTTACCACATAACAATAGAGAACAATAGGTCACTACCAATATGGCGAAAGTACCGTCACCTTTACTCAGTTTCCCGCCACTAAATCTGCCTATTCTTGTTCTATAGGTAATCACATCCACACCCATCATCAAAACATGTCACTATATACCTCGTTAGATGGAAACGTTGTCAGATCCTACCGATCGTGTCTCAAATTCGGCAAAATTCAGGAAAGATACGGAGCTCCAACGTAAACGATGCACTGCCACTCACCGACACCCCAGCAGAAACCAGCATGTGCATAGCTAATAGAATAAACTAGCATGTATATAGCTAATAGAATAGACTAGCATGTATATAGCTAATACAATAAACTAGCATGTATATAGCTAATACAATAAACTAGCATGTACACAGCTAATAGAATAAACTAGCATGTATATAGCTAATAGAGAAACTAGCATGTGCATAGCTAATAGAATAAACTAGCATGTATATAGCTAATAGAATAAACTAGCATGTACATAGCTAATAGAATAAACTAGCATGTATATAGCTAATATAATAAACTAGCATGTATATAGCTAATAGAATAAACTAGCATGTACATAGCTAATATAATAAACTAGCACGTATATAGCTAATATAATAAACTAGCATGTACATAGCTAATAGAATAAACTAGCATGTATATAACTAATATAATAAACCAGCATGTTCATAGTTAATAGAATAAACTAGCATGTACATAGCTAATATAATAAACTAGCATGTATATAGCTAATAGAATAAACTAGCATGTACATAGCTAATAGAATAAACTAGCATGTATATAGCTAATAGAATAAACTAACATGTATATAGCTAATATAATAAACTAGCATGTACATAGCTAATAGAATTAACTAGCATGTACATAGCTAATAGAATAAACTAGCATGTACATAGCTAATAGAATAAACTAGCATGTATATAGCTAATACAATAAACTAGCATGTACACAGCTAATAGAATAAACTAGCATGTATATAGCTAATAGAGAAACTAGCATGTACATAGCTAATAGAATAAACTAGCATGTATATAGCTAATAGAATAAACTAGCATGTACATAGCTATTAGAATAAACTAGCATGTACATAGCTAATATAATAAACTATCATGTATATAGCTAATATAATAAACTAGCATGTATATAGCTAATATAATAAACTAGCATGTACACAGCTAATAGAATAAACTAGCATGTATATAGCGAATAGAGAAACCAGCATGTGCATAGCTAATAGAATAAACTAGCATGTATATAGCTAATAGAATAGACTAGCATGTATATAGCTAATACAATAAACTAGCATGTATATAGCTAATACAATAAACTAGCATGTACACAGCTAATAGAATAAACTAGCATGTATATAGCTAATAGAGAAACTAGCATGTGCATAGCTAATAGAATAAACTAGCATGTATATAGCTAATAGAATAAACTAGCATGTACATAGCTAATAGAATAAACTAGCATGTACATAGATAATAGAATAAACTAGCATGTATATAGCTAATATAATAAACTAGCATGTGTATAGCTAATACAATAAACTAGCATGTACACAGCTAATAGAATGAACTAGCATGTATATAGCGAATAGAGAAACCAGCATGTGCATAGCTAATAGAATAAACTAGCATGTATATAGCTAATAGAATAGACTAGCATGTACATAGCTATTAGAATAAACTAGCATGTACATAGCTAATATAATAAACTAGCATGTATATAGCTAATAGAATAAACTAGCATGTATATAGCTAATATAATAAACTAGCATGTATATAGCTAATATAATAAACTAGCATGTACACAGCTAATAGAATAAACTAGCATGTATATAGCGAATAGAGAAACCAGCATGTGCATAGCTAATAGAATAAACTAGCATGTATATAGCTAATAGAATAGACTAGCATGTATATAGCTAATACAATAAACTAGCATGTATATAGCTAATACAATAAACTAGCATGTACACAGCTAATAGAATAAACTAGCATGTATATAGCTAATAGAGAAACTAGCATGTGCATAGCTAATAGAATAAACTAGCATGTATATAGCTAATAGAATAAACTAGCATGTACATAGCTAATAGAATAAACTAGCATGTACATAGATAATAGAATAGAATAGACTAGCATGTATATAGCTAATATAATAAACTAGCATGTATATAGCTAATATAATAAACTAGCATGTGTATAGCTAATACAATAAACTAGCATGTACACAGCTAATAGAATGAACTAGCATGTATATAGCGAATAGAGAAACCAGCATGTGCATAGCTAATAGAATAAACTAGCATGTATATAGCTAATAGAATAGACTAGCATGTATATAGCTAATATAATAAACTAGCATGTATATAGCTAATAGAATAAACTAGCATGTACACAGCTAATAGAATAATCTAGCATGTATATAGCTAATAGAATAGACTAGCATGTATATAGCTAATATAATAAACTAGCATGTATATAGCTAATAGAATAAACTAGCATGTACATAGCTAATAGAATAAACTAGCATGTATATAATAAACTAGCATGTATATAGCTAATAGAATAAACTAGCATGTACATAGCTAATATAATAAACTAGTATGTACATAGCTAATAGAATAAACTAGCATGTACATAGCTAATAGAATAAACTAGCATGTATATAGCTAATAGAATAAACTAGCATGTACATAGCTATTAGAATAAACTAGCATGTACATAGCTAATATAATAAACTAGCATGTATATAGCTAATAGAATAAACTATCATGTATATAGCTAATATAATAAACTAGCATGTATATAGCTAATATAATAAACTAGCATGTACACAGCTAATAGAATAAACTAGCATGTATATAGCGAATAGAGAAACCAGCATGTGCATAGCTAATAGAATAAACTAGCATGTATATAGCTAATAGAATAGACTAGCATGTATATAGCTAATACAATAAACTAGCATGTATATAGCTAATACAATAAACTAGCATGTACACAGCTAATAGAATAAACTAGCATGTATATAGCTAATAGAGAAACTAGCATGTGCATAGCTAATAGAATAAACTAGCATGTATATAGCTAATAGAATAAACTAGCATGTACATAGCTAATAGAATAAACTAGCATGTACATAGATAATAGAATAAACTAGCATGTATATAGCTAATATAATAAACTAGCATGTGTATAGCTAATACAATAAACTAGCATGTACACAGCTAATAGAATGAACTAGCATGTATATAGCGAATAGAGAAACCAGCATGTGCATAGCTAATAGAATAAACTAGCATGTATATAGCTAATAGAATAGACTAGCATGTACATAGCTATTAGAATAAACTAGCATGTACATAGCTAATATAATAAACTAGCATGTATATAGCTAATAGAATAAACTAGCATGTATATAGCTAATATAATAAACTAGCATGTATATAGCTAATATAATAAACTAGCATGTACACAGCTAATAGAATAAACTAGCATGTATATAGCGAATAGAGAAACCAGCATGTGCATAGCTAATAGAATAAACTAGCATGTATATAGCTAATAGAATAGACTAGCATGTATATAGCTAATACAATAAACTAGCATGTATATAGCTAATACAATAAACTAGCATGTACACAGCTAATAGAATAAACTAGCATGTATATAGCTAATAGAGAAACTAGCATGTGCATAGCTAATAGAATAAACTAGCATGTATATAGCTAATAGAATAAACTAGCATGTACATAGCTAATAGAATAAACTAGCATGTACATAGATAATAGAATAGAATAGACTAGCATGTATATAGCTAATATAATAAACTAGCATGTATATAGCTAATATAATAAACTAGCATGTGTATAGCTAATACAATAAACTAGCATGTACACAGCTAATAGAATGAACTAGCATGTATATAGCGAATAGAGAAACCAGCATGTGCATAGCTAATAGAATAAACTAGCATGTATATAGCTAATAGAATAGACTAGCATGTATATAGCTAATATAATAAACTAGCATGTATATAGCTAATAGAATAAACTAGCATGTACACAGCTAATAGAATAATCTAGCATGTATATAGCTAATAGAATAGACTAGCATGTATATAGCTAATATAATAAACTAGCATGTATATAGCTAATAGAATAAACTAGCATGTACATAGCTAATAGAATAAACTAGCATGTATATAATAAACTAGCATGTATATAGCTAATAGAATAAACTAGCATGTACATAGCTAATATAATAAACTAGTATGTACATAGCTAATAGAATAAACTAGCATGTATATAGCTAATATAATAAACTAGCATGTACATAGCTAATATAATAAACTAGCATGTATATAGCTAATAGAATAAACTAGCATGTACACAGCTAATAGAATAAACTAGCATGTATATAGCTAATAGAGAAACTAGCATGTGCATAGCTAATATTAAACTAGCATGTACATAGCTAATAGAATAAACTAGTATGTAAATAGCTAATAGAATAAACTAGCATGTATATAGCTAATACAATAAACTAGCATGTACACAGCTAATAGAATAAACTAGCATGTATATAGCGAATACAATACACTAGCATGTACACAGCTAATAGAATAAACTAGCATGTACATAGCTAATAGAATAAACTAGCATGTACATAGCTAATAGAATAAACTAGCATGTACATAGATAATAGAATAAACTAGCATGTATATAGCTAATATAATAAACTAGCATGTGTATAGCTAATACAATAAACTAGCATGTACACAGCTAATAGAATGAACTAGCATGTATATAGCGAATAGAGAAACCAGCATGTGCATAGCTAATAGAATAAACTAGCATGTATATAGCTAATAGAATAGACTAGCATGTACATAGCTATTAGAATAAACTAGCATGTACATAGCTAATATAATAAACTAGCATGTATATAGCTAATAGAATAAACTAGCATGTATATAGCTAATATAATAAACTAGCATGTATATAGCTAATATAATAAACTAGCATGTACACAGCTAATAGAATAAACTAGCATGTATATAGCGAATAGAGAAACCAGCATGTGCATAGCTAATAGAATAAACTAGCATGTATATAGCTAATAGAATAGACTAGCATGTATATAGCTAATACAATAAACTAGCATGTATATAGCTAATACAATAAACTAGCATGTACACAGCTAATAGAATAAACTAGCATGTATATAGCTAATAGAGAAACTAGCATGTGCATAGCTAATAGAATAAACTAGCATGTATATAGCTAATAGAATAAACTAGCATGTACATAGCTAATAGAATAAACTAGCATGTACATAGATAATAGAATAGAATAGACTAGCATGTATATAGCTAATATAATAAACTAGCATGTATATAGCTAATATAATAAACTAGCATGTGTATAGCTAATACAATAAACTAGCATGTACACAGCTAATAGAATGAACTAGCATGTATATAGCGAATAGAGAAACCAGCATGTGCATAGCTAATAGAATAAACTAGCATGTATATAGCTAATAGAATAGACTAGCATGTATATAGCTAATATAATAAACTAGCATGTATATAGCTAATAGAATAAACTAGCATGTACACAGCTAATAGAATAATCTAGCATGTATATAGCTAATAGAATAGACTAGCATGTATATAGCTAATATAATAAACTAGCATGTATATAGCTAATAGAATAAACTAGCATGTACATAGCTAATAGAATAAACTAGCATGTATATAATAAACTAGCATGTATATAGCTAATAGAATAAACTAGCATGTACATAGCTAATATAATAAACTAGTATGTACATAGCTAATAGAATAAACTAGCATGTATATAGCTAATATAATAAACTAGCATGTACATAGCTAATATAATAAACTAGCATGTATATAGCTAATAGAATAAACTAGCATGTACACAGCTAATAGAATAAACTAGCATGTATATAGCAAATAGAGAAACTAGCATGTGCATAGCTAATATTAAACTAGCATGTACATAGCTAATAGAATAAACTAGTATGTAAATAGCTAATAGAATAAACTAGCATGTATATAGCTAATACAATAAACTAGCATGTACACAGCTAATAGAATAAACTAGCATGTATATAGCGAATACAATACACTAGCATGTACACAGCTAATAGAATAAACTAGCATGTACATAGCTAATAGAATAAACTAGCATGTATATAGCTAATAGAATAGAATAGACTAGCATGTATATAGCTAATATAATAAACTAGCATGTATATAGCTAATAGAATAAACTAGCATGTACATAGCTAATAGCATAAACAAGCATGTACGGTTAGAGGAAGTTCATCTGCAATAGAACTAGTACTAAAAGTAGAACTCAGATCAAAAGTAGATCTCAGATTTGATTTGGGTTTTGTCTTTAAATTTTTGTAGATGAGAGTACATCTATGTTGAATGTCTGTTTGGTTGATCAAATTCAAATATGTCCTGGCAGCTTTCAAAACAACAATATAAAGTGTTATGGCAAAAGTGAATATTATATTTACATTGTTTCCCTCCTGCCATGCAGTGCTGACATTCTCTAAGTTCTTATCACATTGTTTAACTTCTCTGACATGTGATGAAGGAAACCATCCACTTTTATCTTTAACCAATCCAAAATACCAATCACCTCTCTGTTGACAAAATAATAGCACCATATAACTATATAGTCTGATGTTTTCTTTAATGTCCCTTTAATTACATTTTCCAATTTTAATCCTAGTAGATCAAAGATAGTTTAAATTGTCAACTGATGATTTAACTAAAAATAAAACGTCAGTCTTCTTATAAAAAAAAATCACAGGTCAACCTTAGTTGGTAATGCTAAACATTATATTATACTTGTTCTTGGTCCAATTGCTTGGTTTATGAAGCTGGGCAAGGTGGTGAAAATTTAATAGTTTAACTTTCTTATTGTGAACAGCATTTTGAAACATAATCTTAGAAATAGTGTGTACTTATTCAATATTTAGAATCAACATTTATCAATTTGGCAATAAGACAGGATGAAATTAATACATGCAAAGTAATAGCTGAGACACACTGTGATGAGATGACAGATGTACAATAATATGTATTGTGTGTGCGTTTTGAATCATATTGGTCACACAATTTCCAACATACAGAGACCTAGTACAACTCCTTATGGTTGGATTGTACCTGAACAAAAACTCCCAATGTAGTTTATATGATGATGAAATGTTAAGCCACCTTTTCCTGAATTATGACCTCTTCACCAACATTCAAATTTATTTCATGTTCACTGCCACCCTTAAAAGCAGTTATAACTTGAATCTTGGTTTTAACAGATTGCTGCTGATGTTTCTTCTTTCTCTCAGCCATCTTTTTCTTCAGACGTCTTTCTTTCTTTTCCACTGCACTTAACCCACTCAGATCTTCATCATCCTGAAAATATTTTGAAATTATGATATGTGTGTTTAGAATGTGAAATGTGTTTAGTATGGGATGTATGTTAAGTCTGTGATGTGTGTTAAGTATGCGATGTGTGTTAAGTATGTGATGTGTGTTTATGTGTTGTGTATTAAGTATGTAATGTGTGTTTATTATGTGACGTGTGTTTATACTCTTAGTTTTCACGAATTTAAAATTTTTTTAAAAATTTTTCCACTTTTTTTTGGCCTAATAAGATACATTGAAATTGGTTGAGATTTTACACTGACTGATAGATAACTTACACTGCCTCCATTGTCTCCTTTAAAATTAGAGCTACTTTGACTTTCTGGCAAATTCACTGTGCCAACCTGCAAGCAATCACAAACCACTGTGATTATTAGTGCAACTTTATGAAATATTTGTAATCATCTAGTGCAGGGTTATCAAGAATAAACCATAGAACACAATTACCATAGCAACAAATGACTGAAGCTAAAGACATCTTTCGGAGTGAATGAGTGAGAGATATAAGATATTTGTAATTATTTATCACAAGGTGTGAATCACTGTCCAAGTATCAACAATTACAATACAGTATAATTAACACTTGATCAATTATTCTGAATTGTAGGACATACATAAGTGATAAGATATTTAGGTATGGTATAAACTATACAACACTGGTCAACATAGGGAATAGAGTAAAGGCAAAGCTACTATTGGGTTCATCCTTTTAGTAGTATTCTATTAGTGTCCCTCCCCTCACATTAGACATCAAGCATGTAAATACTGATATTACGAGAAGCCTATATGGTTAATTGCATCAGTGGCAGACATGACATACATATTCTAAGCTGTGAGCAACATACTCAGTTGAATAAAGAAATATTATATTAATAATTTGATTTGTGTGTTTTCATTGTAAACTTATTTTAAGCAGCATTCTGATTAAATCTTAGCAATGTATCACATTGTGAAGTTTATAAAGTTGTGTTGACATCGGTACTGTATTTTATGATTTATATAGAGTGACCCCTCGCTAAGTCCAAGTATAGAGTGACCCCTCTCTAAGTCCAAGTATAGAGTGACCCCTCTCTAAATCCAAGTATAGAGTGACTCCTCGCTAAGTCCAAGTATAGAGTGACTCCTCGCTAAGTCCAAGTATAGAGTGACCCTCTCTAAGTCCAAGTATAGAGTGACCCCTCGCTAAGTCCAAGTATAGAGTGACCCCTCTCTAAGTCCAAGTATAGAGTGACCCCTCTCTAAGTCCAAGTATAGATTGACTCCTCGCTAAGTCCAAGTATAGAGTGACTCCTCGCTAAGTCCAAGTATAGAGTGACTCCTCGCTAAGTCCAAGTATAGAGTGAACCCTCGCTAAGTCCAAGTATAGAGTGACCCCTCGCTAAGTTCAAGTATAGAGTGACCCCTCTCTAAGTCCAAGTATAGAGTGACCCCTCGCTAAGTTCAAGTATAGAGTGACTCCTCTCTAAGTCCAAGTATAGAGTGACCCCTCGCTAAGTCCAAGTATAGAGTGACCCCTCGCTAAGTCCAAGTATAGAGTGACCCCTCGCTAAGTCTAAGTATAGAGTGACTCCTCGCTAAGTCCAAGTATAGAGTGACCCCTCGCTAAGTCCAAGTATAGAGTGACCCCTCGCTAAGTCCAAGTATAGAGTGACCCCTCTCTAAGTCCAAGTATAGAGTGACCCCTCTTTTGCTTAGACATGCTGTACAATTGAGAACTAGAGATCAGAGTGATGGATTCAATTCATCAAGTTTTATAGAGCTATATCAAAGGGGGACTGACCGAGAAGTACATAAAGTCTCAACATTCCCGTCAACACATTGCACCAGGCAGTCATCACCCTTTATATCTCAGTAATTGACTGAGATACAAAGGGTGATGACGGCCGCCATTCAGCCATTTTGAATCTTATCTGAAAAACAAAATGACATGCATCAAGGTCCCATAATGTCCAATGTATGTACCAAGTTTGAACAAAATCCATCTGTAACCAGTTGAGAAATGCTGATTTTTGATGATTTTTTATTACAAAAATGGCTGCCATTTGACAATCTTGAATCAGATCATGAAACAAATTGATGTAAATAGGTATAATATTATACATGATGTATGTGTGAAGTTTGAATGTAATTGGTCCAGGTATGATACAGGTCTGGACGCACACATGGATGCATGGACAGACAGAAATCAATCCATAAGTCCTTGGACTGTATTTGGACCTGTGACTAAGCGGTTATCACAACTTACTGAAGCGCAACTTAGGCATAGGTCATAGTATCTTGTATTGGCCAGTGTGACAATGTAATTTGTTTTTATTAGATTGTATAGTTATTACATCATTGAAATTTTTGTATTCACTTACACTAGAGAGGAGAGAATGAAACAGATTAAATGTGATTGAAGAGTTATCTGTGACCTGTGACCTTATAGTTTGGCAGTTTGAAATGATAATAGCTTATATATAAAAACAGGCAACACGCCCCCCTCCCAATTAACATCTACCAAGGGGTAACACTGCCATTCGTCATACCAACAAAAACTTGACTAAAGTGAATGCTTAGTAACTGAAATCACCTTTTCCTTTTTTTCAGAAACAGACTGAAAATGTAACTATTAATAAGTCTCTTTGATCAGCTTTTGAAACACTATATTAATATTACTTACAATGTGACTTCTTCTGGTAGCAAAACTATGCTGTCTGTCATGGTCAATCTATGGAATAGAAATCTGATCACAATATATCAAACTGAGATGATTACAATTTCTGATGTGTAATATTATTATACATCAAGCACTATGCAAATAAAGCCATTTCAGGCTAAATCTTTCATTATATTTGTACTACAGCAGGAATAGGATGTATCAGACAATTTGGGAATGCATCAACCTATGCAACGAGTCGGTCAAATATGGCCACTGCCTTTTTGCACAGATTGTGGTATACTTTTGATATCCTCATAATACACCATAATTATACTGGAGGAGATTCAAAATAACATATATATAATATATCTCTTAAAACCTAGCTTAAAATGTAATGATGCCAACTACTCACACGTGAAATTTCAAACATATCTGATATAAAATGTTTTGCGGAGACAGCAAATGTTTTCTGTAAAGAGACAAAGCAAGTCAGTACAATATAATCTCTGCTTACTGATCTTGTGAAATCTTGTTTGATTGAGTAAGATTCTAGTCATTTTGTGGTTCATCCCTTTAGTAGTATTATATTAGTGTCCCTCCCCTCAATACTATTGGGTTCATCCCTTTAGTAGCATTCTATTAGTGTCCCTCCCCTCAATACTATTGGGTTCATCCCTTTAGTAGCATTCTATTAGTTTCCCTCCCCTCAATACTATTGGGTTCATCCCTTTAGTAGCATTCTATTAGTGTCCCTCCCCTAAATAATATTGGGTTCATCCCTTCAGTAGTATTTTATTAGTGTCCCTCCCCTCAATACTATCGGGTTCATCTCTTTAGTTGCATTCTATTAGTGTCCCTCCCCTCAATACTATTAGGTTCATCCCTTTAGTAGTATTATATTAGTGTCCCTCCCCTCAATACTATTGGGTTCATCCCTTTAGTAGTATTATATTAGTGTCCCTCTCCTCAATACTATTGTGTTCATCCCTTTAGTAGTATTATATTAGTGTCCCTCCCCTCAATACTATTGGGTTCATCCCTTTAGTAGCATTCTATTAGTGTCCCTCCCCTCAATACTATTGGGTTCATCCCTTTAGTAGTATTATATTAGTGTCCCTCCCCTCAATACTATTGGGTTCATCCCTTTAGTAGCATTCTATTAGTGTCCCTCCCCTAAATACTATTGGGTTCATCCCTTCAGTAGTATTTTATTATTGTCCCTCCCCTCAATACTATCGGGTTCATCCCTTTAGTAGCATTCTATTAGTGTCCCTCCCTCAATAGTATTGGGTTCATCCCTTTAGTAGTATTCTATTAGTGTCCCTCCCCTCAATACTATTGGGTTCATCCCTTTAGTAGTATTCTATTAGTGTCCCTCCCCTCAATACTATTGGGTTCATCCCTTTAGTAGTATTATATTAGTGTCCCTCCCCTCAATAATATTGGGTTCATCCCTTTAGTAGCATTATATTAGTGTCCCTCCCCTCAATACTATTGGGTTCATCCCTTTAGTAGCATTATATTAGTGTCCCTCCCCTCAATACTATTGGGTTCATCCCTTTAGTAGCATTATATTAGTGTCCCTCCCCTCAATACTATTGGGTTCATCCCTTTAGTAGCATTCTATTAGTGTCCCTCCCCTCAATACTATTGGGTTCATCCCTTTAGTAGCATTCTATTAGTGTCCCTCCCCTAAATACTATTGGGTTCATCCCTTTAGTAGCATTCTATTAGTGTCCCTTCCCTAAATACTATTGGGTTCATCCCTTTAGTAGCATTCTATTAGTGTCCCTTCCCTAAATACTATTGGGTTCATCCCTTTAGTAGTATTATATTAGTGTCCCTCCACTCAATACTATTGGGTTTATCCCTTTAGTAGCATTATATTAGTGTCCATTCCCTAAATACTATTGGGTTCATCCCTTTAGTAGCATTATATTAGTGTCACTTCCCTAAATACTATTGGGTATAATCTCTTAAAACCCTAGCTTAAAATGTAATGATGCCAACTACTCACACGTGAAATTTCAAACATATCTGATATAAAATGTTTTGCGGAGACAGCAAATGTTTTCTGTAAAGAGACAAAGCAAGTCAGTACAATATAATCTCTGCTTACTGATCTTGTGAAATCTTGTTTGATTGAGTAAGATTCTAGTCATTTTGTGGTTCATCCCTTTAGTAGTATTATATTAGTGTCCCTCCCCTCAATACTATTGGGTTCATCCCTTTAGTAGCATTCTATTAGTGTCCCTCCCCTCAATACTATTGGGTTCATCCCTTTAGTAGCATTCTATTAGTTTCCCTCCCCTCAATACTATTGGGTTCATCCCTTTAGTAGCATTCTATTAGTGTCCCTCCCCTAAATAATATTGGGTTCATCCCTTCAGTAGTATTTTATTAGTGTCCCTCCCCTCAATACTATCGGGTTCATCTCTTTAGTTGCATTCTATTAGTGTCCCTCCCCTCAATACTATTGGGTTCATCCCTTTAGTAGTATTATATTAGTGTCCCTCCCCTCAATACTATTGGGTTCATCCCTTTAGTAGTATTATATTAGTGTCCCTCTCCTCAATACTATTGTGTTCATCCCTTTAGTAGCATTATATTAGTGTCCCTCCCCTCAATACTATTGGGTTCATCCCTTTAGTAGCATTCTATTAGTGTCCCTCCCCTCAATACTATTGGGTTCATCCCTTTAGTAGTATTATATTAGTGTCCCTCCCCTCAATACTATTGGGTTCATCCCTTTAGTAGGATTCTATTAGTGTCCCTCCCCTAAATACTATTGGGTTCATCCCTTTAGTAGTATTTTATTATTGTCCCTCCCCTCAATACTATCGGGTTCATCCCTTTAGTAGCATTCTATTAGTGTCCCTCCCTCAATACTATTGGGTTCATCCCTTTAGTAGTATTCTATTAGTGTCCCTCCCCTCAATACTATTGGGTTCATCCCTTTAGTAGCATTATATTAGTGTCCCTCCCCTCAATACTATTTGGTTCATCCCTTTAGTAGCATTATATTAGTGTCCCTCCCCTCAATACTATTGGGTTCATCCCTTTAGTAGCATTATATTAGTGTCCCTCCCCTCAATACTATTGGGTTCATCCCTTTAGTAGCATTCTATTAGTGTCCCTTCCCTAAATACTATTGGGTTCATCCCTTTAGTAGCATTCTATTAGTGTCCCTCCCCTAAATACTATTGGGTTCATCCCTTTAGTAGCATTCTATTAGTGTCCCTTCCCTAAATACTATTGGGTTCATCCCTTTAGTAGCATTCTATTAGTGTCCCTTCCCTAAATACTATTGGGTTCATCCCTTTAGTAGTATTATATTAGTGTCCCTCCCCTCAATAATATTGGGTTCATCCCTTTAGTAGCATTATATTAGTGTCCCTCCCCTCAATACTATTGGGTTCATCCCTTTAGTAGCATTATATTAGTGTCCCTCCCCTCAATACTATTGGGTTCATACCTTTAGTAGCATTCTATTAGTGTCCCTTCCCTAAATACTATTGGGTTCATCCCTTTAGTAGCATTCTATTAGTGTCCCTCCCCTAAATACTATTGGGTTCATCCCTTTAGTAGCATTCTATTAGTGTCCCTTCCCTAAATACTATTGGGTTCATCCCTTTAGTAGTATTATATTAGTGTCCCTCCACTCAATACTATTGGGTTTATCCCTTTAGTAGCATTATATTAGTGTCCCTCCACTCAATACTATTGGGTTTATCCCTTTAGTAGCATTATATTAGTGTCCATTCCCTAAATACTATTGGGTTCATCCCTTTAGTAGCATTATATTAGTGTCACTTCCCTAAATACTATTGGGTAAGCCCGGTTCATCCATTTAGTAGCATTATATTAGTGTCCCTCCTCTAAATACTATTGGGTTCATCCCTTTAGTAGCATTATATTAGTGTCCCTTCCCTAAATACTATTGGGTTCATCCCTTTAGTAGCATTATATTAGTGTCCCTCCCCTAAATACTATTGGGTTCATCCCTTTAGTAGTATTATATTAGTGTCCCTCCCCTAAATACTATTGGGTTCATCCCTTTAGTAGCATTATATTAGTGTCCCTCCCCTAAATACTATTGGGTTCATCCCTTTAGTAGCATTATATTAGTGTCCCTCCCCTAAATACTATTGAGTTCATCCCTTTAGTAGCATTATATTAGTGTCCCTTCCCTAAATACTATTGGGTTCATCCCTTTAGTAGCATTATATTAGTGTCCCTTCCCTAAATACTATTGGGTTCATCCCTTTAGTAGTATTCTATTAGTGTCCCTCCCCTAAATACTATTGGGTTCATCCCTTTAGTAGCATTATATTAGTGTCCCTTCCCTAAATACTATTGGGTTCATCCCTTTAGTAGCATTATATTAGTGTCCCTTCCCTAAATACTATTGGGTTCATCCCTTTAGTAGCATTATATTAGTGTCCCTTCCCTAAATACTATTGGGTTCATCCCTTTAGTAGCATTATATTAGTGTCCCTTCCCTAAATACTATTGGGTTCATCCCTTTAGTAGTATTCTATTAGTGTCCCTCCCCTAAATACTATTGGGTTCATCCCTTTAGTAGCATTATATTAGTGTCCCTTCCCTAAATACTATTGGGTTCATCCCTTTAGTAGCATTATATTAGTGTCCCTTCCCTAAATACTATTGGGTTCATCCCTTTAGTAGCATTATATTAGTGTCCCTTCCCTAAATACTATTGGGTTCATCCCTTTAGTAGTATTCCATTAGTGTCCCTCCCCTAAATACTATTGGGTTCATCCCTTTAGTAGCATTATATTAGTGTCCCTTCCCTAAATACTATTGGGTTCATCCCTTTAGTAGCATTATATTAGTGTCCCTTCCCTAAATACTATTGGGTTCATCCCTTTAGTAGTATTCTATTAGTGTCCCTCCCCTAAATACTATTGGGTTCATCCCTTTAGTAGCATTATATTAGTGTCCCTTCCCTAAATACTATTGGGTTCATCCCTTTAGTAGCATTATATTAGTGTCCCTTCCCTAAATACTATTGGGTTCATCCCTTTAGTAGCATTCTATTAGTGTCCCTCCCCTAAATACTATTGGGTTCATCCCTTTAGTAGCATTATATTCGTGTCCCTTCCCTAAATACTATTGGGTTCATCCCTTTAGTAGCATTATATTAGTGTCCCTCCCCTCAATACTATTGGGTTCATACCTTTAGTAGCATTCTATTAGTGCCCCTCCCCTCAATATTATTAGGTTAATCCTTTAGTAGGATTCTGTTAGTGTCCCTCTCCTCAATACTGTTAGGTTCATCCCTTTAGTCTATATAACACATCACTATGCTTACCTCTTCAGGTTGATCCACTTCTTGTACCATTTCTGCAATCTCTGCCTGAGTGGCTAGTTTGTTGAATGCTTCTATTGCTATAGCAACAAATATACTAGGCATGGCATTATGGGAAAAAATCATTTAGTTTTTCTGTGCCAGCTAACTATTTCATGTCTGTTTAATTTGAAATACTTTTTGCTAATTTGTTTGGATTGGTATATTAAACCAGCAAGAAATAGAGTGAGGGCATTGTGGGTAAATGTCAATAAAATCTTATTCCATTTTCCAAATTGTCTAACCCATTTCATTGTTACTGAGGTCAATCCTAGCATAAGATGAATTGTATATCTAGGTGTAATTAATGATTTAATTTCATGGATGACATCCTCTGGAGACCCCACATCTAATGCGAGAGGGCGCGAAAAAAAAAAAAAAAAAAACTGCCAAAAAAAAATGCTCCTAAAACCACTAAGTGTATCATAAAAACAACAAGAAATAAATAAATATTAAATAAAGAAAAACTTACTGTGTTGTATTGAAAAAAAAAATTGAATTAAAAATGAACAATAAGTTTGTCAACAGCAACCTGGAAATTAACTTTTTTGACATTCAAACTACAGCTTTTAAAGTGACACTTCAGATAGACTAAGTGTAGACACAAATGCTCTAGAACTACTTCAACTATGTAACAAATTACAAGTATTGAAAAAAAAACACCAATAAAAATTTGGATGCAGAAAATTATGTACATGTATCAAAATATTACTGACTGTGTGTGCAAGCAAATTATCCAAATCAGAAAATTGGAGAAAAAAATAATAAGAAACTTTTCTTCATCTCAAAAGCGGATTTCGGCCAAGGAGCATCCTCTGCTTTCGTTGCAGTTTTGTCGGCTTCAATGCGGACAAAGCAACCAAACTGACTTGTCGCCTGACTGACTTTTAGGCCACCATACACCTCCACTCCTCTCCCATTTTTCTCATCATTGCAGAAGAAACGCGGAACAGCTACTCTGGACAATATGTCCTTAAAGTTGTCTGGGCGAAACTCGCTTGCCGCTACCAATCTCTCGTATAGCTGTGTAAACGTCACATTTCCCTGGCCGACGTCAATTGCGTACCAGTCTACAACAATCCCTCCGTTTTTCCTCTGAACTTTTATGCTCACGTATTTTGGTCGCCATGTTGGAATTCCCAGCAGCTCAATACGCATGTGCAGAAGATCATTTACGACAAAATTGGCATGTTTTGAGGTAGTCCAAAACGAGTTTTACGACAAGCCGGCGCTTTGCGACAATATGAGTCGGCAAGTTCTGGACAGTCAGTGGAGACTCGTCGTTGGAGATTTTTTTTTTTTTTTTTTTTTTGGAGAACAGGCGAAAACTAATGCGCGCGCGGATGTCATCCATAAAATTTAGTCGGTGTGGCCTAAGGTAGTAATAAGGCAATAGTTAAATAAATGCAATTTGTGTTTTTTCCACATATAACTATGACAATAACAATAAATGTTTTCAGAAAGCTCAGATATAAGAAAATACAATCTACTGTTCGTGTTCCTCCTTTAAGTTACCATAGCTTCTAAAAACAAAATATTTTTTTTTGCAGGATAGCCATAACTCAAAATCAAATGCAAATAGATTGTCTGATTTGTGCATCATTAGTTTGAAGAAAAGTGTAGAAAGATGAAAATTATGTCACCATCCTCTAACACACGTAATGTTGTATGATTCAAAATTAAAATGAGATATAGTCATCCAATGATTATCATCTGATACCAATATAATAATAATGTAATCAATCAATACATTTTCACTTACTTCATTATCATTAATTCCAACACTGTATAACAGACAACAAAATATAGACTTGCCCACGCTGTTGTGGATAGCATTGCCTAGAAAATACATTTAGTAATGTTACTGAGTGACATACTCAACGTGCACATATCAATCTTACACATACTAACTTTGTTGTGTTAGGTTTCTTTGTTAATGTTATAAGTCTTGTTCAATAGTTTTAACAATTATTTTTATGAAAAAAATTCTGTATTAATATTTGTTATCATTAATGCTTGTATAGGTATGTAATAAAAGTTGTAATTTTATTATTAATTTGATACACTTCAAGATAAATAAAAGGCTATTGCTAAAAATAAATTTACATCAAGAAAGACTGGAATGGTTTGTTTATTAAAGTAAACAAATAAACATAGTTATACTACTTTTTGTCTCGTCCCTATTGTTCTAACTATGTTTCTTACTTTCGTTAGCGGACAGTTTCAACCTAATTAATTATGCATTCCTGTTAAAGGTACTGTTTTATCAATGGATTAACAAGCCGGGACTGTTAATAATGAATGGGTTAATTTAAATATTCATGAGCACAACAGGAGTGGAAAGCTGATTAACATAACAGGTGGCCACTGAATGAAAACAAAGAACAAGGTGGAATTTTCATTTAATTATTTAAATACGCAATGACGATACATTTTAAAAACGTATTTCAAGTTTCATATTTCCTTTTACAAAATTCACGGACACTTAATCGGTTATGACAGTGGTATTAGATTTGTCTTCGTCTGTTGGGATGGGGGATATGTCATGAGTTTTAGCTTCTTTCGCCATTTTTGGTTTGGGTGGCTGCAATGCGTCTGACATCGCTTTCGTCTGCTCGTCGCTCGTAGCTTCTAATTGCTAGACTGGAGTGACCCGTTCTTTCTGCTATTAGCTGCTCATCGAAATTTTGCCAGAACAGCGTGGTTGCCTGTGTAACATGTTTAATTGAAATAAAATACAATGTATTAATATGAAAGTACAATAGCTTGTAACAGTCCACCTCATAGCAATTATTAATAATATATTGTTATAGTACGTTCAATCGTTCAGCTTTTTTAAAACACACCAAAGCCGTTTGAATTAAAACTTTATCGCGTGAAATGAATCCGACATATTGTGCCAGTGAATATAATATTTAAATGGTATTCCACCAAACAGTTTGCATGAAAAAATGGAGTTAACAAGTAGTGATTATTTTCGACATAAAGTTATGACTGTTTCTCGTCAGCGGGGAAATCGAACATTGCATTACTAAAGTGCAAATTCTAATACGTACCTTTCCTGAATGCCCAGTATGATAACCTTTTACCCCAGCGAGATCAGTCATCTGCTTACTGTATCCTTGCAATGTATGAACACCAAGCTTTTGTGCAGAGAACTTTATTTCGCCATTCTTTGACTTCAGTGGTCTTCCATAGAATGGACCGCTGTTTGGGATATATGACAGATATGTCCGAAACAAGTTTACAACACAGCGTGAGTTTTCTGGTTGCGCGTAGTGTTTAATACTCTTTAATTTTTGCCCTGGTTTGCGGTAGAATCCTCCCTGGTCAGTTTTCGATGGTTTTCCTGGAATACCATGCACTCCCCTCATATCGTCGCTGTGCATGGTGAGTTGGTCTACCGTTAGTGTTGAATGTTCATCAGCGGCACGCAGTCCAAATATTTTACACATGTAAAAGTAGGTTGCATAACTCATGCCTAATGCGGTATTTGTACCAAACACGTGTGCCCATAGCTTTTCTTCATCATTTAGCACAAGTGGCTCGGCTTGTTTTTTCCGGATACCAATACCAGAGTGAGAGAGTGTCTTCATGACACCATCCAGTGTATTTCTGAAACCTAAGAAGTCGTGGTTGCCCTTGACCATAAAATTTAGGTCAGGGCGGTTACAATCATCGCGCAGATAGCGGTAAATGGCACAGAACATTTGTCTTAATGAGTCTGGCGGATACTGTTGGCCAACTTTAACATTACGTTTCTTTTTCCATTCATTCCATGTTTTGACCCCCCATTTTGTAGCGCTGCGAGTTGTCTTGGGTATGCGTGACTGCTGGTATTCGGTGACTTGTTTGCTGTCAACTGGAGGCAAAAAACAGAATTCTTTCTGAATATCGCTCGTTTAAAGTCCTCGGCGTCGTCCACATCGATTTGGGACAACCAGTTTTCCAAATCCCAGTCAATTTCCGGAGCAGCAAATTCTTGAGCAGACATGATTCTGGCGGATCTCCGGAGTTCACCCAACAACGTGCTACACTGTTCTCACAAATAAGCACCAAATTCACGTGATCGAATGTTTTTTATGCAATTCTACGTCGTCCAATCAGTTTGAGTTAGGGTAATACAATAAAGTCCACTGTTGGTGGATTCTATTGTTAAACAAAACAAACTCTGCTGAGTAAATGCCGATTGGCTAGAGCTTTTCAACACATCTGTTATAGCCAATGAGCACGGCTGATAATTGCGGTTGACTACACTTGGTTTAGAATTGCGATTTACACAATAGCGCTGTAAACATCCGCCATGACCACAGGATTTAAAATAAGCCGTGCAATACTCGTCAAATTTGCAGTATACCCCTCCTCGTAGATTAACGGGAAATAGCCGTTATTTCTCGTTAATCTACTCGTAGGGGTAGTATAACTATCGGAAATCTTACTCTGTCCAAATTGCACTGTCACTGACCATATGGCCATACAATTTGTTATATATTGTATAAAAAGTATAACTTTTTAAAACGATGAACTAGATGAGGATGAAGAAAGTTATAATCAGTTAACAGTTGCAATCATGTGACAGTGACTTGATAACCTTTATGTTTGCAATGGTAAAGATATATAAAGATATATACTGCATCTATGTGTGAATATTTTGTAAACATCACTTTCATCTGTCGTTATATAGACAAGTGCGTTAAGTAATTTAATTATGGAGGCTGTCTTTGCTTATTATAACATGATTACTACGAATCTTAGGAGATAATATATTCAATTACGCTCTGTTATGATCTCCCGCAAAAAATGCTTATTTTAAACAGAGATGTCTTATATGTACCACCACTCACATTTTACAATTCATCCATGGATTAATTTTGTGTGCATGCTGACACATGTAAATACCAATTTGTGACTGTAGAACACAGCATAGTAACTTCCCAGCATGCATCATATACAATCATTGTTTTATAACTCTACCTTATGATAAACAATTTCATTTTCGAAATTTCAAAGAAATACAAATAATTGTTACACTCACCGCATTCATAATTTCATGCCAATTACTGGTTGTCATTAGCTGGAATACAACCAATAAGGAACAACTGAAAAATAATTGACAAAATCACTGCATAAATATTGTATTCCTTGGTTTTTGAATAAAATCAAGTCAGCCACTGAGGGCTAACGGGTATTATTGGTGATAATGGCTGTCAGCGTGTTACACATTGTTGCAATATATATAGCTGAGTTGAATAATTCATTTGATTATAAACATATTTTTAATTTTAATGTTTTCCTCAAAGTTCTATTGGACAGAATTATCACAATATTTCAGAACATGAGAAAACACAGAATATATGCTGAGTGTAATTTGCAAAAATGTACATGTAACTGGCTTTAAGAAAATTCATGAATATGTTATTTTAAAACATATTTCATACATTGTTGTGATTCAATGAAAGTCAATACAATTACATACAATACTTATTATTATTAATTTGTAATATTCATAAAGTGATACTTACGAGAATGTTTGAAATCCCAGTCCACAACCATATTGGTAGTAATCGGTGTCATAGGATAGATCCGGTGATTTGTTCCAAAATATCTCCCATCCAATAACAGACAATATATAACTATGCAAATAATAATATGATCTGATTAGTAACAAACATTTCAAGTTTCAGTGAAATGCACATTTAGTATAGTATATTTAAGCAATAACCTCATGTTGTGTCTTTAGACAAGACAGCGTCCTGGCATTCGTTTGGGTTTGTGTGGTGAACGGGGTCGAACGATGATCACCCAATGATGGACACTCACTGTTCTAATGGGGTTAGACAGGGGGGGTATAGTATCTCCCTTTCTTTTTAACTTGTATGTTGATGATCTGAGTGTTGAGCTTGGGAATATTTCTGTTGGACTTAAAATTAACAGTATGTTCATTAACCATATGTTTTATGCTGACGACCTTATTTGGGGTTCTTCTTCTATTAAGGGTTGGAATTTTCTTGTAAAGAAGTGTGAGAAAATATCATCGCCAATAAATTTGATATTTTATATAACTCTAGGAAATCTGTCTGTATGTAATTTACCATCCCAGTGTGGCATTAAACGAGTTCCCAATGTTTATCTTAATGGCAAGCCACTAAAATTTGTTAGTCAGTATTGTTATTTAGGATATCATTTTACCCAGGACGGAAAAGACAGTATTTGTAAGTAAGTAATGCCTTTATTGAAATCATATCCTATTCAGGATCTGGATTTTTAAAATACAATAAAGTTTCAAATACATACAGAATGGCAAGACGAAAAATACAAATGAAGACATAGTGAAAACATAATAAAATCAAATAAAAACGGAGAACAAGAAATGGTTAGAAAAAACAAAACAGAAAAGGTATCTTAATAAGTTATACAAATTATAAAGCAGCTGGTATTTTTTGTTTATGAGTGTTATTTCTTAAATTGAAGCACTCAAAGATATATTTTGCCAAATGAATTAGTGATTGTTTATCTTTTGTTTTTAGAATGTCTACAGCGTTTTCAATATCAGATTTGTCAATTGTTGTAATGACCTTTGTGGTATGGAGGAACTTGTTTCTTAAATCAGCATAGAGAGAACATTTTAATAGAAAATGGCTTTCATCTTCTATTTGTTTTTCCTGACAGTAGTGGCATTTTCTCTCTTCTACTGTTTCCTGCCTCAATCTGCAATGTGTGCGCACTGATCCTTAGCTTAGTTAAAGCAGATCTGTGCGATGGGTTTTTAACACCTTCCAGATATTTTTCAAAATCGAAATTATGTTTTATCATTCTATAAGTTCTTAATTTATTTTTGCAATTTTTACCTTTGTTATCATTATATAGTGTCTCTTTAAAATGATTTTTGAACATTGATTTTAGATTGCTCTCAAGGGATGTAATGATTGTCTGTTTTTTATCAGCTGTCACAGTATCCAACATATGGTCTATGGTTGTATGAGAAAACAAATACGTGATTTGTCTGCTCGAGCCAATTTTTTACTACGTAAATTTAGTAAATGTTTTCTTCCTGTTAAGTGTACGCTTTTTCATAGTTATTGTTCAAATTTGTATTGTAGTTACCTGTGATTGAAATATCACTGCGGCAGATTTTAATCGTATTCGTGTTGCGTATAACAATGCTCTTAGAATTATATGTAATGTTTCTCGGTCTTTTAATAATAGTATCACAGAGACTTTCGCCAGACTACATGAGGATGATTTTCAGGTTAAGCCTAGAAAATGTTTTTTGCAACGTATTTTGTTGAGTAAGAACTCTGTTTTAATCAATTTATTATCTAGTGATATATATGGCAAATATTTAGTGCATACTGTGTAATTTAATAATACTTATATATTTCAAAAAAAAACTTTTTATATGGGCTTGTCTTGAAATAAAAGTTAATAATAATAATAATATCAGGTCAAGTACAAACAAACATACCAAAATGAATTAATTTTGGCCAATATCACCTTCTAAATAAGTATGTGTCACTCAGGGTATAAGACAGCACCAGGATGGGATTTAAAGTTGGGATTCACAACGCATGGATATAACAACAACTACTGTAAAATCTGTATTAAAAGCTGCGGCTTCTATTAAAATGGTACAATGCAACAGAGGAGATGCGGCTTCTATTAAAGCATCTACACATATGCGACCTGGTGAATTTTTGGGTCTCAATTGTTCAAAAAGAATGGGTGCGGCTTCTATTGGGGATGTGGCTTCTATTGGGGATGTGGCTTCTATTGGGGATGTGGCTTCTATTGGGGATGTGGCTTCTAATACAGATTTTAGGGTACTTTGCTATTGGGAAATGGTAACTAAAGCAGATATTAAATAAATGTAAGAAAGTAGACAACGAGATGTCTTGATACTTACACAATAATACCAACCAATACCATCAGATCAAACATGACAGGAAATACCTTTCGAAATAAAACAACAGCTCTTTTTGTCTGCAAGAAATTCACAAAATAACTTGAATTTAATGTTAACCCCACACCCTCCCTGTGGCTTTCATTGTGTATGGAAGTTATTTTCACGAGTGATATGGTGTATCGTGTGCCCTTTTATGAGTGAAAAGAGTTATCCTGTCATAAGTTTTAATAACTCAGTGCAGTTAATATTTTTTTGTAAAAACACACCGCTACGCAAGTTGTACGAGATATCAAATATTTTAACACAACAATAATGAAAATACAAAAACTAGCAATCACAGAACTACAAAAACAAGAAAAATTTTGTCTGACTTCCAGGGGCCAAGGTCAATGTCGTCGACCGTGAGAGGCAAGTTTTGGTCAAACAAGAGTGCCGAGAATGGTTTTGTAAGTTGCATATATTATCAACCAGTTCAATTTTAGTATGCTAAAAGTACTATTGTACACAAATAAATACCTATCTATGGAATTACGATACACATTAATAAATTTCCTTTTGATCGAAACCTAAGAACTGAGAGAATGAGACTGAATAAGCAATACAAAAAACTTATTAAACTGAAGAAGAACAAGTTCAAAGAAAAACTCTTACAAAATTTACTAAATTTGGAAAATCACAATCCTACAAGTTTTTGGAAAATTATTAAACAAATTCAGGATTTTAATAATCCTACAAATCATCAACAAACCCCTTCAATTTCATCTACAGAATGGACAAATTATTTTTCATCTCTTTACAATATAGATACTGCAAATAATTCTGTAATTGATTCTGAGGTAAAATCCGTACTTAAAGAATGCCAAGTTAATCAAACCATTAACCCTGATCTCGATAAAGAAATTAGCATTCAAGAGATTAATTGGGCTATTAAAAAAACAAAAACAGGTAAATCACCTGGCCCAGACTCAATCATTAATGAAATGTTTAAATGTTCAACCCCAAAACTGCAATTATGCATAAAGAAATTGTTCAATCAAATACTATCAAATGGGAATTTCCCATCCCACTGCAACACCAGTTACTTAATACCATTACATAAATCTGGTGAAATTACACATGTTAGTAATTATAGAGGAATTGCTCTTTCAAACTGTGTATCAAAATTATTAAATATTATTCTAAATAATAGGCTGCAAAATTATCTTGATAAGCAAAATTATTTTCAAAAAACAGTTTGGTTTACGAAAGGATCATAGAACAACTGATAGCATTTTCATCCTAAAATCCCTAATAAATAAATATATCAATAAAGCAGGTAAAACTCCATATTTGTTTGCCTGTTTTGTTGACTTACGTAAAGCTTTTAATAGTGTTTGGCGCGATGGGATGCTTTATAAACTGGTGAAAGCAGGTATTACTGGGAAATTCTTCCAACTAATAAGGTCAATGTACTGTAATACCAGTTATGCTATCAAAACAAATAATGGTTACACTAAACCATTTGTATCAGCTAGTGGGGTTAAACAGGGGTGTAATTTAAGCCCACTACTGTTTAACATATTTATAAATGACTTGTCTGATAATATATATTCAAATCCTGTTAGTTTGGAAAATACATGTTTTAACTCTCTGCTTTTTGCAGACGATATTGTAATATTATCAGATTCAGAGACAGGACTCCAAAATAGTATTAACAAATTAAACAGTTATTGTGAAAAGTGGAAATTACAGGGAAATATCAATAAAACTAAAATCATAATATTTAATAAAAAGGGTAGAATCATGGGTCATAATTTTAATTTTTATTTAGGTAATAGGCAAATACAGATAGTTTCCACTTATACATACCTAGGATTTATCTTTCATAGCAGTGGAAACTTTAAACTAACAATAGATAACTTAGTGATGAAAGCACAGCGAGGTGCACTAAGACAGACACTAAACTTGCACAATTATTATCATTTCACCAAAGAATGCCATACAACTATTCAGAAGTACAGTTCTGCCAATCATATTGTATGGATCAGAAGTATGGGCAGCTTTTAACTTTAAATTATTTAAATAAAAAAATTGTAACATTATTGCAAATGATTCATTCATTCAAAAATTATACAATGACAAATTACAATTTGAACAACTGCACATCAAATTTTGCAAGCAAACACGCGGTGTACATAAAAGGTCCAGTAACATTGCTTCTAGAGCAGAGCTTGGAAGCTACCCAATCATCACTGATATATGTACACAAATGCTAAAATACCAAAGAAGAATATTAAATTCAGAATGCAGCCCATTGGTTCAATGTGCATTCAAGTCAGAAAGCAAACTAAATGGCAACACCTGGACAGCATTTGTGAACAAATTACACAAAATAACAAATGTAAATGATAATGCAGAATTCAATAGTATACAAACAAAAATGAAATTACAGAAAACCTATATTGATAACAAGTGGTTGCCAGCCCTCCAAAAAACAGAAAATAATAAATTACGCATTTACAAGATATTTAAATCAAAATATTAATTTGAGCCATATCTACAACTTGTAAAAAATATTAGTCATAGAACAAGTACAACCAAATTTAGAATCTCTGCTCATACACTGCCAATTGAAAGGTTAAGATACAAAGGCATGCCTTCAGAGGAAAGAATTTGTAATTTGTGTGAAGACAAGGCTATTGGTGATGAAATACATGCATTATTGGTTTGTAAGAACCAAAGGTTAATAACTAGTCGTACACAATTTATTAATACTTGGTCATTGTATAATGATAGTCTACTAACATTATCAGAACAAAACATGTTCAAACAAATTTTAAGTTCAAATGATGGTTTCATTACCAACAGCCTGGGAAAATTCATCAATGATATTTTAACAGAAAATAAAAATTAAACTTTTAATATTTAACATTTTTTTTCTAACATTTATTTTATATTTTTACAGTGTTTGTTTATTTGTTATTTGTTTGTGTGTTTATAAAGTAATGTATATTGGCCATAGATTATGTATTTTCCATGCATTTGTTTGTGTCAAATAAAATATACGATACTATACTACACTATACCATAACAGTCTATCTATGGGATTTTGGTATACATTAATGGTACACCTACTAATAATACTAACCTGTGCTGAGTTCAATCCAAGTCTAAGAGCCACTGCTAGACATGATGTTACTACACAAGCACCTTGATTGATTTCAGACTCAGTTACGACAGGTATATACCATGTAATGTTAGCAATGAAAGCTATTAAAACAAAACACACGTCCAATAATTCTAAGAAATGCAGCATAGCATGGCCATCACTGATGAACTGAAAAATGGTCTCAATCTGAAAATAATGAAAATATTGTATTATGTAAAAATTGAGGCTACATAAAAGCAGGTACATTGTATGTACGACCTAGAAAAATTGCCATATGCGAGTACCAAGTTGCGAGTCGCAAATAGCAAAATATGCCATATGCTAGTGGTAAAAATGGCATATGCGAGTAGTAAAATGTATCATTTGCTAGTAGCCCGGCAAAAAAGCCCTATGCGAGGAGTAATACAAAAGCCAGGAACACTGGTGTATGCGAGGGGTGGAATCATTTGCCGGTTTGCTCAATGGCTGGATTCGTTTGCTGATAATATAATAACATACGTTCAAATGTGTTTATCACATTAAAATAAAATATTTACCATGGTTATGAAATGATGCTGTTGAGGCTTTTACTTCAGGGGTGATTCAAATATAAAAATAATGGTAGCAAATAGGTGTCAACGCAATCTAGCCCAGGTGTCAACCGGCGCACACCGCCCGGTACTCAACATTGCAGTCGACCAGTGTACGCGGATTACATTGCGAAGATCACAAATAAAAGTAGCTTTAACTACTATTTCCAACGCTTTTTGTTTATTATTCATTTAAGTGTTGATGTCAAAAAGTTCGTTCAGTCGTTTGCATAGAATCGATGTTTGCTCTTCACACACTGCACAGGAAACGTGACAGCATGATAATTTAATGTGAAAATTGTTTTTTCTTTCGGTAAAATTAGTATGAACCTGTGGTCTGCGATTAAATAATCATAGAATTATAATTGTAGTTAGTGAAAACGGGTGTTCACAGAATTCTTGTGTCACGCGCTGCCGGTTGAATGAAGACAATAGTGTTACACTCTTCACTACAGGTACACGGAGATGGTTTTGAGTACAAGTGTATAATAGTTGGGTTTATTCAATGAGGTACATAGAGATCACACAGTGGAGTATGAGAGAGCTGCTATAACAGATGTTGATCCCTTGCTGGTCTGTCTAGGGTGTGTCTGACTTAACTGCCTCCTATCTACTAATTACCTCCACATCCTGTTTAGATAATACACTTAATTCCATACATGGTAATGACCCTGAAACTTGAACATGTGCTCCTGTTTACATAAAGTACTAGTGTGCATATGTCTTTTAGCCTTGAATGTCTTGTTTCACTAGTACATGGAATAATGGTTATATTATCTAATTGCTATCTAACTATAAATACTGATATATAATAATAGTTACAGTGCACTAGTGGCTACCTTACTGAATAATAAATAAATAAATAAATAACAATGACTGCCTATATAACACAAAACTACAATATAATGTTAACTTGATAGTCAACCTAATTCTACCAGGGCTCCACAATAGCAGGTTTCAAAGGTAGTCACACCTCAGAGAGGTGTTAAATTTGCCACAACCCAAGTGTTAACTAGATAGCACACAATTCCATAATAATACATCAACACGAATTGATAGTATACGTAAAGAAATAAAGTGAATCTACAAGAGTGGTACAATGTATCCACAGTCACTTGGGGGCTGAAAATCAATAAAGGCAAAGTTAATTGTTAACTGGTTTTAAATCGGGGGGAAGCTTGAGGGTGGCTCCTCAACCCAAAGGTCTCATTTGCATATTTATAATTACCTGTTTCGGGCCTTTCTATAAACTACCATGTATAGGGCTAGTTAACTTAAAGGTCACTTTTGCATATTTAGGGGGGGTGACCAATCATTCGGCGACTGCCTATGGATTAACGTAGGTGGCGCTTCGCGCCGTTATTTAAGCATGGGTTTTAACACTTTTAATTCAGTGTTCCTGCATTGCCTGCCTTTGCTGCCAATTTACCTCACCTGCTGCTGCTGCCGGTTTTCCCACCCTTGCCCACCCCTTTTTTGTAGTTTTTGTTTTTCCTAGGGTTGGGGCTAGCGATTCCAAGTTTTTTTACTTAGATTTGTTTTTTGCTCTTGTATGTTTGACACATGTTATGTATTTCTTGCAATATTTGTGCTTGTACCTTATCAAGTTTATGCTTTTCACAATTGTTTCATGATTTTACCAGTTTGGTAGTTTTGCTTTAATCTTATCAATTTTGTTGTTTTCTATTCATTTGAATTTAGCTTGCTTTGAATTTTGTTTTTTTCCAGGGGGATATAGTCTTTAGTTCTGGTTTGACTTATCATTTACCTGCTTTTAGATTTAGGATGAACACTTAGTTTGTAGAAATAAACTATTCCCTACTGGACCCAAGACACTGTTGCGTACGAGTATATTTGTTTTGTTTGTGAGGGTGTTTTGCTCTACTCTGGTGTCGCGCCCTCTGGCGGTGAATCATGATTTAATTTAGTATTTATTGATTTTCAGCCCCCAAGTGACTGTGAATGTATTTCGTTTACTTGTACTCTAGATTTCGATTTTTTTTACTAATGATCAATGATTTCACGCTATAGTGTACTTTTACTTGATAAATATCATGAAGTTCATTTATCTCTTTTTTACTGATTTGACTATGATGTGTTGTACTTTTGTCGATTGTTTTCATTCATTTGTTTCAGATGTTTCCACTTTACATAACATGCCTGAAAGAGGCTGGTGAGATTGTGTCTCCGATTGCGTTTATTTTGTATTTGTATTTTTGAAACGTATCACTGGCTGCGTTTTTTTGTTACGTCTCGCAACTGAACGTCCAAGCTGACCTTGTTTGAATCAAGTGTATAGGAGGATTTAGCGGAGGGCCTGTACTTCATTACAAAGCTGTTGAAATACCACGAACTTAACATCACGTTATTCCTAATCAGCAAAACAGCGAGTTTGTTGTCCACGTCTTGTCTGGGACAAAATTGCTTTGAAACTAGCCATTGTTTCCATTGGCTCGCGTGTGAGTTCCTGTTCAGCGAGTCTACTTGTACTGATGATAACTGTGACAGCTGATAAATCAAAGAAAGCTTAGAAAGAACTCCCATGTGCTGAGAGTATTGGAGACACATTAAATATAATTTGAAATTACTTAGCTGAAAACTAATTATGCAAATCAGAAAATTAACATGAACAGATTTGATTGTAAAACTAATGAGGTCTGCGCAATGTAACAAAAACTCTATGTACCAAGTTTAATTGAAATGTGATTAGAACCAAAAAATTATGAATTATTATGCTAATTGGGGAAATAATATGAACAGAGTTTTACCCCAAACTAATTAGGTTTGTACATTGTCCTAGAGCATCTTTGTACTAAGTTTCATTAAAATGGAAATTAGTACTTTAGATATCAGTGTGAAAGCTTAAAATTGGTTAATTATGCAAATTGGGTAATTAATATGTACAGATTTTAACCCACAATTATCCAGGTCTGTCTATTGTCCTACAGCATCCATGTATAAACATTCATTGATATGTGATGATTACGGTAGTACCTGAGATATCAGTGTGAAAGTTGGAAATTAGTTAATTATGCAAATTAGGTGATTAATATGCACAAATATTTACCAAAAACTAATTGGGTCTCTGCATAATTTTAGATTCATTGAAATGTGATGATTAGTACTTTAGATATCAGTAGAAAAGCTGAAAATTAATTATGCAAATTAGGTAATTAATATGCACAATTATTTACCCTGAAACTAATCAGGTCTCTGCATAGTCCTAAAGGATCTATGTACCAAGTTTCATTGAAATGCAATGATTAGTACTTGAGATACCCGTGGAAAAGCTGAAAATTAACTAATTATGCAAATTAGGTGATTAATATGCACAAATATTTATCCGAAACAATCAATCTCTGCATAGTCCTTGAGTATGTAAGTACCAAGTTTCATTGAAATGTAATGCTCACTACTTATATCAAAAGCTGAAAATTAATTAATTATGCAAATTAGGTAATTATATGTACTGATATTACCATAAAAACTATCAGGTTTGTGCAGTGTCATATGACATCTATGTACCAAGTTTCATTGAAATGTGATGATTACTACTTGAGATATCAGTGGAAAAACCGAAAATTGACCAATCATTATGCAAATTAGGTAATTAGTATCCACGGATTATTACCAAAAACTAATCAAAACCTAGCATTAGTTCAGAAAATATATGTACCAAGTTTCATCAAAATCCAATGAGTGGTTGTTTAGATATCAGTGGAACAGTCATGGAACCACTAAAAAATAGCTAATTATCATGCAAATTAGGTAATTAATATGCACGGATTTTTACCAAAAACTAATCAAATCTGCGCATATGTTCAGAGCATCTATGTACCAAGTTTCATCAAAATCCAATGAGTGGTTCTTTAGATATCAGTGGAACAGTCATAGAACAGCTAAAATTAGCTAATTATCATGCAAATTAGGTAATTAACGAGCATGGATTTTAACCAAAACCTAATCAAAACCTAGCATTAGTTCAGAGCATCTATGTACCAAGTTTCATCAAAATCCAATGAGTGGTTCTTTAGATATCAGTGGAACAGTCATAGAACAGCTAAAAATTAGCTAATTATCATGCAAATTAGGTAATTAACGAGCATGGATTTTTACCAAAACCTAATCAAATCTGCGCATTGGCCCAGAGCATCTATGCACCAAGTTTCATCGAAAACCGATGTATGGTTCTTGAGATAGCAGTGGAACAGTCGAACACACATACACACATACACACACACACACACACACACACACACACACACACATACACACACACACACACACACACACACATACAGACACACTAACTGCAAAGGCTCCCATTTTGTGCTTCGCACATGGGAGTCAAAAACAGACAATCATTACATCCCTTGAGAGCAATCTAAAATCAATGATCAAAAATCATTTCAAAGAGACACTATATTTTTTTTTATTTTATTTATTTAATTACTTAATGACTCTTACACAATCCCCGGAGGGAAAGAAAATGGTCACAAAGTACAAGGAGAAATATATATATATAAAAAAAATAAAAAAAAAACAAAATATACTAAATAACAAATACAATCACTAAATTACTAAATAATACAAAATCTCTAAAATACAATCTAATATAAAATTACAAAATTGACAGCAGGCATTAAAGTGCCTGTGAAATGGCTGCTATTTTCACGCCTGAAATTATCCATTTATACATAAATATTATTATTTTTTATGTTTCTAAGCATAAGTATTTTTTTAAGTGAAAAAATATGTTTTAACTCAGTCTACGGAAACTTTATTTTTGTTTATTTTAAAACGAGGCTCCTCATTAGCTTCTCATTTGCATACAGAAATTCCCCTTGTGACGTCAGAAAGGGAAGTCGCTGGGCAGCTTGCATTGCTGATACGTGTAAATAAGGCAAATTTCTTGTGCTGTTTTCTCGTCTTTGACTAAATTGCCATTTATGTACTTGTTCGTCGAGGAAGAATGGACTATAACGAACACATAGTATCAAGTTTGTTGCATGGGGTTGAGTCAGATGCGAAATATGTCCGGTCTGGTGTAGCTAGTCACCGTGGTTGTCACCGTCACCGGAGCACGTTTGCACACTGTCGCTGGACTCCGGCATTGGACAAAATCAAATTTGACGGCTGAATCGTCTTGTTAGTTAGCAGGTTACTAGACACTATTGATTTATAAAATAGAGAAATAATTTTAAAAAAACGACAAAACACAGTTACTAAATAAATGACTGCCGCGTTGTAATGATTGAACGCTTCGGGTCATGAAGGGGACAAGTGCGTGAATGGCGGCGTTTAATTGGATAACAAAAATAATTGAGAGCGACTCACATACAGACAAATTCAGAGTGGATTTAGCGTGATTTTCATGATTTTGACATCATATTAAAAAAATACATTGACAGCTCAAGCCCGGATTCTTATTCCGTAAATTATTACGCCGATCAAGCTGCAAGTAAAGGCAACAAAGGTGTGAATTCGACATTCAACACCAATCACCGAACAATTCAGACACTTTTAGCCTGCGAAAATGAAAACAGCCTAAGGGCTGCGTAATTTCCTGTTTGTCTGACGCTTCGTTTTCGTATCATTATCAAAATTACTGCTACCTTTTTACATAACACGGGTGGTCTCTATAAAGCGATAATCAGGATCGCAAAAAAAATCAAATCAATTGAAACACATACCCGAAGTCTCTCCCCCTTCTGAAATCCGTCTCACTGATCATGGGCTGGTCCGGAATCTATTTTTTCAAAAACGTTTTGTATTGTCGGCGTTTCTCGTTAAAACCTAGTTGTTTTGTCATAGACAAGGACAGTTTTTCAAAAAAAAAAAAAAAAAAAAAGAATCTGAGGTGCAGAAGTGGACACTGCATATAACGCTGTTAGGAGGAAGTCCACCCCAACCTTTTCTCGTTATTTTCACGGCTTTCGTCCACCGATTTCGCACCTTCGGATCGATTGGAAACGTGTAAATACTTACACTATGACTATACGCATTACTGCAACCGCCCACAACACAACGTTTAACCATCATAAAAGTTTGTTGTGAAAACAACTTCTAAAAATTCGCTCTCTCAAAATAAAATAAAATAGACAAAAGAAACGCCGATTAAAAAATGTATATCGTTTAAAAGTACAGTTGTACGTTGAATGACACAGTGATATAAAAGTACGGCCCAGGGGTATGGCTTCCTCTCATATTTTTGCATTTGGTGGCGCCCTTTCGGCGAGAGTCGGAAATCCGGAAACAGTCGACCGTTTCAGGATAGGTGGGCGTGGCTACAGCACGGGAAATATCTCAAATTTACTTGGATACGAGTAATCATATTCAGCAAAAAAAATCAATAATTGCCCATTTCAGTGGGGCACAGATCTAAAATGGGAAGCGTGTGGGTGGGCATTGCACAGGCACTTTAAGATGTCAAGTAAGACCCTGCTTCCTGACTTCAAAGCTTTTACTTATGAACTGTGCTACTGGTATAATAATGTTTTCATTCTGTAACAATTCCATGAATTTTTTCTCTGCAGGTTTATTTTCAAATGCTGGGATCATATCCTTAGCTTTATTGAACAGTTTGGCACGCAACTCATTATATTTGTTGCATTCCAGCAGAAAATGCATTTCATCCTCAATTAGACCTTCGTTACACATGTCACAAACCCTGTTGTTTAGTCGGATTTTTTTATGACGACCCATTTCAATTTTGAGACTATGGTCACTAAGACAAAATTTGGTAAGCACACTACGCCGCAGTTCAAAGTTTTTTAGCTTGACTAAATATGGCTCAAGTTTTAAATCTGATTTGATTAGCCGATATGTTCTTAGTTTGTTTTTCTCATTTGCTTTGGTGCGGTTATCATTATAGACCTCACCTTTCCATCTTGTTAGAAATAAATCCTTGATGCCCAAATCAATTTGTTTCATTTGTGCCGAGGTTAATTTATCACAGTTGTTAACTGAATGATATAGTTGGATATTGTTTAATAATGATGTCACTTCTAGATACCATTTACTTTTAATGTTTTGGTTAACCTGAAAAGCTTCCTCGAGTAACGCATTATTAGAATTCATGGCCCGACTGTAATATTTAATTATTTGTTTTTTTATAAATACGTCTAGGGGGTATCTGCCTAACTCGCTATACATGGCCATAATTGGTGTGTGTTGTGACACCCCCAGTAAATACCGACAATAACTTATTTGAACGTCTTCAATAGGTAATTTAGTGGAGAACTCATCACCCCAAACATCACAACCATAAATGAGGATAGGTCTGATGAGTTTGTCAAAAAGGGAAATTGAAACTTTTATACTTATGTTTTGTATTGAGCCAAGCTTTGCTTTCATTGAAAACAGAGCTTTTTGAGCCTTACGTTTAAGGTTTTTTAGGCCATCCTTAAACCTACCATTGGCACTAATGACTAGTCCCATATAGTTATAAGATTTAACTGTATCAAGTTTGACACCTCCAAGAAAAAATGTATCATTATTCAAACGTCTGTTTGATTTATTGAAAATTAAAATTTTGGTTTTGTCAGTGTTGACAGAGAGCTTCCACGTTTTAGCATACACTGCCAAACTATCAAGACATGTCTGTAATCCCTGTTTAGTTTTAGAAAGTATCACAATATCATCGGCATAGAGTAGACAGCTGACATGCGAGTTTTTTAAATAAGGAGGATCACTGGTATTAGGATTGAAAATAGTGGGCAGGTCATTTAAAAAAAGATTGAAGAGAGTTGGACTAAGATTACATCCCTGTTTAACACCAATAGTGGACTGAAATTGTTTTGTTAAGCCTTCTTTACATTTAACTTTATATTTTACTTTACTGTACATGTTTTTGATAGTTTTATACATTTTTCTAGTTATACCATATTTAATTAATTGTTTGAATAGACCATCATGCCAGACACTGTCAAAGGCCTTTCTAAGGTCAATAAAGCAGGCATATAATTTTTTTGATTTTTTAATATTTGTGTTATTTTGTTTATTGGCGCACTCTGACTTACCACTGTAGAGATATTTATTTACCAGGGTTTTTAGTATGCAAAGATTGTCTGTAGTTCGATAACAAATATATAATGATAACAATTAAAGGTAAAAATTGCAAAAATAAATTAAGAACTTATAGAATGATAAAATATAATTTCGATTTTGAAAAATATCTGGAAGATATGTTAAAAACCCATCGCACAGATCTGCTCTAACTAAGCTAAGGATCAGTGCGCACACATTGCAGATTGTGGCAGGAAACAGTAGAAGAGAGAAAATGCCACTACTGTCAGGAAAAACAAATAGAAGATGAAAGCCATTTTCTATTAAAATGTTCTCTCTATGCTGATTTAAGAAACAAGTTCCTCCATACCACAAAGGTCATTACAACAATTGACAAATCTGATATTGAAAACGCTGTAGACATTCTAAAAACAAAAGATAAACAATCACTAATTCATTTGGCAAAATATATCTTTGAGTGCTTCAATTTAAGAAATAACACTCATAAACAAAAAATACCAGCTGCTTTATAATTAATACAACTTATTAAGATACCTTTTCTGTTTTGTTTTTTCTAACCATTTCTTGTTCTCCGTTTTTATTTGATTTTTTTATGTTTTCACTATGTCTTCATTTGTATTTTTCGTCTTGCCATTCTGTATGTATTTGAAACTTTATTGTATTTTAAAAATCCAGATCCTGAATAGGATATGATTTCAATAAAGGCATTTTCGACTTACTGTACTTCTGTGATTATTTCAACGCTAACATGTCCAGTCTTATTTTAACGAGACATAACACTGTTTCTACTTGTACAAGTAAAGTGGTTAGGTCAAAGTGTTTAGGGCATTGAGGCTAAGTCTTCTACTAGCATTTACCCGTAAAAATTGCCTCTCTGTTCCTTGTCTCTCTATCTCGATCAAGCAACGGCATTCACTTCTTTGTTTCAATTCAAATTTGACCCGGGATGCGTGCAAATACATTCCAAGTGTGAGGGACGTCTCGTAAACATGCGAACTTACTGTATCACTCAACATGCACTTTATTCTTTACGTATACTATCAATTCGTGTCGATGTATTATTATGGAATTGTGTGCTAGTTAACACTTGGGTTGTGGCAAATTTAACACCTCTCCGAGGTGTGACTAGCTGCAGTTCTGTAGCTCACTTGGTTTCGCTGTCGGTTATTTCGTTCGTCGTGGTGTTAATAACGCGAAACTATGGTGTCAAGGTTCCTAAATTGTTCATCAATACTATTTTTGAATCAAACTTTGAGAATGAAATTGAATCTCTGATTACATTTTCAAATTTTATGGATTAATTCTTACAAACTTACCATGAATAGTGATACAATGGCTGTTCTAGCTGCTTGTATTACAAGTTGCTGTGTATATGTCATTCCATACCATCTAACACAAAATGCTAAAAGAAAACAGTAAAAATATGTCATTGAGCTTTGAATACTCGCATGTATGTCACATATAGCTTCATTACATTGAAACATGCATTATTTGTTAATCACTTTATTATAGTTAACAGGCTGAATACTGCCCCAACATTTAATTATAATCCATATCTTTCATGGTTTATAACTGTCACACACTCACTAAACACTGAATATCAATCAGGGTCAAACAATTTGTTTCTAAAACTTTTTAACACATTTTGATCAAATTTGGGAGACAAACAAACCAGTATATTTAAACTTACCAGTAGATGACAATGAGAACCACTATGTACCACTTTATAAATAACATCACTGACTATTTGACAACATTTGGGAAGAGTACTCTACCAATAGAAAAAACATTTTATTATAATTAATCTCAGGTTTTGATTTTAACCAATTAATGAAGTATTTTGGTTCATATCAATTTATAAAGTGGTTTGGTTCATACCAATTTATAATGTGGTTTGGTTCATATCAATTTATAAAGTGTTTTGATTCATATCAATTTATAAAGTGGTTTGGTTCATATCAATTGGTTTGGTTCACATCAATTCATAAAGTGGTTTGGTTCATATCAATTGGTTTGGTTCATATCAATTGGCTTGTTTCATATCAATTTATAAAGTGGTTTGACTCATACCAATTTATAAAGTGGTTTGGTTTATATCAATTTATAAAGGGTTTGGTTCATATCAATTTATAAAGTGGTTTGGTTCATACCAATTTATAAAGTGGTTTGGTTCATATAAATTTATAAAGTGGTTTGGTTCATATCAATTTATAAAGTGGTTTGGTTTATATCAATTTATAAAGTGGTTTGGTTCATATCAATTGGTTTGGTTCATATCAATTTATAAAGTGGTTTGGTTCATACCAATTTATAAAGTGGTTTGGTTCATACCAATTTATAAAGTGGTTTGGTTCATATCAATTGGTTTGGTTCATATCAATTTATAAAGTGGTTTGGTTCATACCAATTTATAAAGTGGTTTGGTTCATACCAATTTATAAAGTGGTTTGGTTCATATCAATTTATAAAGTGGTTTGGTTCATATCAATTTATAAAGTGGTTTGGTTCATACCAATTTATAAAGTGGTTTGGTTCATACCAATTTATAAAGTGGTTTGGTTTATATCAATTTATAAAGTGGTTTGGTTTATATCAATTTATAAAGTGGTTTGGTTTATATCAATTTATAAAGTGGTTTGGTTCATACCAATTTATAAAGTGGTTTGGTCCATATCAATTTATAAAGTGGTTTGGTTTATATCAATTTATAAAGGGTTTGGTTCATATCAATTTATAAAGTGGTTTGGTTTATATCAATTTATAAAGTGGTTTGGTTTATATCAATTTATAAAGTGGTTTGGTTTATATCAATATATAAAGGGTTTGGTTCATATCAATTTATAAAGTGGTTTGGTTCATATTGTTGGAAATCAAAATCACCGAGCTTGGTAACAGTTTAGGATTCGGCCTTCAGCGACCTTTAACCTCTAACCCAATCATATGTCTCCCCTATGTGACCAATCCCATATGGCCGGATGTAAAAAACAGCCAGTCATAGCGCATCCTTACTGACCAATGATAACGGTGTAATATATACTCTTCCCGCCAAAATTAAGAATGTATATAAGTGTTGTCTTTGTAGTGTCTCAATAGTGTATCAATAAATCTGTTCAACTGTCAATAGCTGGTGTCGTTTCTGTATCTTGCCATCATCCGAAGAAACCTACTCCACATTTTTTGGTGCCGAGACCAGGATGGCAGATAAACAAAATCCAAGTCAAGTCTCCGCGACATCACTCTCCAAATTGAAGAGATCGAGAAATGGCAATCGCTCACAGATGACGAAGCTACTCAACAAGGCAGAAGCAGTCATCGCCTCCTTTGAACTCGAAAGTACCGACAAGTTCGTGGCCATCGAGACACTCACCTCGAATCAAGAACTGATACAAGAGAGGTATGATATACTGAAATCCCTTGATGAACGTATCTTAGAACTGGTAGAGAAAGACGATATAGAAAGTACCATAGAAGATTCCAGTGACTACCTCAATGACGTCTATGCAAGTGAATTCAAGATTCAACGGTTAATCGAAAGAAAGCGCAGGGAACCAACAAACCCATCCAGCCCCGGAACAGAGGAAACAACCCCACCGACAGTTTCAACCCCGCCGACAGTTACACCCAGTACAAGCGGTGACAATACAGCACAGGCGATGTATTTCACTGCCCCGAAAACAATAAGCCTGCCAAAACTTCAACTGCCGACATTTAATGGTAATATACTTCAATGGGTGAGTTTCTACGATGCCTTTAAATCTGCAGTACACAGTGATTCTAATCTCGAAGATGTCCAAAAGTTCCAATATTTACGTGCGCAACTTACAGGCGAAGCAGCTCGTGCCATTGAAGGCCTTCAACTGACCGATTCTAACTACAGACATGCCATTCAGATTCTCGTTGATCGTTATGGACAAAACCATAAAATCATCGCCGCATACATGAAATCGCTATGGGAGATGCCAAAACCAACGGGTGATCTCAACAGCCTGAGAAATTTTTATGACAGTCTTGAAAGTTATATTCGCGATCTCCAATCTTTGGGAAAAAGAGAAGACTCATACGGCGATCTGCTTGTGCCGATTATGCTAGAGAAATTACCCGGTTACGTCCGAAAACAAATTGCACGGGAACACGGCAATTGTGAGTGGAAACTTTACGAATTACGTGAAGCTATCATTAAGGAAATTGACGCATTACAAGCCGACGAATTTGACCGCGAACCACCTACTGAACCACCCGTCACCGCCGCGTTCTACGCCGGAACGTCTACAGAACCACAGAAACCACGATCGTGTGCTTTCTGCAAGGGAGAACACAGCCCAAATAACTGCAAAGTTGTCGTCGATCGCAATAAACGAATGGAGGTAGTTAAACGGGACAATTTATGTTTTAATTCACTCAACTCAGCCTACGAACTCAAATTCACATGCGAACTCGCCGAAAACGCCAAATGCCGCGTCACATACGATTGAAACCCACGTTCAATTTGCCAAAGCCAACTTTGAAGATATTCCACGCGAATTACCGACCGGGCCAGTCCTTCTGAAGACAGCCGTTATTCAGATCTCTGCCGACTATGAGAAAGTTCACGCTAACGTATTATTCGATGAAGGTGCCACTCGATCTTTTATTACTACAGAACTTGCTTCAAAACTTGGGATTAAATCTATTCGCTCTGAAGTGATACACCTCGCCGCATTTGGAGACAAGAATTCTCGTGCGCGATCTTTGGAAGTGGCGACACTTACTTTACACACTATTACAGGGGCCAATTGTGACATTAATGCTTTAATAGTGCCCGAAATCTCAACACTAATGAAGAACTTTGTTACTCCATCGATTCGCAACTTGCCTCATTTACGTGGTTTGAAACTTGCGCAACCCGTTTCAAGTATTGACTCTTTCACAGTTTCTTTATTGATTGGAGCAGATTTCTATTGGGACGTCGTCGAAGATCACGTTATACGCGGCCCAGGCCCAACCGCTGTAAGTTCGAAGTTTGGATACTTACTTTCTGGCCCAATCTGTCAAGGAATATCATCGGAAACTAACGCTACCATATTACACGTCATGACACACGTATACGAAGAAGTATCTAAACTACAAAGTTATTGGGATTTAGAAACAATCGGGATCAAAGATGACTCGTCGAAATCGGACATTAATGTTGATAACTTCGAAATCTTTCGTGATACTCATCTGCGAGTGGAAAACGGGAAGTACATAGCTCGGTTACCCTGGAAACGTGACCACCCACCGCTTCCCACCAACTACGACATCACTGAGAAACGCACTCGCGCCATGGTCCGTAAATTGACACCGGAACTTTTACAAACTTACGATAAAATCATCAATGATCAGAAAAGCCGAAACTTCATTGAAGAAGTAAAAGATGACGACAATACACGTGGCCATTATTTACCGCACCACTCAGTGAAAAAAGATTCAATTACAACGCCTATACGAGTAGTTTATGATTGTAGTTATAAATCGCGTGATTCCCCAAGTCTAAATGATTGTTTAGAAACCGGACCCTCCCTTCTGAATGATCTCACTTCAATTCTACTTCGCTTCCGCGTCAACCGCTTTGCATTAACTAGTGATATAGAGAAGGCGTTTTTGCAGGTTGGATTAGAGAACGATGATCGCGAGTTTACCAAGTTTATGTGGCTAACGGATCCGTCCGATCCCGAAAGTCCATTCACAATATACTGGTTGAAAGTAATATTATTCGGTGCTGTTTCTTCTCCGTTTATTTTAAATGCTGTTGTCAAAACGCATTTAGAAAATAATCTCGACAGCTCTACCGCAAATGACCTCAGAGAAAACATCTATGTGGACAATATTGTTACAGGAACTGACAACACAATTGGAGCATCTGCATACTACAATGATGCTACCCAACTTATGAATTCATGTGGATTTAATCTACGCTCGTGGGCATCAAATTGTGACGAACTCCATTCACTAGCAAGAAAGGACAATGCTCTTGATTCTAATTCTATGGTTAACGTTCTTGGAATCCGTTGGTTAACTGAGTCCGACCAGTTAACTTATACAAAGAAAGTCGGCTCGCCACAGCCAGTCAGTCTGACTACTAAACGCGAGGACAACCGCCGTCTTGTACGACCCCCTTGGATATCTCTCTCCAGTACACATAAAGGCAAAATTGTTTGTTCAAGATTTACGGAAGAGACAAACTCGTACGATCAGCGTTTATTAGAACAAAGAATGGACGTACAAACAGACCTATCAACAAATTATATTCACTAGAAATGAACGCCGACGTCACAACCATGGATATACCTCATGTAAAAATAGACACAACGCATTTGGATTTACCTGCTGATCCTAGACCTTCGGGTAACAACATTGAACCACGCCCAAAACGGACTGCCGCTGTTGTTGCACGATACCGTATCTCGGACATGAACCAAGTCTAAATAAACTCTTCTACAATTCTTTGTAACAAACTGTTACATGACGTGTGAACACTATATTATTTGTATTTATAGGAACTCCTATTTATCATTGTTACTGAACTTTTACTTATCTCGTGACTTTCGATATTTGCATTACTATAACGTTCAATGCATTCATTTCCTATCGATTTACTGCATGTATCCTTTATATTTAGTATGCTTTGTTTTCCATGACTACGATGATTCATATATATCTACAATGATTATTTTCAACGCTTATGTACTTTAGTTTCATTTAATTCTACAATTTACTCGACAATTTTGATTTATTTGATTGTTTCTAGCTCGATTTTCCGTTTATTTTCAAGGCCCGGGAGAATGTTGGAAATCAAAATCACCGAGCTTGGTGACAGTTTAGGATTCGGCCTTCAGCGACCTTTAACCTCTTACCCAATCATATGTCTCCCCTATGTGACCAATCCCATATGGCCGGATGTAAAAACAGCCAGTCATAGCGCATCCTTACTGACCAATGATAACGGTGTAATATATACTCTTCCCGCCAAAATTAAGAATGTATATAAGTGTTGTCTTTGTAGTGTCTCAATAGTGTTTCAATAAATCTGTTCAACTGTCAATAGCTGGTATCGTTTCTGTATCTTGCCATCATCCGAAGAAACCAACTCCACACATATCAATTGGTTTGGTTAATATCAATTTATAAAGTGGTTTGGTTCATATCAATTGGTTTGGTTCACATCAATTTATAAAGTGGTTTGGTTCATATCAGTTGGTTTGGTTCATATCAATTGGCTTGTTTCATATCAATTTATAAAGTGGTTTGACTCATACCAATTTATAAAGTGGTTTCGTTCATATCAATTTATAAAGTGGTTTCGTTCATATCAATTGGTTTGGTTCATACCAATTTAAAAAGTGGTTTGGTTCATATCAATTTATAAAGTGGTTTGGTTCATACCAATTTATAAAGTGGTTTGATTCATACCAATTTACGAAGTGGTTTGGTTCATATCAATTTATAAATTGGTTTGGTTCATATCAATTGGTTTGATTCATACCAATTTATAAAGTGGTTTGGTTCATATCAATTTATAAACTGGTTTGGTCCATACCAATTTATAAAGTGGTTTGGTTCATACCAATTTATAAAGTGGTTTGGTTCATATCAATTGGTTTATTTCATACCAATTTATAAAGTGGTTTGGTTCATACCAATTTATAAAGTGGTTTGGTTCATAACAATTTATAAAGTGGTTTGGTTCATACCAATTTATAAAGTGATTTGGTTCATATCAATTTATAAAGTGGTTTGGTTCATACCAATTTATAAAGTGGTTTCGTTCATACCAATTTATAAAGTGGTTTCGTTCAGATCAATTGGTTTGGTTCATATCAATTCATAAAGTGGTTTGGTTCATATCAGTTTATAAAGTGGTTTGGTTCATAACAATTTATAAAGTGGTTTGGTTCATATCAATTTATAAAGTGGTTTGGTTCATATCAATTTATAAAGTGGTTTGGTTCATATCAATTGGTTTATTTCATACCAATTTATAAAGTGGTTTGGTTCATATCAATTTACAAAGTGGTTTGGTTCATACAAATTTATAAAGTGGTTTGGTTCATATCAATTTGCAAAGTGGTTTGGTTCATATCAATTTATAAAGTGGTTTGGTTCATATCAATTTATAAAGTGGTTTGGTTCATACAAATTTATAAAGTGGTTTGGTTCATACCAATTTATAAGGTGGTTTGGTTCATACCAATTTATAAAGTGGTTTGGTCCATATCAATTTATAAAGTGGTTTGGTTCATATCAATTGGTTTATTTCATACCAATTTATAAAGTGGTTTGGTTCATATCAATTTGTAAAGTGGTTTGGTTCATACCAATTTATAAAGTGGTTTGGTTCATACCAATTTATAAGGTGGTTTGGTTCATACCAATTTATAAAGTGGTTTGGTCCATATCAATTTATAAAGTGGTTTCGTTCATATCAATTTATAAAGTGGTTTGGTTCATATCAATTTATAAAGTGGTTTGGTTCATATCAATTTATAAAGTGGTTTGGTTCATATCAATTTATAAAGTGGTTTGGTTCATATCAATTTGTAAAGTGGTTTGGTTCATACCAATTTATAAAGTGGTTTGGTTCATATCAATTTATAAAGTGGTTTGATTCATACCAATTTATAAAGTGGTTTGGTTCATATCAATTTATAAACTGGTTTGGTCCATACCAATTCAATTTATAAAGTGGTTTGGTTCATATCAATTTATAAAGTGGTTTGGTTCATATCAATTGGATTATTTCATACCAATTTATAAAGTGGTTTGGTTCATATCAATTTATAAAGTGGTTTGGTTCATACAAATTTATAAAGTGGTTTGGTTTATATCAATTGGTTTGGTTCACATCAATTTATAAAGTGGTTTGGTTCATATCAGTTGGTTTGGTTCATATCAATTGGCTTGTTTCATATCAATTTATAAAGTGGTTTGACTCATACCAATTTATAAAGTGGTTTCGTTCATATCAATTTATAAAGTGGTTTCGTTCATATCAATTGGTTTGGTTCATACCAATTTAAAAAGTGGTTTGGTTCATATCAATTTATAAAGTGGTTTGGTTCATACCAATTTATAAAGTGGTTTGATTCATACCAATTTACGAAGTGGTTTGGTTCATATCAATTTATAAATTGGTTTGGTTCATATCAATTGGTTTGGTTCATACCAATTTATAAAGTGGTTTGGTTCATACCAATTTATAAAGTGGTTTAGTTCATACCAATTTATCAAGTGGTTTGGTTCATATCAATTTATAAAGTGGTTTGATTCATATCAATTTATAAAGTGGTTTGCGTCATATCAATTTATAAACTGGTTTGGTCCATACCAATTTATAAAGTGGTTTGGTTCATACCAATTTATAAAGTGGTTTGGTTCATATCAATTGGTTTATTTCATACCAATTTATAAAGTGGTTTGGTTCATACCAATTTATAAAGTGGTTTGGTTCATAACAATTTATAAAGTGGTTTGGTTCATACCAATTTATAAAGTGATTTGGTTCATATCAATTTATAAAGTGATTTGGTTCATACCAATTTATAAAGTGGTTTCGTTCATACCAATTTATAAAGTGGTTTCGTTCAGATCAATTGGTTTGGTTCATATCAATTCATAAAGTGGTTTGGTTCATATCAGTTTATAAAGTGGTTTGGTTCATAACAATTTATAAAGTGGTTTGGTTCATATCAATTTATAAAGTGGTTTGGTTCATATCAATTTATAAAGTGGTTTGGTTCATATCAATTGGTTTATTTCATACCAATTTATAAAGTGGTTTGGTTCATATCAATTTATAAAGTGGTTTGGTTCATACAAATTTATAAAGTGGTTTGGTTCATATCAATTTGCAAAGTGGTTTGGTTCATATCAATTTATAAAGTGGTTTGGTTCATATCAATTTATAAAGTGGTTTGGTTCATACAAATTTATAAAGTGGTTTGGTTCATACCAATTTATAAGGTGGTTTGGTTCATACCAATTTATAAAGTGGTTTGGTCCATATCAATTTATAAAGTGGTTTGGTTCATATCAATTGGTTTATTTCATACCAATTTATAAAGTGGTTTGGTTCATATCAATTTGTAAAGTGGTTTGGTTCATACCAATTTATAAAGTGGTTTGGTTCATACCAATTTATAAGGTGGTTTGGTTCATACCAATTTATAAAGTGGTTTGGTCCATATCAATTTATAAAGTGGTTTGGTTTATATCAATTTATAAAGTGGTTTCGTTCATATCAATTTATAAAGTGGTTTGGTTCATATCAATTTATAAAGTGGTTTGGTTCATATCAATTTATAAAGTGATTTGGTTCATATCAATTTATAAAGTGGTTTGGTTCATATCAATTTGTAAAGTGGTTTGGTTCATACCAATTTATAAAGTGGTTTGGTTCATATCAATTTATAAAGTGGTTTGATTCATACCAATTTATAAAGTGGTTTGGTTCATATCAATTGGATTATTTCATACCAATTTATAAAGTGGTTTGGTTCATATCAATTTATAAAGTGGTTTGGTTCATATCAATTGGTTTATTTCATACCAATTTATAAAGTGGTTTGGTTCATACCAATTTATAAGGTGGTTTGGTTCATACCAATTTATAAAGTGGTTTGGTCCATATCAATTTATAAAGTGGTTTGGTTCATATCAATTGGTTTATTTCATACCAATTTATAAAGTGGTTTGGTTCATATCAATTTGTAAAGTGGTTTGGTTCATACCAATTTATAAAGTGGATTGGTTTATATCAATTTATAAATTGGTTTGGTTCATATCAATTTATAAAGTGGTTTGGTTCATATCAATTTATAAAGTGGTTTGGTTCATATCAATTGGTTTATTTCATACCAATTTATAAAGTGGTTTGGTTCATACCAATTTATAAGGTGGTTTGGTTCATACCAATTTATAAAGTGGTTTGGTCCATATCAATTTATAAAGTGGTTTGGTTCATATCAATTGGTTTATTTCATACCAATTTATAAAGTGGTTTGGTTCATATCAATTTGTAAAGTGGTTTGGTTCATACCAATTTATAAAGTGGTTTGGTTTATATCAATTTATAAATTGGTTTGGTTCATATCAATTTATAAAGTGGTTTGGTTCATATCAATTTATAAAGTGGTTTGTTCATACCAATTTATAAAGTGGTTTGGTTCATATCAATTCATAAAGTGGTTTGGTCCATATCAATTTATAAAGTGGTTTGGTGTATATCAATTTATAAAGTGCTTTGGTTCATATCAATTTATAAAGTGGTTTGGTTCATATCAATTTATAAAGTGGTTTCGTTCAGATCAATTGGTTTGGTTAATACCAATTTATAAAGTGGTTTCGTTCATATCAATTTATAAAGTGGTTTGGTTCATATCAATTTATAAAGTGGTTTGGTTCATATCAATTTATAAAGTGATTTGGTTCATATCAATTTATAAAGTGGTTTGGTTCATACCAATTTATAAAGTGGTTTGGTTCATATCAATTTATAAAGTGGTTTGGTTCATACCAATTTATAAAGTGGTTTGGTTCATATCAATTTATAAAGTGGTTTGGTTCATATCAATTTATAAAGTGGTTTCGTTCATATCAATTTATAAAGTGGTTTGGTTCATATCAATTTATAAAGTGATTTGGTTCATATCAATTTATAAAGTGGTTTGGTTCATACCAATTTATAAGGTGGTTTGGTTCATACCAATTTATAAAGTGGTTTCGTTCAGATCAATTGGTTTGGTTCATACCAATTAATAAAGTGGTTTGGTTCATATCAATTTATAAAGTGGTTTGGTTCATACCAATTTATAAAGTGGTTTCGTTCATATCAATTTATAAAGTGGTTTGGTTCATATCAATTTATAAAGTGATTTGGTTCATATCAATTTATAAAGTGGTTTGGTTCATACCAATTTATAAGGTGGTTTGGTTCATACCAATTTATAAAGTGGTTTCGTTCAGATCAATTGGTTTGGTTCATACCAATTAATAAAGTGGTTTGGTTCATATCAATTTATAAAGTGGTTTGGTTCATACCAATTTATAAAGTGGTTTGGTTTATATCAATTTATAAAGTGTTTGGTTCATATCAATTTATAAAGTGGTTTGGTTCATACCAATTTATAAAGTGGTTTGGTTTATATCAATTTATAAAGTAGTTTGGTTCATATCAATTTATAAAGTGGTTTGGTTCATACCAATTTATAAAGTGGTTTGGTTTATATCAATTTATAAAGTGGTTTGGTTCATACCAATTTATAAGGTGCTTTGGTTCATACCAATTTATAAAATGGTTTCGTTCAGATCAATTGGTTTGGTTCATACCAATTTATAAAGTGGTTTGGTTTATATCAATTTATAAAGTGGTTTGGTTCATATCAATTTATAAAGTGGTTTGGTTCATATCAATTTATAAAGTGGTTTGGTTCATACCAATTTATAAAGTGGTTTCGTTCAGATCAATTGGTTTGGTTCATACCAATTTATAAAGTGGTTTGGTTTATATCAATTTATAAAGTGGTTTGGTTCATACCAATTTATAAAGTGGTTTGGTTCATACCAATTTATAAGGTGGTTTGGTTCATACCAATTTATAAAGTGGTTTGGTTCATACCAATTTATAAAGTGGTTTGATTCATACCAATTTATAAAGTGGTTTGGTTCATATCAATTTATAAGGTGGTTTGGTCCATACCAATTTATAAAGTGGTTTGGTTCATATCAATTTATAAAGTGGTTTGGTTCATACCAATTTATAAAGTGGTTTGGTTCATACCAATTTATAAAGCGGTTTGGTCCATACCAATTTATAAAGTGGTTTGGTTCATATCAATTTGTAATGTGGTTTGGTTGATATCAATTTATAAAGTGGTTTGGTTCATACCAATTTATAAAGTGGTTTGGTTCATATCAATTTATAAAGTGGTTTGGTTCATACCAATTTATAAGGTGGTTTGGTTCATACCAATTTATAAAGTGGTTTCGTTCAGATCAATTGGTTTGGTTCATACCAATTTATAAAGTGGTTTGGTTCATACCAATTTATAAGGTGTTTTGGTTCATACCAATTTATAAAGTGGTTTGGTCCATATCAATTTATAAAGTGGTTTGGTTCATATCAATTGGTTTATTTCATACCAATATGTAAAGTGGTTTGGTTCATATCAATTTGTAAAGTGGTTTGGTTCATACCAATTTATAAAGTGGTTTGGTTTATATCAATTTATAATTTGGTTTGGTTCATACCAATTTATAAAGTGGTTTGGTTCATATCAATTCATAAAGTGGTTTGGTCCATATCAATTTATAAAGTGGTTTGGTGTATATCAATTTATAAAGTGCTTTGGTTCATATCAATTTATAAAGTGGTTTGGTTCATATCAATTTATAAAGTGGTTTTGTTCAGATCAATTGGTTTGGTTAATACCAATTTATAAAGTGGTTTCGTTCATATCAATTTATAAAGTGGTTTCGTTCATATCAATTTATAAAGTGGTTTGGTTCATATCAATTTATAAAGTGATTTGGTTCATATCAATTTATAAAGTGGTTTGGTTCATACCAATTTATAAAGTGGTTTGGTTCATATCAATTTATAAAGTGATTTGGTTCATATCAATTTATAAAGTGGTTTGGTTCATACCAATTTATAAGGTGGTTTGGTTCATACCAATTTATAACGTGGTTTCGTTCAGATCAATTGGTTTGGTTCATACCAATTTATAAAGTGGTTTGGTTCATATCAATTTATAAAGTGGTTTCGTTCATATCAATTTATAAAGTGGTTTGGTTCATATCAATTTATAAAGTGATTTGGTTCATATCAATTTATAAAGTGGTTTGGTTCATACCAATTTATAAGGTGGTTTGGTTCATACCAATTTATAAAGTGGTTTCGTTCAGATCAATTGGTTTGGTTCATACCAATTTATAAAGTGGTTTGGTTCATATCAATTTATAAAGTGGTTTGGTTCATATCAATTTATAAAGTGGTTTGGTTTATATCAATTTATAAAGTGGTTTGGTTCATATCAATTTATAAAGTGGTTTGGTTCATACCAATTTATAAAGTGGTTTGGTTTATATCAATTTATAAAGTGGTTTGGTTCATATCAATTTATAAAGTGGTTTGGTTCATACCAATTTATAAAGTGGTTTGGTTTATATCAATTTATAAAGTGGTTTGGTTCATACCAATTTATAAGGTGCTTTGGTTCATACCAATTTATAAGGTGGTTTGGTTCAGATCAATTGGTTTGGTTCATACCAATTTATAAAGTGGTTTGGTTTATATCAATTTATAAAGTGCTTTGGTTCATACCAATTTATAAAGTGGTTTCGTTCAGATCAATTGGTTTGGTTCATACCAATTTATAAAGTGGTTTGGTTTATATCAATTTATAAAGTGGTTTGGTTCATATCAATTTATAAAGTGGTTTGGTTCATACCAATTTATAAAGTGGTTTGGTTTATATCAATTTATAAAGTGGTTTGGTTCATACCAATTTATAAAGTGGTTTGGTTCATACCAATTTATAAAGTGGTTTCGTTCAGATCAATTGGTTTGGTTCATACCAATTTATAAAGTGGTTTGGTTCATATCAATTTATAAAGTGATTTGGTTCATATCAATTTATAAAGTGGTTTGGTTCATACAAATTTATAAAGTGGTTTGGTTCATATCAATTTATAAAGTGGTTTGGTTCATACCAATTTATAAAGTGGTTTGGTTCATATCAATTTATAAAGTGGTTTGGTTCATATCAATTTATAAAGTGGTTTCGTTCATATCAATTTATAAAGTGGTTTGGTTCATATCAATTTATAAAGTGATTTGGTTCATATCAATTTATAAAGTGGTTTGGTTCATACCAATTTATAAGGTGGTTTGGTTCATACCAATTTATAAAGTGGTTTCGTTCAGATCAATTGGTTTGGTTCATACCAATTTATAAAGTGGTTTGGTTCATATCAATTTATAAAGTGGTTTGGTTCATACCAATTTATAAAGTGGTTTGGTTTATATCAATTTATAAAGTGGTTTGGTTCATATCAATTTATAAAGTGGTTTGGTTCATACCAATTTATAAAGTGGTTTGGTTTATATCAATTTATAAAGTGGTTTGGTTCATATCAATTTATAAAGTGGTTTGGTTCATACCAATTTATAAAGTGGTTTCGTTCAGATCAATTGGTTTGGTTCATACCAATTTATAAAGTGGTTTGGTTTATATCAATTTATAAAGTGGTTTGGTTCATACCAATTTATAAAGTGGTTTGGTTCATACCAATTTATAAAGTGGTTTGATTCATACCAATTTATAAAGTGGTTTGGTTCATATCAATTTATAAGGTGGTTTGGTTCATACCAATTTATAAAGTGGTTTGGACCATACCAATTTATAATGTGGTTTGGTTCATATCAATTTATAAAGTGGTTTGGTTCATACCAATTTATAAAGTGGTTTGGTTCATACCAATTTATAAAGTGGTTTGGTCCATACCAATTTATAAAGTGGTTTGGTTCATATCAATTTGTAAAGTGGTTTGGTTCATATCAATTTATAAAGTGGTTTGGTTCATACCAATTTATAAAGTGGTTTGTTCATATCAATTTATAAAGTGGTTTGGTTCATACCAATTTATAAGGTGGTTTGGTTCATACCAATTTATAAAGTGGTTTCGTTCAGATCAATTGGTTTGGTTCATACCAATTTATAAAGTGGTTTGGTTCATATCAATTTATAAAGTGGTTTGGTTCATACCAATTTATAAAGTGGTTTGGTTCATATCAATTTATAAAGTCGTTTGGTTGATACCAATTTATAAGGTGGTTTGGTTCATACCAATTTATAAAGTGGTTTGGTTCATACCAATGTATAAAGTGGTTTGGTTCATATCAATGTATAACGTGGTTTGGTTCATACCAATTTATAAAGTGGTTTGGTTCATACCAATTTATAAAGTGGTTTGGTTCATACCAATTTATAAAGTGGTTTGGTTCATACCAATTTATAAAGTGGTTTGGTTCATACCAATTTATAAAGTGGTTTGGTTCATATCAATTTATAAAGTAGTTTGGTTCATACCAATTTATAAAGTGGTTTGGTTCATATCAATTTATAAAGTGGTTTGGTTCATACCAATTTATAAAGTGGTTTGGTTCATACCAATTTATAAAGTGGTTTGGTTCATATCAATTTTGTCTTTTGTGCATCATCTTCTTCAAATTCAAAACTAAGAGCTTCATGGAGTCTTGTCGTCCATTCAAATGAATCAATGTAACCATTATCATCAGCATCTATGTACTCAAGTAACTGAGCATTCATGTCCTCTGTATTCTGTAATTATAATAAAATATTAATAAACTTACCTTAATTAGTTACCAGCTTAGCTAAATTAAATACCAAACCAATTAACTACAAACTTGTCTTAAGAAATTAAATACCAACTTAACTCAATTAACTACAAACTTAGCTTTTTTGTTAATTACCAACTAAATTACCTACCAATAGCTCAATTAACTACAAACTTAGCTTGTTTGTTAATTACCAACTAAATTACCTACCAATTGCTCAATTAAATACAAACACAAACCTCAACATATGTAATAAAAAAAAATGTAAATAGCAGAAACATGGAATTTAAGAAAAATGCAGAAAAAGGAAGAATTTGAATATGAAGGAGTTAAGGCAGATGGTCTTTTTCATAGTTAATGAATCATGTAAAATTTCAATTCAGTACACAATTTCATAGTTCTCAAGAGAAAATTGATAGGTATATGATAGGCAAGGTATGTGATAGGCAAGGTATGTGATAGGCAAGGTATATGATAGGCAAGGTATGTGATAGGCAAGGTATGTGATAGGCAAGCTATATGATAGGCATGGTATATGATAGGCAAGGTATGTGATAGGCAAGGTATGTGATAGGCAAGGTATATGATAGGCAAGGTATGTGATAGGCAAGGTATATGATAGGCAAGGTATATGATAGGCAAGGTATGTGATAGGCAAGGTATGTGATAGGCAAGGTATGTGATAGGCAAGGTATGTGATAGGCAAGGTATGTGATAGGCAAGGTATGTGATAGGCAAGGTATATGATAGGCAAGGTATATGATAGGCAAGGTGTGTGATAGGCAAGGTGTGTGATAGGCAAGGTATATGATAGGCAAGGTATATATAGGCAAGGTATGTGATAGGCAAGGTATGTGATAGGCAAGGTATATGATAGGCAAGGTATGTGATTGGCAAGGTATGTGATAGGCAAGGTATGTGATAGGCAAGGTATGTGATAGGCAAGGTATGCGATAGGCAAGGTATGTGATAGGCAAGGTATGTGATAGGCAAGGTATATGATAGGCAAGGTATGTGATAGGCAAGGTATATGATAGGCAAGGTAGGCAAGGTATGTGATAGGCACATCGGTTGTCATTGACTGTCTTAAAACTTTTCAAACAGTTTTCATCAAATTTCTTTCAAATGTGGATATTATATTAACCAGTTTGGGATCTTGGCAAAGTTTGAATATGATATATGTTCTATTTCCAAGAAAGTCATTAAATTTCATTAAAAATTGTCTTCTCCCTATGGTTACAATATTTGATCATCTTCAAATTTATTAATCTATATCAATCGCTATGTAATGTACTAGCAAGTGTAATTTTTACATATGTGGTAAAATTTAACAAAATAAAACATTTTTTAGATGTGGAAATAAATACATAATGAAGACATTTATATTACTGATAATGAAAATCAGATGTTAGTAATACACTCACAAAATTCTAATATGAATCTAAATAAAAAAGTGAAAAGTGCAGTGTTTCCTGTCTTGGTCAAATCTTGCTTGTTTTTTATTTTGCTTAAATATATTACTGTACTATTATTTATTTAACTTTTTCACAATTCATGCTATAATATTAAGATACTTTGAGATTAATGCAGTTAATGTATTATCAATTGCAGAACACATTGGCTAATATTTTTTCTTGCCAAAATTCGCTTACATATGTTTCTAAAATGTCTTACCTTTGGTCTGAGTAATTTAAATAAAACACTAAATTTAACACTATTTCTATCTAGAACCCCTTCTCCGAGTGGATCCAACAAGTTCCATGCCTTGGCTAAATCAGCTCTCTCTTGACTTCTCTCCTTTTTTACATGTTTCTTAGAAAATACCCTGACAACAAAAAATGGTAACCCATTATGAGTAAGGTTTATTGTTTCTAGTTATTACTAGTTATTACTAGTAGCTGATGAATATATAATGATGTACCATGTCACTATGGTCATTATCACATTTCACACACGCATAAATTAGTATCAAATATTTATCCGTATGGTAACAACAATAGGGCAACAATTTATTAACTCATAACAACCTACTGAAGGAGGTTAAAGGTTACAACAACAACAATTACAGATAAAAATTAATCAAATTACAATGGCTAATAGTTTAAAGACAACCAAAAACAGACTAAATTGAAGTTAGTAACGGAAATATATAATAAAGTAAAATGAGACACCAACAAAAAACTATAAACTGAATATAAAAACAAAAACCCAATGAATAGGTGTAAAAAAAAGTCAATGACTAAGTAGGTGCTGCTGTCTAATAGCAAAGCTGTATTTCAGATATTGTGCCAGAGGAATTGCTAAGTTATTATTTGACATTATTTTTATAAATTTATTTTCAGGTGTGAGATTAGTAAAGTCAGGAATAATCTTTTTCAGCTTCATTGTATAAAATGACCCTCTCTTTACTATATACTGGGCATATTATGAGGAAGTGATGTTCATCTTCAATATCATTTTTATTACACAATTTGCAGATTCTGTCGCTACTTTTGATTCTGTTGTGTCTTCCTTTTTCAATTTCTAAACTGTGATTGCTCAGTCTGAATTTAGTTAGGGTACTTTTCAGTTCTTTATTTTTTAGCTTAATTAAGTAGTTTTCCAAAATGAAGTTTGTTTTAAATTTTTTGTAAGTCCTCAGTTTGTTTTTTGTATTAGTGTTTTGTCTGTTATCATCATTAATTGAGTTAATCCAATGCTTTATAAATATATTTTTTATTTTATCATATATCCGTGACATTTGTGACGATTTTAGCTCATTATTGTCAATATCTGGTAGTGTTGTATTTGTAGATTTCAGTACTGAGTTAAGGTAGCGAGACTATTATTTGTGTTGAAAATTACGATTTTCACATTTATTTATTAATTGATGAAATGCACTATAAACTTTCATGTGATAAAGTCAACATAACATAGAATGTCATGTAAGTTGGTTAAAATGTAGATTTTCTGAAGGGAAGCAAGGCAGCCTCAGTAGTGTTTTCCAAAATCAACAACACAGGTTTAAATCTTTGCTGTTACTTCATGGACGTTTTCTAGGAGTTTATGTTTTTCAAAATACAAGGTCTTTAACAAAAAATAACGTATACTTATTATCGTCAGATTAACACCAAATTTTCACAGTTTTAAGGTGACAGTGAGAGGAACTTGAATGTGTCCAGACAAACTATTTCATTGATTATTTACCAACGAGTTGTGGTTTGAGTTGGGGGCAATGCGACTAAAACAGTAATTGAAATTCAGCACACTATTTTTTTAAACGTGTTGCTTGAAAAAAACTGGCCAGACACATTCAATTTACCGGACTATTGAACAACTAGAAAAAAGTGAAAAAAATACTTCTTATCGCCAGCATAAATGCGTAATTATTTTTTTTACAGAAAAAGTAATTTTTCACCTTTGGTTGTGTAACGTGTCGTAGAATGCAGATACGAGCATGCAAAATACACTTGTGAAAAGCTTGAAATCTGGCGATTCTAAAAATATATACTTTCCTGGGTCTATTTATAGTCATTTAGTCACAATTAGAAGATGAAAACAAGTATGCAAATAATAGTCTCGCTACCTTAAGTTCATTGTATCACTTACTTTTTATAGTCTTGTTAAGTAGGAAGGCTTCCTTAATAATGGGGTTTTGAATTTTGTTTAGGTGGTTTGTATATTTTATTAACTCTTTTTTAATGAATAAATCGATAGGATATCTACCCAACTCACTATAAATTCCCAATTTCGGAGTGTTTTTTGAAACGCCTAGGATGAAGCGACAAAAGCTGAGGTGTACATCATCTATAGTAGAGTTGAATGAACTTTCTTCAGCCCATACTTCACATCCATATATAAGAATTGGTCTTATTAGTTTATCAAACAATGATAACAATAATGAGGGACTGAGGCTTTCATTATGACCTAATTTGGCTTTCAAAAAAGAATAATGCTTTCATTCCTTTGTATTTCAGATGTTTCATAGCCGCTTTAAATTGTCCATTAGGGATGAGAACAATACCTAAATAATTATAATTTCTCACAATGTTAATCTCATTCCCTTCAAAAAAGAATAAATCACTGTCATAGAGTTTATTATTTTTATTAAAATGGTGATCTTATTGGTTGACACATAGCAGAGTTTAACCGTACCATTATCATACTGCCTGAATATACCTGCCTGTGATAATAATTTCGATAACAATTTGACATGGCAACAAAAAACTTTCTGTGCTGTGCAAACATTCTGTTCAGTGGCAGGATTCTATTTCCATGTTCTGATAGCATTTCTGCATCTGCAGTAAACACATCCATACTATCGGGAACATTTAGTCACAGTTATTGATTCGTATTTACTCGTATTGTTTCCGCATATATACACATCCTTTTAGTGTTAGTTCAATGTGTTTCTGTTTGATATTGCATGTAAAGCTATGGAAAACTAGCACAATCTTGACTGCTTTAAGCCATTGTAATGATCAAGGCCACTTATACTAACATAATAGGAAACACTCATAATTATATAATCAGTGCCAAAAATTGTTTACATGGTGTGAATCCTTGACGGTCTATAAATACTGTGATTTCTTTGGAATTACTAGTTGTTACCAAACTCTCGATGATAGATGTTATGTTCTCCAGAATAAATACTACCATAGCTGAAGTATATCGTCTCGCTGTCACTTTATCCCGTAACTGCATAGTATACACTACCAGGCTGGTTAAGTTTCGTATCCTGTCTTCTATTGTGATACCCAACCACACATACAGAGTTTTACAAACTGCTCCAATTTTATTATTTTTGGTGTCAGATGTTCAATAATATACCCTATAGAGTACCTGATTTGAATACTACACCCTACCATGTAAAATTGAGCTTACCAGTAACTGTCAACTAGCACAGCAAGTACAATGGCCAGTAACAGGAATATTCCAATAAATATAAAAAGACCAAAGAAAATAAAATTGACTGAATTCTGAGTATAAGTGGGTAACATAAATGCCTGCAATATAAAAACAAAGTATTATGTCAGACAAATGTTTCAAACTTAAACAATGTTTTTATCACAAACACAAGTAATAACTAATAACTTACTGGATAATTTTCTGAGGTGAGAAGTACAAACAAACGAAGAGAAGCAATACCAATTTGATCAAAGGCTCTAGAAATAAAAACAAAAAAATTAGTTCTTATATAAAAATGGTTATACCAAGAAATTTAAGCAATAACAGTGGTCTATAATATTTTTCCACGTACTATGAACTACATGTCTGAGGTTAAAAAACAGTAAATTAGTTTGATTTTATTAGACATTGTCTAAATAGAAAAATGTGTTTTCATATCTATCTAGGTTTTTTCTTGGATATCAACCAGAAGAGATACCCTCTAGTAGCCTGAGCATGTTAAAGCTCCTTTTGCCCAAGTTGACTACAACTGACAGAAACAGAACTGCATGGCTGGGAAGAATGATTCAGTGTATTAATGTAATTTGTAGCAACTAATACTGGTAACACCTGAGTGGAGCGAAACAACCACTCAGCAGAGCCACAAGTGCCTATAGTGAGCATAAAATAATAATATTGTTTCCCTGATCGCTTCATGCTTGGTTTACCCTTAGTAAACAACATCAGTTACAAATAAATTACTAGAGTGGTACAGTGCACCTATAGATACAAATTTAGAAGCAGTAAAATGAATAAGGAGGTCAAAAAAGCTAATTGAAAATGAACACACCTATAGAATAGAATAGAATAATGCTTTATTAATACCGTAAAGAAAGAGTTAACATTTCTTTTTAGGTTTTGAGATTAATAAAGTAAATAATAAAAGTACGTACATGAAATGTAAAAATTGATTTAAAAAGAATTCAAAATTAGTGAACGACAAAAATACTACAAACAGTTATTAATAATATAAGAAATATTAAAATACTGTCATATGTAAGTATCACTGTATGTAGCATAGAATATGTATAAGATATAAAAGAACATGACAAAATAAAATTAGTGTTTATATTTAACTAAATATTTGCAGAGAGTGATAAGATGGTTTGTATTTGGTGACTGTAGTACAAGTTTTGTTCAAGTTTTGGTAATCACTGTTAATTTCTTTAAGAATATTATATATGTCATCTCTGTGTTCTGTGTACAGTTTACATTCTAGTAAATGATGTAATTCATCTTCTATCTCTTTACAGTGGGTGCATAATCTGTCTTTTATCAGTGTTTTTGGTTTTGTGTACCTTCCTGTTTCTATAGCTAGTTTGTGACTACTTGTTCTAAATTGTGCTAGTATTTTGATGTAATGTCTGTTATCTATGTGCTTTATGTAATGTTCCATGTCTAGTGTGGTTTTATATGTAATGTAAGTGTGCAGTTTTGCATCATCTCTTTTATTGTCATTGTTCCATGTGTTAGTGTAATATTCTCTGATTGAAATTATCAGTTCTTGTATTGTATTGTTATATTATCTATATTACATTTAGTGTATATTTCTAAGTTGTCTTCTAATGACTTCAACCATGACCCTGGGCAATTATTTTTCTTCATTTCTTTCAGTGCATAGTATGCCAAGTTGTTGTAGTCAAGAGTTATTAGTTATTTATAATACCTAACTGCTTGGCAGTATATTTTGGAGATAAGGGGTTCCCGTCCCATTTCCATCCTACAGGCTATTTTGTTTGTCTTATTATTTAAATTTAAAATTTGTCTGCAGAAACGGATGTGATACTTTTCAGTTTCTGTCTTATCACATGTAGTAGATTTGAGAAGGACACCCCAAATTTCTCCTGCATATGTTAGGATTGGTAATTGGGTCATATTTAACAGCTTTAATTTAATATTAATATTATTTGTATTATGTAAATATAGTTGTGATTGTATACATTGTGCTTTGTAAGTAAGTAAGTAATTCTTTATTGCTATCGTATCCCATTTGAGATCTTGACAAAAAGTACAATAAAGTCAAAAACATGTAATAATAAAAAAATGAAAATAAAAGGAAATACTAAAAATACAGTAAATGAATGAAATAAATTTGTATAAATTTGTATAAATAAATTTGTATGCCTTATCTGCTAGTCTATCAGCTATAGTTACAATATTACTATTTGATTTAAAAATTACTCCTAGGTACTGTATTGTTCTTTGACTTCTATTTCTTCTTTTCCATAGGTGAATTTTTGTGATAATATTTTACACCAGTTTTTCCTGAATATGACAATTTTTGTTTTTGATGTGTTGACTTGTAGCCCCCCAACTAACTGTATATGTATGAAGGTAATTTAGTGCATTTTGTAGCCCTACCTTTGTAGTAGACAATAATGCAATGTCATCTGCATATTGTAGACAGTTAATATGTTTACCATCTAAGTCTGGTGCTGGCATTTCAATATTTGACAGTCCTTCAATAAAGTCATTCATAAAGATGTTAAACAATGTTGGGCTTAAAGGGCAGCCCTGTTTAACACCATTATCTAGCTTGAAATGTGGTGTTATAACATCTAATTATATAACAAAGTCCATGTTTTTGTACATCATTTTCATAATGTTATATACTTGTCCGTTAATGTTATTTTTCAGTAGTTTATATTGCAGTGCTGTTCTCCACACTGTATCAAAACATTTTCTTAAATCCACAAAGCAGCAGAATATTTTTTCCTTTCTTAATTGATATTTTTTAATAATGATGTGGAGTGTCAATATATGGTCAGTAGTGTGATGTTTGTTACGAAAACCTGCTTGGTTTGGATGTATGGTGAAGTTACTTTCTAAATAGCTGGATATTCTTTTGTTAACAATAATACTAAATATTTTAGCAATGATGTTGCTAACAGATATTCCACGGTAGTTATTAATATCCATTTTATCACCTGTTTTGTGTACTGGTGTTATAACATTTGTGTTCCATGACTGTGGATAAATACCAGTTTCCAAGATGTGGTTATACATTTGTTGTATAGTGTCAAGGTCACATTCACTCTGAAAAAATAACATATATACTATACTAAATTTACTACTTTACCTTAAATATTATTTAGACTGACAAAAATCCTGACAAATATTGCATTCCCAGCCAAAATCACGAATTCATTCCAGAAACTTGTATATATTCTTAAAACCAGACATGAAGAAATGATCAAAAGCATTGGAAGTTTTTTAAACAGGTGCTTCAAAACACAAAATGAAATTGCATAATTTGTCTTTTGATGTTACTTGTACATATACTACTTTGGAATTCGAATTTTTCCGGTTAACCAATCAACTACACGTGTTTGATCTCACTTGAGCAACACATAATGTATTGTGTGAAATAAATAACCAAATCCTTTCTGTTTATTTGTAACAGTGTATTTATATATGAAGCAGGGGTGAATTGTTTGACAAACATGAAGGTATGATCAGATATTTTGATATCCTAAGGCTGCATGGTTGTCTTGTTTCTGTTATAATGCCACGTGACTAGTTCACAGCATTCACCTAATGATGGTTTTCACAATGTTTGTTTTTTTGTTCTCCGCACACATTTTGCTGGTATGGTGCTATAAACCAAGCTTCCAGTTAGCTACGTTGAGTGGCCTGAGTACGCTCTGCCACGTGACTGTCAAATCTCAAATAAAGTATTGTTTTTTCACACACTGAACCCGCCTACTGTCATTTTAAATCATGTCCACTTTTCATCACGAATAAATCAACTGGTAGTATCATCACATAGTTTTTAAACTTTGTTGTGTGTTTTATTTCTGTTTTGGGACTGGTATGGGGGATCGTAACACCTTGTGGTGAGAACCAGTGAGACTGGCCTACTTGCAGGGTCCTAAAGCTTAACGTTGTACGTTTTTTTCTTTCATTTACGTTATTTGTCCTTGTCAAACTGCTAAATAAAATCACTTTTTAGTTTTTGTTACATATATATATATATATATTGCTGACAACTGATAGAAATGTTCTTTTTCTAAAGTTACAATAAAATATTACTATTACTATGTGGTGGTTGGCGGGGTATTCCTTTACACTCACTGTAACCACCATTCCTGACTATGTTGAGTAGTGGCTTCACTCCACTATGGTGTTACCATGGTAGCAATAAACAATATATAACTGTAATAAAAAATTGTATGTATCGATGTAGATGTTGCTATGACTACACTTTAAAATCGCATACTGAATCTGAGAACCTTAGTTACCCAAACCTTACTGAATTCCCCAGTACTTGCCCTGTATAGACATTACTGAATTCCTCAGTACTTGCCCTGAATAGACATTACTGAATTCCTCAGTACTTGCCCTGTATAGACATTACTGAATTCCTCAGTACTTACCCTGTGTAGACATTACTGAATTCCTCAGTACTTACCCTGTATAGACATTACTGAATTCCTCAGTACTTACCCTGTATAGACATTACTGAATTCCTCAGTACTTACCCTGTATAGACATTACTGAATTCCTCAGTACTTACCCTGTATAGACATTACTGAATTCCTCAGTACTTACCCTGTATAGACATTACTGAATTCCTCAGTACTTACCCTGTATAGACATTACTGAATTCCTCAGTACTTACCATGTATAGACATTACTGAATTCCCCAGTACTTGCCCTGTATAGACATTACTGAATTCCTCAGTACTTACCCTGTATAGACATTACTGAATTCCCCAATACTTACCCTGTATAGACATTACTGAATTTCCCAGTACTTACCCTGTATAGACATTACTGAATTTCCCAGTACTTACCCTGTATAGACATTACTGAATTCCTCAGTACTTACCCTGTATAGACATTACTGAATTCCTCAGTACTTACCCTGTATAGACATTACTGAATTCCCCAGTACTTACTCTGTATAGACATTACTGAATTCCTCAGTACTTACCCTGTATAGACATTACTGAATTCCTCAGTACTTACTCTGTATAGACATTACTGAATTCCCCAGTACTTACTCTGTATAGACATTACTGAATTCCTCAGTACTTACCCTGTATAGACATTACTGAATTCCTCAGTACTTACCCTGTATAGACATTACTGAATTCCCGAGTACTTGCCCTGTATAGACATTACTGAATTCCTCAGTACTTACCCTGTATAGACATTACTGAATTCCCCAGTACTTACCCTGTATAGACATTACTGAATTCCCCAGTACTTGCCCTGTATAGACATTACTGAATTCCTCAGTACTTACCCTGTATAGACATTACTGAATTCCCCAATACTTACCCTGTATAGACATTACTGAATTTCCCAGTACTTACCCTGTATAGACATTACTGAATTTCCTAGTACTTACCCTGTATAGACATTACTGAATTCCTCAGTACTTACCCTGTATAGACATTACTGAATTCCTCAGTACTTACCCTGTATAGACATTACTGAATTCCCCGTACTTACCCTGTATAGACATTACTGAATTTCCCAGTACTTACCCTGTATAGACATTACTGAATTTCCCAGTACTTACCCTGTATAGACATTACTGAATTTCCCAGTACTTACCCTGTATAGACATTACTGAATTCCTCAGTACTTACCCTGTATAGACATTACTGAATTCCTCAGTACTTACCCTGTATAGACATTACTGAATTCCCCAGTACTTACTCTGTATAGACGTTACTGAATTCCTCAGTACTTACCCTGTATAGACATTACTGAATTCCTCAGTACTTACTCTGTATAGACATTACTGAATTCCCCAGTACTTACTCTGTATAGACATTACTGAATTCCTCAGTACTTACCCTGTATAGACATTACTGAATTCCTCAGTACTTACCCTGTATAGACATTACTGAATTCCCGAGTACTTACCCTGTATAGACATTACTGAATTCCTCAGTACTTACCCTGTATAGACATTACTGAATTCCCCAGTACTTACCCTGTATAGACATTACTGAATTCCTCAGTACTTACTCTGTAGACATTACTGAATTCCCCAGTACTTACCCTGTATAGACATTACTGAATTCCCCAGTACTTAATTACTGTATAGACATTACTGAATTCCCCAGTACTTACCCTGTATAGACATTACTGAAATCCCCAGTACTTACCCTGTATAGACATTACTGAATTTCCCAGTACTTACCCTGTATAGACATTACTGAATTCCTCAGTACTTACCCTGTATAGTCATTACAGAATTCCTCAGTACTTACCCTGTATAGACATTACTGAATTCCCCAGTACTTACCCTGTATAGACATTACTGAATTCCCCGTACTTACCCTGTATAGACATTACTGAATTTCCCAGTACTTACCCTGTGTAGACATTACTGTATTCCCGAGTACTTACCCTGTATAGACATTACTGAATTTCTCAGTACTTACCCTGTATAGACATTACTGAATTCCCCAGTACTTACCCTGTATAGACATTACTGAATTCCTCAGTACTTACTCTGTAGACATTACTGAATTCCCCAGTACTTACCCTGTATAGACATTACTGAATTCCCCAGTACTTAATTACTGTATAAACATTACTGAATTCCCCAGTACTTACCCTGTATAGACATTACTGAAATCTCCAGTACTTACCCTGTATAGACATTACTGAATTCCTCAGTACTTACCCTGTATAGACATTACTGAATTCCCCAGTACTTACCCTGTATAGACATTACTGAATTCCTCAGTACTTACCCTGTATAGACATTACTGAATTCCTCAGTACTTACTCTGTGTAGACATTACTGAATTACTCATTACTTACCCTGTATAGACATTACTGAATTCCTCAGTACTTACCCTGTATAGACATTACTGAATTCCCCAGTACTTACCCTGTATAGACATTACTGAATTCCTCAGTACTTACCCTGTATAGACATTACTGAATTCCTCAGTACTTACTCTGTGTAGACATTACTGAATTACTCATTACTTACCCTGTATAGACATTACTGAATTCCTCAGTACTAATTACCCTGTATAGACATTACTGAATTCCCCAGTACTTACTCTGTATAGACATTACTGAATTCCTCAGTACTTACCCTGTATAGACATTACTGAATTCCTCAGTACTTGCCCTGTATAGACATTACTGAATTCCTCAGTACTTACCCTGTATAGACATTACTGAATTCCCCAGTACTTACCCTGTATAGACATTACTGAATTCCCCAGTACTTACCCTGTATAGACATTACTGAATTCCCCAGTACTTACCCTGTAAAGACATTACTGAATTCCTCAGTACTTACTCTGTAGACATTACTGAATTCCCCAGTACTTACACTGTATAGACATTACTGAATTCCCCAGTACTTAATTACTGTATAGACATTACTGAATTCCCCAGTACTTACCCTGCATAGACATTACTGAAATCTCCAGTACTTACCCTGTATAGACATTACTGAATTCCTCAGTATTTACCCTGTATAGACATTACTGAATTCCTCAGTACTAATTACCCTGTATAGACATTACTGAACTCCTCAGTACTTACCCTGTATAGACATTACTGAATTCCTCAGTACTTACTCTGTGTAGACTTTACTGAATTACTCATTACTTACCCTGTATAGACATTACTGAATTCCTCAGTACTAATTAACCTGTATAGACATTACTGAATTCCCCAGTACTTAATTACTGTATAGACATTACTGAATTCCTCAGTACTTACTCTGTATAGATATTACTGAATTCCTCAGTACTTACTCTGTGTAGACATTACTGAATTCCTCAGTACTTACCATGTATAGACATTACTGAATTCCCCAGCACTTACCCTGTATAGACATTACTGAATTCCCCAGTACTTACCCTGTATAGACATTACTGAATTCCCCAGTACTTACCCTGTAAAGACATTACTGAATTCCTCAGTACTTACTCTGTAGACATTACTGAATTCCCCAGTACTTACACTGTATAGACATTACTGAATTCCCCAGTACTTAATTACTGTATAGACATTACTGAATTCCCCAGTACTTACCCTGTATAGACATTACTGAATTTCCCAGTACTTACCCTGTATAGACATTACTGAATTCCCCAGTACTTACCCTGTATAGACGTTACTGAATTCCCCAGTACTTACCCTGTATAGACATTACTGAATTCCCAGTACTTACCCTGTATAGACATTACTGAATTCCTCAGTACTTACTCTGTAGACATTACTGAATTCCCCAGTACTTACCCTGTATAGACATTACTGAATTCCCCAGTACTTAATTACTGTATAGACATTACTGAATTCCCCAGTACTTACCCTGTATAGACATTACTGAAATCTCCAGTACTTACCCTGTATAGACATTACTGAATTCCTCAGTACTTACCCTGTATAAACATTACTGAATTCCCCAGTACTTACCCTGTATAGACATTACTGAATTCCTCAGTTCTTACCCTGTATAGACATTACTGAATTCCTCAGTACTTACTCTGTGTAGACATTACTGAATTACTCATTACTTACCCTGTATAGACATTACTGAATTCCTCAGTACTAATTACCCTGTATAGACATTACTGAATTCCCCAGTACTTAATTACTGTATAGACATTACTGAATTCCTCAGTACTTACCCTGTATAGACATTACTGAATTCCTCAGTACTTACCCTGTAGACATTACTGAATTCCCCAGTACTTACTCTGTTTAGACATTACTGAATTCCTCAGTACTAATTACCCTGTATAGACATTACTGAATTCCCCAGTACTTAATTACTGTGTAGACATTACTGAATTCCTCAGTACTTACTCTGTATAGATATTACTGAATTCCTCAGTACTTACCCTGTATAGACATTACTGAATTCCTCAGTACTTACCATGTATAGACATTACTGAATTCCCCAGTACTTACCCTGTATAGACATTACTGAATTCCTCAGTACTTACCCTGTATAGACATTACTGAATTCCTCAGTACTTACTCTGTAGACATTACTGAATTCCCCAGTACTTACACTGTATAGACATTACTGAATTCCCCAGTACTTAATTACTGTATAGACATTACTGAATTCCCCAGTACTTACCCTGTATAGACATTACTGAATTTCCCAGTACTTACCCTGTATAGACATTACTGAATTCCCCAGTACTTACCCTGTATAGACGTTACTGAATTCCCCAGTACTTACCCTGTATAGACATTACTGAATTCCCAGTACTTACCCTGTATAGACATTACTGAATTCCTCAGTACTTACTCTGTAGACATTACTGAATTCCCCAGTACTTACCCTGTATAGACATTACTGAATTCCCCAGTACTTAATTACTGTATAGACATTACTGAATTCCCCAGTACTTACCCTGTATAGACATTACTGAAATCTCCAGTACTTACCCTGTATAGACATTACTGAATTCCTCAGTACTTACCCTGTATAAACATTACTGAATTCCCCAGTACTTACCCTGTATAGACATTACTGAATTCCTCAGTTCTTACCCTGTATAGACATTACTGAATTCCTCAGTACTTACTCTGTGTAGACATTACTGAATTATTCATTACTTACCCTGTATAGACATTACTGAATTCCTCAGTACTAATTACCCTGTATAGACATTACTGAATTCCCCAGTACTTAATTACTGTATAGACATTACTGAATTCCTCAGTACTTACCCTGTATAGACATTACTGAATTCCTCAGTACTTACGTTGTAGACATTACTGAATTCCCCAGTACTTACTCTGTATAGACATTACTGAATTCCTCAGTACTAATTACCCTGTATAGACATTACTGAATTCCCCAGTACTTAATTACTGTGTAGACATTACTGAATTCCTCAGTACTTACTCTGTATAGATATTACTGAATTCCTCAGTACTTACCCTGTATAGACATTACTGAATTCCTCAGTACTTACCATGTATAGACATTACTGAATTCCCCAGTACTTACCCTGTATAGACATTACTGAATTCCTCAGTACTTACCCTGTATAGACATTACTGAATTCCTCAGTACTTACCATGTATAGACATTACTGAATTCCCCAGCACTTACCCTGTATAGACATTACTGAATTCCTCAGTACTTACTCTGTAGACATTACTGAATTCCCCAGTACTTACCCTGTATAGACATTACTGAATTCCCCAGTACTTAATTACTGTATAGACATTACTGAATTCCCCAGTACTTACCCTGTATAGACATTAGTGAAATCTCCAGTACTTACCCTGTATAGACATTACTGAATTCCTCAGTACTTACCCTGTATAAACATTACTGAATTCCCCAGTACTTACCCTGAATAGACATTACTGAATTCCTCAGTACTTACCCTGTATAGACATTACTGAATTCCTCAGTACTTACTCTGTGTAGACATTACTGAATTACTCATTACTTACCCTGTATAGACATTACTGAATACCTCAGTACTAATTACCCTGTATAGACATTACTGAATTCCCCAGTACTTAATTACTGTATAGACATTACTGAATTCCTCAGTACTTACCCTGTATAGACATTACTGAATTCCTCAGTACTTACCCTGTATAGACATTACTGAATTCCTCAGTACTTACCCTGTATAGACATTACTGAATTCCCCAGTACTTACCCTGTATAGACATTACTGAATTGCTCAGTACTTACTCTGTATAGACATTACTGAATTCCCCAGTACTTACTCTGTATAGACATTACTGAATTCCTCAGTACTTACCCTGTATAGACATTACTGAATTCCTCAGTACTTACCCTGTATAGACATTACTGAATTCCCCAGTACTTACCCTGTATAGACATTACTGAATTCCTCAGTACTTACCCTGTATAGACATTACTGAATTCCGCAGTACTTACCCTGTATAGACATTACTGAATTCCCCAGTACTTACCCTGTATAGACATTACTGAATTTCCCAGTACTTACCCTGTATAGACATTACTGAATTCCGCAGTACTTACCCTGTATAGACATTACTGAATTCCCCAGTACTTACCCTGTATAGACATTACTGAATTTCCCAGTACTTACCCTATATAGACATTACTGAATTCCTCAGTACTTACCCTGTATAGACATTACTGAATTCCTCAGTACTTACCCTGTATAGACATTACTGAATTCCCCAGTACTTACCCTGTATAGACATTACTGAATTCCCAGTACTTACACTGTATAGACATTACTAAATTTCCCAGTACTTACCCTGTATAGACATTACTGTATTCCCGAGTACTTACCCTGTATAGACATTACTGAATTCCCAGTACTTACACTGTATAGACATTACTAAATTTCCCAGTACTTACCCTGTATAGACATTACTGAATTCCGCAGTACTTACCCTGTATAGACATTACTGAATTCCTCAGTACTTACCCTGTTTAGACATTACTGAATTCCGCAGTACTTACCCTGTATAGACATTACTGAATTCCGCAGTACTTACCCTGTATAGACATTACTGAATTCCTCAGTACTTACCCTGTATAGACATTACTGAATTCCCCAGTACTTACCCTGTATAGACATTACTGAATTCCTCAGTACTTACCCTGTATAGACATTACTGAATTCCTCAGTACTTACCCTGTATAGACATTACTGAATTCCTCAGTACTTACTCTGTGTAGACATTACTGAATTACTCATTACTTACCCTGTATAGACATTACTGAATTCCTCAGTACTAATTACCCTGTATAGACATTACTGAATTTCCCAGTACTTACCCTGTATAGACATTACAGTATTCCCGATTACTTACCCTGTATAAACATTACTGAATTCCTCAGTACTTACCCTGTATAGACATTACTGAATTCCTCAGTACTTACCCTGTATAGACATTACTGAATTCCCCAGTACTTACCCTGTATAGACATTACTGAATTCCTCAGTACTTACCCTGTATAGACATTACTGAATTCCGCAGTACTTACCCTGTATAGACATTACTGAATTCCCCAGTACTTACCCTGTATAGACATTACTGAATTTCCCAGTACTTACCCTGTATAGACATTACTGAATTCCGCAGTACTTACCCTGTATAGACATTACTGAATTCCCCAGTACTTACCCTGTATAGACATTACTGAATTTCCCAGTACTTACCCTGTATAGACATTACTGAATTCCTCAGTACTTACCCTGTATAGACATTACTGAATTCCTCAGTACTTACCCTGTATAGACATTACTGAATTCCCCAGTACTTACCCTGTATAGACATTACTGAATTCCCAGTACTTACACTGTATAGACATTACTAAATTTCCCAGTACTTACCCTGTATAGACATTACTGTATTCCCGAGTACTTACCCTGTATAGACATTACTGAATTCCCAGTACTTACACTGTATAGACATTACTAAATTTCCCAGTACTTACCCTGTATAGACATTACTGAATTCCGCAGTACTTACCCTGTATAGACATTACTGAATTCCTCAGTACTTACCCTGTTTAGACATTACTGAATTCCGCAGTACTTACCCTGTATAGACATTACTGAATTCCGCAGTACTTACCCTGTATAGACATTACTGAATTCCTCAGTACTTACCCTGTATAGACATTACTGAATTCCCCAGTACTTACCCTGTATAGACATTACTGAATTCCTCAGTACTTACCCTGTATAGACATTACTGAATTCCTCAGTACTTACCCTGTATAGACATTACTGAATTCCTCAGTACTTACTCTGTGTAGACATTACTGAATTACTCATTACTTACCCTGTATAGACATTACTGAATTCCTCAGTACTAATTACCCTGTATAGACATTACTGAATTTCCCAGTACTTACCCTGTATAGACATTACAGTATTCCCGATTACTTACCCTGTATAAACATTACTGAATTCCTCAGTACTTACCCTGTATAGACATTACTGAATTCCCCAGTACTTACCCTGTATAGACATTACTGAATTTCCCAGTACTTACCCTGTATAGACATTACTGAATTCCCCAGTACTTACCCTGTATAGACATTACTGAATTCCTCAGTACTTACCCTGTATAGACATTACTGAATTCCCAGTACTTACCCTGTATAGACATTACTGAATTTCCCAGTACTTACCCTGTATAGACATTACTGAATTCCCCAGTACTTACCCTGTATAGACATTACTGAATTCCTCAGTATTTACTCTGTAGACATTACTGAATTCCTCAGTACTTACCCTGTATAGACATTACTGAATTCCTCAGTACTTACCCTGTATAGACATTACTGAATTCCCCAGTACTTACCCTGTATAGACATTACTGAATTCCTCAGTACTTACCCTGTATAGACATTACTGAATTCCCCAGTACTTACCCTGTATAGACATTACTGAATTCCTCAGTACTTACCCTGTATAGACATTACTGAATTCCCCAGTACTTACCCTGTATAGACATTACTGCATTCCCCAGTACTTACCCTGTATAGACATTACTGAATTCCCCAGTACTTACCCTGTATAGACATTACTCAATTCCACAGTACTTACCCTGTATAGACATTACTGAATTCCTCAGTACTTACCCTGTATAGACATTACTGAATTCCCCAGTACTTACCCTGTATAGACATTACTGAATTTCCCAGTACTTACCCTGTATAGACATTACTGAATTCCCCAGTACTTACCCTGTATAGACATTACTGAATTCCCCAGTACTTACCCTGTATAGACATAACTGAATTCCCAGTACTTACCCTGTATAGACATTACTGAATTTCCCAGTACTTACCCTGTATAGACATTACAGTATTCCCGATTACTTACACTGTATAAACATTACTGAATTCCTCAGTACTTACTTAATTACTTAATTACTGTATAGACATTACTGAATTCCTCAGTACTTACTCTGTATAGACATTACTGAATTCCCCAGTACTTACCCTGTATAGACATTACTGAATTCCCCAGTACTTACCCTGTATAGACATTACTGAAATCTCCAGTACTTACCCTGTATAGACATTACTGAAATCTCCAGTACTTACCCTGTATAGACATTACTGAATTCCTCAGTACTTACCCTGTATAGACATTACTGAATTCCTCAGTACTAACCCTGTATAGACATTACTGAATTCCTCAGTACTTACTCTGTGTAGACATTACTGAATTATTCATTACTTACTCTGTGTAGACATTACTGAATTACTCATTACTTACCATGTATAGACATTACTGAATACCTCAGTACTAATTACCCTGTATAGACATTACTGAATTCCCCAGTACTTAATTACTGTATAGACATTACTGAATTCCTCAGTACTTACCCTGTATAGACATTACTGAATTCCTCAGTACTTACCCTGTATAGACATTACTGAATTCCTCGGTACTTACCCTGTATAGACATTACTGAATTCCCCAGTACTTACCCTGTATAGACTTTACTGAATTCCTCAGTACTTACCCTGTAGACATTACTGAATTCCCCAGTACTTACTCTGTATAGACATCACTGAATTCCTCAGTACTTACCCTGTATAGACATTACTGAATTGCTCAGTACTTACTCTGTATAGACATTACTGAATTCCCCAGTACTTACTCTGTATAGACATTACTGAATTCCTCAGTACTTACCCTGTATAGACATTACTGAATTCCTCAGTACTTACCCTGTATAGACATTACTGAATTCCCCAGTACTTACCCTGTATAGACATTACTGAATTCCTCAGTACTTACCCTGTATAGACATTACTGAATTCCGCAGTACTTACCCTGTATAGACATTACTGAATTCCCCAGTACTTACCCTGTATAGACATTACTGAATTTCCCAGTACTTACCCTGTATAGACATTACTGAATTCCTCAGTACTTACCCTGTATAGACATTACTGAATTCCTCAGTACTTACCCTGTATAGACATTACTGAATTCCCCAGTACTTACCCTGTATAGACATTACTGAATTCCCCAGTACTTACCCTGTATAGACATTACTGAATTCCCCAGTACTTACCCTGTATAGACATTACTGAATTCCCCAGTACTTACCCTGTATAGACATTACTGAATTCCCAGTACTTACCCTGTATACACATTACTAAATTTCCCAGTACTTACCCTGTATAGACATTACTGTATTCCCGAGTACTTACCCTGTATAAACATTACTGAATTCCTCAGTACTTACCCTGTTTAGACATTACTGAATTCCGCAGTACTTACCCTGTATAGACATTACTGAATTCCGCAGTACTTACCCTGTATAGACATTACTGAATTCCTCAGTACTTACCCTGTATAGACATTACTGAATTCCCCAGTACTTACCCTGTATAGACATTACTGAATTCCTCAGTACTTACCCTGTATAGACATTACTGAATTCCTCAGTACTTACTCTGTGTAGACATTACTGAATTACTCATTACTTACCCTGTATAGACATTACTGAATTCCTCAGTACTAATTACCCTGTATAGACATTACTGAATTTCCCAGTACTTACCCTGTATAGACATTACAGTATTCCCGATTACTTACCCTGTATAAACATTACTGAATTCCTCAGTACTTACCCTGTATAGACATTACTGAATTCCCCAGTACTTACCCTGTATAGACATTACTGAATTTCCCAGTACTTACCCTGTATAGACATTACTGAATTCCCCAGTACTTACCCTGTATAGACATTACTGAATTCCCCAGTACTTACCCTGTATAGACATTACTGAATTCCCAGTACTTACCCTGTATAGACATTACTGAATTTCTCAGTACTTACCCTGTATAGACATTACTGAATTCCCCAGTACTTACCCTGTATAGACATTACTGAATTCCTCAGTACTTACTCTGTAGACATTACTGAATTCCTCAGTACTTACCCTGTATAGACATTACTGAATTCCTCAGTACTTACCCTGTATAGACATTACTGAATTCCCCAGTACTTACTCTGTATAGACATTACTGAATTCCTCAGTACTTACCCTGTATAGACATTACTGAATTCCCCAGTACTTACCCTGTATAGACATTACTGAATTCCTCAGTACTTACCCTGTATAGACATTACTGAATTCCCCAGTACTTACCCTGTATAGACATTACTGAATTCCCCAGTACTTACCCTGTATAGACATTACTGAATTCCCCAGTACTTACCCTGTATAGACATTACTCAATTCCACAGTACTTACCCTGTATAGACATTACTGAATTCCTCAGTACTTACCCTGTATAGACATTACTGAATTCCCCAGTACTTACCCTGTATAGACATTACTGAATTTCCCAGTACTTACCCTGTATAGACATTACTGAATTCCCCAGTACTTACCCTGTATAGACATTACTGAATTCCCCAGTACTTACCCTGTATAGACATAACTGAATTCCCAGTACTTACCCTGTATAGACATTACTGAATTTCCCAGTACTTACCCTGTATAGACATTACAGTATTCCCGATTACTTACACTGTATAAACATTACTGAATTCCTCAGTACTTACTTAATTACTTAATTACTGTATAGACATTACTGAATTCCTCAGTACTTACTCTGTATAGACATTACTGAATTCCCCAGTACTTACCCTGTATAGACATTACTGAATTCCCCAGTACTTACCCTGTATAGACATTACTGAAATCTCCAGTACTTACCCTGTATAGACATTACTGAAATCTCCAGTACTTACCCTGTATAGACATTACTGAATTCCTCAGTATTTACCCTGTATAGACATTACTGAATTCCTCAGTACTAACCCTGTATAGACATTACTGAATTCCTCAGTACTTACTCTGTGTAGACATTACTGAATTATTCATTACTTACCCTGTATAGACATTACTGAATTCCCCAGTACTAATTACCCTGTATAGACATTACTGAATTCCCCAGTACTTAATTACTGTATAGACATTACTGAATTCCTCAGTACTTACTCTGTATAGACATTACTGAATTCCTCAGTACTTACCCTGTATAGACATTACTGAATTCCTCAGTACTTACCCTGTATAGACATTACTGAATTCCCCAGTACCCAGTACATTCAGTAATGACATTACTGAATTCCTCAGTACTTACTCTGTATAGACATTACTGAATTCCCCAGTACTTACTCTGTATAGACATTACTGAATTACTCATTACTTACCCTGTATAGACATTACTGAATTACTCAGTACTTAATAACTGTATAGACATTACTGAATTCCCCAGTACTTAATAACTGTATAGACATTACTGAATTCCCCAGTACTTAATTACTGTATAGACATTACTGAATTCCTCAGTACTTACTCTGTATAGACATTACTGAATTCCTCAGTACTTACCCTGTACAGACATTACTGAATTCCTCAGTACTTACCCTGTATAGACATTACTGAATTCCCCAGTACTTACCCTGTATAGACATTACTGAATTCCCCAGTACTTACCCTGTATAGACATTACTGAATTCCCCAGTACTTACCCTGTATAGACATTACTGAATTCTTCAGTACTTACCCTGTATAGACATTACTGAATTCCTCAGTACTTGCCCTGTATAGACATTACTGAATTCCCCAGTACTTACCCTGTATAGACATTACTGAATTCCCCAGTACTTACCCTGTATAGACATTACTGAATTCCTCAGTACTTACCCTGTATAGACATTACTGAATTACCCAGTACTTACCCTGTATAGACATTACTGAATTTCCCAGTACTTACCCTGTATAGACATTACTGAATTTCCCAGTACTTACCCTGTATGGACATTACTGAATTCCCCAGTACTTACCCTGTATGGACATTACTGAATTCCCCAGTACTTACCCTGTATAGACATTACTGAATTCCCCAGTACTTACCCTGTATAGACATTACTGAATTCCCCAGTACTTACCCTGTATAGACATTACTGAATTCCCCAGTACTTACCCTGTATAGACATTACTGAATTCCCCAGTACTTACCCTGTATAGACATTACTGAATTCCCCAGTACTTACCCTGTATAGACATTACTGAATTCCCCAGTACTTACCCTGTATAGACATTACTGAATTCCCCAGTACTTACCCTGTATAGACATTACTGAATTCCCCAGTACTTACCCTGTATAGACATTACTGAATTCCCCAGTACTTAATTACTGTATAGACATTACTGAATTCCTCAGTACTTACTCTGTATAGACATTACTGAATTCCTCAGTACTTACCCTGTATAGACATTACTGAATTCCTCAGTACTTACCCTGTATAGACATTACTGAATTCCCCAGTACCCAGTACATTCAGTAATGATATTACTGAATTCCTCAGTACTTACTCTGTATAGACATTACTGAATTCCCCAGTACTTACTCTGTATAGACATTACTGAATTACTCATTACTTACCCTGTATAGACATTACTGAATTACTCATTACTTACCCTGTATAGACATTACTGAATTCCCCAGTACTTAATTACTGTATAGACATTACTGAATTCCCCAGTACTTAATTACTGTATAGACATTACTGAATTCCTCAGTACTTACTCTGTATAGACATTACTGAATTCCTCAGTACTTACCCTGTACAGACATTACTGAATTCTTCAGTACTTACCCTGTATAGACATTACTGAATTCCCCAGTACTTACCCTGTATAGACATTACTGAATTCCCCAGTACTTACCCTGTATAGACATTACTGAATTCCCCAGTACTTACCCTGTATAGACATTACTGAATTCTTCAGTACTTACCCTGTATAGACATTACTGAATTCCTCAGTACTTACCCTGTATAGACATTACTGAATTCCCCAGTACTTACCCTGTATAGACATTACTGAATTCCCCAGTACTTACCCTGTATAGACATTACTGAATTCCCCAGTACTTACCCTGTATAGACATTACTGAATTCCTCAGTACTTACCCTGTATAGACATTACTGAATTACCCAGTACTTACCCTGTATAGACATTACTGAATTTCCCAGTACTTACCCTGTATGGACATTACTGAATTTCCCAGTACTTACCCTGTATGGACATTACTGAATTCCCCAGTACTTACCCTGTATAGACATTACTGAATTCCCCAGTACTTACCCTGTATAGACATTACTGAATTCCCCAGTACTTACCCTGTATAGACATTACTGAATTCCCCAGTACTTACCCTGTATAGACATTACTGAATTCCCCAGTACTTACCCTGTATAGACATTACTGAATTCCCCAGTACTTACCCTGTATAGACATTACTGAATTCCCCAGTACTTACCCTGTATAGACATTACTGAATTCCCCAGTACTTACCCTGTATAGACATTACTGAATTCCCCAGTACTTACCCTGTATAGACATTACTGAATTCCCCAGTACTTACCCTGTATAGACATTACTGAATTCCCCAGTACTTACCCTGTATAGACATTACTGAATTCCCCAGTACTTACCCTGTATAGACATTACTGAATTCCCCAGTACTTACCCTGTATAGACATTACTGAATTCCCCAGTACTTACCCTGTATAGACATTACTGAATTCCTCAGTACTTACCCTGTATAGACATTACTGAATTCCTCAGTACTTACCCTGTATAGACATTACTGAATTCCTCAGTACTTGCCCTGTATAGACATTACTGAATTCCCCAGTACTTACCCTGTATAGACATTACTGAATTCCCCAGTACTTACCCTGTATAGACATTACTGAATTTCCCAGTACTTACTCTGTGTAGACATTACTGAATTACTCATTACTTACCCTGTATAGACATTACTGAATTCCTCAGTACTAATTACCCTGTATAGACATTACTGAATTCCCCAGTACTTAATTACTGTATAGACATTACTGAATTCCTCAGTACTTACTCTGTATAGACATTACTGAATTGCTCAGTACTTACCCTGTATAGACATTACTGAATTCCTCAGTACTTACCCTGTATAGACATTACTGAATTCCTCAGTACTTACCCTGTATAGACATTACTGAATTCCTCAGTACTTACCCTGTATAGACATTACTGAATTCCTCAGTACTTACCCTGTATAGACATTACTGAATTCCTCAGTACTTACTCTGTATAGACATTACTGAATTCCTCAGTACTTACTCTGTATAGACATTATTGAATTCCCCAGTACTTACTCTGTATAGACATTACTGAATTCCCCAGTACTTACCCTGTATAGACATTACTGAATTTCCCAGTACTTACCCTGTATAGACATTACTGAATTCCCCAGTACTTACCCTGTATAGACATTACTGAATTCCCCAGTACTTACCCTGTATAGACATTACTGAATTCCCCAGTACTTACCCTGTATAGACATTACTGAATTCCCCAGTACTTACCCTGTATAGACATTACTGAATTCCCCAGTACTTAACCTGTATAGACATTACTGAATTCCCCAGTACTTACCCTGTATAGACATTACTGAATTCCCCAGTACTTACCCTGTATAGACATTACTGAATTCCTCAGTACTTACCCTGTGTAGACATTACTGAATTCCTCAGTACTTACCCTGTATAGACATTACTGAATTCCCCAGTACTTACTCTGTATAGACATTACTGAATTCCCCAGTACTTACCCTGTATAGACATTACTGAATTCCTCAGTACTTACCCTGTATAGACATTACTGAATTCCCCAGTACTTACCCTGTATAGACATTACTGAATTCCTCAGTACTTACCCTGTATAGACATTACTGAATTCCCCAGTACTTACCCTGTATAGACATTACTGAATTTCCCAGTACTTACCCTGTATAGACATTACTGAATTTCCCAGTACTTACCCTGTATGGACATTACTGAATTTCCCAGTACTTACCCTGTATGGACATTACTGAATTCCCCAGTACTCACCCTGTATAGACATTACTGAATTCCCCAGTACTTACCCTGTATAGACATTACTGAATTCCCCAGTACTTACCCTGTATAGACATTACTGAATTCCCCAGTACTTACCCTGTATAGACATTACTGAATTTCCCAGTACTTACCCTGTATAGACATTACTGAATTCCCCAGTACTTACCCTGTATATACATTACTGAATTCCCCAGTACTTACCCTGTATAGACATTACTGAATTCCCCAGTACTTACCCTGTATAGACATTACTGAATTCCCCAGTACTTACCCTGTATAGACATTACTGAATTCCCCAGTACTTACCCTGTATAGACATTACTGAATTCCCCAGTACTTACCCTGTATAGACATTACTGAATTCCCCAGTACTTACCCTGTATAGACATTACTGAATTCCTCAGTACTTACCCTGTGTAGACATTACTGAATTCCTCAGTACTTACCCTGTATAGACATTACTGAATTCCCCAGTACTTACTCTGTATAGACATTACTGAATTCCCCAGTACTTACCCTGTATAGACATTACTGAATTCCTCAGTACTTACTCTGTATAGACATTACTGAATTCCCCAGTACTTACTCTGTATAGACATTACTGAATTCCTCAGTACTTACCCTGTATAGACATTACTGAATTACTCATTACTTACCCTGTATGGACATTACTGAATTCCTCAGTACTAATTACCCTGTATAGACATTACTGAATTCCCCAGTACTTAATTACTGTATAGACATTACTGAATTCCTCAGTACTTACTCTGTATAGACATTACTGAATTCCTCAGTACTTACTCTGTATAGACATTACTGAATTCCTCAGTACTTACCCTGTATAGACGTTACTGAATTCCTCAGTACTTACCCTGTATAGACATTACTGAATTCCCCAGTACTTACCCTGTATAGACATTACTGAATTCCCCAGTACTTACCCTGTATAGACATTACTGAATTCTTCAGTACTTACCCTGTATAGACATTACTGAAGTCTTCAGTATTTACCCTGTATAGACATTACTGAATTCCTCAGTACTTACCCTGTATAGACATTACTGAATTCCCCAGTACTTACCCTGTATAGACATTACTGAATTCCTCAGTACTTACCCTGTATAGACATTACTGAATTCCCCAGTACTTACCCTGTATAGACATTACTGAATTTCCCAGTACTTACCCTGTATAGACATTACTGAATTTCCCAGTACTTACCCTGTATAGACATTACTGAATTTCCCAGTACTTACCCTGTATGGACATTACTGAATTTCCCAGTACTTACCCTGTATGGACATTACTGAATTTCCCAGTACTTACCCTGTATGGACATTACTGAATTCCCCAGTACTTACCCTGTATAGACATTACTGAATTCCCCAGTACTTACCCTGTATAGACATTACTGAATTCCCCAGTACTTACCCTGTATAGACATTACTGAATTCCCCAGTACTTACCCTGTATAGACATTACTGAATTCCCCAGTACTTACCCTGTATAGACATTACTGAATTCCCCAGTACTTACCCTGTATAGACATTACTGAATTCCTCAGTACTTACCCTGTATAGACATTACTGAATTCCCCAGTACTTACCCTGTATAGACATTACTGAATTCCTCAGTACTTACTCTGTATAGACATTACTGAATTCCCCAGTACTTACTCTGTATAGACATTACTGAATTCCTCAGTACTTACCCTGTATAGACATTACTGAATTCCTCAGTACTTACCCTGTATAGACATTACTGAATTCCCCAGTACTTACCCTGTATAGACATTACTGAATTCCCCAGTACTTAATTACTGTATAGACATTACTGAATTCCCCAGTACTTACCCTGTATAGACATTACTGAATTCTTCAGTACTTACCCTGTATAGACATTACTGAATTCCTCAGTACTTACCCTGTATAGACATTACTGAATTCCTCAGTACTTACCCTGTATAGACATTACTGAATTACCCAGTACTTACCCTGTATAGACATTACTGAATTCCTCAGTACTTACCCTGTATAGACATTACTGAATTCCCCAGTACTTACCCTGTATAGACATTACTGAATTCCCCAGTACTTACCCTGTATAGACATTACTGAATTCCTCAGTACTTACCCTGTATAGACATTACTGAATTCCTCAGTACTTACCCTGTATAGACATTACTGAATTCCCCAGTACTTACCCTGTATAGACATTACTGAATTTCCCAGTACTTACCCTGTATAGACATTACTGAATTCCCCAGTACTTACCCTGTATAGACATTACTGAATTCTCCAGTACTTACCCTGTATAGACATTACTGAATTCCCAGTACTTACCCTGTATAGACATTACTGAATTTCCCTGTACTTACCCTGTATAGACATTACTGAATTTCCCTGTACTTACCCTGTATAGACATTACTGTATTCCCGAGTACTTACCCTGTATAGACATTACTGAATTCCTCAGTACTTACCCTGTATAGACATTACTGAATTCCCCAGTACTTACCCTGTATAGACAATACTGAATTCCTCAGTACTTACCCTGTATAGACATTACTGAATTCCTCAGTACTTACCCTGTGTAGACATTACTGAATTCCTCAGTACTTACCCTGTATAGACATTACTGAATTCCCCAGTACTTACTCTGTATAGACATTACTGAATTCCCCAGTACTTACCCTGTATAGACATTACTGAATTCCTCAGTACTTACTCTGTATAGACATTACTGAATTCCCCAGTACTTACCCTGTATAGACATTACTGATTTCTTCAGTACTTACCCTGTATAGACATTACTGAATTCCTCAGTACTTACCCTGTATAGACATTACTGAATTCCTCAGTACTTACCCTGTATAGACATTACTGAATTCCCCAGTACTTACCCTGTATAGACATTACTGAATTTCCCAGTACTTACCCTGTATAGACATTACTGAATTCCCCAGTACTTACCCTGTATAGACATTACTGAATTCTCCAGTACTTACCCTGTATAGACATTACTGAATTTCCCAGTACTTACCCTGTATAGACATTACTGAATTCCCCAGTACTTACCCTGTATAGACATTACTGAATTCTCCAGTACTTACCCTGTATAGACATTACTGAATTCCCAGTACTTACCCTGTATAGGCATTACTGAATTTCCCAGTACTTACCCTGTATAGACATTACTGTATTCCCGAGTACTTACCCTGTATAGACATTACTGAATTCCTCAGTACTTACCCTGTATAGACATTACTGAATTCCCCAGTACTTACCCTGTATAGACATTACTGTATTCCTCAGTACTTACCCTGTATAGACATTACTGAATTCCTCAGTACTTACCCTGTGTAGACAATACTGAATTCATTTGGCTATCGTTAATGAGATCATGAAACAAATGCACATACATATTTGTGACATGATGTACCTTGTGTGTGTGTGAAGTTTGAACACGATCAATCCAAGCACGTCTCAGATACGGATCCAGAACTGAATTCTTTTAAACAAATTGGCCGCCAGTCGGCCATTTCGAACCCGATCCCAAAAAAAAATGATGTGCATCAAGGTCCTATTATGTTTAATGTATGTACCAAATTTGAATGAAATCCGTCCATGCATAACTGAGATCCGGGTTCGGAATGGTGAAAATGTGCGATTTCAATGCATTTTCGGCCTTAAAGCGGCCCCCATTTGGCTATCGTTAATGAGATCATGAAACAAATGCACATACATATTTGTGACATGATGTACCTTGTGTGTGTGAAGTTTGAACTTGATCAATCCAGACATGTCTCGGATACGGATCCAGAACTGAATTCTTTAAAACAAAATGGCCGCCAGTCGGCTATTTCGAACTTGATCCGAAAGAAAAAATGACGTACATCAAGGTCCTATTATGTTTAATGTATGTACCAAATTTGAATGAAATCCGTCCATGCATAACTGAGATCCGGGTCCGGAATGGTGAAAATGTGAGATTTTGATGCATTTTCGGCCTTAAAATGGCCGCTATTCGGCTATCGTTAATCGGATCATGAAAAAAATGCATGTGCATATGTCCCATATAATGTGTGATGTATGAGTGAAGTTTGAACTTAATCGGTCCATGCATGTTCGAGATACAGGTGATCACGGACGGACGCACGGACGGACGGACGCACACAGGGCAAAACATAAGTCCCCGTTTTCGGACTGCATCCGAACGGGGACTAAAAAAAAATAAAAAAAAACATTCACTTGCGAAAAAGCCCACCTCGGACAACAAGCAATGAAAAGGGTGGGTGGGTGGGGAAATCGAAAAGTTCACGGTTGACTTGAAAGCAACAAAGGACGCTACTAACTAACAATACAAAATTGCGCATGCGTGAAACAATCAATTTGCATAAATACAACAAGACAATTGCGCATGCGCGCAGTGCAAATATGACCCCAACACGTAGGCGCCAGTTATATACCATCAACGTCCACGTGTGGGAATAACAGTGATATGCCACTGATTCAATCCACTTTTAAAATGCATAAACAACCCGTTTTATACCACACTGCGGCCAGATTCCAATTTCTAAACAACTTGGACATGAACCAGGGCAAACACTTTAATGTGATAGGTCTGGGATGGATCAAGGCAGTTTCACAGTGACTCATACAAATTCACTAACCATCAACAACAATAATTGCACAATTCTACACGTGTTGCAAGTATCAACAATAAACATGGCAAATCTTTATTCTCCACTCAAACAAACATTGCACAATAGCATAGAAATACAGGTAGTCATAAAACACAATTAAAATACATCAAATGATAACCACTTTCAGCCCAACCCACTTTTATAGAGCTCTGAAAACAACAATCACTATCGATTCAGTCCCTCGTCACGTGTTACGTGTGTACTCACGGCAAAGTGCTCAACGCGCACGTAGTTCCCAGCACCAGGCTAGTCAACGACAAAAATCGGCGAATTCCAAGTTACCATCAAGTCCCGTCGATTACTCAGCATACCATCGATGGAGGGGCCCCTTAGCGAGTCTTCTGTCGGATCCAGGTCGGCCTCCTTCCTCAATTTCTGCCACTTCACTTGATTTTAGCCACAGCTATGAAAACGCCACTACCACTTTCAAAATGTCGTTCGCACGAAGAGACAGTTTCTTGACAACCTCGTTCACAGGTCACACTTTCTAGCCTCTCTCCTTCACGTTCCACACGCCATAAACAGCCCACATTTTAGTCGGCCTTTCAAATACATTACATTCATGACATTCGAACAGAATTCAAATCATCAAAGTAAATAAAGATACATAATCAACTAAGTTCAAACCAAGACTTCTCGTCTCAGTGGAGGAAATAATTAACAAAACACAACACCTATACTTAACACACACAGTGCGATTGTAATGCCAAACACAGTTATCGGCTGACTAACTGATGAATAACCATTCAAAACAAAACATATACGATCGCCACCAGACGTTGTGTGGCCATAGGTAATTATAATCCCATGAAAACACAAACTCTACACTACAAAATCCTTCATCGCAAAATCAATGCAACGACCCAGGCGGAAATGAAAGCATTACCGTAAAACGCACAATGCCGTTTCAGTAACCCAAACACTAGAACACTCTTTTAACATATTTACAGTGATTTCATATTATTTAAATAAGTAAACATTAACATGGACCATGTCCGGGTTATACAAATAATAAAATTCACGGGAATAATTAACCATTTTGAAATACAAAATTACACAATTATTCTCTCAGTTCAAACAAAACACAACAAGAGTTTTGGCGGATAATTAATTTCGTTTTATTCACTAACGAAACAATGAGTTTTGCTGATCATGTTCGCCAGCCAACAAGACAAAAAGGCCAAAATAATAAAAAAAAACGCCAAAACTGAAAATCAAAGAGTCAGTGAGAGATTCCCTTCCTCAATTGCAGTGCGTATGCAGGCAGCAGTACGGAGACGATGGCCGAACGACGATTCCATATAGAATAAGTACGCTTGAGAAGACCATTCTCCTTGAGCTTTGACTGCATCCGGCTCAGCCCCTGATTGAAAGGCAAATGACGCACCGCCACGGCGAAAACTGTGTCCGGAATATGAGGCTGGATCAAGGCCAATCGCCTTCAGTAACAAAGACAGATGATTAGCGAAAGCTTGATGCGTTAGTGGATGAAGAGTGCCAGTCGTAGTCGGAATGAAGAAGGCAGGTGCATCGCGTGGAGCAGGCATCATCAAGACCATGCGTTTATATGCTGCCACTGGGCACAGCGAAGAGCCAGAGATTGCCAGCACAGGCACGTGCAACACCTTATCGCCAAACTGGATAGTTTTGGACCAGGTAATCCTGACCACAAGACCAATGTCATTGAGACGAATTTTCCCACGAGTGAGATGCATGCTGGCATTAAAGTCTGATGCAGAACGTGGAACCACATTAGACTTCCTAAAGAAAGTGAAAAAGCACAGCAGGAATGCTGCCCAAAGCGTAACGTGAAGCGGGCGACGAAGATCAAGCAGACTGTGAATACGTAGTAAGATTTCTGGGGTGATTGGCAGCTTCCGCCGAACCAGATGTGGGGACAAACGTTGAATCCCGCGCAGCACTAGCTTCAATTCAAAGTTGCTGAGTGATGGGGGTTCCAAGCCCATACACAGATGCAATAGACGAACACCGTTGAGATAATTGCGAATAAAAGCGATCGATGCGAATGAGCGAGAGAGAAACTGCGTATACCGAATAAGTGTCTGAGGAGCTGCTGGGAGAGGTATCACCACGAAGAATCGACAAAACAGGAGAAATGCTCGCCACTGTGACATAATGTTACGAAGATAACCAGTTGAAAATGCAGACTGCAAGGATCGCTTGGCTTGAACGTCCAAAGATACAAGAGAATCAACTGGACCTGCACAGGAATAGAAAACAAATAGTTATTACCATGGTGCGGTGAATTTAAAGTTATCAATTGACACTGCCGCCTCAGACAACCCAAATGTGGACTGCAACTTCGCAACCCGTGCCTGGAATTCCGGCGAGAGGTGTGACCGACTTGGAGCATCAGCCAGATTCGTGGCACCAGCAACATGAATTGCTCGGAGGTCAAATTCATAACGTGCTTGGATGAATGCGATTTCCCGAAGACAGCTCAAGGCAAAGGAAGAATGGCAGTGGTGATTGTTGATAAGCGCGACTATAGTTGTATTGTCTGAGGCAATCTGGATGCGGAGTCCAGTCCAGCGTGTAGCCCAGAGCTTCAGAGCGATGACCACTGCAAGAAGTTCCAGACAGTTGATGGATAGATCCATATCGATGATATGCATGGGAAATGGTGTGCGATAAAACTGGTTAACTGTAATGCCGCCGCAGCCTGTGAGACAAGCATCTGTGCATAAAACAGTATCTGGTGCAGACCAGGGTTGGTTGAGGATCATCGATATGCCATTATACTTGGACAGAAATGTCTGCCACCAAAGCAAATCACAGCAAAATTCATCATTGACAGCAATTCGCGAATGTTTGTCCGGAATAGAACGTAAAGTCTCTAACATCCGCGAGATGAAAAGTCTGCCTGGACGAACGCAATTTGAAACATACGAAAGCAAACCAATCAGGCTCTGAAGGTCGGAACGTGAGCAAGTTGTGCGATTATTCCATAGAGATAACTCCTGATCGACCTTCACCAGCTTATCCTCTGGCACAGAAATGGTCATATCAACTGTGTCAAAACAAGAACCTAAGAACACCATACGAGTAGATGTGGAAACTGCCTTGGCAACTGACTCGTTCAGACCCAGCTCCTGCAAAACTGCGCGAAGTGTCTCAAATGCAGCGCGAGCATTGCAAGGGTGTGCAGCCCCCCCAAAATCATCAATGTAATTAATAATGTCAAACCCGCGAGACTGGACAATATGGCGGACTGCATTAGTAGTATGCTGACACATCAGAGCAGCTGTGCGAAGTCCGAATGGTGGGGCAATATCGAAGTAATATTTGCTGTCCCAGGTGTAGCCAAGTAAACTGTAATCAGATGGGTCCACGCGGAGTTGACGGTAGGCCCGACTAAGATCTCGCTTGAAGAGCAAGCAACCAGGACCCAGTAAACGGATTTGATCAGTCATTGAATCGACAGTGGGGTAATGCAACTTAAACTCCTGCCCCAAATACTCATGGCTGGGAATGCCGTCATTCACTGAATAGCCCTCAGGAAAACTGAGATGCATAACAATGCGACGAGTGTTGGCATCCTTCTTGTCTACCGTCATTAAAGGTGAAGTAGTGAGGGGTGTTGAGAATGGAGGTGCATCAAATGGACCAATTGCTGCGCCGAAGGAGCGTTCTGTAGCCAAGTAGCGTTCCACATGGTCTGGGAAAGAAATAGCAGAGTTGTGGTTTGCCGCGTGTGATGTTGGTAAATAATCACGTGAATAACTGATCGACCAGCCGAATTCAAGGAAATCACAAATATCATCAGTGTAATCTTGAAGCAAGATACGCCAGTTGTGCATGTTGAGAAACGAAGGGACAGGAATGCGAGCACCCAGATAATTGTATGTACCTGTTGCCTTGATGTGGTTATGTAAATCCACGAAGTAAGCAGGTGGATGGCAGTCAGCCATGGATGTGGTGCCGTTAATGCAAGTAATATCTGTGCGCTTGTAGTCATTAATGCTTGTACCTGTACTAAACTGATTGCTGCCTGTGACATGCGTGGTGTCACCGTAAATGTTATTGTTGACCGTAACAGCATCGAAATGTGGCATAATATTGTCAGTAGAAATACCACCCATGTGACTGCCACCTGAGACATTAATGGTATCAATGCCTCTGTAATCGCTGACCGCAGTAGATGCAGAATCAGGCTGAGAATTAATAATGTCCGTAGTATTTGCACCAATGTGAATGTTATCTGGCACATTACTGGTGTTGATGTATTCGTAATCGCTGACTGCTGTGGGTGAAGAATCAGTATGTGGAATAGAATAAATGTCAGTTGTATTTGCACCCATGTGACTGCTACCCGAGATATTTCCAGTGTCAATGCATTTGTAATTGCTGACCGCGGTGGGTGGAGAAGCAGAATAAGAATTAATAATGTTAGAGGTACCGCTGTGATTGCTACCCGAGACATTAACGATGCATTTGTAATTGCTGACCGGTGTAATTGGTGAATCATTATGTTGAATAAAAACGTCAGTAGTATTTGCACCCATGTGACTGCTACTTGAGACATTTCCAGTATTGATGCATTTGTAATTGCTGACTGCAGTGGGTGGAGACACCAAATGTGACTTAACGGTATTGATGCATTTGTAATTGCTGACCGCAGTAGGTGATGAGGAGCAGGCATCACTAATGTCAATTTTACCAGTGGCACCAGACTTGAATGTTGTTTTATCCAGTCACGCCGAAGTTGACATGTCCTTTCCTTTTTTAATTGTTGAATCTGTCCCAGGCTTCTGTTTGCAATGTAACTCGCTGTGTGCATTAAAGCGATTCCTGTATGTGAAGCAGTAGTTACAGATGTGACGATATTTGCAGGGGTCAAACGAGCATGACCCAGTTTCATTGAATGCAGTGCAAACGGAAATGTTATTGTTACTCGAACTTGTAGCAGCAGATCCTTTGTTCCTAGCAACAGGCTGTGACTTCAACTTATCCGGTGAAAAATCAAAGAAAACCTCTTTGACATCGGCGAAAGAATCTAACCATGAACGCCTGTGTGACTCAACCAAGCGTATCACAGCTGCATGGTAGCTACGTACAACTTGCCATTTGTATTGCGGCAATTTAACGAAAATGTCATGCAAGAGCTGAAGTCTCCCATTGCGCTCTGTTACAGACAAACTCGGGTTCTGTAACAACAACGTGTATCCTTGCAAGAATTGTTCCAGTGTCAAGTCATCATATTTTAATTCGTTTGAAGTGTAGAAACTTGCAATGTAATGCTCCGGTGAATTAGTAAATTGGCGATCCTTTGTCTTCATGGCCGTGGCGTGGGGTATTGTTCTACCAAAATGATCAAAACGCCACTCACCAGCATTGTGTTGTTCATCACCAACTGTCCTGTCTACGCCGACCATCAATGCGAGAGGGGCGAGTTCCTCTTCGACTTCCTTCCTAAGGTGGGTCATTTTCCGCAAATCGCCGAGACTGAAATTACCGGACGCACTGTGACTGTGTTGCCGTGGGTGATGGTGTATACCGGTGGCAGTGGACTCAACAGACGCCAAGTGATCGAATTCGCGTTCGAGTTTCGCCACTTCAGCTTCTAGACGAGTTTTCTCTAGTCTGGCTTCGAGCAATTTCTTCTTTTGATGTAATGCCTGGAGATCTGATGTCAAGGAAACGAAATCGTCAGCGATGTGTGACTTTGAGTCCGAAGAAATATCGTTGTGTTGTCGTGGTGAAACAGACAAAGGAAACTGATCGGCGTCATCATCAGAAACTGGTCTACCATCGCAGTGTTTCCCTGGTTTACCCCAAAAGTGGTCTTTAACGGGTTGTCGGCATCCAGCGCAAATGTGTTTCCTTTTACCAGACGACATTGTGTAATTGCGAAGCGTAACAAAAGTTCGTAATTGAAAACGAAATCGAAAAGTTCACGGTTGACCTGAAAGCAACAAAGGACGCTACTAACTAACAATACAAAATTGCGCATGTGTGAAACAATCAATTTGCATAAATACAACAAGACAATTGCGCATGCGCGCAGTGCAAATAATAAAATTCACGGGAATAATTAACCATTTTGAAATACAAAATTACACCATGAATTAATCGTCCATGTACAATAATTTGACAGGGTATACAATTTACAAACTAGTTTCGTAGATTGGAGACAATTGTTTGCTTTTTTGGTTTTTCACAAGAATATAAAGCTGGAAATCATCATAATATTCACGTCCGTACGTACACAACGCAATGTACACCAATCGTACCCCAAAATACATTCAATTTTGTAGAAACTGGAGAACTTACCTTTGCAAACACGTCTCTTATGCCGCCTTCTTGAAGTTCTTGAAATCAAATAAGGTTACTCGTTACACTGAACCGAACAGAATACATGTATAAACAGTACTATAATAAATTGCACGCAATGGAGAAATCACGTGCTGTAGCGTTACTCACAGATCTAATCTACTGTAAAATATTTTATTTCAGCTGGAATTATCATTCGCTGAAAAGACTTTTTCTGGCTGTTTTTTGTATTGAATTTATTTTCATTGATTTTTGACAAGTTTGACTGTAAAATATAGGAAAAAGGGAATATTCGCTGGATTTTATTTTAACTGAAACATTCCTTCAGCGAAAATAGCAAAAAAATGTTGCAAGCAAAAATAAAGTATTTTACAGTAATTAATTTATTCTGAGCATGCGCAGACGTTCTGTCAATGTTGCTGGGAGAGGTAATTTTTGATAAAAATTGTGAAAAAGACCCACTTGGGATTTTCAGATCTGGAAAAAAAATTACGTGCATACTCAGGAAGACACTTGTTCGTCAACCTGCCAAGTTTCACTGATACCTGCTGTAGAATTTCTGAGAAAATGTTGGAGACGGAAAAAGGACAAAACCTGAATTATAAAGTCCCCTTTTCAGGCTGCGCCTGAACGGGGACTAATCACAGGAATACTAAACTATATTTTTGGATGTCAGTAAAATTATATTTTTACTACAGTTTACTGAAAGAATTCAGTCATTATAAGAAGAGTGTATAACACATTTCCCACAAGAGTTGTTTAGAGTTTGCCTAATTTGCATATATTAATAATTATCCTGTTTTGGATTCTAACATGCCTTATTGCCAATTTTTATGAACTTTTTCTTGATCAATTTAACTAAATTAAAAGATAATTTTCCATTATATATCTAGTTTTGGCATTTTCAGTTGAGGAAAATACAATGAAATAAATCAGTATTACTCTCACCACAATCAGTTTGTTGTACATCCTTGGCTCACATATATGTCAAACAGATAAATATAGAATGTAAATGAATGTACCATAGTCAGTCAGGTAAGCATAAACAATTGATGAATTGAATTTTAAATGTAAGTATAGGTAAATACAAATACATGCTGTTGTGTAAAAGACCACACACTTGTGCAAATGAAATACACAATGAAGTTGAATTTCATTTTGTTAAATAAATGCCCTATTTATGAATTGAGTTTTGTACAATTTTTGTATACAAAAGTGTTCCAAATATAGGGTACTTCTTGTATACAAAAATTATACATAAAATGTACAAATTTATTCAGAATTTTGTCCAATGAATTTTGGTAAGGCTTATCCTGTACAGACATTACTGAATTCCTCAGTACTTACCCTATATAGACATTACTGAATTCCTCAGTACTTACCCTGTAGACATTACTGAATTCCCCAGTACTTACCCTGTATAGACATTACTGAATTCCTCAGTACTTACCCTGTAGACATTACTGAATTCCTCAGTACTTACCCTGTATAGACATTACTGAATTCCTCAGTACTTACCCTGTATAGACATTACTGAATTCCTCAGTACTTACCCTGTGTAGACATTACTGAATTCCTCAGTACTTACCCTGTATAGACATTACTGTATTCCCCAGTACTTACCCTGTATAGACATTACTGAATTCCTCAGTACTTACCCTGTATAGACATTACTGAATTCATCAGTACTTACCCTGTATAGACATTACTGAATTCCTCAGTACTTACCCTGTATAGACATTACTGAATTCCTCAGTACTTACCCTGTGTAGACATTACTGAATTCCTCAGTACTTACCCTGTATAGACATTACTGAATTCCTCAGTACTTACTCTGTATAGACATTACTGAATTCCTCAGTACTTACCCTGTATAGACATTACTGAATTCCCCAGTACTTACCCTGTATAGACATTACTGAATTCCTCAGTACTTACTCTGTATAGACATTACTGAATTCCCCAGTACTTACCCTGTATAGACATTACTGAATTCCCCAGTACTTACCCTGTGTAGACATTACTGAATTCCTCAGTACTTACCTTGTATAGACAATACTGAATTCCTCAGTACTTACCCTGTATAGACATTACTGAATTCCCAGTACTTACCCTGTATAGACATTACTGAATTCCTCAGTACTTACCCTGTGTAGACATTACTGAATTCCTCAGTACTTACCCTATATAGACATTACTGAATTCTTCAGTACTTACCCTGTGTAGACATTACTGAATTCCCCAGTATTTACCTTGTATAGACATTACAGAATTCTTCAGTACTTACCCTGTGTAGACATTACTGAATTCTTAAGTACTTACCCTGTGTAGACATTACTGAATTCCCCAGTACTTACCCTGTATAGACATTACTGAATTCCTCAGTACTTACCCTGTATAGACATTACTGAATTCCTCAGTACTTACCCTGTATTGACATTACTGAATTTCCCAGTACTTACCCTGTATAGACATTACTGAATTCCTCAGTACTTACCCTGTATTGACATTACTGAATTTCCCAGTACTTACCCTGTATAGACATTACTGAAATCCTCAGTACAATTAACAGTAGCTGTAATATTATATCCAATGTAATGGTAATCCTGCACAAACAGATGTAATCCAATTGCAGAGAATAACAGAATAAAGATCAGCATAACAAAGAAAACCTACAAAATAAAACAATTTCAGTCACTGTGTAAATGGCCTAGCCCTCCCCATCTTATATTTGTAGTGATGGCTAGGAAGTCACTGACGATTTCAATCAATTTGTGCAATCACTAATTGCCAATATAGCTACATGGACATAATAAATATGGCTACAAGTCGGCCATATTGGATTGCATTCAGCAATCACGAATCTGTATTGTATAAATCGGTATGTAAGTTTGAGTGACATTGACTCACTTAGTAATCTTTGAAAAATGGATAGAATTTACACATTGGATGGAAGTATAGCTAAAATCATATCAAAAATAAAACATGCAATCTTAACTGTCATCAAACTCATATTAACTGCATGTAATTATTGCACAAAATAAAATATGTGCTTGCAACCCAAAAATAAATCTATGTGCACATGAAAAATAACAATAAAACTCTTGTTTACTTGACAAATTTAGAAATATGCTCAAAACATCAAAATAGAGAAATTAAATATCAGTTAAAATACAGTATTATTTAGCCATAAAAAACGTGCCAATTTTGTCGTAAATGCACATGCGTATTGCGTTGCCGGGAATATGTGAGTATAAAAGTTCAGAGGAAAAACTGAGGGATTGTTGTAGACTGGTACGCAATTGACGTCGTCCAGGGAGATATGACGTTTACACAGCTATACGAGAGATTGGTTAAAGCTAACCCCTACTGTGTAGAGAGGAGCAAGCAAGGACATTTCTGTATCATTGCAATGTTTTGTTAGTTATTGTCATAAAGTAGTGATATGTACATTCCGCCTTGACTTGTACTGAAAATGATGTTCATGCTGTACCTTGAATGCAGTGTTTTTGACTGAAGGTACTTCATCATGACTACATGTACTAGAGCTTGTCTGAAATGGTTATACCTGTCACAGTAATACAGTACGAGATGTGTATATCAACACGTGTCTCCTACAAATAAAAACTTCTTGTTATTTTTTTTGATACATTGTGTTCTGTGGTTCAATTCGTAATAGCAGCCTCGTTGTCCTGTGGTTTTAGCAGGATTTTTTTTTTTTTACAGATTTTTTTTTTTCGTCCTCTCGCATTAGTTTTGGGGTCTCCAGAGGATGCCATCCATAAAATTAAATCAATGTGGCCTTAGATAGTCCAAAAAAAGTTTTATGACAAGCCGGCGCTTTGCGACAATATGAGTCGGCAAGTTCCGGACAGAAAACCGATCTGTGGAGACTCGTCGTCGGAGATTTTTTTTTTTTTGAGAACAGGCGAACACTAATGCGCGCGTGGATGTCATCCATAAAATTAAATCGGTGTGGCCTAATTGATAGAATCATTGAGTAAATGGGTGTGCATTTTATCTTTGATGAAGAAATAATACATGTCCTGTAAAGAACTTATAATTGTACATGTGCACACAATCAAAACTGATAGTACCTATTATGTGGCCAGACAGAGAGCCCCAAATTAACTCCATTAAAGTCCATAGTCCACAGTCATGAGGCATTTTTTTATTTCCAAATAAACACCAGCTTATTAAATATAAAAGTAATATTTACCTTAGCTAATTTGACAGCAATGGACAAGACAACATCATATATATGTCCAACATTACGGGATTTACACAACAACAATGCAGCACGCAAACATCTAAAAGGTTGCAACAATCTCTGTTATCAGAGAAAAAAAAACTGGTTAGGACAACTTACAAATATTTGATTAGTGAAGAATAGTTGGTTAAATCAACCAAATTATTAATCAGCAATCACCTGCTACAACCCTATGACTAAACGTAATGATTAGTTGTTAATTATTACTCACCATTTGTAAAATTTCTTGAATGACAAGTAATGTAAAATCAACTGTAAACATACAAACAAACACAAACTCCACCCTGTAAACAGCAATCAGAATTAATATAAATTGCATAGCAATGTTAAATCATAGATAAGCAAGTCATTGTCCATGACATTGTCTATGTTTGTATTATACACATGAGATACATGACCTAAGGTATGATGCATGTGTGAACACAGTCCCTCAACACCCGGTTTGGAAACGCTAATACCTCTTTTGTCTCAATGTGTGTTTCGTGTTCGTCAAATAGTTAATCTTTGCTATTAATATAATATTAGCATGTGGTATGACATCATTTGTAATCAGAAGCCTTATTGATTCACATCTACACATGTGTATACCTTTGTTTTATTTTTGCTACAATGTAAGACATGATACAATATTGACTGAAATATGGGAAAACAATGAGGATTTTGTCAATTTCGACAACAGTGATATTGATTGGAATGATATATTGGAAGTGGAACCAGAGTATGTTACTTCTGAATGCATGAAAGAAGGTGACGACAACTTTAATTCGGAGACATTGATGCAGCCATGCATCCATTCTGTAAGGGTCGCAAACAGCCTATCAAACGTAGTTTATGTGTTGAAACACGATTTACGGGTAATCAAAAATTAACATAACAGACATCAAAACAGTACTGGGCACTTTTTTTCAAACTTCCACTTTAATATTTACTACCTAATACTAAAATATGTTTGGATAATTAGAGTACTGGCACATTAGCACGTATGGTCCGGTTAGACTTAAAATACACCACGAACATTCACTTTTGAGATATAATTGTTGGTATGTGTTGATTCTTGGACATTTCATCTTCGTCGTCCTGTACTTCGTTTAGTAATTCGAACTTCCCAGTTTGCGTAAAAAGGGCGAGTTTCGCGATTTCCGCATCGAAAATGCCTTTGCTTCATTATTTGCTGAGGGACGGCCGCTTAGGTATGTGCTCTGTAAATTGCAGCACATGGACCTAAAAACGTTAGGTAATCAAACAAAAATTACGTTGTACTAAAGTCCAAAAAGTACGTTCAAGGTCTGCATTTTTTCGTAGCATAAAAACGAGTTACTACCTCGCTTATTATGACACCCTCAAATCAACTGATTTTCCATTCCCCTCAAGAGTCAAAATGGCCTCCATTGTACGCCACGACTCGAAACAGTCTTTTTTGCCTGGCGTGTTCATTTGCCTTCAATAACGTTTCAGTGGCTGTTGCTGTCGTACTCTGAATCTTGCCGATAACATTTTGGTTCAAATTCACGTAGCTGTCGGCGAGAAAACTCCAACAAATTTTCAACTAAAGCTAATTTGCATAACAATAATTTCCCCCTTGGTCGCCACATTGGACACCACTTTTAATACACTTTTAATATTAGTGAACAAAAATGGTATGCACACTTCAAAATGCTAAACACAAATGAGGTAGAAAATGATATAACACTTCAAAAAGAAATTACAAAACTGGAAGATGAAAACACTGCAAGTATCATATTAGACCAAGCTATATCTCAGTTAGAGATTCAGTCAGCAATAAGCAAACTAAAAAATAAAAAAGCACCTGGGGTTGACAAAATCACTAACGAGATGATAAAAGCAGGCAGAAATACACTGATTAAACCACTGCAAAAATTGTTTAATTTAATACTGAGCAGTGGAAAATTTCCAAATACTTGGAATTTAGGCATGATCACCCCTGTATTTAAACAAGGTATCAAATCTGAACCAGGAAACTATAGAGGAATAACTCTTCTTAACAGTTTGAGTAAGCTCTTTACTGCAACCCTGAAACAAAGGTTAACAACATATATCAAAGAAAATGATATCATTATGAGAGAACAGATTGGCTTCATGCCAAATTTTAGCACATCTGACCACATCTTTGTTTTTAAACAACTTTTAACAAAGTACTTAAATAATGGTAAATATATTTTTTCATGCTTCATAGATTTTAAAAAGGCCTTTGACTCCATTTGGCATCTTGGCCTCTTCTATAAACTACAGAAATACAACATTTCCGGAAAATTCTACAATGTAATTAAAGCAATCTATCTTAATTCAATTAGCTGTGTTAAGCTAAAAAATAGATTAACTAACTCCTTTGCTGTGAAAAAGGGCATCAGACAGGGAGATGGCTTAAGTCCTCTACTCTTCAATATATTTGTTAATGAAATCACAAGTCACATTGAATCCTCCAATAATGATCCACCAACTCTTCTACACAAGCCGGTAGGCTGGTTGTCGATCCGCTCCGCTCAAAAACAAGCAACATGTTTTTTGGTTGTTTCCATGGTGACATAAACGTGAAGCTGACGTCGGTTTATAACTAATACGAAGTTCGCAAACACCATTCAGTCTTTAGAAGTCACTTAGTTTAGTACTAGGACCACAGTTACTCTCTCCCAGTAGAGTGACTGTGCTAGGACGTATTCTGCTGTTACATTTATTATTTCCAACCGTTTTGCGATAGCATTTTTTAGAATGAAGCGTTTCCCGTAAATGCTGGAAAGCGAAATAATGAAATAACGAAATGGTAAATATTTACCTAAATTGCAGTGTGTTGACCTTCATAACAATATACTTCATAATGCAAAACATTAGTCACGGTGAGTTATTTAAATATACGACTCCTAATCGAAAAATATGACCACAGTCCAGAATTGCAGACGGATATTAAGAAACCTAAGAGCATATCAGAAGCATTTACTCTAAAATATAAAAAAGAACTGCAGTCAAAAGTCAAGAATGCCAGCAAATAAAGGACTCTGTCCCACAACCCTTTGTGCGCGTTATTACGGACACGCGCAAAAAACTGTACCACGCTTGTCAAATCTGGGTCAAATATACAGTACGCTACTATCATGGATGTACTAAGTACATCTTAGTACATCCATGCTACTATCTTGCCACAGTGGAGTGTTCGGTGACCATTGAATTAGCCCGTGATTCATATTTTATGTGTATTAATTTATTCATCAATTTTCGTGACTGACAGTACTGCCCAAATTTTAGTCAAAAAAACGCAACTGGTGAAACGGGGCTCTTTGGCGACGACCGCATAGAGGTCAAAATACGCGTTCTATTTTTACGCATTAAATATGGCTCTTCCATTTCGCCCCCTCTGGAATGTTCTACTTTCACAGCCTAATTGCAGGTTTTTCAAAAAACGTCAAAAAAAACACAAGAATTAGTAGAAATGTTCCTGTTTTGGGCGGATTATTGATGGAGAATAATGTCTTTATTACAAAAATGCTGAAAAACCGTGAGTTGTTGCCTTAGTTATTTTTTTATTGGCGAAAAACTGCGAACTCGGCAAATTTGGTTGCACAACTTCCCTTTATCATATACACCCAGCGACACCGATAAAACTGGTAGGAGGTAATACATTTGGGGCGAAAGTATTCAAAAATCAGTTTTTGGATGTTGCAATGGCAATGGTGGGCCAGGATTGTTTTCCAATTAGTGACGGCACGACCTACCTGTGAAGTATGAACAAAACCGGCGGAGCCGAAACAATCACAGAGGAGTTAAAAGCCGTTGCTGGTGAAAAGTTACCCCCAACTGTAAAAATTGATTTTGCATGGAAACAGTAGAACAGAACAGATTTTCAAATTGGTTCACCTTTCTATAGTGTAGGCGTAACTTGCCTGCCAAGTATGAACAAAATCAGCCGAACCAAAAAAACACACAGAGGAGTTAAAAGCCGTTGCTGGTGAAAAGTTACCCCAACTTTGGGGGTCAAATTTCTCGGTAATGAAAAAAGATATCAAAAATTCAAATAGTAACTTTGTGCCCACACTCAAGCTGGGTAGAATGAGCTATGTCTGAAGTGTTTTATCCCAAATTTGTAGGAGGAGATAAATTTGGTGTCAAAAGTCAAGAATGCCAGCAAATAAAAGACTCCGTCCCAAATCTTTTGTGCGCGTTATTACGGACACGCGCAAAAAACTGTACCACGCTTGTCAAATCTGGGTCAAATATACAGTACACTACTATCTTGCCACAGATTGTTTAGTAGTGGAGTGTTCGGTGACCATTGAATTAGCCCCTGATTCATATTTTATGTGTATTAATTTATTCATCAATTTTCGTGACTGACAGTACTGCGATGGACGCGGGGCTCTTTGGCAACGACCACATAGAGGTCAAAATACGCGTTTTTACGCGTTAAATTTGGCTCTTCCGTTTCGCCCCCTCCGGAATGTTCTACTTTCGTAGCCTAATCGCAGGTTTTTCGAAAAACGTCGAAAAAACACAAGAATTAGTAGAAATGTTCCTGTTTTGGGCGGACTATTGATAGAGAATAATGTCTTTATTACAAAAATGCTGAAAAACCGTGAGTTGTTGCCTTAGTTATTTTTTTATTGGCGAAAAACTGCGAACTCGGCAAATTTGGTTGCACAACTTCCCTTTATCATATACACCCAGCGACACCGATGCCAGCTGACTGTGTACAAAACTGGTAGGAGGTAATACATTTGGGCGAAAATATTCAAAAATCAGTTTTTGGATGTTGCAATGGCAGTGGTGGGCCAGGATTTTTTTCCAATTAGTGACCGCACGAACAAAACGAGCGGAGCCGTTGCTGGTGAAAAGTTACCCCAACTTTGGGGTCAAATTTCTTGGTAATGAAAACAGATATCAAAAATTCAAATGGTAACTTTGTGCCCACACTCAAGCTGAGTAGAATGAGCTATGTCTGAAATGTTTTATCCCAAATTTGTAGGAGGAGATACATTTGGCGCGAAGCTATCCAAAAATCAGTTTTTTGGCTGTTGCTATGGCAACGGTGGGCCAAAATTTTTTTCCAGATTTTTCCTTATAACTAGGGTGGAGGTGTGACCTACCTGCCAAGTTTGAAAGAAATCGGCCAAGCCAAAAAAATCACAGAAGAAATCATACGTGAAAACACTGGAAATGTACACACACAGACACACACACACACACACACAAAACGACAAAAGTGATTATAAGGGCAATCCTTGCGGAGCGGATCGCCAACAAAAGTGATTATAAGGGCAATCCTAGCGGAGCGGATCGCCAATAATAACCTTTCCTGCCTGATGTATGCTGATGACCTGGTACTGATTTCACAATCTAAATTAGGCCTACAGAATGCCATGAACAGTGTGGAAACATACTGCAAAAAGTGGAATTTAAAAATTAACACAACAAAATCAAAAATTATGATATTCAACAAATCTGGCAGAGTTCTCAATAAATTCAAATTCACAATCTCTGGCCAGCAATTAGAAAATGTAGCCTCCTATACCTACCTTGGAATCAAATTTAATCTAACTGGGAAGCTCCACAGAGCCCAAGAGGACCTGAAAAATAGAGCTCTAAAAGCCTATTTCAAAATGAAACAAATTTTGTATTCCGACACTGCAGTTCCATTAAAAGTACATATAAAAATGTTTGATGCTGTGGTAAGACCAATACTGCTCTATTGCAGTGAAATATGGTCAACTGATTACAACAACCATGCAAAAGATTTCTTTAATTTGACAACACCTATGGAAAAATTGCATGTAAAATTCTGTAAATCTCTTTTAAGAGTAAACAGCAAAGCTACCAATCTTGCTTGTCTACTAGAACTAGGAAGATATCCATTAGCTATTACTAGTATAAAACAAAAAATTAAATATTGGTGTAAAATAAAACAAACAAAGAACAACACACTTCTTTCAGAAGCCTATAGACTTGGCATTTATTTAGATAATTTAAACATCTATAATTGGACATCTGGTATAAAGAATCTGTTGACTCATTTAAACATGAGTCACATTTGGGAAGAAAACCATTACAAGGATGAAAAGCTGCCTAAATCAGTCTCTGAAAAGCTTGCAGCCAACTTTCAAACATACTGTTTAGATTCAATGTATGATGATGATAAGGGAACAAAACATCAGAATAAACTCCGCACATACAGACATCTAAAAACAAAATTCACTTTTGAAAAATATTTAGAAACTGTGCAAAATCCCTTCCACAGGTCATCCATGTCCAAACTAAGAATTAGTGCTCATGTGTTAGGAATAGAAACTGGAAGACATAAAAACATTGACAGTTCAAAAAGAAAATGTCAGTTTTGTCAATTAAACGAAATAGAAAATGAAGAGCACTTCCTTCTTAAATGCGGTCTCTATAAAAAAGAAAGAAATGAGCTTCTCAAAAATTTGATGCTACCTCCCAAACTTCCTGACAAAGAAAAAAATAGTTGCAATACTAAACCATGGTAGTAAAAAATTAGCTCCTCAAATTGCTAAGTACATAGATGATTGTTTTAAAATCAGGGAGAACAACCTGAAAAAAGTACTACCAGCTGCCTCAAAATGAATAAAAAACATTTACTTTCATTTATTATATTTTATTAATACCTTTGTTTTATACTCTTTTAATCTCATTTATTTTTTTTTTCATTGCTATACCTTTATTGTATTCTTCAATCAAAGTCCCATAGAGGATACGATAACAATAAAGATGATTATTATTATTATTATTATTATTATTACAACTAGGGGAATTCACTCGCATTAAATTGCGTTCGCCGTGATAGGCAGAAATGTATTTCCACTAAAGTACATTGAAGATCATAAACACGGTTTTTACCTTCCATTACTAAATCTAATTGAGGTAGCAGGTATTCATGCTAAATTTCGAGCTTTTTTTCATTAAAAATGCAAAGGCGATAAGACTAGATTCTCAAGGACGCAGGTCGTTTGGATCGGCGATTTCTTTTGTTTCGAATTCGTTGTACGCCTAGAAACATAGCAACGTTGTTTTGGGGGAATATATAACATGTTCTGTTCCAATAAAGGATTTCATATGCATAACAATTCCTTACTAAAACATTTCCTGTACTCTCTAAAATTTTACAATGCCACTAGCCCAAGATGGACTTCCTGTTCAACACGTTGTTGAATAATATAATAATAATTGTTTATTGCATCTTTAGAAATATACATTTCTTTCAGTATATAGCAATAGGAATATTAATCAATACAGAAAAATAAAATAAAATATAACAAGTTAGTAAGAATTTTGAAAAGTAAATAAATTATAATAAGTTCTAATCACATATAACACGTTGTTGAATGTTCACGTCACTGTACGTAAAAACACATTCTCGAACTTGACAATTTTAAAGTTCAGACCATTAAGCAAATAGATGGAAATACCGGTTGCATAAATCATGAAGATTGATCATTTGATTGCTGACCGGGATAGCTGCATTTAGTGTTCTTTTCTATGCAATATTGAATGAATGAACTTTATTGTTCATGTGTAAAAAAAGAGTAGATTACATAGGGTGTTTGCAACAATAAAGAGTTTTTGTTAATAAGACAATATTTTGAAAATAACTTGAATGAATGAATGTACTTAAAATTCACAAATAAATAAATATGTATAAAAATAAATACACAAATAAATTATTAAAGAAATCTAATCTCTAATTTTGGTCGCAGCTAAAATCTCTTGTTGAACTAATTTATCTTGATGTGAAAGTAAATATGTGAAACAAGAAATGTTAATGTCAGCCGGGACTTTAATTTTATGTAACAGTTGAGATCTCTGCTGTTCATATTTTTGACAATCTAAAAGGAAATGGATCTCATCTTTAATGCAGTTATTACAAAATTGACAAAGTCTGTTATTTATTGGTACTTTTGGGATAGAATGTCTGCTTTTTTGAATAGCTAAACTATGATCGCTAACCCTGAATTTAGTGAACATTTTTCTATTTTCACCATTCAAATTAAGTAAATAAGGCTCCAAATTGTACTTTGTTTTAAATTTTGAATATGTTCTGAGTTTAGAATTTTCATTTGATATAGCAGTTCTCCACTTGTTCACATACCTGCTTTGTAAATTTGATTGTAAAATTTTACAAATTGTTGCTGTTTGTGTTTTTCTTTTCAGAAGAAAATTTAATGATGCTTTCTGTAATATGGTTTTAAGATTAATGAACCAACTATTTGATATAGATGACTTTTTCTGTTCATAGAATGCTTGTTTAGTTAGATTATCATCTGGTAATTCTACGATATGCAGCCAATATTTTATTATTTGTTTTTTGATGTCAATTAAAAGAGGATATTGCCCCAATTCTGCTCTTGCTGCTAGATTACATGAGGTCCTGTTAATCTGCAAGATATGCTTACAAAACTTCAAATGAATTTTTTCTATCGTGTTTTTTTCCCATTTGTTGTTGTTGATGAAACTTTCTCTTCATACCTCTGATCCATATAGAAGGATGGGTTTTATAAAAACGTTAAATAAATGTAAAGAAAGTTTAATATTTTTATTATCCCATAGTATTTTGTTCATAGCAAAAAGTGCTTTTCCAGCTTTCTCTGCTATATTGGCTGTTGCCTCATTGAAATTACCATTTGAACTGAAAATAATCCCTAAATAAATATACTGTTTATTACATTTAATGCAATGGTTGCCAATAGTAAAAAAGTATCTTTTTTGCAGTGGTGATTTATTGAAAATAACAATTTCGGTTTTAGATATGTTTATTTTAAGTTGCCAATTGGAGCAATATTGTTCAAGTTCATTCAAAGCTTGTTGAAGTCCATTTGATGTAGTGGAAATGAGAGCCATGTCATCTGCATATATTAATGAATTTACTGGTGTATTATTCAATGTTGGTGGTTCTGTGTTTGTTTTGTCAAGGCGGTCTTTAAAATCATTAATGAAAATATTAAATAATGTTGGACTAATTACACAGCCTTGTTTCACCCCTTTTGTAACATCAAAACTCTGGGTAATTAAATTTGATATTTTTATATGTGCTTTAGTATTAGAGTACATATTTTTAATGAGACGGTAAACCCTTCCATTGATATTATGTTTAAGAAGTTTGTAAAAAAGTCCCATTCTCCAAATTGAATCAAAAGCTTTTGCAAAATCAACAAAACATACAAAAAGTCTCTTTTTCTTACATAATTGTTTTGAAATTAGAGTTTTTAAGACAAAAATATGATCAATAGTACGATGGTTCTTTCTAAAACCAGCTTGGTTATTATAGTTATTAAGACGAGAATTTATTATGCTACAAAACAATTTACCAATACAACTAGATACAAATATTCCTCTGTAGTTTTGGGGATCATGTTTGTCACCTTTTTTATATAAATGTGTAATTATACTGGTATTCCAAATATTCGGAAATATTGAAGATTCATGAATTAAATTAAATAATTTAACTAGAGGTTCAATTAAGAAATTACAACTGTATTTCAAAAGTTCAATACATAAACCATCCAAGCCTGCTGCTTTTTTAGTTTTTTGTATTTTCAATGCATTAACAATGTCTTTTTGCGTAATTTCTGTATCTAATATATCATTGTGTGGTACACTGTTTTCAAATCTTAATAATTCATTTTTAACACTATCATGAAACGTATTTAAGTTCATGTTATCTGAATTCATATTATTATAGTAATCAAGCCATTCAGTGCCCGAGACATGGTTAATATTTTTCTTATCTTGATTAGACTCCTTCATAAGATTTAGAATATTCCACATCTCATTAGATTTATTCGCATGGAGATTGTTTAAAGTATTAATGTTTTTGGATTAATATTTTTTTTTTAAGTTTAATTTGTTTTTTATATTGTTTCTTTTTTGCATAATAAGTTGCCCTAAGATTATTGTCAAAAAGAAATCTATTAATCAATTTTGCAGTAGCTACAAGATCGTTTTTTGTTAATTTACAATCATTATCAAACCATTTATGATTTTTATTTCTAGTTTTGTCTGTATTTCTAAATGTTTGCTTCTTAAAGATTCCAGTGGCAGCATGGTTGATAATATCATTAAATGAAGAAGTGGCTTGGTTAATGTTCTCCTGTGTTTTACTGTAACTAGTCTTATTAAAGTTATTAATTAGAAACTGGGTATCAGTCGATTTAAGTTTCATGTGATAGTTGAAAACAGATAACTTATTCCATTTCCATTTTGAAGGAGGCAGGTTTAAATTGTTATTTCTGTCACTCTTTTGCTCCAAATAACCAACTTTGAGTAATGTGGATATTTGACAATGATCAGAGTATATAGTGAAATTATTAACATGAAAGTATTCAAATTCTGAAATAATATCATTGGAGGCAATAGCATAGTCTACTGTACTATTCCCATTCCAGTGATAACAAGAAAATTTTCCACATAAATCACCAGGTAATCTGCCATTTAAGATACAAATATTGCAACTTTTACAAATATCAATCAAATGTTTTCCAAAATTATTTTCCTTGTTATCCATATTACATCTATTTGTATCAGAATCTACAAAATAGTTTGAAGAAACTGGGATATGAATGGAAGTATCATGTTTGACATAATCAGGAAGAAGACCAGTTCGGGAATTAATATCACCCATAATTAGAACTGAACCATTAAAACTATAGCCAGTTATCATTTTTTCCAATTGATCAAAAAAAGACTTTGACTGATTAATTGAATTTTCTGGTGGATTATATATAAAACAAATATACAAATCTTTGTCAATATTAAAGAACTGTTTTTCTAATTTACACCAAATCATATCAGCACTGTTAGAATTAATAATTTTTATGCCTTTTTCTATTGATTTTTTGATGAGGATGGAAACCCCGCCTCTCTTATTATTCTTTCGTACAACTGAGTAATCATAGTAACCAGATAAATTTAACATATTCTTGTTCCCAGTAGTAAGCCATGTTTCTCCGAGACCTATGATGTCATGATGATTGATATTTTTGAGGAAATCTGTATCCTGAAGTTTATTTATAATACCCTGGACATTCCAGTAGGAAATAGAAATGGATTTTTGTTTACATTTGCGTGGGATCATGAATTTGTTAATTTAGTTACTATTTATTCAAAACAAATTATTGTACTGGGTAGAGTGATATGTTTCTGATATCTTTGCTCTTTCTCCACTGTAGTATTGAGGATATTTGTTATTTACAGAGCGGCGTATTCTATTTATTCCCAGTTTTGGACCAATAACATCTTTAATATTTCTGACTAATAGAGCTGTACCTCTATCATTAAGATGAACTTCATCAGATAGATGTCTGATAGAAATATTTCTATTGTGTATAAATACCAATTTAGTATTTCCATCACACATGCTTTGCAGTCTTGCGTTTATATTGTTATCTATGATATTAAAGTTTACTTTATTTCTTCGCGGTAGTATAGATGATACATATATCGTAGCCTCAGGGAATTTCGTTGACACAGATTCAGTTAGACGATTGTACTCTCTCATTATGGCATCTGGAGAAATATTACTATCAATGTCATTTGTGCCAACATGTAAGACAACATTTGTTGTATTTGAAGATTTGACTGACATAATATAGTCTGTAACTTGTGGAACGTTGCTGCCTCTAAGGGTCCTCACATGCGTATTTCTGTATACTCTAGATGGCTTTATATTTTGCAGAATCGAGTCACCGACAATAAGAGTTTCCATCTTCGAATGGGACTTTATCTTTGATGATCTCCACTAATTTGTGTTACTTGCTTGAGTGGTTATGGTGTTATTGACTTGATTTGACTCCTCATTATTAGTTTCATTTATTAGTGGAGTGAAGGGATTTGTTGAAACTAGTGGTGGTGCATTATGGTTGTTCCAAGATTGTTGTTTATTGTCCTCTCCTTCTTTTATTTTAGCTTCAAGATTCTCATTTTCTTTAGTTAATTCGTTTATCTTCGTTTCTGCTAATAATAGTTCCTCTTGTACTCTTTCTTTGTCTTTTTCTGATTTCTTGTGATGTACTTTATATTCACTAGACAGTTTAATTGCTTCATCAGTCTTGTTTTGGGTGTGCTGTATCATTTCTTTCATGTTTAGGATATTGGTGTCTAGCAGATTGATTTTATTCCCAAGTATTTTTATGTCTTCTTTTAATTCATTGGAGCTGTCGTGTGATTTCGACTGAGTAGATTTCTTGAACATATCTTGGGTTTTCTCTGACAATTGTGTAGTAGTTTGTTCATTTGCTTGTTTTGTTGGTTAAGATTTGATTCAACTGATTTCATCCTATCCATCAACTCCCTGGTATTGTGTTCATTTCGTATTATTCGACAGTATTTATCTTCAATTTGTTGAATTGTTTTGAACATGTTGGTCAGTGTGGTTGCCATTTCATTGGTATTCTGTAACGCATTATTTGATTTTATTGATATTGGAGTTGAGCGATTATTTGGACAGTTTCTTCTTGGGATTTTGGATGGAGTGTTTTCCTTTAGGGTGGATTTAGTGGATTTTCTTTGTTTAGGGGTTGAATTATTCAAACAGTTCTGTGATAATGTTGCTATTGGTTTACTGCTAATACCGGTAGTGGGTGAAGGATTTGTTTCTATATCTGGGATTATAGCCTCTACTGCGGAATTATCAGCTTGTGTATCTTCTAGTACATCCTTCATAGATGTCAATGCTGAGTCCAGGTTATGAATTAACCAATCTAGTTAATTCCCTTGAAACATTATGATGCCTGTTGTAAGGTATACATTGACATTGAGATGCTGCTGATTTTAAATTTTAAATTTGTACTGGCGATGGTCTTTGCAATCATTGATTGATTCAGGTTGCATATTTGATAACACCTCACTCCATGCATTTGAGAAAGAACCCACTGAACAACTAGATGAATTGAATTTCAGTCGTAATGGTGACTGTTTAGATTTGCCCCCATTTTACGATGATGTTCAGTTTATGTTTCTCCACAACATTACGAATCCATGCTTTGTTTAAGTCAAGTTCATCTGATATTGAATGTAACTCATCACTTTCATCAGAAAAAGTTGAATCAAAGTTTTCATACTGCAGCTTACCATTTGTGTCACTCATAAATTTACTTTTGACATCCCGTTTCGGTCTAAGAGTACCATCCGATTCATCCATCTTATTTTCAGTGAAAAAGTCACAGAATATAAAATCATATCGATGCTGTGGGCAGCAAAGGGTAACAGATTGTTTCGGTTCAACGGCTCTCAAGGCACGGGCAACTGACATTCCCTGACTTTTTTTTTGACTATTCTGCCATGTTCTGGGCTGTATATAACAGTCAGACAAGTAAGTGTTTTTGATTGTTTCCATGGTAGGACATGAACGTGAAGCTATAACGTGAGTTTATAACTAAATGGGTCCCGTATACGAAGTTCGCAAAAACCATTCAGTCTTTAGAAGTTTATTACTAGGACGTATTCTGCTGTTACATTTATTATTTCCAACCGTTTAGTATTTTCTAGAATGAAGGCAGCATTTACAGTTCATTCAAAGTTTAAAGTTGCGTTGGGATTACGTTGATGCAGTGTAACAATTTCGGCGCCAATGCGCAAGGTAGCCAAAATGAAAAAGCATGATCATTTGAACACTGCTATTACAAAACTGGTAGGAGGTAATAAATTTGGAGCGAAAGTATTCAAAAATAAGTTTTTGGCTGCAATGGCAGTGGTGGGCCAGGATTTTTTTCCCTATCAGTGACCTACCTGTCAAATATTCACTTTTGAGATTTTGATTTTTGGTATGTGTTGGTTCTTGGATAGTTCAGCTTCATCGTCCTGTACTTCATTTAGTAATTCGAACTTCCCAGATTGTGTAAAAACGGAGAATTGCCTTGCCTTGGCTTAATTGTTTGCCGAGGAACGGCCGCTTAGGTACGTGCTCTGTAACTCGCAGCACATGAACCTGAAAACGTTATGTAATCAAAATCACAAGAAGTTGACTATCCCTGATACGGTTATTGCTAAATCGCCAGCTGTGAACTTTATCAGGATTCCCATATGAAGTTGCACATCATTCTAGCAAGGAAAAATTATTGATAAATTTTATGCAGGTTATATAATGAAATAATTAATATTTCATTTTTGTAAGTGTATCATTAATTTTATTTATTAAAATATGTACACATTATAACTAATTGGGGTAGGAATTTCCAAGCCAATTTATAAAATTATAAACAAATATTTTTGTAAATAACACTGACCGTGAAATACCCCCTTGAGAAGTGTCACTGATGGAATATTTTATATTGCAATTTCTTTCAATTTTAATTAGTTGTATTGCAATGCATTAGTACATGTAATAATGTAAATATATATTTATATATATATATATACACTTTTCTTTATTTCATTGTTATGACTGAGTTATATATTTGTTACGTACTATAATTTATCTATATTGGAAAACGGTTATGGGGATTATTAATTTTAATAAACAATATTCAACTATCCTTTGCAACACCAATAAGATCATAATGATAATGTCATGTAAGCATGGGTTTTATTTTGGAACTCCTGCCAGAGCAACTGTACAAACCACAAAGGCAAATTAATAGCGAAAGTTGTTAAAAAAACATAAAACTTTAATTCTCAACAACGATGAAAGGACCAGTTACTGCGACAAAGCCCTATTCCCTGCAAGACCCACCCATTACGAAACCCACTTAACGCGAAATCCACTTACCGCGAAGCTACTAGTAATGTTAATAAAATAATAGTTCAAGGCAGAAAAGTGTGTTTGGGAGAGTTGTTACAATCAGATACTCTCACTATAACATCAACTAAGGTCGTTTGAATCGCCATCTTGATATAACATGAACAAATTTTGTATGCTCTTAATTCACAGTGATTTTCTGAGAAGAATATCAGGATCCGACCACACCAAATGATTCACTTATTTCTGAGATATAAATCAACGGTTCTTCAAAATTTTAGTTACGAATATTAAAAAATTAACTTTGAATAGTCGTTTTCTTTGAACAATACTCAACAACCATCTTGGTTCATGGGTGAAGTATCAAGTATCCACGGGTGCAAAACTAACGGTAAAATAATCGACTGAAATGAACTTTTTAATACTGCTTCTACACAAAATAATCTATATTGGGGAACATTTTAAATATTAAAGTACATAAATATGATGCCACTAGCTGTGCTCGTTATAGATATAGGAACAAATTTTTACTTTTTGTACTGTGTCACCATATAACGTCACCCTGCAATGAACAGTGCTGGCTGTGACAGTCTGTAGTGGAAATTATGGTTTGTTATGTCAATTAAATCAATATATCTTTTAAATTACACATGCCTCATCAGAAAGCTTTTACAAACACAAATACACATGCAACTCGGGATAATGTCAAAATAAGCTGTATATAATGACACAAGATTCACAAGTGCAGAACGGAAGACAATTTAAATCTAGGAAGACCCCAAGATGTATAAAGTCATTAGTTTCACTTCACAAGCATAACACGCACTGTTACCTGCGATCGGGGAATTGAACTAGATGACTGTCAGTGAGCTATTTTAAATTTGATGGTGACACAAAGCATGTGCATTTGTCCGATATAATGTCTGATGTAGGCGTGAAGTTTAAACTTGATAAGTCAAGGTATGTTGGAGATGTAGATCTGGGACAGAGATCTGGTTCCGGAATTGTGAAAATATTTTTTTTTATTTGTCTTTGGTATTTAAAAAATACAATTTTCTAAAAGATAAATATGTAACTGTGGTCTGGGAGAACCTTGCTGCTGTTTAATCAATTTTTCAGAGATTTTCTAATTTGTATTTCTTTCTATGTTGAATTTCAGTGTATTTTAATTTTAGTGTTTTAGTGTGTCTTATTTTATTTGTGTCTTTTGTATTCATTTGTTTACCTTACTAAACCCACAGATAGTTAAGTTGTGTAATAAAGTTATTATTATTATTATTAAAATGGCTGCCATTTGGCCATCTTGATTCAGATCATGAAACAAATGCCAATATGAAATAAGGTGTATATGTGAAATTTAAACTTGATGGGTCCAGGCATCAAGGCATGTTGCATTTATGGATCTGAAAATGCATCCTTAAAAAACAAATGATCATAAGTTGGTCATTTTGAACTCAATTAGAAAACAAGCAGTCTGTCTTCTGAGATAGCTCCGCTGTTAGCAATGCACATTTCAATTAAAGAACTGAAGAAATCACTAGAAAATGAACAATATGCATAGTATCAATGCAATGGGACTTGCTGTTTTCAACAAGGATTCAAAAATATCATTTTTCACCATAAATAATTGTGGTTTTTAACAAGAAGTCGAAAATATCACTTTTTACCAAAAATGACATAAATATTCACCAAAATTAGAGAACTGGCGATATCATTACAAAATGAACAAATTTGAGAGTGGTCCACATGTAATACCTATATATGTAATATCAAAGCAATTGGACTTGTGGTTTTTAACAAGAAGTCGAAAAGATCACTTTTTACCAAAAATGACAAAAATATTCACCAAAATTAGAGAATTAAAGATATCATTGCAAAATGAACAAATCTGAGAGAGGTCCACATGTAGTAGTACCTATATATGTAATATCAAAGCAATTGGACTTGCGGTTTTTAACAAGAAGTCGAAAATATCACTTTTTACCAAAAATATTCACCAAAATTAGAGAACTAAAGATATCATTACAAAATGAACAAATCTGAGAGAGATCTACATGTAGTACCTATTCATGTAATATCAAAGCAATTGGACTTGTGGTTTTTAACAAGAAGTCGAAAATATCACTTTTTACCAAAAATTACAAAAATATTCACCAAAATTAGAGAATTGAAGATATGATCATGAAATGAACAAATCTGAGAGAGGTCTACCCAAGGTACATATACACCAAGTATCAAATCATTCAAGCTTGTAGTTTTCAAGAAGAAGTCGAAAAAGTAAAACATTGACACGGACGACGACAGACAATCACTCATATGATAAGCTCCGCTCGACAAAGTCGACAGCGCAGCTAAAAAAGGTCCTCTAGTGTTTACGTTCCAAATTTAAAACAAATTAAAAACATGGCTGAGATCCAGTTCAGGAATAGTGAAAAAAATTTGATTTTGCATTTTTAGGCATAAAATAGCTTGCGCATGTGCATAATATATTATGGGTTGTCGGGGAGTTCATTATTGTTATTATTTTGTAGCGTTGTCAATACCAGTGGATTTGCTGCCTCTAAAAAGCGGAAAAATTTGGAGAAAAAATTACAGTGAACAGAATAGTTTCAAAGTCACTGGCCCGTGAATCTGAATAATTTAAAATGGCTTTCTGGAATTGTTTCCACAATCTCATAAGGCAAACTAAGAAAGAAACTAGTTTTAATCCATCAAATATTATTGTATTGAACTCATTGACATTGCGAGTGAATGAGTGACTGATGTGTGGTGTGGAGTAGCATTGCAGTAATCGCCCGAGCGAACGTCACACCGTGACTGGTACGCCGTATCGGTGTCCACCGCGGCTTGCACTACACTACGCTAGATCACCGCCGTGGTCCAGCTGGATCGACTGTGCGTATAGGGGTGCGTACCCGGGGTACATGTACATAGTTGCATCTTTACCCCATCCCACTAGTGTTTTCAAACAATCAAGGTAGATATTATTGGTAACTGTCCTTTCTGTGTAATAGTTAATTTAAATTACACGGGAGGGCGGGGTTACTTTGAAGCGTAGCGTAGCGGGCGAACGAACATGACCTGCTAGTGGATGCTAGTGGATTTTAGCCATCCTAGAAGGAGAACCAACAGTGATTTTAATCTCACTGTATAAAATAAACAGATACACACCTGAGAACACGGATACTTTCATTTATTTATACAAACTGTGCCAGGACTGTTACATTTACCGGGAGTCGACGCCGAAGAAATAAGAGTCACATCGGTCTTTCGTCGATCTCGTTTCGCAAATTTTGTAGTACAAAAACAGAACAAATTCATCTCTCTGTACTCGTAGACATACATTGTACCCCCCATTTCATTTATCGCATTTGCTTGTGAAACTCGGGTATTTCTCACACCAAGTCCACTGCGAGATATTTCGTTTTACGCACAATGGAGGACGTGGATAACCGGATTTGAGCTCCGGTGCGAATCTCCCAATTTCATAAAAATAATCGTATTCGAATCTCAGGCTAGCTAATTTGGCGTGGTGAGGAGCATACAGGCATTTATACCGCCTGGGGGAACGAACAACTAACTTATCAAATAAAAATAAATACAAATGTAAGTGTTAAACAAATAATTCATTCATAAGGATGCCGTAGCAATAACAGTTTCTGAACGTTACAAAATATGTGCCTCACAGAAAACATGCGGCAATGTCAATCCCACAAAAAGTCCACTCAGATCTCCAAGTTTAATCTTCGGCAACCGCCACACCAAACTGTTCAGTAAACATGTTCAGTACCTCGTCGCCTCTGCCTCGCAGGTTTGGCTGCAATATGATCCGCAAAGCGTTCTTGGTGTCTTCTGGGTTATTTTTCGGATCCGCAGGAAATCGAATGAATGCTTCTAACGGGTGTGCTACCTGCATGTATGCCAACTTGATGCTCTCCGAAACACGTTCGTGTTCACGGTTTCATAGCAATCCTGCTTTGAGCTTCTGCCATTTTGTCTGTGTTTTGCACCTTCTTCTTTTGCGCGCGGAGTGGGGTGACATCCTGGGATGCACCAATCACTGCAGCGCGTCTCAATGGGCGTCAATCATGAGGCCAAAACTTTTCCATGACGTCACAAATACGGGTTACCATAACAAATAACGCACGGGCCCGTCGTAACAAGAAATATAAAGAAAACTACTAGTACATAGATTTAAAGAAACAGTAAAATTAGCCTGGTTTCACTTGGATAAATTATCCTCGGTTAGCCTCACTTCAACAACACGATAAGGCGAACTAATCAGGAGGCCACCAGGACAGCAGCATCAGTCGTGGAATCTAGAATCTAGATGGAACGTTTCGACCGGACGCTCGTTAGCGTGAGAGCAGATGACGATGCCTTCAAAATATTGTCTGATTTCGATATTGAAATCCGCTGTTATCGGTTATTGACCGTTTTATTTGATGCTGATTTTGGTATTAAATACTTGTTATCTAACAATATTTCTTCTTTTTCAATAGTTTCTTTTTTATTCGTTTTCGAAATCAACATTGTATTCATATCCATGGGACAGGGCCTTGATGCTCAATAATGGGATACATTATCGCGAATAATCTGCTGCAATGATATCATAAAATCCACTGGTATTGATAATGCTATAATATAATGTCTGATAAAATGTCTTATGTATGTTTGAACTTTATCAATCCAAGCATGTGTGAGATACTGCTAAATATACGAATGAACACATCAATTCACAGGTGTACTAACAGATAATTTTGTCTAAACGGGGGCTAATAATGTAAGTAGTAAATAAGTAAATAATTTTAGGTATATCATTAAGTATTGCAATGTGACATCAGTATTATTGATTGATGTGGTGAGATATGGGGCAACATAGTGCTATGGTTACAACACTATGGACTAATTGACTGTTATTACCTGATCCATCGGTTTTCTGGTATTGACCAAAACACTGGCCATGTTAAAAACATCATATGCAGTATGATATCAAAAATATATACAAGTAAACACAATGCTGTCAGTATAAAAACTGCCAACGAGGTCCTGCAATAAAACAAACCATATACAAGACATCAGTTTGTCTGATGCAAAGCTATACTAACTGTAATAAATGTTATAGAATTAAACTAACGTAATACCAGTATATATGTTTAATTACAGTCTATTGAGAAACATTTTAACTATTGCGTTTTACACACATACTATATCAGTATCATGCCATTTCATTGATTGTCAGCCACACAGCAGGTTTGTATAATATACCAAGAAATGTGAACATTTATACAATGGTTTAAAAAAGGGAAAAAATAACACTTTATTGATGTAATATATTAATAATGATGTAGACAAATAATAAAGAATTACAATAATAGAATTACATACACACAATCGACTCAATCACTTATTGGATATAATGTTGTTACTCAATTTTCATCATTCTAACTAAGTTTAGTTTTCTCTAAATAACAACAGAAATAAATGTCACCTATATCAAATAACAAATTGCAATTTTAAAATTTACACACCACATGCTTGCATTTTGTACATTCAACCAAAATAATTCAATGCACTAAGATATGCCCTTGTTATAGCGCCCTCTTAAAATACAAACAATACCCAAAAAAATGCAAACATAAATTAAGTGATATTAATTTTAAGTAAATCAATAATAATACATTTTTGTGCAACCTCTGTGATAAACACAATATGCCAGCATTGCGGACAATTATATCTTACCCATTTACAGGGGGAGGCTCAGCAAATATTAAGCTGGTATGTATTATAATTGCTAGGATAACAACTCTTCGGAACCAGTTAGTATCTATTATATTAAAACAACTGAAACAAAGCAAACATTGTATCATTAACGCCCAAGAATAGACACAGAGACAGTTATTGGAGGAAAAAGTCGGGGGGGGGGGGGTATGACCTCACGTGCGAAAGCGTCTTAGCCGCCTATGTCATGATCTAGGTCGCCAGTGACCAAGATCATGACAATGACAGCGTGGTGCTCGAGTGAGGCAGCCACCTGTGGGGACTCGTGTGCGTAGGCGTCATTGAGGCCTCATCTCCCTTGGCGTTTCGGTCATATTCGACTCGCCTCGGGACAAGGGCGCCGTGTCAATGAATTATATTTTGGCAATGTATATATACAATGAATTATAATGTAGGTAATTCTTTTTTAAATATTAAATTTTTACAATCTTGCTTACAATTTTGCTTTGCTTGGTTTGAATATTGCTCTAGCTTTACCATATCGTCCCCGGCCTCTAATTGCATCATCGATATGAGCAGCTGCTAATTTTAATTCTCTGTTCTCGCCTTGCAAATCAGGAAACATCTGCGTTAAAGCGTCTGACTGCAAACAAACAAAAAGCAGACACCTGTCATATTATACAATTCTCTGTTTTTCCCAATCTAATCTGTCTGATGAAATAATCTCGGAATAGAAAAGCCATATGAATAACATTTAATAAAGTGCAGAGAATATAACTATTCTATGTTATCCTAAAGATAGCCTGAGAATAAGATATAGATCAAGAGAATCCATAATAAACAATTACATTAATTAATTAATGACCAAATATGGAAACGTTTCATATAAAATGCAAGACCATAAAATAAAAAGTATGATTATGAGTTGCCGTTTCCAACACATGCTAATTATATTATAATGACTTGCTATTGTTAATGACACAATATTTATGAGTACACAGATACCCCAGCAGTGTGTGCATTAAAAGTAATCACGCACATTTTAAAATCATTGAATCATCTGTGATGGAATGTTTCAATACTGATGTGTTGACATGAAACCATGGCAATATATAATATCAAGTGCATAAAATTCATCATCAGTCTGCTTTTATGGTCATGGTAAGTCATCTCATCTTTTCTAATATTTGTTTAACAACTTTTCTATATGTCCTATATTTGATGATTCATATTGTTTTTCTGTGAATTTTTTTTTCACAATTAATGTTTTAAACGTGTACAAATTATGGGGTAAAAAACGGAAACATATACCAAGTAAAACTATATATTTACACCGTTTTATCACTGTGGTTGTTTTTGTATGCCTAAAATTTCACATTGTTTACCCGAACACATACTAACATTAACCAATTCGTACAATCGTTCTCACAACTAACCATGGATTTCACCAACAGAAATAATGACAACATTAAATTGCAAACAAACAAGAGTACATGTATTAACGAAAATATTAATCCTAGTAGCTAAATTGTTCAAATACAAAGCACTGCATGGAGATACACCATTTTGAGACCATCCGACCTGAGAACCAGTCACAAATGGTATTAGCACACAGAACTGTGCTAAATTTAAAATATTTGCTCCATGTGTTACAATTCCTTGTAAATAAATGTATCCAGTTAAAAACTCTGTGGCAACACAATTCTGCTGTATTATGTCAAGCAGCCTGTCGTCTGATATTACCTCCATCTTTAATAATGCATATGAAATCAAGCAGTCAAGCATTTTCAAGAAAACAAAAATAATCACTAAAATGATTATAAATTGATAATAAATTGAGGAATTAATCAAGTCAATCAGACTGAAAGCCATCCAAGATACTTGCATATAAAATATTAACAAGCAGCCTCTCGAATGAGATAGCTCCACTGTTAACAGTGTACATTTCAATTAAAGAACTAAAGATATCATTAGAAAATGAACAAATCTAAGAGAGATCTACTTGAGGTACCATACTATGTATAGTATGACTATCAGAGCAATTGGACTTACTGTTTCAACAAGAAGTCAAAAATATCACTTTTTACCAAAAATAACAAAAATATTCATCAAAATTAGAGAATTAAAAATATCATTACAAAATGAACAAAATTGAGAGAGATCCACATGTAGTAACTATATATGTAATATCAAAGCAATCAGATTAAGGTTTTGAACAAAAAGTCGAAAATATCACTTTTTACCAAAAATGAAAAAAATATTCATCAAAATTAGAGAATTGAAGATATCATCACGAAATGAACAAAGAGGAATACCCCAAGAATATATGTTGCAATTATGAAAGCATTTGGTTTAATGGTTTGAAGAAAAAGGCAAAAAAGTTAACAACATACTACATACTCCAGACGATGGACAATCACTCATTTGATATGCTCCGCTCAACAACGTCAACAGTAAATCCTGTGCCATAGAAATAAGACATTCAAGCGTTCAAGTACACAGGGTGTGTTACCCACCTGATAATTTTGTAATATTTTGGCCAAAAATTATTCAAATATTTGATAAAAATCAAACAAATATAGAATAATATAGAAATCTTTCTGTATTCTCACATATAGAACATCATATTTGACTTGAAACTCACAGTAGCCTGTGAGTCATAGATATATGACATCATATTTGACTTGAAACTCACAGTAGCCTGTGAGTCATAGATATATGACATCATATTTGACTTGCAACTCACAGTAGTCTGTGAGTCATAGATATATGACATCATATTTGACTTGCAACTCACAGTAGTCTGTGAGTCATAGATATATGACATCATATTTGACTTGCAACTCACTGTAGCCTGTGAGTCATAGATATATGACATCATATTTGACTTGCAACTCACAGTAGTCTGTGAGTCATAGATATATGACATCATATTTGACTTGCAACTCACAGTAGTCTGTGAGTCATAGATATATGGCATCATATTTGAATTGCAACTCACTGTAGCCTGTGAGTCATAGATATATGGCATCATATTTGAATTGCAACTCACTGTTGCATGTGAGTCATAGATATATGACATCATATTTGAATTGCAACTCACTGTTGCCTGTGAGTCACAGATATATGACATCATATTTGACTTGCAACTCACTGTTGCCTGTGAGTCATAGATATATGACATCATATTTGACATAAACTCACAGTAGTCTGTGAGTCATAGATATATGACATCATATTTGACTTGCAACTCACTGTAGCCTGTGAGTCATAGATATATGACATCATATTTGACTTGCAACTCACTGTAGCCTGTGAGTCATAGATATATGACATCATATTTGACTTGCAACTCACTGTAGCCTGTGAGTCATAGATATATGACATCATATTTGACTTGCAACTCACTGTAGCCTGTGAGTCATAGATATAGTATAGTAGTATAGTATAGTATAGTATAGTATAGTATAGTATATTTTATTTGACACTAAATAATATATTTTGTTACATTATCTGTGGTCAAAAGACATTAAATATAATAAAACACAAGTACACACACGAGACAAAAGAAAATACATAAATAACTAAAGTCTAAGTAAAATTACTTATAGTAAAACAGTATGCTGTCAATAAATTTGCTAGCACTATTGGCAATGAACCCATCTCTCGAACTTAAAATTTCTGTAAACATTTGTTGTTTTGATAGTTTAAGGATACTTTCATTATAAATGATAACTACATTCAGAAATTCAGTACGAGCATTTGTTATTCCAGTATGGTTACAGTCTATATTTTATTTGGCACGAAATAATGCATTTAATTACATTATCTATGGTCAATAAACATATAACAACAAGTAACAAACATCAATAACAAATAAAACAATAAGTAAGCAAAGAAATATAAAATTTTACGGTAGTAGTACATGTAATAAGAAACAAAAGTAAAATTTAGATATTGTTAGACATTATAATTTGATGAACAAATTTTCCGAGACTGTTAACAATAAAACTATCATTTGAGGTAAATAATTTTTTAAGTAAGTTATCCTTGGGTAATTCTTGAATTTTTTCATCATGAACCGAAACCATATTTAAAAATTCTAAACGACTATTCTTAATTTCAATATTTTCACAGTCCATAAATGCATGAGTTTCACTGCCAACAGCCCCTAGATCACATAGTGTACAAATTCTTTCTTCTGGAAGTATTCCTTGATATCTCAACTTTTCGATTGGAAGTGAATGAGCTGAAATTCTAAACCTAGTTAAGCTGGTTCTATGTTTTATAATTTTCATAAGCTCCAGGTATGGCTCAAATTTGAATGCTAATTTTATTTTGTTGTATGTTCGTAATTTGTTATTTTCTGTTTTTTGTAGACTTTGCAACCAAATTTTTTCTACATACAATTGTATATGACATCATATTTGACTTGCAACTCACTGTAGCCTGTGAGTCATAGATATATGACACCATATTTGACTTGCAACTCACTGTAGCCTGTGAGTCATAGATATATGACATCATATTTGACTTGCAAATCACTGTAGCCTGTGAGTCATAGATATATGACATCATATTTGACTTGCAACTCACTGTAGCCTGTGAGTCATAGATATATGACATCATATTTGACTTGCAACTCACTGTAGCATGTGAGTCATAGATATATGACATCATATTTGACTTGCAACTCACTGTAGCCTGTGAGTCATAGATATATGACATCATATTTGACTTGCAACTCACTGTAGCCTGTGAGTCATAGATATATGACATAAATTAGTATAGTCATAGATATAAATTAGTATCGCTGAAATAATCAAGGCTATCAAGAAAACAAAAGTGAATAAATCATCAGGCCCAGATTCAATTCTCAATGAGATGTTCAAATGTTATAGTCCACTATTATTAGCTTGTATAAGCAAACTTTTCAACCATATTTTATCAAGTGGATGTTTTCCTGTACACTGGAGTACTAGTTATTTAGTACCAATTCATAAATCAGGCCATATTTGGGATGTAAATAACTACAGAGGAATTGCGCTTTCTAGCGCCACCTCAAAAATCTTTAATACAATTATTCATATCAGAATACAGCATTATTTTGACAAAAACAATTTCTTTCAAGATACTCAATTCGGTTTTAGAAAAAATCATCGAACTACAGACAATGTCTATATTCTGAAATCGTTAATTAATTAACAAATATACAAATAAAGTGGGCAAACAATATCTATATGTTTGCTTTGTGGATTTACGCAAAGCCTTCGATAGTGTTTGGAGAGAAGGACTTCTTTTTAAATTGGCTAATGCAGGAGTGACAGGAAAAATAATCCACTTGATAAAATCAATGTATAGTAGTACTAAATACGCCATCAAGACTAACCAAGGTTATTGTAAACCCTTCATGTCTTCTAGTGGTGTTAAACAAGGGTGCAATTTAAGTCCCCTGTTGTTTAATATCTATATCAATGACCTATCTGAAAGTCTAGTACAAACTGAACCTGTTAGGCTGCATGACATGTCATTTAACTGTCTACTCTTTGCGGATGACATTGTCATACTGTCAAATTCAGGTTCTGGGCTACAAGACAGTCTTAATCTCTTTAATGACTACTGCAAAAAGTGGAAACTGACTGTCAACATCAAAAAAACCAAAGTTATTATTTTCAACAAAAAGGGGAGAAAAATTAATGATATCTTTTTTCTAGGTGATAAACAAATAGAAGTAGTATCTTCATATACATACTTAGAGATCACCTTTCAGAATAGTGGCAATTTTACAGTCTAATAACCTTATAAAAAAAGCACAGCGAGCACTAGGGGTCCTAAAACAAACTCTGCTATTAAACAACATTATTGCCTCACCAATGAATGCAATTAAACTATTTCATAGTTCTGTTATGCCTATTCTACTATACGGCTCGGAAATTTGGACAGCTTTTAATTTTAAACCTAATATCACCCCTGAATTATTTATTCAGAAATTATTTAGTGATAGCTCAAAAATTGAATCAATCCACATCAAATTCTGCAAACAACTACTTGGTGTTCACAAAAGGGCAAGTAATATTGCTGTTAGAGCAGAGCTTGGTAGTTATCCCCTAATTACTGAAATTTGTACCCAAATGTACAAGTTTTGGTTAAGAGTAAAAAATAAAGAATGCAGTAATATAGTGCACTGTGCTTATCAGTCAGAGTGTACAATCAATAGTAATTCATGGGCAAACTTTGTTAGCAAACTACTTGAAATAACTCGATTAAATGAAACAGATCATAATGCTAACATTTTTAGAAACAATCTTAAAAGAATTTACTATGAAAAAATTTGGTTGCCAACTCTATCCAAAAAGGAACATAATAAACTACGTATTTACAATAAATACAAATCAGATTATGAATTTGAACCATATCTGAATAAAATTAATAATTTAAATCACAGAGTAAGTGTAACCAAATTTAGAATTTCAGCACATAAATTACCAATTGAAAAATTAAGATACCAAAAAATACCCTCAGAGCAAAGATTTTGCACACTGTGTTCTGATCAGTCTGTTGGTGATGAAATGCATGCTCTTTTTGACTGCAAACTGGATGAAATTGTAAAGACACGTAGCTGCTTTTGGAATACTCTATTATTATACAATGATAATATTTTAAAATTACCAAAAGAAGATATGTTTGTGCATATTATGGGAATAAAAGACAGTTTCATTGCCAATAGTCTAGGAAAGTTTATTAACATAATTTTACAATGTAATACCTAATAGTTCTTAGTGTTATCTGTTTTAACATTTTATTGTATTTCTTGTTATTGTGTTGTTGTTGTTGTTGTTGTTGTTGTTTTGTGTATGATTATTGACCATGGTTAATGTATTTCCAATTCATTAATTTGAGTCAAATAAAATATACTACATATGCCACAACTACCTCCAGGTCACCCTTGGGCAAGGTGTAGTACCTGTCAGCCTTGGGTGCCAACTTCCCACATAAAATGTTTGGTTGACGTCAGTAAGGGCATACGGTCATAAAAACCTTGCACCAACAGATCCGCATAGGTGGACAACTTTTATAGTAAAAGTTATCAATCACTTTCATTAATGTAATTTCGTTTTATTTATCCGTATATCAAAAATCACTATACTATACTATACTATATGACGACATATTTGAATTGCAACTCACTGTTGCATGTGAGTCATAGATATATGACATCATATTTGAATTGCAACTCACTGTTGCCTGTGAGTCACAGATATATGACATCATATTTGACTTGCAACTCACTGTAGTCTGTGAGTCATAGATATATGACATCATATTTGACTTGCAACTCACTGTTGCATGTGAGTCATAGATATATGACATCATATTTGAATTGCAACTCACTGTTGCATGTGAGTCATAGATATATGACATCATATTTGAATTGCAACTCACTGTTGCCTGTGAGTCACAGATATATGACATCATATTTGACTTGCAACTCACTGTAGTCTGTGAGTCATAGATATATGACATCATATTTGACTTGCAACTCACTGTTGCCTGTGAGTCATAGATATATGACATCATATTTGACATAAACTCACTGTAGCCTGTGAGTCATAGATATATGACATCATATTTGACTTCCAACTCACTGTAGCCTGTGAGTCACAGATATATGACATCATATTTGACTTGCAAATCACTGTAGCCTGTGAGTCATAGATATATGACATCATACTTGATTTGCAACTCACAGTAGTCTGTGAGTCATAGATATTTCCAGTTGTGTGGGTAAGACATTTTGTGTTATTATGAATAATAGAATTCAACAGTTTATTGACAAAAACAATATTTTACATTCCAATCATGCTGGCTTTCGAAAAGGTTTCCGCATCACTGATCATATTTTCACTCCAAAAACAATTGTACATAAGTATCTAAAGCAAAATGAAAGACTATACGCTTGTTTCATAGACTTCCAGAAAGCTTTCGATACTGTCTGGAGAAATGGTTTATTTTACAAACTTCTGAACAGTGGTATAGACGGGAAAATTTATAATATTATTAAATATATGTACTTATATAAATACAAAGGCCTGCATACGATTTGGAAACAAGACTTCTTCTGTTTTTGAGACAACTAAGGCAGTAAAACAAGGCTGTGTAATCAGCCCTATGTTTTTTAACATCTATATTAATGACTTATTACAGGATAGTTCAATAGACCATGTTTCACTAAATGACACTAAAATTAGCTCACTCTTCTATGCAGATGACTATTTATCAGACTATTGTTCTAATTGGAAACTTAGTGTCAATTTAACAAAAACAAAAATTGTTATTTTCAGAAAAAGAGGTTTAAAAACACATGATAAATTCCTATATCTTGGAAATCATATCAACTGTGTTAACTCCTATAATTACTTAGGTGTTACAATGCAGTCCAATGGGAAATTTACTGAAGCCAGACAAAACATGGCAGATAAAGCCAACAGAGCCTTATATGCAATGTTAAGACACATTCCATCTGAATGCAACTGTAAAACATTTATCTATCTGTTCAGAACATGTATTCTTCCAGTACTCATTTATGGTTCAGAAATTTGGGGAATTGAAGTTTTGGATGAAAACAAATGGGACAAAACTACAAGTGAAAAACTACATTTGAAATTCTGTAGAAATATTCTAGGCCTAAATAAATTTGGTGCAAATTTAGCTTGTAGGGCAGAGTTGGGCTGTTTCCCATTACTAATAGACACCAAGAAAAACCTTATCAAGTATTGGTTACGCATACAAGGGCTTCCAGATAAATGTCTTACAAAACAAGCATATTATGAACAAATGAAATTCAATTTACCATGGTGTTCATCGGTTCAGAATTTAGTTATTGACTCAAGAATTCAAACTAGTAAAACAGATTTGAATATGAAGAACATTGATAAGACTTTAAATAAAAGAAAACTATATTACATTTTGGAAACAGAATGTCAATCAAGAAAACACAAAACTAAGAACATATGCAAAATTCAAAAACACTTATAATTTTGAGTCATACTTAAATTGTCTTCCGAAAAAACATCAAGTCTGCATGTCACGCTTCCGAACAAGTAACCATTGCTTGGCTATTGAAAAAGGAAGGCACACACAGCCAAAAACTCCCATTGAAAAAAGAATTTGTAATTTGTGTTCCCAAAATAAAATAGAAGATGAAGTTCACTTCCTTTTAGAATGTGATCGGTACAAATATATTAGACATGAATTGCTCACAGAAATTACATTAACTAATGCAGGAGATAAATTGAGTAATTTTATATTTTTGATGAGCAACAAGGACTCCAAGGCAATTAAATGTATGGGGACCTATCTACTTAAAGCCATGGAGTACAGAAAACTTTAACGTATCTATTTATATTGTATTGTAATTGTGTTGTGTATGGATATATTTATTGCTTTTTAATACCAAAAGAAATATTGTAATTTCTAAGAATGCAATAAAACTTGATTATTATTATTATTATTAGATATATGACATCATATTTGACTTGCAACTCACAGCAGTCTGTGAGTCATAGATATATGACATCATATTTGATTCCTTTTTATCTAGTAGTGGAGTAAAACAAGGGTGTAATTTGAGTCCCCTTCTATTCAATGTCTTCATTAATGACTTATCGGATAGTGTTAATTCAAACATGTTAAGTCTAGGGAACTCAGATTTAAACAGTCTGCTTTTTGCTGATGACATAGTATTGTTGTCAGATTCAAGCAAAGGGCTTCAAAATAACCTAGACAAACTCAGTACGTATTGTGAGATGTGGAAATTAAATGTAAATATTAATAAGACAAAAATAATTATTTTTAATAAAAGGGGGAGAACTCTTGACAATGTTTTCTATTTTGGTGATCAGGAAATTCAAATAGTACCTTCATATACTTATCTGGGAATTACATTTCAAAGCAGTGGAAATTTCACAATAGCGATAGACTGCTTAGCTAAAAAATCATTGCGTGCATTGGGTGCACTTAGACAAACTTTAAATTTAGGGAATCACACTGTTTCCCCCCAAAATGCCATACATCTTTTTAAAAGTACAGTGTTACCAATTATCATGTATGGGTCAGAAGTATGGGGTGCTTTCACTTTTAAACTGTACAAAACAAAACAAAATAGTATTATTACTAATGAAGCATTCATTGAAAAATTGTTTAGTGACAAAACCCAATTTGAACAGCTTCACATCAAATTCTGTAAGCAGGTCTTGGTGTACATAAGAAAGCAAGCAATAATGCTGTCAGAGCAGAGTTGGGATGCTACTCTATTATTATTGAACTCTGCACACATATGCTGAAATTCTGGAAAAGACTTAAGAATTATAAATGTAATGAATTGGTGTGTTCTGCTTTCAACCAAGAAAAAAATAGTACCGGTAATACGTGGGCAGCATTTATTAATAAACTGCTTGAAATTACTGAAACTAGTGTAGCTGGGATTGATATTTCAAATTTTAAAACAAAGCTAAAACAATTGTATGTAGAAAAAATATGGTTGCAAAGTCTACAAAAAACAGAAAATAACAAATTACGAACATACAACAAAATAAAATTAGCATTCAAATTTGAGCCATACCTGGATCTTATGAAAAATATAAAACATCAAACCAGCTTAACTAGATTTAGAATTTCAGCTCATTCACTTCCAATTGAAAAGTTGAGATATCAAGGAATACTTCCAGAAGAAAGAATTTGTACACTATGTGATCTAGGGGCTGTTGGCAGTGAAACTCATGCATTTATGGACTGTGAAAATATTGAAATTAAGAATAGTCGTTTAGAATTTTTAAATATGGTTTCAGTTTATGATGAAAAAATTCAAGAATTATCCAAGGATAACTTACTTAAAAAATTATTTACCTCATATGATAGTTTCATTGTTAACAGTCTCGGAAAATTTGTTCATCAAATTATAATGTCTAACAATATCTAAATTTTATTTTTGTTTCTTATTACATGTACAACTACCGTAATATTTGATATTTCTTTGCTTACTTATTGTTTTATTTGTTATTGATGTTTGTTACTTGTTGTTGTATGTTTATTGACCATTGATAATGTAATTCAATGCATTATTTCGTGCCAAATAAAATATACTATGCTATATCTATACTACTATTTGACTTGCAACTCACAGTAGTCTGTGAGTCATAGATATATAACATGAAATGTTATTGTCAGCCGGGACTTTAATTTTATTTAACAGTTGAGATCTCTGCTGTTCATATTTTTGACAATCTAAAAGGAAATGGATCTCATCTTCAATGCAGTTATTACAAAATTTTGGGATAGAATGTCTGCTTTTTTGAATAGCTAAACTATGATCGCTAACCCTGAATTTAGTAAACATTTTTCTATTTTCACCATTCAAATTAAGTTAATAAGGCTCCAAATTGTACTTTGTTTTAAATTTTGAATATGTTCTGAGTTTAGAATTTTCATATGATACAGCACTTCTCCACTTGTTCACATACCTGCTTTGTAAATTTGATTGTAAAATTTTACAAATTGTTGCTGTTTGTGTTTTGAGGATTTTTCTTTTCAGAAGAAAATTTAATGATGCTTTCTGTAATATGGTTTTAAGATTAATGAACCAACTATTTGATAGAGATGACTTTTTCTGTTCATAGAATGCTTGTTTAGTTAGATTATCATCTGGTAATTCTACGATATGCAGCCAATATTTTATTATTTGTTTTTTGATGTCAAGTAAAAGAGGATATTGCCCCAATTCTGCTCTTGCTGCTAGATTACATCAGGTCCTGTTAATCTGCAAGATATGCTTACAAAACTTCAAATGAATTTTTTTCTATCGTGTTTTTTTGTCCCATTTGTTGTTGTTGATGAAACATTCTCTTCATACCTCTGATCCATATAGAAGGATGGGTTTTATAAAAACGTTAAATAAATGTAAAGAAAGTTTAATATTTTTATTATCCCATAGTGTTGCCTCATTGAAATTACCATTTGAACTGAAAATAATTCCTAAATAAATATACTGTTTATTACATTTAATGCAATGGTTGCCAATAGTAAAAAAGTATCTTTTTTGCAGTGGTGATTTATTGAAAATAACAATTTCAGTTTTAGATATGTTTATTTTAAGTTGCCAATTTGAGCAATATTGTTCAAGTTCATTCAAAGCTTGTTGAAGTCCATCTGATGTAGTGGAAATGAGAGCCATGTCATCTGCATATACTAATGAATTTACTGGTGAATTATTCAATGTTGGTGGTTCTGTGTTTGTTTTGTCAAGGTGATCTTTAAAATCATTAATGAAAATATTAAATAATGTTGGACTAATTACACAGCCTTGTTTCACCCCTTTTGTAACATCAAAACTCTGGGTAATTAAATTTGATATTTTTATATGTGCTTTAGTATTGGAGTACATATTTTTAATGAGACGGTAAACCCTTCCATTGATATTATGTTTAAGAAGTTTGTAAAAAAGTCCTATTCTCCAAATTGAATCAAAAGCTTTAGCAAAATCAACAAAACATACATAATTGTTTTAAATTAGAGTTTTTAAGACAAAAATATGATCAATAGTACGATGGTTCTTTCTAAAACCAGCTTGGTTATTATAGATTAGTTTGTTCTCTTCAATATAGTTATTAAGTCGAGAATTTATTATGCTACAAAACAGTTTACCAATACAACTAGATACAAATATTCCTCTGTAGTTTTGTTGGGGATCATGTTTGTCACCTTTATATATATAAAAATATGTCCTTGTTAATAGTAATACAAGTAATATACATACACTTAGTTGTTGGGATACCTTCATTGTCAGTGTATTCTGTAAATGCATTTATTTCCCATGGGCTCTAATCTCACTATTTTCACTAAAATCAAATCCATGTAAAAATACAATAGTACTCATATATATATATATATATATATATATATATATATATATATATATGACAGCTATATGGATTAATGACTGTCTGTTGGTCTATGATGACAACACACTGGTTTGAAACAAGCAACTTATTCCACTTATTATTTAGCATATTCAATGAGTTTCAAATTTATAAATTTTCCAGTGGAACAATGAGTACTATTGTATTTTTACATGGATTTGATTTTAGTGAAAATAGTGAGATTAGAGCCCATGGGAAATAAATGCATTTACAGAATACACTGACAATGAAGGTATCCCAACAACTAAGTGTATGTATATTACTTGTATTACTATTAACAAGGACATAGTGCATTGACCTCTTAAATTGAAAACCATGGTCACATGATATTAAATCAGCATTTGATGTATGGAAATTGAAAAGGGGATTATTTAGTAATTATTGTAGGAATGTTGTAAAAATATAAAAATACCATATTTTGAAGAGAACAAAAATAATCATCATAAATTACCTTTATTAAATGCTATAATTACTACATTTACACTAGCTATTGAAGAACTAATTGCTCTCAGTGGGAATCTCCGAGCTGTCAGCTATTATTTATTTCCAATTTACAATGCTCCTGGTAGTTCTTGTCTGATTTTATTTATGTTTATTTTATTTTCTGTATTTAGTTTTAGATTTGTGTTGCGGTTCAATCAGTATGTATAGTATTCATTGCTGTGAGAGCAAAAATGTGGTTTAAACATCACCATTGGTTTCACAAACCATCAGCAAAATGTATCAGCCTTAGTAGTAGTAAATATGACAGAGGTGTTATTTCTATAAATTTGTAATCAAGTATACAATTTATGAGCGCTTTTATTGAGATGCACTTTAATATAGTATGCATGTGCACTTCTGTGCTTATAATAGATCAATATGGTATGTGCGATCTTCTGGGGTGACGTCAACCTCATTCGCTGTAAATTCGGGTTACAAACCTTATAAAAAACTTGATTTGATATTAAAAAATATAAATCATTCTTATCTTTTACCAGTAAATGAAACAAATATTATCTCATTATCAAAATTAAAAACAATTGATGAGAAATTAAAAGAAGAGTTTACAACTGAGTGGTAAAATTAAATAAATAAAGACAACAAGTAAAAATCAAATTCTAAAAATAAACTAAGAACCTACAAACTTTTTAAAACTAAAATAGAACAAGAAAAGTACTTAACAATTATGAAAAACAGTGAACTTTGCAAATCCTTAACAAAATTTAGACTTGGCAAGTCCAGTGTTTCCTCTAAGCCTTATTTTCACTCAATTTTCTCGAATTCAATTGTAGTTTCTCAGTGAAATGTTGTCTTTTGAGAAACTTTCCATGCATTTTATATGCAGAAAAACAATTCAAGGGGAAAATGGGCAAATTTTCACAGTATTTTCAAGATTCAAAAAAATTAAAGGGAACAGCGTTGGCAACCACTGTCTGAAAAGTGAAACAGGTCAGCATACAGGATTGGATTTTAAAGACAATGACCATGTTAAAAATGAACAACATGTTGTCATAAATTGTCCTCATTACAATGAAATTAAAAATTGACATTGTAGCTAATAAATGTATACCAAATTTTGACAAATTTAGTAATGAAAATAAATTCATATCATTACTAAGTGATGAGAAAATGTCAATTCATTTAGCGCAATATTTAAAATCAAAGAAAGCTTAGAAAGAACTCCCATGTGCTGAGAGTATTGGAGACACACTAAATATAATTTGAAATTACTTAGCTGAAAACTAATTATGCAAATCAGAAAACTAACATGAACAGATTTGATTGTAAAACTAATGAGGTCTGCGCAATGTAACAAAAATTCTATGTACCAAGTTTAATTGAAATGTGATTAGAACCAAAAAATTATGAATTATTATGCTAATTAGGGAAATAATATGAACAGAGTTTTACCCCAAACTAATTAGGTTTGTACATTGTCCTAGAGCATTTTTGTACTAAGTTTCATTAAAATGGAAATTAGTACTTTAGATATCAGTGTGAAAGCTTAAAATTGGTTAATTATGCAAATTGGGTAATTAATATGTACAGATTTTAACCCACAATTATCCAGGTCTGTCTATTGTCCTACAGCATCCATGTATAAACATTCATTGATATGTGATGATTAGTACCTGGGATATCAGTGTGAAAGTTGAAAATTGGTTAATTGTGCAAATTAGGTGATTAATGTGCACAAATATTTACCAAAAACTAATTGGGTCTCTGCATAATTCTAGATTCATTGAAATGTGATGATTAGTACTTTAGATATCGGTAGAAAAGCTGAAAATTAATTATGCAAATTAGGTAATTAATATGCACAATTATTTACCCTGAAACTAATCAGGTCTCTGCATAGTCCTAAAGGATCTATGTACCAAGTTTCATTGAAATGCAATGATTAGTAATTGAGATACCCGTGGAAAAGCTGAAAATTAACTAATTATGCAAATTAGGTGATTAATATGCACAAATATTTATCCGAAACAATCAATCTCTGCATAGTCCTTGAGTATGTAAGTACCAAGTTTCATTGAAACGTAATGCTCACTACTTATATCAAAAGCTGAAAATTAATTAATTATGCAAATTAGGTAATTATATGTACTGATATTACCATAAAAACTATCAGGTCTGTGCAGTGTCATATGACATCTATGTACCAAGTTTCATTGAAATGTGATGATTACTACTTGAGATATCAGTGGAAAAAACGAAAATTGACTAATCATTATGCAAATTAGGTAATTAGTATCCACGGATTATTACCAAAAACTAATCAAAACCTAGCATTAGTTCAGAGCATCTATGTACCAAGTTTCATCAAAATCCAATGAGTTGTTGTTTAGATATCAGTGGAACAGTCATAGAACAGCTAAAAATTAGCTAATTATCATGCAAATTAGGTAATTAACGAGCATGGATGTTTACCAAAACCTAATCAAATCTGCGCATTCTATGCACCAAGTTTCATCAAAAACCGATGTATGGTTCTTGAGATAGCAGTGGAACAGTCGGACACACATACACACATACACACCCCCCCCCCCACACACACACACACACACACATACAGACACACTAACTGCAAAGACTCCCATTTTGTGCTTCGCACATGGGAGTCAAAAATGTTTTAATACAAACAGCAGCACCTACATAAACTAAGCCAGTAACACATTCCTTGTATACACATTTTTATCATTATTTTTAATGCTTTTTGTTTCTTCACTTTTCATGTAGTTATTTTAATTTTACTAGTATCTACTAGTATTTACACTAGTTTCATCCCCTCCAGGGGATGTTATGTGTTAATTAATAAATAAATAAAATAGAGGGACGGGGGTAGAATTACACTTACTCCATCAATACATGGTACCAATACCAATGCTGGCGTCAGTAATCCAAACTTTCCAAAATTCTCCATGGATGAACGTCTCTTGAATGGCATTTTGTATTCACTACTACAACCATCTTGAAGTTTATCTTCCTTGAAAACTTCAATCTTCGAATTCCCGCAAAATCCAATCTGTGAATCCCTTGTTTTCTTACCATCATCACGTGGGCCCTCAACTAAAATTGTTTCAGCGTCTTTCAAAGCTTTGCTATCTTCAGTCATTACTCCCTCTGGTTGATTCTGGCTTTCCACCAGTGTCATATGGTTTTTTTCTGACATGGAGATTTATGCGTCTTGGTTTATAGCATTACTGCACAAATAACGTCGTTCTATTTCGGAAGGTAAATGTTTATTAATGATGCTCTTGATTAACTCTTCTTCTACCATACCATGCTAAAAGCAAAAAGAAATTAATGAAATTAAGTTGGGTATGGGCTAAGGTTTTGAATATTTTTAATGTAAGTATACAAATAAATTATTTACAATAATTGTTACAACTATTATAATTTTTATTATAATTAATGAATTAATTTTAATTAGTTATAAATACATTTAAATAATAAATAATGCAAAGAAATTATTATAATGTCAATTACTAAAGTATGCTTTGAGATGCCATAATGGAGGAAGTATATTTCCCGCTTTTAGATTTGAATCAGGCGAGCTTATATATAACGTTCATTCACGTCAAATGCCTTTTTTAATTTGTCAATATTAGTTAGGGTAGATTGTTGATACAGTAACAATGTATGCATCAACAATAAAGTGACAACAATATTACAAATTACATGTTTTCGTTCATAGTATTGCATCTTATTTCGTGACAGATTAATCGCAAACACTGTTAGTTTCTTGTAATCCTATGGAAACACTTACATCGCCTATCAATGTGTGTATGAAATTAAAGGCGAAGGCGAATGCAATGGTCTCGATGCAGCCAGACTGAGTGATATGGACGAATCAGGAGTCTATACAATGCAGCAAGTGTTCACATAGACATTATATAATACAACATGTATTATACACGGAAATCAAACAACGTGATTTCAGGAGTGTTCAAGGCAATGTACATGTACTTCTAAGCTTGACAACGTGAAAGCATGTCATTGCGTTCATCTCACCGAGGCATTATATAAATGATTTCGATTTTTTTTACAAAATGCGATGTGACTAGTAGCAACTAGTAGTTTACAGTATTATGGTAAACATCTGAATACTAAAGTATGTATCATATGTAAACACCACTGTACTAGGGGCACTGATTGATTACAAAGTTGACCTCTTAGATTTGTTTGTTTTAATCAAGATGCAATATATTTCTGTACTGTGTAGGCTATCGAATATGGTAATGCACAGTAAAAAAAGTTGGTTATATGCTCTACAACCAGGGGCGATCTAGGATTCTGGAAAGGTGGGGGCGATAAGTTGACCGAAGGTCAAGTTCGCAAGCCGTTGGCGCGAAGCCCTGTTGGTTGTTAAAAATAGGGGGCTCGGCCCCCTCTAAATCCGCTCATGACAACGTATTTGATTACAATATGGTGTTGGTTAAATCATGGAAGGTACTAACTAACTCCGTTAGTACCTTCTATGGTGAAATGTACACTATAGCATGTACGTTTCAGTGCGAATATTGCCTCCAGTTAAACAATAACAAATATATTTTACAGAGCCTGAGACAGTCACTTAGTGAAGTAGATTATTTCAAATCTCGATACAAAGCAGTAGACATTAAACATATAATATGTCACTGTGATAACATCAATTACTATGGAAACCACGACAACACTCGAAACAATGTGAAATGATTATCAAAGAATTGAGTCGAAAATCATGCATAAACCACAGTACGTACACGTAAAGAATAAAATCTGCTTACCACAATGTGTGTTCTGTGACAACCTGTTCTCGACTACACGTTAGACATGCAAACAGTTAGCACACGCTCTGACACAAGTGAATAATTACACGACGTGGAAACAAACTCATTAAACCACGTAGGAAATGCAAGTTTGTCGACCTTTCTCTAGGTCAACCCAAACCACTGGGCAGTTAGACAATAACAATGTGTTGTCTGTTACTAATGTCTGAGCCACATACAAAACAACTCAGTTCCATTGTTCGACACAGCAAAGGACGCCAATATCTGCTGTGCTCACCTGAGATATGCACTCGCCAGTTCACTTTCTTCTTGTTCTCTGTAGCCATATACAAGAATATTCAAATTACTTGTAATGAAAGCGACAGTAAAGTGTGACTAGTTGCTGTTAGGTTACTCGTGCCATGTACTCACTAATATTTTACAAGATTGGTCAAAAAATACTCATATAATTCCTGAAACTGTACAGCAAATTGATAGCCAGATACTTTGGAATAATAAATTTTTAAAGATTGCTAACCATTCAGTGTATTTCCGGGGATTGGCAAACAAAAATATTAATAGGATTGGGGATTTAATTGACACCAATGGAAACTTTTACAATTGGGGTTTTTGGAATACTAAAGGTATTTCTCAAGTAGAATTTTTCCAAATTCAGGGCATAATAGATGCTATTCCAAGGGAATGGAAAAGTATAATTCATAGAAACAGACATACAAAGGTCGATTATGGTGAAGGGAATTATTGCAAGTTATTAATTCAACTACAAGTAAACAAATTTATAAATTGTTATGCAGAGATATTGTTGAGACTCCAACCATTGTCAGCCGATTTCAAGAACTGTATAGTGTATCCTCAGAAATGAGTAATGTGATATTTTCACTTCTATTTCAGACAACTATAGCTTCAGCCATGAGAGCTTTTCAGTTTCAAATTTTACATAGATACTTACCTGTTAATGCAAAATTATTTGAATGGAGCCTTGTAAATTCTCCTTTGTGTTCACTCTGCCAATTGTATAATGAAACAATTGAACATCTTTAGTTGACTGTCACCATGTTCAAAAATTATGGAATGCATTGCAGGCAGGGTGTAGTATTATTCAACAAATACAGTGTAATAAAGTAAATGTAATTTTAGGTATTTTAAATGATGACAATCTAATTTTGAACCATTTTATTTTACTGTTCAAAAAGTATATTTATAGCTGTAGAAGAAATGCTACAATCCCTTCTGCAAATGCGTTTAAATCACTAGTCCGTGAAAATAGAAAAATAGAGTTGGAAATAGCCCTATATAAAGGAAAGGAACAATATCACTATCGTGAATGGGAGCACCACCGTATACCAGATAGCGTTTGTCATGTACATTTTTTTTCCAGAGGGGATTTTGTCATCTGTTCTGTATCTTTTTCTTTATTGTGGAATTATTAACACAAAACAAATGTACTCACTAAACAAAATAACAACACACGAAATAAAGACGCAAGTGTTGCTTCATCTGGAGTTACACTATGACCACGGGGGGGGGGGGGGCTACTTGCATAGAAGTGTAATACGGGTATGTGCCGCCCGACTGGGTGTCATTTCACGTTATTTTGTTTAGAAGTGGGTTGTCATTTATCAATGTTTTGGTTTCGAAGTGTGTAGCATTTATTTACTTTTTCACCGGTCCTTATATTCAAAGCCAAATACCGGAAAAAGCTGAATAAAAAAAAAATGAATGCATCGTCCGGATGCGCTCACTGGTTGCGAAAGTTGTGATCTGTGTTTTTTTTCGCTGAAAAACACTTGTGTTTTGAAGTGGGTATATAAATAGAAAAAAATGGAAGCGAGTATGGTTTACGAGAGGTGGGCGCATACCCTTACCCACTTAACGTGGAAGTACCCCCCCCCCCGGGACTATGACCCAGCACTCAGAATTCTTAATTATTGAAAAATAGCCAAAGAAGTGACTTAGATAGTTCTGACAAAAGACTGGGATATTGCTGTGAGATAACTTTTAAGAAAAATAAACTGGTTTTAAAATGACGGACTGACGGACGGACATTTTAGACATCGTCGCTACCATGGTACAATGGCCGATGAACAAGCTTACCCACACCGGAATGCATATTTTGCAAGTTTTTGTTCATTCATTGTACCCATTCCAAATAATTACACTTTAGAAAATTTTGAAAAAAGGCACATCCAAGATAAAACTAAGAATAAGGTCGGCAAACAATTAGTCGATCTTTGTATTATAAATAATCTTTTAATAGCCAATGGTAGGAAGATAGGTGATTTAAATGGCAACTTTACCTTTACCAAGAACACAAAGCTTGTGGATAAATTGAAACCGCACTGTAAAAAATCATTTGGAACGTTGAGGCAAAGCAAAAGTACAACGTCATGTTAGAAAACTCAAAACAATGTTCAAAAACTACCTACCAATGATTTCAAAGACAGTGATGTCAATGAACCAACAGATCAGTTCAACACAATTTATCATTGATGCAGCGGATAACTGCCTTAAAAAGTAACCAATAAAAGAACAATAAATAATAAAAAATATAAATATTCAAAACAACAATGGTTTGATAAGTCGTGTTCTACAGTAAAATAGGAATTAATTGGTACCTCTAAGTTGCTAACAAAACAACCAACCAACTCGTATATGAAACACCAATATTATACTCTTAAAAAGCATTATACAAAACTAATAAAATATAAAAAAGAGAATATACAAACATGTTGGTGTTCAAACATGAATATATGGACAGCGTCAACCAAAATGAGTACTGGTCTGTACTGAAAAGCCTACGTAATCAAAAGACGAAAAGTCAAGACACAACAATATCAGGAAAAAAATGGATTGATCATTTTTCAAAACTTTATAATAAAACAAACAATAAAAATCATGAGTTACAAAATAATCTTATAGAAAAAGAAATGCAACAAATTGCTAACCAATATCTAAACTCAAATATCACATATGAAGAAATTCTTAGCACTGTTAGCAAACTAAAAAATAATAAGTCAGCTGCTGATGACAGCATTGCCAATGAAATGTTGAAAATCAAGAATAAGTTAATGATGAGATGTTTACAGAAACTTTTCAACTGTATTCTAGACAGTGGAAAATTTCCTGCAACCTGGAAATCTACAATTCTTGTCCACTACACAAATCAAGCGACAAATTAAATCTTGGTAATTATAAAGCTATTGCATTAACAAATTGTCTCTCAAAACTATTTACTGGCATAATGAATCGAAGATTGACCACATACTTGGAAGAAAATAAATTATTTACCGACATGCAGTTTGGCTTTAGGAAAGACAGGAGAAGGACAGACGCAATTTTCCTGTTAAAAACAGCAGTTAAAAAAACAATTTATAATAAAAATAAAAGCAGCAGTTCTGGAAAATGCTCATACACTTGTTTTGTTGGCTTTAGAAAAGCTTTCGACAGCATCTGGAGAGATGTGCTCTTTCTTAAGTTACAAAACATTGGTATTACGGGGAGTTTTTATGAAATAATAAAATCTATGTATAAGGATATTAAATATAAAGTTAAATTGTCAGAGGGTATAACTGATGGATTTCAGTCTACCTGTGGAGTTAAGCAAGGTTGCAATTTATCACCAACTTTATTTAACATTTTTCTGAATGATCTGCCAGAATTATTTGGGGATCAAATTGATAAACCAGTTCTAATGGGCGAGAAACCTTTAAATTGCATCCAATATGCAGATGACCTTGCATATATTTCAGAAACGGAAGACGGACTACAAAGCTGTCTGAACAAATTAAGTGACTATTGTATAAATTCTAATTTAGAAGTAAATGTAAAGAAAACTAAAGTTATGGTATTTAACTGCAGATTGATTAAAAACATGAATTTTAAAATCAACAACCAAGACATAGCAGCTGTTAGTGAGTTTTACTATTTAGGGGCAATATTTACTCCAAATGGAACATTTAAAACAAACTTATCTATGTTAAAAAAACAAATCAATAAAGGCTCTTTTCAGCATTAGACAAACAGTCTTAAACCACAAAATAATCTCACCAGCACTTAGTTTGAAAATTTTTGACCAGTTAATTTCACCTAATGAAACCACAACTGACAGTAACAGTTTAGAGCAAGTTTGCAGTCATTTCTACAGATTTATCCTAGGAGTGAGTAAAATGACGCCAATTAGTGGTTTGAAAGCAGATCTTGGTAAGTTACCAATAAAATTAAAAATTAATTTGGCTCAAATTAAATACTGGCATAGACTATATAGTCTGCCAGATAATCACATTTTAAAATCATCCCTGGTTGAAATGATAAAAATTTATTCAAACTGGGTAAGGAATATTAAAGTTACACTAGGACATGATCTAATTAAAATAAAAAATGACCACAATATGAAAAATTGGGATCAAATAATAAAAAAAAGGAAAACTCAGGCTATCTGAAAATTATATTCAAAGATTGAGAGAACAACTAAATTTCAGTGAAACCAATGAAAACTGAGAACATACAAATTATTCAAAGTAAGTTATGATAAGGAAATTATTATATACTATGGAAATAGAATTAGATAGGAGAACAAAGCCCGAAATAGAATTAGAAAATAGACACTGTAAAAAATGTAACACTGAAGCATTAGAAGATAAAAAAACATTTCCTGCTATTTTGTACTGGCTATATAGAACAGAGAAAAAAGCTGTTTGAGTGTGCAATAAATATTTACACAATGGATGTGAATTCCATATTTAAAAAGATTATGGAGAATAATATAGCCTTAGCAAAATATTTGAAGAGCACAATTTTTAAAACCATGGAAAGTAATTAATTTATTTTTTCTTTTATTTTACTAACATTTTTCTTATATTTTATCTCTTTTGAATTGTATTGTTATCGTGTTTCTTTGTATTTTATGTTCTTACCATACACAAACCCTCTGAAGGTTTTAAGCAGCGTAATAAAGTTATTATTATTATATTGTCTTTGTAAACTAACTTGCTAATTTTCATTTACACTACCATGGTTCTTATTAACCAAACACACCTACCACATACTAGAGCACGTTACGTCAGCGTCGGTCAGTCGTAGGTTGCACAATATTCTGCACAGCTTTCCTGTGTGGTGAAATTGTGCGTGTTCTTCTTCCAAGCGTCATGGAATAATTATTTCAGGAGGAATCGGGATCGTTCATCGCTGCATACAATAACTACAAGCACCAGATATATGCAGTTGTGCTTTTTAGTCTTTGTCAGGGAGACTCACCCACGGCAACCCGGAGTGCCACTCTCCTACGCCAGTCTGTACAATGAGTTAAATAAAGATGCACTATGAATTCTAGGTAATGATTACGTCTCTAAATATGAACGCACCAATCAGATTGTCATTATTTGTGCTACTCTATATTTTGCACCAATCACAACTCTAATAAGTGGACAATAACTTATGTTCATCAAAGTCAACACCGTGACTGTTATTTGTTTGTGAATATCGTATATATTATCGACACAACTTTACATTGCTGTCGCATAAGCTCAAAGGAATTAAAGATACTTCTGGTCTACCAATGTTACGTAATGACAAATGAAACACAAATGTTGATTTAGCTAATGATGGTCACATTATAATTTCACACCGATGTCACTTCAAGCAATGCAATTAACTATATGACGTCATCGTAATCATGTCCACAATCCCTATGATATACGAATGAAAATATATCATGATACAAAAGACGTGTACACCATGGCATTGACTCGCAGATAGGCAATGCTTCGATGTTTCTGTATTTTGTGTACTTTTTAAATCTAGCAATAATGGATAATAATTCTGGGCATTGTAAAATCTCATATTACTACATGTATTTTATTTTACGCAGATCAACGGGCATACCATTAACATATAATATGAGCAATATGATAAAATAACTGAGAGCGAAAAAGGTCAATATTTCATGAAATGTCAAGGAACTCAATTAGAACCGACATTAATAACGCGTACTTACCGTGGAACTGCCCACAATATACACATAGCATTCTGAAAGAAAATGGTCTGGATCATATTTACAACTCTCATCCACCAACAAATGGAATAATATCTTCTATAAAACTTGCGAAGCTAATCAATTTAGACTTTTTCAGAGCACAATAAAAAACACGAGGTCATTAAACCACTATACTTAAAAAAAACACAACTAAAGATAAAAGTATGTTAATAACTCGTTGATCATTTTGGCATCTCTATTCTTTTTGAGGCAAGGTTAAGAAGAACGTTTCATCATTTCACTATTAGCGCATTTCACCCAGGAAGCCCGAACTTTAGATTTTCCTTACGTTATGAACAATACTCTTGAGAGAGAAACATCAAATGTTAATCAGGAAATTCATTAGGGAAAGTTGGGCCACAAGGAAGGAAGTTTAATCGAATAGTTGTTCAAGTAGTGTTTGTTTTCAGTTTATTTCATTGCCTATTTTGATGTTCTTTTACTTGTATTTGGCTTGTAGGCATTTTCCGTTTCAAAGGCGAATAAATAATATTATTTATACATGGGAACATTTCTACTCACCTAATTATAAAGCTCACTAATTACTTACCCCATGGATGTACTAACATGATTACCCTTTATCTTGAATGCTCATGTTAGTGGCGTTGGCAGGGGGGGGGGGGTCTCGGGTGTGTGTGTGTGTGCACAGGGGGGGGGGGGCTGTCGCCGCCTCGAAAATATCTTTATCATTAATACAACATAGAGTATGCATCAGCTTACAAGTAACAACAAATAAAAGTTTTTTTTTCCCCAGCAACACCTTTCATGCATTTCTCACGATGTCTAGCTTCCATTTCTTAAAATCTACATAAAGATTTCAAATTGACCCCTAAATGTATTCATAACTTTCTGCAACGATATTGTAACAATGTAGTAAATCTCTCGAAAACACAATCTTCATAGATGCACGGTTACATATCGAAGATTTCAACGGCCGTCATGACACATAGAAGAGCTTCGTCGCGACAGAGCGCGATTTATAGAAAACGTATTTGAGGGCGTTTGTTTGTCGCAAACCGTGAGTTGTGCCGGTAATACGCAACCACTCTCCAGGGGGAGGTTATTGCAAGAGCCTTTAATAAGTATGGCTGATAAACGGTGTCGTGATTCTATGTGGCGGGCGAGTTCGAAAACATTCCTATTCCGTTGATATTACGGTTTACGTGTTGTGTATTACAGGTTATCTAATCCATGCAATAGTGATTAGTTGGTTGCTGATGAACTCGCGGTAAGTACAGTGTCTCCAACAACCGTTTAATAGTTGTGTTTATAACAACCCAGGACCCATGGTAAAATATGGTCTGCTGTACTACGTACGTTATGTTTGTATGTGAGGCGCGGTCTCGTCTGTAGTGAGCCAAACGACCATATATGTATTATTGTTATTCATGGCCAGAGTTCCGTTGACACTCTCTGAGTATATTGTATACATTGCTATTGTAGTATTGTATAGCATGGTTGACCATCCTAATGTGTCGGTGTGAGTACATAGACAAATGGGATCGGTATTTTACGTAACAAGTCAGAATCTACTGTTGTGTTTTCAACAATTGATTCATTTATCTAGGCCAAGCTTTCACAATACAATTTTGATTAATAGTTAAAAGTTAATAAATTATTTCTTCACAAAGATAGTGTATGACTGTAAAAATGATGTATTTGTTTTTCATTAAAATTAAATTTAATATGCCCTGGTAGTTCTAATCCTGTTTTTATTTTGTAGTGCCAATGTGTACTTCTGTGACTTGCATTCTTCCTGTATTTTTGTCCTTCACAAAGACAAATTGAAAGCTCTTGGATAGTAGGTGCAACTTTGCGTAATGAAATTCTAATACAAAGATGTAGCTCTTTTGCGTACCTTAGAACTCATTCAACTGTAATACAGAATATGATTGAAAAGTATTATAGCAATTATTTGCTGGCTTTTGTGCATTGAGTTTTGAGCAGAAAATAACAAATATAGATTTAAATATTTAAATAAAAATATTATGTAATTTTGTGTATTGAATGAAGCATTTGCGCAAAATATCATCTTTTAATTAATTACTCTATACCAGATTCCCGTTTAGCCTGGAGTTGGTCATACGAAGCTGACTTCTAATGTAAAGGCACTGCAAGCAAACTCTTTATATATGTTTAGTAATAAATATGAATGTTTTCTTTAGAAGCTTGATATTTCTTAGTAATGTATTGCCTCTCTTCCTGCACAAGATTTCATTCAAAAACTGAACCATACCAGAATGTCTTAACTGCTCAAGTAAATCAAATTGCTTGTTAATATTTAATATTGCAGATTATTGTCACTTGAAGAAATTTTTATCTTAAATGAAGGTCTTCTTTTTTTAAGGCTCCAATGATCTCGTTAAAATGGATCAAGAGGAGACAGTTGCCATAGTTACTAAGCAGATTGTCACCAAGGAAACTACATAAGTGAAATATGATGGTAGGAAGGAACTGAATTTACACTGTGTGATTAAAACTAGTTTTCATCATGGCAGATGAGGATAGAGAAACTGCTTTGGAACCATTACACAGCACAGATGAAAACCAAACGCAACATTCACATAGGAGTCCAGTATGCAACCGAATATGCATGTGTACCCTAGATGGGGTAGCACTTTTTTGTATAATTACTACGGCTGTAATTTTCTTCTGGAGAGGCACTTGGTATATTATGGATAACATTGTCAATCCTCGGAACTATGAAGCCAGTGGCTGGCTCTCCTTTGTTTTGGGCTTCCTTATCATTATCGTCATGCACATGTGGCAAACTACTTTCAAACGAATTGTTGGCAAAAGTAATCGTGTATTGTGGAATATCGCTAGTCGGGTACATACATACATTTTGGCGTTTGGATGCGTTAACCAGTGGCGGGGTGTTTGGCATGTCTGGGATAACTATACTGGTGATGGTTTGAATAGTGGATTGATATCAACGTTTACAGCATTAGCAATTCTATGGGCATCTAGAAGCAGCAGAAATATCTTGCGACCACCAAACAGCTTGCTTTTTGACTGCAATCATAAGTTTACTATATTGACAAGGTTTCGAGTTGAAATTTCATCAGATATCTATTTATACTTATTAGACTTGATCTTCACAGTGATTGTTCTTGGCAGTGCAGTGGTGTCTTATTGGAGAGGCATGTGGACTTGTATCGATAATGTACTTTTCCCAGCTGATACAGAATTCTCAGGATGGGCATCTTTAGGTATCGGATATGGGATAGTTTTTACCAGCTATTTACTTCAATTCATTGCTGCAGAAATATCTTGCAGACTTGGAAAATATTCACGCATAGCCTTTGAAGATTTTTTTCTTTCCATTGTGGCCTTTGGAATTTTAAATATCTGGAGAGGGGTGTGGTACCTTAGTGATGTTTATATTATATCTGATAAAGTGTGGGCCAGTGGATGGACTACTCATTGTATAGGTAAGTTTATATCAACATACATTTGTTATATATTCATGCTGAAATTCAATTACAAAACTGATATATTTCCTGTGGTCATCAACCAACGTCATTTATTGACTTGTAAGATTAATGATTAAATTAAATTTATTTATGTTTACTTTTGACAACTGGTATTTATTTACAAGAATTTATGTTTTATTTTAATTATTGTTCTGATATTATCTATTTGAGTTGATTAGATATTTGTAGGGATTTCACAGTCAGACAAAAACAAATGTCAGCAAATAAAATAATTCAAATATAAATGAATAAAAAATAATAGTAATGATAAATAAGATAAAATAAAATAAGGAAAAGCTCAAGACATTTTATTTCAATGCGAATGAAGCCAACCACAATATAGAATGCCATATACAAACTACAAAGAATCCATGCTGATGATAAATAGATGCAGTTTTCAAAAAGAGCTTTGCCAACTAACCAAAGGAACTGTAGATTGGAGCATTATTTGCAGCTGGTTTTCAGTCTCATTACAATCATTACATTTTTTGTTGAGACACTATTAGCGGTGAATGTATCCATCAGTGAAATGGAAAATACATGTACCTTTTGTACATGGTATATCATTATGGTTCATTGTAAGTGAACAGTTGACATTCAACGTACCTCTTAATGACTATTGCATGTGTATGTCTAACATAGTGATAGGAGTATTTGTTCACATTATGTCAACTCTGTTTGAGGGGACATTGATATGTAGACACAAGTGTTCATATAGACATACTTACATTCATTCCTGCTTTGTTCATTGTTCAAAGCTTGTAATGTGACCAATTATACAGTTATATCAGTCAATGGATTTATTTCTAGTTTCAATTTACACTTGAATTCAAACTCAGTATTACTTATTGTTTTAACTTATTGAAATTAATTACAGAAGTTTTCTGCAAATTTAAAGTGCCTTTGAAATGGCTGCTATTTTCATGCCTAAAATTATCAATTGGTACATAAATATTATTAATTTTTATGTTTCTAAGCATGAATTATTTTTTTAAGTGAAAAAATGTGTTTTAGACTCAGTCTATGACAACTTTATTTTTGTGTATTTTAAAACGAGGCTCCTCATTAGCTTCTCATTTGCATACATAAATTCCCCTTGTGACGTCAGAAGGGGAAGTCGCATGGCAGCTTGCATTGCCGATACGTGTAAATAAGGCAAATTTCTTGTGCAGTTTTCTCGTCTTTGACTATATTGTCACTTATGTACTTGTTCGTCGAGGAAGAATGGACCATAATGAACACATAGTATCAATTGTTGTTGCATGAGGTTGAGTTAGATGAGAAATTTGTCCGTTCTGGTGTAGCTGGTCACCGTGATCGTCACCGACACCGGTGCACGTTTGTACACTGTTGCTGGACAAAATAGAATTTGACGTCGGAATTATCTCGTTATTTAGCAAGTTACTAGGCACGTCACTACACTGTTTTATTTCATCGATCGTCTGAGTAAAACTTTCAATTTTGACATTCTAAACATTGGACTATAGTGATCACTATAAAATAATTAAAATAACGACAAATCACAGTTACTAAATAAATTACAGCCGCGTGGAAATAAATTGACATTTTGTTGAAATAGGTGAACGCGTCGGGTCACGACGAGGGCAAGTGCGTTAAAAGTGGCGTTTAATTGGATAACAAAAATAATCGAGATCGACACACATACAGATAAATTCAGAGTGGATTCGAGTTAGCGTGATCCATGGCGTGATTATCATAATTATAACATCGTATTAAAACTTTATTTGGTGAAATACATTGACCAAGCCCGGATTCTTATTTCATAAATTATTACGCAGATCAAGCTGCAAGCATGGAGGTAAAAAAGAACAGAGGTGTGAATTCGTCATTCAACACCAATCACCAAACAATTCAGAAACTTTTAGCCTTCGAAAATGAAAACAGTTAGCAGTGTGTAAGGGCTGTGTAATTTCCTGTTTGTCCGACGTATCGTTTTCGTGTCACTGTCAAAATTATTGCTACCTTTTACTTAACAGGGACTAAATGGTTTCTATGAAACGTTAACCAGGATCGCAAAAAAAGTCAACTGATCATGGGCTGGTCCGGAATCTATTTCTTTCAAAAGTGTTGCGCCAGGTTTACGTTGTCGGCGTTTATCTTTAAACCTAGTCGTTTTTTTTTATGGATGAGGACAGTTTTTCCCCAAAAAATGAATCTAAGGTTAAGTGATGTCGCACCTTCGGATCGATTAGAAATGTGTGAATACTTATACTACGACTATACGTTTCACTGCAACTGCCCACAGCACAACATCTAAAAACTCTCTCTCTCAAAAAAAAAAAATAAAATAGACAAAAAAAAAAGAAAAAACGCCGACCGAAAAATGTATATCATTTAAAAGTATACTGAACGACCAGTGTTATTACGGCTAAGGGGTATGACTTCCTCTCACATTTTGTCATTTGGTGGCGCACTTTCGGCGAGAGTCGGAAATCCGGAAACAGTCGACCGTTTCACGATAGGTGGGCGTGGCTACAACACGAGAAATATCCCAAATTTACTTGGATACGAGTTATCATTTTCAGCAAAAAAATCAATAACTACCCTTTTCAGTGGGACACAGATCTAAAATGGGAAACGTGAGGGTGGGCATTGCACAGGCACTTTAAGTTTCACATTCTCTCCTTCCACATCTACCATATATTCCTGTGGCTTTATAAATCATAAAATCATTTCTACATGTTTTGTGCATAAACTAAACAGATGTTTATTCCAGCGAAGATACAATATAAAGTTAACTTGTCCAACAAATCAATGTATAAATACTGTAAATCAGATTTAAAAAAAAGCAGCAGTCTATCAGCTTTTGTGTATACTGACCATTTCAACCATGACCAGGATGAATACGAATTAGCAGAAATAGAATAAGGTACGAACAATTAACCAGTCCCAAAAAAAAAACAAAAAAAAACAACATTGATAGGATATATTGTATTATGAGTGGAATACATTGCTGCCGATATATATGATATATATAGTGCTTTTTGATTAAATGGGGTCAAATTCTTAACATGTGGGAAGGCCAAAAGAATTTCTGTGCTGAATGATTGTCATTGATGAATATTTATGAAAAGGCAGTGCAGTGCTGAATAGTGTTGTTTTTACTGATCATAACATTTTTTGCCTCTATAGTTGTACAACAATTGTACACTAGAACATTTCAACCAAACTTGGTGAGAACATACCACATATATAGTGGGTAACTAGTATTTTCTTTTTTAGAATTCATGTGTAATTTTTAGTACCGAGTATTGTTTATTTTACTTCCAATTCATTGCTTGGCTAATGTTATAATTACTGATGAGTGTCTGGCCCACAGGCCTATTTTTTTGGATGATTTTTGGATGATTTTGAGTCAATAAACCCACTTGCTTTGAACACATTTACATGTTTGATTGAACAACACAGGCTGATTTCAGGTATGAGTCTTGCACATTGCTTTTACTGTTTGATTTTATATTTTGCCTTGCCTGTTATTTGCACATCCTGTGTATGATTTGAGATATATAAAGTCAGTGTTGATACATTATGAGACATGGGTGTACTCTAATGCCTATAATTAGCACAGATGATGACTTCAAAGCAATTTATAAAATATCCCTAGCTTGTCTGTCAGTCTGTGTATAGGAATTGGTTAAAAGCATTTGTTAAAAGTCAAGAGGTGTGCAGATAACAACAGTTAAGTGGAAATCTACAGTATAAAAGAGTTTGTCTGAGTCACTAACTTCATTGACAAGTACTGTGATTAGCATGAAGATATCTTGTATCACATATAATTGTATATCTATGTGTTTGCAGGGAATCATATCCACTGCATAGACACACAGTATGTGGTTGGGGGGGAGTCTATGGTGGATATGAACTATGTGATAGTAATTATCTTTATTGCGTTCGTATCCCTATTAGGATTTTGACTAAAATGCAATACAGATGTGAATAAAGACAAACAAACAATTAAATTGTAAATAAAAAAGCACACAGAAAAATAAAAAAAAAATAAAAAATAAAAAAATATAAATAAAATAAAAAAACAACTAGCAAATAAAAGTAGAAAAAAAAATAATGGTAAAGTAAATTGAATTGTTTTCCACATTTGTGTTGGTGAATGTTTAGATTACTATTGCATGTACATGACCTTATCTTGAGATAGCTGACTATAATGTTTTCAGTTTTTCCTCTCTTGTTTTGAAACCTCTATGTATTTTGCTATTTGTATTATTGTTTTCGCATCTTTATTATTTAAAATATATTTTAATTTTTCTTTATTGTTTGCTAAGTGTTGGGGTGATAACAGCTGATAAAGTATTTTCTTTCTTCCGCGTAGAGATCACATGTTAAAAGAAAATGTTCTTCGTTCTCTATGGCGTTATTTTCACAACATAGACATTTTCTTTCAGATATATCTGTGTTGTTATATCTCCCAGTCTCTATTTGTACCCCCCGGTAGTCTGTGAGCACTAATCCTCAATTTTGTCATTGATGACCTGTGATGAGTATTTTTGACTACGTGTAAGTAGTTTTCAAAACCAAAGTCTGTTTTCAGTTCCCTGTAAGTGCGCAATTTATTTTTGTGATTTTTCCCTTTGTTATCATTGTCTAAAATCTGTTTAAAATTTGTTTCAAACTTTGTTTTTAGTTTTTCTGATATTATTTTATCTATATTTACATTGTTCGCATTTTGCTTTTTTTCTTCCTGCCACAAATGGTCTATATCTAGATCTTTAAGTATAAGTTTTAACCCGGAAACGCAGTTATAGATGCCAGTCTAGTTCTAAGCCAAGACTGTATGCTTCAATATACCAGAGAATTTTCAGGCATTTTTTTTATTCGAGACCAGTATTTGATCATCTGTTTTATCCCTGTTGTAATTAATGGATACCTTCCTAATTCTAAAAGACATGCCACATTAGTCGCTTTGCTGTTAACTTTGAGTAGGTATTTGCAGTATTTCATGTGCAATTGTTCCATTGGTGACATGATATTCATATACATCTTTTGGTGTTTAATTATACTATCTGACCAGATTTCTGCACAGTATAAAAGTATTGGTTTTATCATGGTATCAAACATTTTAAGATATGTTTTTATTGGTATATATGTATCTGAGAATAATAACTGTTTTACCTATGTGAATAGGTATGTTCGGAGAACCCTTTGCCTAAATTCACTACGTTCAATTACCCACCATAGACTCCGGTCAGTCAAAATGACTATTAGGCCGATATGTGGTGGGTTTTCCGAGCAAACAGAAAATGATGAAAGTCTTTTCTCAGTCCGAGATGATACACTCTACACCACTCATCACCTAGCTAGGAGATCTAATCATATCCTATTAGTGAGAACCCTGTTGGCATTCATTTATGGTATAAGCAGCTTATGCGCTTACGTAATTGACAGATGTATGTCTATGCTCCAAATATAACCACATTTGCATGCAGCAGTTGGTGTAGTTCGCAGTAAACACTTTTGTTAATTTTTCCACATAAACAGTTTACGCTGGTGTATTAATGGTGGATTTTATACCTGTGTAAACTGCAGTTGTCTAAGTTCACACTGGAACCGAACATCTAAGCAAAAGTATGGAAGTGAATTTATCACCACACACTACATTGTATCATGGATGCTTCTTAGTACATCCATGATTGTATATATTTACACCACTTCCCAAAATACACAATTTTGACAACAAATACCATTTGGTTGAGGTATTAACATCAAAATTAAATATAAATAAACATTAAAACTATTAAAACATGCGCATATCTCGTTTCTTGAATGCATAAGAGATTAATCAATGTATTGAAATGGGTACTGCTTATGAGGTTTGTAAATTTGGCTGTGTTTTCTAGGAGTGATGCATTTGTGTGGACATATAAATTTGCCAAAACATACTTTTTTGGGCACTTGTGTCTGTTATTAAAACTAGCTAGGCCTCTGCTAGCCCTTTGCCAGTCACAAATGGCAAATTTCATATTAATCTGGCTATATTGAAATGTATCACTTTCGTCACCAATAGCTAAAAGTAATTTCAAACCATGATTTTTTTCTCCAAACATTTTTATCATTCAAAAGCATGTCATTACCCACAGAATACTATAGTTTTCTATATAATACTATAGCGCATTCCAATTTTCTGACAAATTCTTGACTTTTTATTTCTCCTCATTTTCTAAGAAACTGAACCAGTTTGAAATTGGTGATGAAAAACAATGTACAGGTAGTAATCAGTTTGATTAAATTTGAAACTCAGTGGAAGCCTTGTATAGTGACTAAATTATTTCCTAAAACAACCAAATAATCACAAATCTGACATGTTTGACTCCTGGGGTTGACAAACACACACTCACATTTTGATGTGTGTAAGTAAATACATTCTCTATGCCAAATTCATAACTATCCTCGACACTGCTGCTTTTGATATAGTAAAACATGTTATTACAGACAGCGGTCTGCATTTCCCATTATTAATATCAGTCACTCTCTCTAAGTTTCTCATTATTATACTTAGATTTCTTATTATTATATCATTCAGTCTTCCAAGGTTTCCCATTATTATACCAGTCAGTCTCTCCAGGTTTCCCATTATTATTCTAGTCAGTGTGCCATTATTACATGTATATCTTTCTGTTTCTTTAGGTTTAACATTATTATACAATCAGTTTCTGTTTCTCATTATTATACCAATCACTCTTTCTATATTTGTCATTAATATATCAGTCAGTTGCCCTGGGTTACCATTGATTATATCAGTCAGTCTTACTAGGTTTCCCATTATTACACCAGTCAGCCTTCTATGTTTGTCATTGTTACACCAGTTAGTCTCCCTAGGTCTCCCATTATTACACCAGTCAGCCTTCTATGTTTGTCATTGTTACACCAGTTAGTCTCCCTAGGTCTCCCCAATCATGCTCCACACATTTGAATCCCATGCATTTTTTAATCAATTCATGCATATTTATGTCACATGCCACATTTGTCCCAAAACATGAAAGTATCCGAACACAAAGTGTAATCTTCTAGCATCTCACAAACTAAAGTCAGATGATTAAAGGTTATAATCGAGTGTTTGCTTATATATGATGAAATTATCAGTCCTCGTCCCCGTCCGTTCAACATCTTTTCTCTGTAATGTCTGACCGATTTGTACAAAGTTGGTCATATTGGAATACATATGTACATAATTTTGTTTTTTTGTTTCATTGATCACTGACTGACTGGCAACCAGTTTTGTCCCCAAAAATACTAAAAATCAATTGGGACATGTCATCAATCATTCTCATATCTGCCTTTCAGCATGGATACACATTCTTTACTCTGAGTCTAACACTCTAAGTTGAGCCAACCAGTTGCTCAACTTCATTGCTGTATCTATTATTAAATTCTGTGTAAATTATCAGGTTCCCTGTGAAGATTAAATTGTATTCTATAGTGAGAGAGGAAAAAGCTAGATCTATTATATGAAGTGTAATTTGAATATCGCTGTTGCTTGCTATCGTCTTGCTATCATCTAGGTATAAGTTATATCTAGATGAGATTAACCTGATGAGAATCAGAAAGTTGGAGTTGTGAATAATCATATGAGACACCAGATTTTACTAGACACATGGTTAGATTTCGTTACCTCCCTATCATTCAGATTTTACTAGACACATGGTTAGATTTCGTTACCCCCCCTATCATGTTGAAGTTGCATTAACCGAATGTAATAGCAATTTTCATCCTGGAGAAAAGTGTGAGAATCGTCATGGTGATGTCCGGCTACAGGTGTGAGGACTCATTATAGTACAATCAATGTCAGTCACACTGAGCTACAGATGCAATAGACTCATTACATCATTTGAAAGAAAAACACAGAAAACAACCAGAAAATGATGAGGTCTGGGTTACAACACCTAAAATACCCCGGAATTCCAATTGTATATGGAGAAACAGAATCTAGAAATCCAGACGAGTATGGAAAAAAAATTCCTGGAAATTCAGGCAGTTTTGGCTACTAAATAAAATATGGCCTAGGTTTTCTCACCACATACCGGTTGATGAGGTTGGTTTTCCAACAGTATGACTAAAAAAACTTGGAATTTTGACTGTATATGGTAAAACAATTGAGCCAGTATGAAATAGTTATTACTGAAATTAGATAAGGATGGTGGCACGAACGAGCTCATCAACACCGTGAATCAGGACTAGTTTGGATTTCCATTATCAAGTATAAAATTGTGAACTTGGTAAATTAGCATATGGTGAGAGTTATATTTGGAAATCCTACTCTGTATGGTGTCACAAAGGAACTCATCAACACCATAAGTAGGAACTATAGTTTTGGATTTCCATTACTGTATGGTGAATGGTGATTTGGAAATAAATCTTTGTATGACTTTATACACCCATTGAAATTATACCCTGTATGAAGTAAACACACAAGCTCATCAACATGGGGGTGGCAAAAATATAAACTGGAATGGCCCATTACAGTAATGAGTTTCCCAGAATTAAAATCCACAAGAATTATTTTGTATATTGAATAGATATCACAATACATTTTATTGTTTGTTAAAACCTGTTCATATAGATAACTATGAAGAATACTAGCATGTAATTTTCAATTATCTACTCATGTGAGGGTCCTTGTAAAATGCTGAGCATGCATCCAGTGTATTAATGTTCATCATAGCAGGGCTCTTTTGCAATTATTTTATAAATACAAGTATGTACATTGTATGGTGTGTGAAATCGATAACATGATCTTTCTTGTAAGTTCATGCTGCATATCCCTATAGCTGTTAACAAATTCTGTTCTCTAAAGACAATGTTGACAATGTTAGACCCTTTCCAGTTAACAAAGTTAGTAATTATTATCACACATTTAAATTATTCTTATGATGGGTAATTAAGATGGATTAAAATAATGGTTATGGTTATTAGAAATGTACATATAGTTATGCATCACCAATGTCTCCAAGTAATTGGAAATAATATCTACTAATAGCAAGATATTGTCTGTTTAAATAATTTAACTTTCTTTCAATATGTCTAGGCATTCTCCAGTTAACACAGACCATTAATAATAGTTATTATTAGTTAACAATTTTTGGTAGACTTCCAGGACCCTCAAAGAAATATTGTGGTACTTGCATTTGATGTCATACCACAGACACATGGCAAATCATCTACATCTCTATCTGACTTTAGGATGTAATAACTATATGATATATCCCACTCTTGTATTGTGTCCCTTGAGATGATATCACAGACACATGGCAAATCATCTACATTTCTATCTGACTTTAGTATGTAATAACTATATGATGTATCCCACCCTTGTATTGTGGCATTTGAGGTGATATCACAGACACATGGCAAATCATCTACATTTCTATCTGACTTTAGTATGTAATAACTATGATATATCCCACTCTTGTATTGTGGCATTTGAGATGATATCACAGACACATGGCAAATCATCTACATTTCTATCTGACTTTAGTATGTAATAACTATATGATGTATCCCACCCTTGTATTGTGGCATTTGAGGTGATATCACAGACACATGGCAAATCATCTACATTTCTATCTGACTTTAGTATGTAATAACTATATGATGTATCCCACCCTTGTATTGTGTCCCTTGAGATGATATCACAGACACATGGCAAATCATCTACATTTCTATCTGACTTTAGTATGTAATAACTATATGATGTATCCCACCCTTGTATTGTGTCCCTTGAGATGATATCACAGACACATGGCAAATCATCTACATTTTCTATCTGACTTTAGTATGTAATAACTATATGATATATCCCACCCTTGTATTGTGTCCCTTGAGATGATATCACAGACACATGGCAAATCATCTACATTTCTATCTGACTTTAGTATGTAATAACTATATGATGTATCCCACCCTTGTATTGTGTCCCTTGAGATGATATCACAGACACATGGCAAATCATCTACATTTCTATCTGACTTTAGTATGTAATAACTATATGATATATCCCACTCTTGTATTGTGGCATTTGAGGTGATATCACAGACACATGGCAAATCATCTACATTTCTATCTGACTTTAGTATGTAATAACTATATGATATATCCCACTCTTGTATTGTGGCATTTGAGATGATATCACAGACACATGGCAAATCATCTACATCTCTATCTGACTTTCGTATGTAATATTTAACTATGATATATCCGACTCTTGTATTGTGTCCCTTGAGATGATATCACAGACACATGGCCTATCATCTACATTTCTATCTGACTTTAGTATGTAATAACTATATGATATATCCCACTCTTGTATTGTGGCACTTGAGATGATATCACAGACACATGGCAAATCATCTACATTTCTATCTGACTTTAGTATCATTATGTAATAACTATATGATATATCCCACTCTTGTATTGTGGCACTTGAGATGATATCACAGACACATGGCAAATCATCTACATTTCTATCTGACTTTAGTATCATTATGTAATAACTATATGATATATCCCACTCTTGTATTGTCGCCCTTGAGATGATATCACAGACATATGGCAAATCATGTGCATTTCTATTTGACTTTAGTATGTAATAGCTATATGATATATCCCACTTCTGTATTGTGGCACTTGAGATGATATCACAGACATATGGCAAATCATCTACATCTCTACCTGATTTAGTATGTAATAACTATATGATATATCCAACTCTTGTATTGTGACACTTGAGATGATATCACAGACACATGGCAAATCATCTACATTTCTATCTGACTTTAGTATGTAATAACTATATGATATATCCCACTCTTGTATTGTGGCACTTGAGGTGATATCACAGACACCTGACAAATCATCTACATCTCTATCTGACTTTAGTATGTAATAACTATATGATACATCCCACTCTTGTATTGTGGCACTTGAGATGGTATCACAGACACATGGCAAATCATCTACATCTCTATCTGACTTTAGTATGTAATAACTATATGATATATCCCACTCTTGTATTGTGGCACTTGAGGTGATATCACAGACACATGGCAAATCATCTACATCTCTATCCGACTTTAGTATGTAATAACTATATGATATATCCCACTCTTGTATTGTGGCACTTGAGATGGTATCACAGACACATGGCAAATCATCTACATCTCTATCTGACTTTAGTATGTAATAACTATATGATATATCCCACTCTTGTATTGTGGCCCTTGAGATGGTATCACAGACACATGGCAAATCATGTGCTTTTCTATCTGACTTTAGTATGTAATAACTATGATATATCCCATTCTTGTATTGTGGCCCTTGAGATGATATCACAGACACCTGACAAATCATCTACATCTCTATCTGACTTTAGTATGTAATAACTATATGATATATCCCACTCTTGTATTGTGGCCCTTGAGATGGTATCACAGACACATGGCAAATCATCTACATCTCTATCTGACTTTAGTATGTAATAACTATATGATATATCCCACTCTTGTATTGTGGCCCTTGAGATGGTATCACAGACACATGGCAAATCATCTACATCTCTATCTGACTTTAGTATGTAATAACTATATGATATATCCCATTCTTGTATTGTGGCACTTGAGATGATATCACAGACACCTGACAAATCATCTACATCTCTATCTGACTTTAGTATGTAATAACTATATGATATATCCCACTCTTGTATTGTGGCCCTTGAGATGGTATCACAGACACATGGCAAATCATGTGCTTTTCTATCTGACTTTAGTATGTAATAACTATATGATATATCCCACTCTTGTATTGTGGCCCTTGAGATGGTATCACAGACACATGGCAAATCATCTACATCTCTATCTGACTTTAGTATGTAATAACTATATGATATATCCCATTCTTGTATTGTGGCACTTGAGATGATATCACAGACACCTGACAAATCATCTACATCTCTATCTGACTTTAGTATGTAATAACTATATGATATATCCCACTCTTGTATTGTGGCCCTTGAGATGGTATCACAGACACATGGCAAATCATGTGCTTTTCTATCTGACTTTAGTATGTAATAACTATGATATATCCCATTCTTGTATTGTGGCATTTGAGATGATATCACACACATGGCAAATCATGTGCATTTCTATTTGACTTTAGTATGTTATAACTATGATATATCCCACCTAGAGGACAAGGTATATCCCCACCAGTAAGTTTTCTATGAATGAAACTAAGACCAAATTTGCTAACTTTATTCAGCCATATACATGTATATACATCAAAATATAACAAACATTATGACAGTAAAAGACACTAAATGGACATACACAGGATTCTATGCAAACATACATGCAGACTGGTAAGTTTATATATTTATATTGCAAACAAACATAGCCTGTCTTTAGCCAGTCAACTGCTTTTATTAAAATTTGATATAAATATTAGGGTTAGAAATGCACAGACATTTTTTTTTCATGAACTTATCTAACCTAGCTCTTTCACATCTATACTGTTTTAACTTTAAAGTTTATTTTTAGTAATTGATTTTTGTAGATCAGTGAATTTAATATAGAGTTTCTTTGGACCATGTGTGTGACTGCTGTATTTATTTCACCTTCAGGCATGGGAAATTATAGCCAGCTGCCGAATCCAATTATTTGCAATATTTTGATCGGTAATAAATGATATGCTATTAAATTGTCCTCACGCTGGGATATGATGTTGCTTATAAAGTGTAACCATTATACATTTATTACATGGTTATACCATGTGGTGCCAGTCTTTACTGCTGATTGGAGGAGGGCATACATTTATTACATGGTTATACCATGTGGTGCCAGTCCTTACTGTTGATTGGAGGAGGGCATACACATATTACATGGTTATACCATGTGGTGCCAGTCCTTTCTGCTGATTGGAGGAGGGCATACATTTATTACATAGTTATACCATGTGGTGCCAGTCCTTACTGCTGATTGGAGGAGGGCATACATTTATTACATGGTTATACCATGTGGTGCCAGTCCTTACTGCTGATTGGAAGAGGGCATACATTTATTACATGGTTATATATACCTTGTGGTGCCAGTCCTTACTGCTGATTGGAGGAGGGCATACATTTATTACATGGTTATACCATGTGGTGCCAGTCCTTACTGCTGATTGGAGGAGGGCATACATTTATTACATGGTTATACCTTGTGGTGCCTGTCTATACTGCTGATTGGCGGAGGGCATACATTTATTACATGGTTATACCATGTGGTGCCAGTCCTTACTGCTGATTGGAGGAGGGCATACATTTATTACATGGTTATACCATGTGGTGCCAGTCCTTACGGTACTGCTGATTGGAGGAGGGCATACATTTATTACATGGTTATACCATGTGGTGCCAGTCCTTACTGCTGATTGGAGGAGGGCATACATTTATTACATGGTTATACCATGTGGTGCCAGTCCTTACTGCTGATTGGAGGAGGGCATACATTTATTACATAGTTATACCATTTGGTGCCAGTCCTTACTGCTGATTGGAAGAGGGCTGTCAAAAACCTATATCGGACATGTTTGAACAGAAACTTCACATATTTCATGATCGAAAGTACAAAATAGCTGAATAAATATACTAAAAACAATCCATTAGATGATAGACCAAGCATGAACATTTTAATAATTTGATGAATTGGATTCACAATGGCAGATTTCAGGGGATGACGTTACCTTTTAAAGTCACTTGTCCAAAATGAATGCTGCCAATATATGAAAAAGACGAAGAATACTGTATTATTACCTTAAAGAAAGTTTGACATTCTATTTCTGGTATATAAATGATAATACTTTTTTTGTTAGATAAACTGAAATGTCAGCAGAAAATATTTTAATAAAAAATATTATTTACAATACTCTGTTATAGTAAGTGGGTTACACTTCAGTTGTCACGATTTGTGTTATGATGGCTGACTCATTACTGATGTAAAAGTTCACCAAAATCAAGCCATGTTTTGTCTCATTACAAATATTAATACATAAATGACAATTTATTAGTCCCCGTTCGGTCTCAGTGTGTCCGTACGCCCGTCCAGAGTCATATCTCTGAATCTATTGGACCGATTCCGTTCATTCTTTGCATGTACCTAGTACTTTATGTGGGACATATGCACATGCAGTGGTTTAGCGATTTCAATTCAAAATGGCCAAGTGGTAGCCATCTTGTTTTTTGAAAATGTTGTATTTTGGACATGCTTTGTCAGTTTTCTTTCAAACTTGGTACATAGATTATACATGTTAGGATACATGTCCATTACGATTAATTTCACAATTGAAACAAAGATGGCTGACTGGCAGCCATCTTGTTTTTTGAAAATGTAACATTTTGGACATGCTTTGTCAGTTTTCATTTAAATTTGGTACTTAGATCATACATGCTAGGATACATGTCCTCCGATCATTAGTGAGTTTCTTAGTCATAAGGAACATATGCACATGCAGTGGTTCAGCGATTTGATTCAAAATGGCTGACTGGCAGCCATCTTGTTTTTTTTTAAATGTGGTATCTTGGACATGCTTTGTCAGTTTTCATTAAAATTTCGCACATAATTTATACATGTTAGGATGCATGTCCATGACAATTTGTTTCAAAATCTGGTCAAGGATGACCGATTGACAGCCATCTGACTTTTTGGCCTTACTACTATATTTCCACAATTTATATACCATTTTCATTCGTATTTGGCACATACATCATACATATCAATGTGTTTTATAATCAGATCAAAGATTGCTGAATAACGACTGTTTTTATTTTTGGCAATATTACTACTACACGGAACACGTGTTTTGTAAACAATCCGTTGTATACGCCACTTGGAACTCAAGTTTCAAGGACACGCTCACGACAACCCCTCCGCTTTAATATGACGAGCACAAAGAGAACTTTCAAAAATTTAATGGGGTCTGTGTCATTTACAATGACTTTTTCTAAACTAAGAAAAGTATTGCTGAAGCATTTTTATGGTTGTACATAAACACTTAGAAAACGTTTACAGGAACTGTGTTATATTGACTTGCTCTACTTACAATGAAAATTTACAGGGACTGTGTCATATCGACTTGCTCTGCATACAATGAACATTTACAGGGACTGTGTTATATCGACTTGCTCTGCTCACAATGAACATTTTACAGGGACTGTGTCATATCGACTTGCTCTGCTTACAATGAAGATTTACAGGGACTGTCTTATATCGACTTGCTCTGCATACAATGAACATTTACAGGGACTGTGTTATATCGACTTGCTCTACTTACAATGAACATTTACAGGGACTGTGTTATATCGACTTGCTCTAATTACAATGAACATTTACAGGGACTGTGTTATATCGACTTGCTCTGCTTACAATAAACATTTACAGGGACTGTGTTATATCGATTTGCTCTGCATACAATGAACATTTACAGGGACTTTGTCATATCGACTTGCTCTGCTTACAATGAACATTTACAGGGACTGTGTTATATCGACTTGCTTTGCTTACAATGAACATTTACAGGGACTGTGTCATATCGACTTGCTCTGCTTACAATGAACATTTACAGGGACTGTGTTATATCGACTTGCTCTGCATACAATGAACATTTACAGGGACTTTGTTATATCGACTTGCTCTACTTACAATGAACATTTACAGGGACTGTGTTATATCGACTTGCTCTGCTTACAATGAACATTTACAGGGACTGTGTTATATCGACTTGCTCTGCATACAATGAACATTTACAGGGACAGTGTTATATCGACTTGCTCTGCTTACAACGAACATTTACAGGGACTGTGTCATATCAACTTGCTCTGCTTACAATGAACATTTACAGGGACTGTGTTATATCGACTTGCTCTGCTTACAATGAACACTTACAGGGACTGTGTTATATCGACTTGCTCTGCTTACAATGAACATTTACAGGGACTGTGTTATATCGACTTGCTCTGCATACAATGAACATTTACAGGGACTGTGTTATATCGACTCGCTCTGCATACAATGAACATTTACAGGGACTGTGTTATATCGACTTGCTTTGCTTACAATGAACATTTACAGGGACTGTGTCATATCGACTTGCTCTGCATACAATGAACATTTACAGGGACTGTGTTATATCGACTTGCTCTACTTACAATGAACATTTACAGGGACTGTGTTATATCGACTTGCTCTGCTTACAATGAACATTTACAGGGACTGTGTTATATCGACTTGCTCTGCATACAATGAACATTTACAGGGACTGTGTCATATCGATTTGCTAGATGCTTACAATGAACATTTACAGGGACTTTGTCATATCAACTTGCTCTGCTTACAATGAACATTTACAGGGACTGTGTTATATTGACTTGCTCTGCATACAATGAACATTTACAGGGACTGTGTTATATCGACTTGCTCTACTTACAATGAACATTTACAGGGACTGTGTTACATCGACTTGCTCTACTTACAATGAACATTTACAGGGACTGTGTCATATCAACTTGCTCTGCTTACAATGAACATTTACAGGGACTGTCATATCGACTTGCTCTGCTTACAATGAACATTTACAGGGACTGTGTTATATCGACTCGCTCTGCATACAATGAACATTTACAGGGACTGTGTCATATCGACTTGCTCTGCTTACAATGAACATTTACAGGGACTGTGTTATATCGACTTGCTCTGCTTACAATGAACATTTACAGGGACTGTGTCATATCAACTTGCTCTGCTTACAATGAACATTTACAGGGACTGTGTCATATCGACTTGCTCTGCTTAGAATGAACATTTACAGGGACTGTGTTATATCGACTTGCTCTGCTTACAATGAACATTTACAGGGACTGTGTTTTATCGACTTGCTCTACTTACAATGAACATTTACAGGGACTGTGTTATATCGACTTGCTCTGCTTACAATGAACATTTACAGGGACTGTGTTATATCGACTTGCTCTGCATACAATGAACATTTACAGGTACTGTGTTATATCGACTTGCTCTGCTTACAATGAACATTTACAGGGACTGTGTCATATCGACTTGCTCTGCTTACAAATGAACATTTACAGGGATTGTGTTATTATATCGACTTGCTCTGCTTACAATGAACATTTACAGGGACTGTGTTATATCGACTTGCTCTGCATACAATGAACATTTACAGGGACTTTGTCATATCGACTTCTTCTGCTTACAATGAACATTTACAGGGACTGTGTTATATCGACTTGCTCTGCTTACAATGGACATTTACAGGGACTGTGTCATATCGACTTGTCTGCTTACAATGAACATTTACAGGGACTGTGTCATATCAACTTGCTCTGCTTACAATGAACATTTACAGGTACAATGAACATTTACAGGGACTGTGTTATATCGACTTGCTCTGCATACAATGAACATTTACAGAGACTGTTATATATCGACTTGCTCTGCTTACAATAAACACTTACAGGGACTGTGTCATATCGACTTGCTCTGCTTACAATGAACATTTACAGGGACTGTGTTATTATATCGACTTGCTCTGCTTACAATGAACATTTACAGGGACTGTGTTATATCGACTTGCTCTGCTTACAATGAACATTTACAGGGACCGTGTTATATCGACTTGCTCTGCTTACAATGAACATTTACAGGGACTGTGTTATATCGACTTGCTCTGCTTACAATGAAAACATACAGGGACTTTGTAATGTCAATGTACAGAGACTGCCATGTCAATGACTTACATGTACTCTGTATTGTATGTATTCTCGTAGATTTAATGATTGCAGCCCCTTTCTGTGTAGCATATATAGTCACATCGCAAAATAGAATATATTGAATATATATATATTTGCAACTGCAGTAGTTTTCCTTTCATTTTTTGCATATTCGGAGATATCACATACAAGTGCTATATATAGCTTAGTAAAGTATCAATGTTTTATGATAGGATTTCCTGTTCTTAGTCAAAGGTCTATGTATTGCCTTAGATACATGTATTAAATCAAGTGACGTCTTGGACTGAACTGAATTGGCATTATCTATAGTGCTTGCTTACTTGAATAATGCTAAAACTAAAATATTAAATATTTAGTGGAAAAAAAGAATTTGTATAAAATGTATTACTTTATATTAAAATATAGTAAATCGTGACTATAAAATATACACCATATATTCTACAATAGTGTAGCAAGCAAATGTTTTATTGCATGCTTACAAATTGAAAAATATGATTTTCAAGGTACTGTAAATTGTCAACCCATAATCCTGAAATATCACTTGCATCACATAAAGCAGATGATTATACTGTAGGTCATTGTACTGGTCATTGGTATATGGAGAATCTTATGAATTGCCCTGCAATATCCCAGAATTATCATCTGTTTGAGGCTTTTGTGAGTAACAAATGAAAACCTGGAAATTACTATATACTAATATGTTTGTCATTATGTACATGTAAAGTGTATCTGAACAACAATAGTCCTATAATGGAGACAGTAACTTAATCCTACTTTATAAGTAGATTTAAATGACCACACCTTGCAATTTCATCGAAAGGGAGAGTTTTTCTTCAACTATTGAAAATGGCAGTGATGATCCAATCCACTATTCATCTATGGCTACTAGAAACCTTTTTACATCTGAGCTTTCGTGGAGATGGTTTGATAAACAATCTAAACAAACATATTCAAATTATGCTTTCATGAATAGTATTAAAGCATTATTTACTAATAACCAAATTTATTTAATTCATTTTGTGTTTGTGTAAATTAATGTCATATTTTTTTGGTCAGTTTTATAGACAAAGTGTTTAGACAAAATGTCACAATTTCTCGAGTTGGCTGTGGTATATTTAAATTCTTAACCACTCTACAATATTATACTTTAATGTATATATATATTCCTTATGTGGGTATCCTGGACTCATTTAGTTGATATTTGATTCATAATAATGCTGTTAAATCTAATTGTTGGTATACCCTCATTTGAAATTCTAAGTTTTCTGTGTTTGTGGATTTAATCGTAAATGCAGTCAGGTCTGATAGCACAAGTTTTTATTTATTCCATTTATTTAAAAAAAACAATGCATAAAATAAATTCAAGGACAAGTAAATTAAACTTGATTTGGTTTTGTTATAAATATTAAATGTAAAGTTAATGCATGCTATTTACCTATTGTGTATAGTATTATCAATTCTAACTGGGTCTCAGCTAAATTGTTTTCATTTCTATGGATATACTATTTGATTAATGAATTCTTCAGATAGTGTATTACCCCTTGGGATAAATGTAGGAGAACAGTAAACAGTTTTTTTTAGCTCCGCTGTTGACTTTGTCGAGCGGAGCTTACATGTATTATATGAGTGATTGTCCGTCGGCGTTCATTTCAGTGTTTTACTTTTTCGACTTCTTCTTGAAAACTACAAGCCTGAATGCTTTGATACTTGGTGTATATGTACCTTGGGTAGACCTCTCTTAGATGATATATTCACTTCTCTAATTTTGGTGAATATTTTTGTCATTTTTGATAAAAAGTTATATTTTGACTTTTTGTTAAAAACCTCAAGTCCGATTGCTTCGATATTACATATATAAATACTACATGTGGGCCGCTCTCAGATTTGTTCATTTCGTGATGATATCTTTAATTCTCCAATTTTGGTGAATAATTTTGTAATTTTTTGGTAAAAAGTGATATTTTCGACTTCTTGTAGAAAACCACAAGTCTGATTGCTTTGATATTACATATATATATGTATTTCATGTGGACCACTCTCAAATTTGTTCATTTCGTGATGATATCTTCAATTTTCCAATTTTGTTGAATATTTTTTCCATTTTTGGTAAAAAGTGATATTTTTGACTTCTTGTTGAAAACTGGAAGTCCGATTGCTTTGATATTATACATATATGTACTACAGGTAGACCTCTCTCAGATTTGTTCATTTTGTTATGATATCAATTTTATAATTTTGATGAATATATTTGTCATTTTTGGTAAAAAGTGATATTTTCAATTGTTTCAATTGCTTTGATCTACCTGAGGTACCTACATGTATATGTAGACATATACATGTAGGTACCTCAGGTAGATCTCTCTCAGATTTGTTCATATTCTAATGATATCTTCTGTTCTTTAATTGAAATGCTATCTCAGTCAGGTGGCTGCATGTTTTTTAGTTCTGTCAAATTGTTGTATATTAAAATGAAAGAAAAAAAAATACCTAAAAAGACACTCATCTCAGAACTAGAAACAAATATTTGCTTAAGCCTAAAAACACACTGGAATTATTTATTATAAAGTAAGTACTACATGTACACAAGCTACTTATTTTATAAGGCACTTGTCATTGCACTCAGTTTTGAGTATAGAACAAACAAACACACATACACATAGATTGGTGGTCCAGTACACTAGTACTGGTTAGATGCACTCAAACAGCAGGGGACATTAACTATTAGTGAATGAAAGTCAGGATGAAATTTGCTTTCTATGATAGATCAAAATTCTTAATAACATACATATTTTATGGCTAGCTTCTGATTAGCTTCTGTATCTGTTATTATTTGCAACCACAAAGTGAAGTCATTGAAGTCTATTGAACAGTCATGCACCATTATTTTAACAGGAAACTAGAATAGCTAATTATCCCTAACATTTCGTTGTTTCACATTTGTTGTATGATACCATAATGTCCCGCAGTCACGAATAAATATGTAATATAGATTTCAGCTGCATATAACATGCAAGCACGATCAAGTAAGTATACACAGGTGTGCTGTTTCTATGGTAACATACCACTTCCATAAAACAACTTTTGTCATACTAGATTTGATTTTCCAATGCAATAATATATGTTTTATTTGAAGTACTTGATTGAGATTGACAAAACTTGTGGTATTCATATATTGACTCTTATACAATTTTGGATTATTTTGCCCAAAAGGATATATATAAAGTATGACATTTCTGTTTTTAGTATAAAAACCATATATTGTCTATTTACTACTGTATGTGCTTACGTATAGAACAGGTATATGTATCTATGGACAAAATAAGTCATACATGTATTTTAACCAATATATAATAAATTTACTTTTTGGTTTATGTGTGCTTCTATTGCAAATGTGCTTCTAATAGAGCAAATATGGTATAAGGGAAGCTCATTTTATTTTTAGACTTGTAAATTATCACCTGTTAGTATATACCGGTACTGTGTCTGATTCATATTTGCATGCACATGAGATGACAGCTGGGTGTATATTTTACCTAAACAATCTAACCATGTCTTTAGATATCATTGAAGGAAACATGATGCCTCTCATTATTAGTCCCCATTTCTACATGGTCTGCAAATGGGGGCTTTTTTTAATTTGGCCCATTCATTTGGAGTCATGTCTCAGACACTCATTGACAATACATCATGTTTTACATTACTTGATGATCTGTACACATCATTTTTTTAATTACTCTATCAATGCTGTATGTTAAACCAGTGTCATATTGCGTCATGAATTTTCAAGAATGGACTGGATTAGCAGTGCTATCATCTGTCTGGTCTTTATTACAATTTTGCCTGCACAAAAATGCTGACTAAGTTAGTACTATAAGTACTGTGCTGCATATAAAATATGTTCTGGTATGTTTACGAACAGGGCATTTGAAGCAATGATCTAGCACAAATCTACTGGCAATTGATTACAGCTATTTGGCAAATGCGAACTGATCTTATTTTAGTCTTTTCACATGGTGAAAAAATGAGGTAATTAAATTGATATGATGAAATAATTATAGATACTACAGATACTTCACCCTACATGTGATATCTAATAGGAATATATTTATGTAGTACACTGGATACTACACTGTAGTGTATATCCTACAATCCATAAAACACAACTTGATTTTATCAGCAGGGAGGAACTTCAGAAACAAAATATTCCAGCAGACACACATAATGTTAAACAAATTATAAAGCACCATAGTAGCATACAATGTAAATAATATTGCCAAAACAAAATTGAAAATGAAGAAAATTTATTCATAGAATGTCTTAGGGACAACGTCAAAAGATCGATGTCGGATAAAAAACTTAATTCCTTTAGTTTTTTCCAAACCCCCCTACCCCCCACTGAAACTTAATTGATAAATATTGGTCATGGCGTCAGACTACATTCACCATTAAATACAAATTGATAATCGACATTAGTATTGCATAGCAGTTGGTTGTCGGGTGGGTATAAAAATATTTTACAAATGCACCTCATTTGACGCACAGATTTACACTCGAACCAAACCATTTTTTCTGGGTTTTTTTCCTTTTTTGGTTATTTCTGTCCATGATTGGATAGAAAAAAAAACGAACTACAAATATACCAAGATTTTTTTGACTTCATTAAAAAATAAAATCGTTTTTGTAGGATGGAAACTTTTTGAGGTCAAAACCCCCCACCCCCAAACTAAAGGGAATAAGTTTTTTATCCGACATCGATCTTTTGACGTCGTCCCTTAGATACCAAACAAACAGACAAAATTTATGTAGTAATATCAATATTCCAGAAAAATTAAAAAGTGATGTTCAGATATATAATTATATTATGAGTTCAGGAGAAGTTGTGAATATTTATACAAAATATTTGAAATCGGAAATAGCATTGACTGACATTTTACTTTAAGAATGGGGAATCACATTATTTTATTAATAACATTTTATTGCTGTCAACCAATGGAAACTATTTTTGCAAGATGCAATAAATATAATTGTATTATCATATCCCCTCTTAAATAAATTTACAAATACCTAGGATATTGTTCTCCCAACTCCCATCAGCCACTTGTGCACTGGTCAAGGTGACAGATACAATGTACCATATTGGTGATTTAAATATCCATTTGTGTACAGTGTTTAGCCAAAACCAACAAATTCCTGACTGATTTCATATGTTCCTTTTACACATACATTGAGGAGTGGTTAGTATACGACTGTAAAACCAATGGTTGTTTTAAACTAATTAAACATGGCAATAATTATATCAATTAGTGAAGCTTATTTGTAAATCTTTGACTGCAATGTCATTAATAATGTCATACATTGCAGTCATTGCATTTCAGATAACCAACGTTAGAAGAAATGGATAAATACCATATTTTGTTTACTAGAAGCGTATCTCCAATAGACATGCATAAAAACAGCAATTTAGCTGCTTTACCAGGCTACATGTATAACACTATGGTAATCATGCATCAGAATGAGGAGATATATAATGATTCAATTTATCTCAACATCATACGTGGAAAAAAAACCCACATAATCTGTTGGGAATTATACTTAATTGCTTGTGCACTGAAGTAGAAAATCTGTGGTGTACTGCAGTAGACCCTGTTGTTACAGAACGCTGTCAGGAGAATTGAATCTCTTATTTACAGTGTAGGGTAGAATGAAATGAAAGTCTGACATTCCACTGCCACAGTGTGTCACTTTTATGTGCAGATATTCATGTCCATTTACTAGGCAGTCACGCAAGTCTTATTGTTATTGTAGCTGGAAACGTGACAAATTGCACACTGCATTCTTAATGAATACATAACTTTCTTTTACAAGTCACTCATTACTGTGAACATTTATTGCACATCACTATTATACAGAAAAAAAAAAAAGTATTAAAAGCTGGTTTTAAATGCATTCAGCTAATTATAAATTTAACATGTATTTATCATTATATATAATCCTTTGTTATAGAATTATAGGCAGTCACCGGCCACTCTGTGAGTTTGTATTGCATAGCAAGGTAGAAAGGAATATCAGGTTGTAAAGTGTTTCTTTGAATTCTGATAAATATGAAGTACATTAGAACATAATACAAGTAATGAGTATATCATACGAAGAAGCTGATCCAGGGTTATCTTAATTAAGTTTCATGATATTTTCAGAATTCAATATAACCATGAACGCATACTTTTAACACTTATAATGACCCAATCAGCATGCTTTGAAAGTATCTTTATTATATAGGAGGGGGCGGTCTTTGTATGAAACAATGATCTTTTATTATTTTATTATGTTTCAGCTGATTTTTTTTTCGGTAATTATCGTCAACGGTAACCATACAAACCATATATTAATACTATTCTGATTAGCTTTAATAAGTTACAACCGTTAGTTAGAAATCTTGCTTGAGTGGCTAAATTTGCATCCTCATTCAAGTGGTGGTAGTAAAAAGTATTCAACATGTGGGGTAATGCTTTTATATTAGCCGACGGCATCCTCATTGGAGAAAATAATTAACAAATAATTACAATGTACACGAAAAAAAATTAATTTTTCCTTTTACTGATGTGTTCTTGGCCATATTTTGTTGTAAGTTGCACAAAACACTACCAGACATGTACCATCTAATGATCTATATCATCATTGCTGTGGCGATCTAAATGTGCGGTTGACTGTCGAAGCCCTGTCCAGCAGGAATTATTTTTGGGGGATGGTGGAGGTGGCAGCTATGATCGACACAAAAATACAACTGCACATTTTAAATTTCTTTGGCATAAAGAATTTAATTGAATGCAACTATTGCATACTTGATTTGCAGTAACATTTAGATTGATTTCAGTATTATTACTGTCACTCGCACCTCAAATTGTTAAAATGTGAGAAGCGCATACTTTTCACACTTTGGCAAGACTTTGTGTTCTCATCAGTGTTGGTGATAATTTGTATCTCCCATGCATTTTCTCATAATTGTTTTTTGACCTTTGATAATTCTCATGAATTATCAGTAGGAATTTGGATTCTCGTCATTAAACTGTTTTATTTCAAAATTCCACACCATCACGTCAAAAACTATCAGTGTCAAGGATAATATCGAGTGTAGATGAGGTGCAAAGAACGTGTCAGTTTCTCGCTCTAGTATTAATTTTTTTGCAATTCATATTTTTTCAGTGTACTTTACAGGCAATCGTCCTGTACATTATATTTTGCCAATTCATGTATAGCTCAATAAATTAACTTGCATAAACCATTAATAAAAAATATGAGTATATTTTTTATTTACAAAAAAGATTCCATAGCATTTTACAAATTTTGTCATTACATTGAATATTTTTTTATTTTCAACAAATGTGTACACTTCTGATGCATCTTCGCCAGCCAAGGATCATCAGCGCTTCAAATTTATACCAAACACTTAGCATAATTATCTAGAATGGAAACAAAAAAATAAGTAAATCATAATGATTAGAGCACAGCTATATAGTAAACAATGCAAATTGATTTTAAATTGTATAACGGTCACCGACGCACAGCTTTCCAGGGTTCGACACACACGCTGGTCATGTGGTCCGAGTCCAGTAATTTATTGTCAGGACCAGAAGAAATGCTAAAATGCTAGTCCGACGAACTACTTCTCGATCGTGCAAACGTAATTCATCTCTGCATGAACACTGCCATTAGAAAACAACTGCGTAACTGTTCAGTCAGTGTTCAAGTGGCGCCGTCCATGTTGTCAAGTGCAATCACACTTCACAATGTTCGTGTTCGCAAGTTTCAGGAAGCATGGAAAAAAAATACACATGCCTGTCATACTCGGTGACTGGGCAATTCAGCAAGGGTTTTTTTTCTGTTTTAATGTTGCAAGAGGGATAATTGCAAATCAGTTTTGTTTTCCGGCACTGGAGTGAAAGGAATTTCACTGCAGTCTCTTGCCCACCAAATAAAATCTCATTGATTTTGAGGATCACTAAATCCTACCAAAATCCATAATCTTTTGGGATCGTTAATTATTCATGTGAGTGTCAAACCCTGCTTCCACACAGGATATTGTTTGGAGCAACAAATATTTCCTGATCAATTGCAATGTGTATCCAAATATAAAATATTTTATATTCCAGTCCAAATCAGTTCAATTACTTCAATAAAGAGTTATTGTACAAAATAGTGATACATTTTGATAAATATTGACAGCTATGGCTTCAATAGCGTAGACATTTTGGCCTGATCACCCGTCTCTAGGGAAAGTGACTAGAAAAAGATACCAGTGTTCGGTCGAACCGGTGCTAAAAAAAAACATCACTCACGGACTAACTACGAAAATAGCGACCTAAACTGGAACCATTTAAGTCACAATATATGCATAAAAATCATAGATAACTTTTGTTGCGTTTGACAATGATAAACTTACCGAAAAGCTGTGTTTTTAGTCTGTGTTTAATTTGGGTTTCGTTCGTCCATGTGTCCGTCCGGAGCCATTTCTCAGACACCCTTAGACCAATCTCGTTCAAACAGACAATGTATGATGACCTACACATGCACGCCAATTTTCGTTATGATTCGATTAAATATGGCTGACTGGCAGCCATTTTGTTCCTCAAATTTGCTAAATTCTGATATTTAAACATGTCCGCGCCTGAACAGGGCGATTTTAATCAAACTTTGTATGGTGATCATGCATATTGAGTTATAGGTGCACATCACTTTTTTTCGAGATTCGGTCCAAGATGGCCGATTGGCTGTCATTTTCTTTTCTTTTCGTTTTTGTGTTGATTCCTTCATAAGATATAGCCTGATTCAGTTAACAGTTTGTACATAGGTACTATACTTCAAGACAACACACCACCGTGTTTTGTTTTGAGATTTGATCAAATTTGTCAAACTGCTTCTCAGGGCTGATCAACCAACCTTTGTATGATGATCATGTATATTGGGTTACACATGCACATTATATTTTTTTGACTCCCATGTGCGAAGCACATAATGGGAGTCTTTGCAGTTAGTGTGTCTGTGTGTGTGCGTGTGTGTGTGTGTGTGTGTGTACACATGTATGTGTGTGTGTGTGTGTGTGTGTGTATGTGTGTCCGACTGTTCCACTGCTATCTCAAGAACCATACATCGGTTTTTGATGAAACTTGGTGCATAGATGCTCTGGGCCGATGCGCAGATTTGATTAGGTTTTGGTAAAAATCCATGCTCGTTAATTACCTAATTTGCATGATAATTAGCTGATTTTTAGCTGTTCTATGACTGTTCCACTGATATCTAAAGAACCACTCATTGGATTTTGATGAAACTTGGTACATAGATGCTCTGAACATATGCGCAGATTTGACTAGTTTTTAGTAAAAATCTGTGCATATTAATTACCTAATTTGCATGATAATTAGCTGATTTTTAGCTGTTCCATGATTGTTCCACTGATATCTAAACAACCACTCATTGGATTTTGATGAAACTTTGTACATACATGCTCTGAACTAATACTAGGTTTTGATTAGTTTTTGGTAATAATCCGTGGATACTAATTACCTAATTTGCATAATGATTAGTCAATTTTCGGTTTTTCCACTGATATCTCAAGTACTAATCATCACATTTCTATGAAACTTGGTACATAGATGTCATATGACACTGCACAGACCTGATAGTTTTTATGGTAATATCAGTACATATTAATTACCTAATTTGCATAATTAATTAATTTTCAGCATTTGATATAAGTACTAATCATCACATTTCAATGAAACTTGGTACATAGATGTCATACGACACTGCACAGACCTGATAGTTTTTATGGTAATATCAGTACATATTAATTACCTAATTTGCATAATTAATTCATTTTCAGCATTTGATATAAGTAGTGAGCATTACATTTCAATGAAACTTGGTACTTACATACTCAAGGACTATGCAGAGATTGATTGTTTCCGATAAATATTTGTGCATATTAATCACCTAATTTGCATAATTAGTTAATTTTCAGCTTTTCCACGGCTATCTCAAGTTCTAATCATCGCATTTCAATGAAACTTGGTACATAGATCCTTTAGGACTATGCAGAGACCTGATTAGTTTTAGGGCAAATAATTGTGCATATTAATTAACTAATTTGCATAATTAATTTTCAGCTTTTCTACTGATATCTAAAGTACTAATCATCACATTTCAATGAATCTAGAATTATGCAGACCCAATTAGTTTCCGGTAAATATTTGTGCATATTAATCACCTAATTTGCATAATTAACCAACTTTCACACTGATATCTCAGGTACTAAACATTACATATCAATGAATGTACATGGATGCTGTAGGACAATAGACAGACCTGGATAATTGTGGGTTAAAATCTGTACATATTAATTACCTAATTTGCATAATTAACCAATTTTAAGCTTTCACACTGATATCTAAAGTACTAATTATTCCATTTCAATGAAACTTAGTACAAAGATGCTCTAGGACAATGTACAAACCTAATTAGTTTGGGGTAAAAATCTGTTCATATTTTGGACAATGCTTTGTCAGTTGTCATTCAAACTTGGTACATAGATTATACATGTCAGGATACATGTTCAACAATTTATTATTTAATAATTTATTAAAATACATAAGTTTGTCCAACTCCCTGTGATATCAGTGTGTTTCATAATCAGATAAAAAATGGCCGAATAACGACTGTTTTAATTTTTGGCCATATTACTACTACACAGAACATGTGTTTTGATGAAAATAAACAATCTGTTGTATACGCCACTTGAAACTCAAGTTTCAAGAACACGCTCGCGACAACCCCTCCGCTTTAATATGATGAGCACAAAGAGAACTTTCAAACATTTAACGGGGACTGTGTCATTTTCAATGACTTGTTTATGATTGTTTTCATCGCTAACATCGGTATAATCCGCCATTTTATTTGAGTGTGTTTGTGACCTGACTCTGACCCGTTACGTCATCAGGTGCGGTATAGAAGGAAATCTGTGATTTGTTGAGGTCTCATTGAAATCTCGTTACATGTATGTGGCGATAGTTAAAAATATATACCAAATCACAAGTACATAGCAAAAACCATAAAAAAATACAAAATAATTAAAAATTAGTGAAAGTAAAATAAATATTATATAAAATAAAATAAAATACATCAGTCGAGCTACAATACATCAGATTTTAATTAGATTGGCGAAGGTCTGTGGCACACTCAGTAATGGTGTGAGTCTGTGGCACACCCACTAATAGTGTGTGTCTGTGGCACACCTACTATCGTACATAACATCGTGCATTGTCTGGTCGTTTGTACAGAGGCTCTCTATTTACGCTGGAATAGGTGAGATTCAGATTATTTCATAACGTTTAGTCGGATGTGGATGCTCCATGAACACACCAGGACGATTATTGTGGTGCAAAAAACGATTTCTATGATAAGCTGAACTGAGAAATAGCATTTGTTTTTGTAAACTTCTACTGGCAAAACATCATCCAAAACATTACGTAATATGCAGCTGTTAGTTGCGTAACTGGAAGCTATCATCATGAATACCCTTAGATGTGAGGACTGTAGAGTGGTATCTGCGTCTGTCACCTGTTGCCAGGGTGACATTCTGTTATGTCAAAGCTGCAATGGAAAACATTTTGGAAGTGAAAGTGGTGATAAGAATACTGATAAATCATTGAGAATATCTAACACAGCTAGTGGCGTGATAATTAATGAGATGCTGTGCTTCATTGTAAATAAAATTGACATCCTTACGACCGTTGTCATTGTCAAGCTTTGTACTGATTACTTCGTGGACGAAGAGGTTGAATCGTCCAAGAAAACCTTGTTTGAGTTATGTGGAAATGATCACGCGCGATATATTAAACGACATGGTCCAAATAAACGATCTAACAATATTCTAGATGTAGTAAAGTTGGTCCATGAGACGGATTTCGAGGATCTCCCTAGTTTTGTTGCGAAAGACTTATCGAAATTACCACCAAACGACATAACGCATGTAGATATCTCGGCAGTTATGAAGGAAATGACAGCCCTAAGGCAAGACATGATGGAACTGAAAGATCAAGGAATGTTCCGGTCGGCTTCAAGCTGTGAAATACTGCAAGATGTGCAGAATTTGCGTCAAGAGATTGACGACCTTAAAAATGGACTTAAAGAGTCTCGCATGGAGTTAAACTGTATGACTGATACTACAAATGCAGTACCCATGGCTACTGATTGTTTACCATCTCCATCTGGTCATAAAACTAGTAAAGTAAGTTGCAATGCTGAACCTACTCTGCAACATTCCTCTCCATCAGTTACTTATGCAGGTATAGTTTCGTCGCATAAGTCTCATGAAATGAATGAAAGAAAACCTGCCCATGGCAAATTTAATATGAAATCACGTGACAAAAACAGTGATGGTTTTATCACCGTGAACCGTAAACGTAAAAATCAACGAGGCCCCAGAGTGGGTACTGCTGATCCAGACAGAGACTGTGCCATTAAAGTTGTTCATTACAATCCACCATTTAGGGTGTTTATTACCAGGCTTTCACCTTTGACATCAACGGAAGATATTCAATGCTTTGTTAAAAAGTCGCTTAAGTGTGCAAGTTAACTGCGAAAAACTCAAAACTAAGTTTTGACACATACTCTTCATTTCTTATTGAAACCATGCGAGAGTTCTCTGGGCAGATTATGGACCCCACTGTGTGGCCAACTGGAATTCTTATTCGCAAGTATTACTAATAACAATGTCTGTACGAATAGTTTCATTCAACTGTCGTGGAGCAAAATCCTCTATTAACGATATTCACACTCTCTGTGACTCTCATGACATAGTGTTAATTCAAGAGCACTGGCTTAGTAACTCTGAATTAACACTTCTAGGGAGTATACATAATGGCTTTAATACATGTGGAGTTTCGGCAATGAATGAAGAGACGGGAATCCGCGTGGGACGGCCGTACGGAGGCGTTGCCATCTTGTTGCGCAAATCTCTTGGCAATTATATTAAAATACGATATTTAAATGATAACAGACTTATTGGCGTGGAACTGTGTACTGAACATAGTCATATACTCATACTGTGTGCATATTTGCCCACTTGTTCAGATGATAATTTTGATGATTTTCTTAGCTATTTGGCTAAAATTTATTGTATTGTTCAAGATTGCAATGCTACGAATGCTATTATTCTTGGTGATTTTAAACTTGAACATTTTTGCTCAGAAAATAATATATATGTTTCGGACATATGTTTCCTTGGTCGTTCCACTGTAAACTTTACATATTACAGCGAGGCTCATGGTAGTACTGAGTGGTCAGATCACTGCCTTAGTACACCCTCTGCTCACAACGCAATTAAGAAAATACGTAATATGAATGATTTTATGTCGTCGGATCACTTTGCTCTCAGCGTTGAGATAAAGTGTGCGGGTCTGACACAATTTGAGCACCAGCATCGATTGGGAAATTACCATAGAATTGTGCCGAAATGGTCTAATGTGACCCAACATCAAATTAGAAGGTACCAATCTAGGACTGCTCAGCTTCTGTGTACCATTAATACACCAAATAACGTACTGAGTTGTCGTGATCCTAATTGTAAAAATCAAGACCATATAATCGCTCTTAACAGTTATTATGCTGACATTGTTCAATCATTGCGGATAGCGGCTGAGGATACTATACCAACTGTCAAATCTAAACGACATCACGAGATTCCAGGATGGAATGACCAAGTTCGTGACTTTCATAACATTGCTAGGGATGCATTCATGGTATGGGTAAGTAATGGAAGACGTCGTACTTGACCAATATATGAATTGATGCGTAAAACGCGGGCAAAATTTAAGCTAATGATTCGAATGTGTAGACGAAACGATGAACAAGCGAGAGCTGATGCGTTAGCTTATAAGTTATCACAGGGGAAATTCAAGACTTTTGGAATTCAGTTAATAATATGACTAACAATGCTGGACCTCTACCATCTACTATAGAGGGTTGTGATGGGCAAACAAGCATTTGCAATATGTGGAAAAAACATTATGAATCGCTTCTTCAGTCTGTAACAAATTGTCAAAACAAAAATCATGTGATATCTGCTATGAATGTCATGAATTACCACGAAGATATGATGGTCACCTGTAATGAAATCAAAGTAGCCATTAATAAATTGGAAAAGGGAAAATGTATTGGAAAAGACAGACTGTGCTCGGAACATATCATATTTGCAGATCAAATACTGTGTGTTCTACTAGCCTTGTGCTTTACTGCATTCTTTGTTCATGAACACCTGCCAGACTATTTTATGGATACAATGATTGTCCCAATTGTTAAAGATAAGACTAAAGATATCACAAGAGTGAATAACTATAGACCTGTTGCTATAGTAACCGTTTTATCGAAATGATTTGAGTTGTGCATTTTAAATCAATTTGAAAAATGTATCGAGACTAGTGATTTTCAGTTTGGGTTTAAACGCAAGCATTCAACAGAAATGTGTATCTTCGTAGTGAAGGAAATTGTCGACTTCTATAAAAGTCACAACACGTCCGTTTTTGCTTGTTTCATGGACGCAACAAAAGCGTTTGACAGGGTAAACCATTGGAAGTTATTCAAAAAATTACTTGATAGGGGAATGCCTGTATTCATTGTGCATTGTCTACTTTTTGTATCTGATGGGCTTCAGAAATATCTGCGTCCTTTAGAGTGACCCATGGAGTTCGACAAGGAAGCATTCTTTCGCCGACGTTATTTTCAATTTATATTGATGATCTCAGTACTAGGCTGCAACAAGCGGGTGTTGGATGTCATTTAGCTGGTAAAATAATGAATCATCTTTTTTATGCTGATGATATTTTGTTAGTTTTACCTTCTGTCAAATCATTGGAAAAGCTCGTTGAGATCTGCAAGTGTTATGGTGAGGAGTTTGAAATTCTTTTCCACACTACTAAGACAGAATGCATGTAATTTTTTCCAAAAACGTGGGGACAGACAAGGGTCCCAAGCGTGTACTTGTATGGTAAACCTCTGGTTTTCGTCTCAGTGAAAAAGTACCTTGGCTATATGGTGTCATCAGATGGCAAGGATGAAGCTGATATGAAGCGACAATTGCGGTGTATTTATGCTAGGGCAAATTTTATTTTACAAAAATTTATAAAAAGTTCAGAGTACGTTAAGTGTTTGTTATTTAGAACGTATTTATACAGTATATATTGTTTGAATGTTTGGTGTGATTATCGTACACAAATTCTGAATACTGTGCGAGTGGCTTATAATAACGCTATAAGATTGGTCTTTAGCCTTAAACGGGCTAGCAGCGCCAGTGGTAATTGCGTGAATAGAAATATTTTCAACTTTGAATCTCTTCAGTGCAAGGCATTATATAACTTCAGTCAGCGCCTACTTACGAGCGATAATGCTTTAATTCGTACTTGTGTCAACTCTGACAGTTTTTTCTTATCCAAGTTTTGGACTAATCTTAGATGTTGTATTTATTAGTGTTCGTGTTTGTTATGTATTTAATATGGGACTTTTTTGGCCTGAAATAAAGGATTAATAATAATAATGGTGTGGGTCTGTAGCACACTCAATAATGGTGTGGGTCTGTGGCACACCCACTAAAGGTGTGGGTCTGTGGCACACCCACTAAAGGTGTGGGTCTGTGGCACACCCACTAAAGGTGTGGGTCTGTGGCACATCCACTGATGGTGTGGGTCTGTGGCACACCCACTGATGGTGTGGATCTGTGGCACATCCACTGATGGTGTGGGTCTGTGGCACACCCACTAAAGGTGTGGGTCTGTGGCACACCCACTAAAGGTGTGGGTCTGTGGCACACCCACTAATGGTGTGGGTCTGTGGCACACCCACTAATGGTGTGGGTCTGTGGCACACCCACTAATGGTGTGGGTCTGTGGCACACCCACTGATGGTGTGGGTCTGTGGCACACTCACTGATGGTGTGGGTCTGTAGCACACTCACTAATGGTGTGGGTCTGTGGCACATCCACTGATGGTGTGGGTCTGTGGCACACCCACTGATGGTGTGGGTCTGTGGCACACCCACTGATGGTGTGGGTCTGTGGCACACCCACTGATGGTGTGGGTCTGTGGCACACCCACTGATGGTGTGGGTCTGTGGCACACCCACTGATGGTGTGGGTCTGTGGCACACCCACTGATGGTGTGGGTCTGTGGCACACCCACTGATGGTGTGGGTCTGTGGCACATCCACTGATGGTGTGGGTCTGTGGCACACCCACTGATGGTGTGGGTCTGTGGCACATCCACTGATGGTGTGGGTCTGTGGCACATCCACTGATGGTGTGGGTCTGTGGCACATCCACTGATGGTGTGGGTCTGTGGCACATCCACTGATGGTGTGGGTCTGTGGCACATCCACTGATGGTGTGGGTCTGTGGCACATCCACTGATGGTGTGGGTCTGTGGCACACTCACTAATGTTTCAGGTCTGTCGCACACTCACTACTGTGAGTACAAATGGTATATTTTTAACCCTAGTTCATGCAAGTGATCTCTTCCAATTGTTAACTCCAAATTATTACATGTAGCTGATATATAGAATACTTTGTTTATTTCATACCAATATATTTACTCTTTGTTTCTATTGAATATATAATATGAGCTTTATTTAACCGGACATTTTTACATTTTCATATCAAAGTCAACCAGTGTATCTAAGGAATATACAGTGAGAGATGTAAATTCTGCATATCTTTATCTCCCATTGGGACAAGACATCCCCTACCTAACACACACCAACACCATCACCATCCACCACACCAAACTAACACTTTAACTGGATGATAGAAGTCGCTGTTTCGCCTGCAGTAGAAGTTATTCAAATCCTAATGGCCAAGCTGTTTTTTTTTAATTTTACCATAGATGTTTTCTGCAATTATTTGAAACATTTTATTGTACAACTTCCACATTAACTGAATTATGCCTTGATGTCCCATTTGAAATTAACAGTAAAGATACATGTCTGAAAAATTTGAGTTAACACATGTAATCACTTGTTTGATTTTTTGCCAATAGTTATGGTATTACCTACCTTGTGGTTTTGTAATTTTATAATGACTGTAATTCAATCGCAAAATATTTTGTGGATGCCGTTAAGGCGGAAAATATGTAAAAATGATCCATTTTGAAAACATAAAAAAATAAATGGTATACAAATGTATTTTTAAATTGTCATTGTCTAATATTTTGGGATAACCATAAGTACCTGTCTCATATCGTCAATGTACATGTGATTTTTTAGCTCCGCTGTTGACTTTGTCGAGCGGAGCTTATCATATGAGTGATTGTCCGTCTTCGTCCGTTGTCTATCGTCCGTCGTCCGGTGACCGTCGTCCGTGTCAATGTTTTACTTTTTCGACTTCTTCTTGGAAACTACAAGCCTGAATGCTTTGATACTTGGTGTATATGTACCTTGGGTAGACCTTTCTCAGATTTGTTCATTTCATGATCATATCTTCAATTCTCTAATTTTGGTGAATATTTTTGTCATTTTTGGTAAAAAGTGATATTTTCGACTTCTTATTAAAAACCACAAGTCCAATTGCTTTGATATTATATATATATATATGTATTACATGTGGACCACTCTCAAATTTGTTCATTTCATGATGATATCTTTAATTTTCTAATTTTGGTGAATATTTTTGTCATTTTTGGTAAAAAGTGATATTTTCAACTTCTTGTTAAAAACCACAATTATTTATGGTGAAAAATGATATTTTTGAATTCTTGTTGAAAACAGCAAGTCCCATTGCATTGATACTATGCACATTGTTAATTTTCTAATGCTATCTTCAGTTCTTTAATTGAAATGTGCATTGCTAACAGCAGAGCTATCTCAGCCGAGAGGCTGCTTGTTTACTATATGTACCCAAACAAAATTTTGAGATGTGACAAAACTTTATATGGTAAATAGCTCAATAATTTTCATTGATGTTTGACACATTTTTTGGGAGAAAAGTGGTTTGGTTTTTATTCAGATTCTGTCAGCAACAGCTTATAAAATAAAACCATCTAATGATGAAACTACTGTACTAAATGTTGAACTGTGTATGTTTTCAATACTAATGTATGTAATTTTAATGTATGTCATTAAAAATCTATTATATTCCCCAAATGCCAGCTAACAGAGATATTTCCTGAGATGCTATTAAGTAAACTCTGACCACCCCTAGCAAGTTATTGATTTACTCCTGAGTTGAGCTAATCTAACCACCCCCAGCAAATTATTGATTTACTCCTGAGTTGAGCTAATCTGACCACCCCAGCAAATTATTGATTTACTCCTGAGTTGAGCTAATCTGACCACCCCCAGCAAGTTATTGATTTACTCCTGAGTTGAGCTAATCTGACCACCCCCAGCAAGTTATTGATTTACTCCTGAGTTGAGCTAATCTGACCACCCCCAGCAAATTATTGATTTACTCCTGAGTTGAGCTAATCTGACCACCCCAGCAAATTATTGATTTACTCCTTAGTTGAGCTAATCTGACCACCCCCAGCAAGTTATTGAATTACTTCTGAGTTGGGCTAATCTGACCACCCCCAGCAAGTTATTGATTTACTCCTGAGTTGAGCTAATCTGACCACCCCCAGCAAGTTATTGATTTACTCCTGAGTTGAGCTAATCTAACCACCCCCAGCAAATTATTGATTTACTCCTGAGTTGAGCTAATCTGACCACCCCCAGCAAGTTGTTGATTTACTCCTGAGTTGAGCTAATCTGACCACCCCCAGCAAATTATTGATTTACTCCTGAGTTGAGCTAATCTGACCACCCCAGCAAATTATTGATTTACTCCTTAGTTGAGCTAATCTGACCACCCCCAGCAAGTTATTGAATTACTTCTGAGTTTAGCTAATCTGACCACCCCCAGCAAGTTATTGATTGACTCCTGATTTGAGCTAATCTGACCACTCCAGCAAATGATTGATTTACTCCTGAGTTGAGCTAATTTAACCACCCCCAGCAAATTATTGATTTACTCCTGAGTTGAGCTAATCTGACCTCCCCCAGCAAGTTATTAATTTACTCCTGAGTTGAGCTAATCTAACCACCCCAGCAAGTTATTGATTTACTCTTGAGTTGAGCTAATCTGGCCACCCCCAGCAAGTTATTGATTTACTCCTGAGTTGATTTTCAAGTAGCTAAACATACCCGGTATATGAAATATCAATGATCCAGAGTATGCTGTTGTCAGCTGCTACATATTTTGGATTAATCAAGTTTAAATGATGCAGATAGAATTACTGCAATCAAAGTGCATTTATCTCATGCTGTGCATCAGAGGAACCGACACACCCTATGTTGCTGTGTGTGTCATTTTGATACCTCAGAGTCGAGTGGAACAGTGTATGGGTGACAATAGCCCTCATTACACAGTAAAAAATGTGCAGATTAAATTTCAATCTGTCTTTTTGAGAAAGGAATCTTGAAAATCTATATTAATAATAATCTTTGTATAAACAAGATTATAACACAAAATAACTGGATAGAATTTAGTAGATCTATTGTTAAGTCTCCATGGCAACCAATCACAATTCTAGGTTATATTAAGTTTGTTTCTTTGGTGCATGGATGAGTGGGAATTTAAAGGCTTTTATTTCACCATCATTATTTTGCATTAGTCATTCTGCTTTAAACTCTGCATGCAGAACATGCAGTGTCTTCCTCCAAGTTCTTTCGTCTTTATTAGCTTTATTAGGAATGGTCACGTCATGGTGGTCTCATCTATAAACTTTGTGGTTCTAGTTTATAATGTCAAAATAGATAAAATAGTGATAAAATAGATCATGAATTGGTTCAAAAGTTTTCTTGAAAGGCCAGTGAAGTCGTTCAATTAAATATAACTATGGGTATTCTCATAGTGTAAACATGACTGAATGTGTGAATTAATAAAAGCCAGGCACACACAGGATGAGTTGCATTGAATATAAGCTGTACAGGATAGTGAACTGATTATACACATATAACACCTGGTGCATGCTGATTAACATATCATATTTCACCTGATTAAGTGCAGTAGACTAAATTTATGATTCTGAAATACATATGTAGGGTACTGTAGAAGGGGAAATATTTCACTGGCTTTAATTTCAGCCATTCAAAGTTGCAGGGATATCTAGTCTAGGTCAAGGTTTGTCACGGAATCAGTACATTATGCGATTAAATTAATTTTGCAGATTAGCTGGTTTTAATTAAAGGGGAACTAAATAGAGCCTATTTTGGTGTTTGTATTTATCAAGTTATGTATATTGATAATAAATTTGAAAAAAAAATTTAAAAAAATGATTATCTTCAGAGTTATGATGATTTAAATATGAGAAACCATAAACCTGCGAAGGACTTCCGTTTGCGCCATCTTGCCATAAAAAAACGCCCTCATGAGGAATAAACAGGTAAGGTAACAAAGCATGATGACGAAATAGTATCTGATTAAATATAAGCAACTTAGGGAGCCATAGCTGGCTGGACTGGTGAATTGACTTCTAGTCTAGGTTGTTTCGACTTTTACGTTAATGTTATTTACAAGCGTATCAACATACAAACATTATGGATGTGCGATTGATCGAGACAGGCATTTTGTTTTGTTTTTTGTCTGTCTAATAAATGATGTTTCCAGTACTGCACTGTGCGGCGTGCAAATTATTCAAAGTCTGGATGCTGGAGTATGCTATCTTGAGTTCGTAGGGTGGTGGTGGAAACATTTTCGTCCATGTATTCACGGGGCTGCACTGGCAAATCTTGGGACAAGTGTCACAGGAACACCAAGCAGATTGTTCACAGACTTCCGTGTAATTTGAAATAAAACTTTCATCCGAACAAGGGGCATCGTCGACGATATACTCTTATCACTCACACTGGACTGATCTGAATCGTCACAGTATACCGTACTTCCCTGATCATAAGCCCGGAGGCATGAACACGTAAAGGAAAAGTAAGGGATGAGCTTGTACTCGAGGACCAACTCAGAAAAAATGATTTTGTTTTGGGGTTAAACACTGTAACCATCTTGCAAACAACGAAAAATTATCCAAAAAAAATATTCGTTCACCACGCCGGGCTCGGGAAAATAATACTTATTTTTGAAAAAAAATGCGTCATTGATTTGAACGATACTTACAATGAAGAAACAAACATGTTCATAAAAAACACACACATTTTATTACAATACGATTTACATACTGTCTGAATTTACGGTGAAATAATGGGTGGGTCTGTGAGGAAACGGTGGACGAAGGCGTTTATCATTATCTTCGTTTTGGTATGTTTTCGATCGTACGCAAACTCTCGACGCAAAACAATTTTCCACCATGAGGTTTTTCAGCACGATTTGACCTGGAACAACTTCCTTTGACATAACAGGTCATGTCTTTCATTAACCAATCAAAATGATGTGTCGTAATGATGAAATTTTCCGATTATTGACGATGATTTTTTTAGCGCAATACGGAAGTGAATTACCGCAATGTTAAAATGCGATCTGTAGCACTGATTGCAACGAAGAAACGATGATTTTTTTCCCTAAAAACTGGCGATTCGCAATTTCCGAAATATAAACGACGGTTAATAGTAACTGTGGGTAAACTGAGTGTGGAGGAAGAATTTAAACACCTTTCTCGGTCGCCAACATGTCTCATCGTTCAAACCCTAGGCCTTTCATGATAGTCTCAAAGTAAACCATGCCCAATATTCAGGTACACGCCTTGACGATCACATTTTTGGCTTTTCGAAGGCTACTACTCAAAGAAATATGGATTACTCCAGAATTGCAACATAGATGTTCATCCTGAGTAAATGACAGAATAGAAACGATGCGAATCACGTTGTGTATGTTCGCCATGCACTCTAAACTTGAAATTAATGCGAGTTTTCTCATAAAACTAAAAGCATGAACCAAACTAACATGCCAATCACGATTATTATGAAATGAAACACACCTTTTACACGCATATTTTAAAGAATATCGTCGACGCCCAGTAAAAACACTCTGGGCTTATAATTGTGAATGCCCTCAACTCGATAAATACCAAGTAAAAACATAGGGATGGGCTTCATACTCGAGAGGGGCTTACGATCGGGAAAGTACGGTACTTTAACGCGATTGGGCTTTCACTCTCAGAATACTGTGGTTCAAACGCATAAGGCTCTAACCCAAGTTTTAAAAAGCACATTGTGCATATAAAAGTTGGGGCTAATCTGCACTGACTCGGAAGGTTGTAAATGATTAGCTAGTTTGAATTTGCATAACAATACTGACAATGAACGTGCATTCAACGCCACAAGTTTTTTTGTTTTTTTAGCCAATCAGAATTCATCTTCCGAGCCAGTGCAGATCAGCCGAAAAGTTGAGTTTATACTAATAGTACACAATGCTTGGCAGCATGAACGGCTATGTACAATGGCGTATACGAATGCGATCAGATACTAAAACGTCATAGTTTTGAAAAGTACCCGGATGTTAAATATGTTCGTTCGTTAATTATTCCCCTCCATGAATGGCCTCCATGGCAAGCACTTCAAATGCCTATCCAAGCTACAGTTATAATTAAAACAAAATTAAGGTAGAGATGCAATTTATTTGGCTTGCTTTTTAATTGAGTAATTAGACAATGAAGATGGTATTATATATCCAACATGTTATATATTTTCTGAAAGCTTATTATACAAACTTTGTAAAACTTGTCTTTATTTTAAATATCCAGAATGCGTTTTTGATTTTGGATCAAAAATATGCTTTTTTGGACAAAAGTGGTTTAAAAAAAATTAGCTTAAAAACTTCAAGTCCGTTTGTGGGTAAAATTACATCACTGGATACCTTGGTATACTACTAATTCAAATGCGTCCACTCATCTCTCTAGGGCTCATACCACTAATTGAATTTCCATAGACGACAATGTTAACATATGACGAGATTGCTATATGAAAATGACGAAGAAAGTTGAAAATATGGCTCAAAAATGGGAAATCAACATGCCAGTAATCAACCATATGAAAAAAACTAACATGTTGGCCAGCTCAAACTCTTGCAAATCTCAGGTAAACAAGACACACCTACTGTATTTGGATTGCACCAAGAGAAATCACTGGAAAAACACCAAGATTAGAACATCCATTAACACACAGAATAAACCCACAGGTACACAGCCGCTAAGTAGTAAACAAAAGACCACATGTTGGTCTCACCTCTGACCCAGGTGATTACGCCCTCAAACAGGGAGCACCTGAGAAAAATAATATTTAAAAAATTTCATTGGTTCTTGCTGGGCATTTAAATTGAGGGGCTACGAGCAGCCATTGGTTAATTAGTGGCATGAGACCTCTAACGGCTTTCAAAGTTGCACAGCATGACCTCAAAGTTCACTCTTTTCTATTTTTGCATAATTTATATATCCATGTTATTTGCGGACTTGTTATTTTTGTTCCACTCGCCGTAATAAACTGTCCGGACGCATTTTGAAGGAGGAACACCTTGTCAATAATGTGTGAAAATTTCGAGGCAAATGGCCAAAGCGTCTATCAGCTATTTTAATTTAAAACCCAAGAATTCACCAAAAATAGAAGACGAGAAAAAGGCTAATTTGCATATTTGCGCGTTAAACCGGGAATTACTGCTTTGTCATACTTTGTCATACTTTTTTGACTATTGAAATTGAAAGTTAACGTATAGACATAGACATTTTATGTAAAATCGTTGGACCAAAACAACTGCTCTTGAATATATAAATCAGAAACACGTCATTCATACCAGTGTTTTGATGGGGTCGGTAAAAACACGTGGCAATGCCCAGTAAATATGACGTCATCTCATGAATTATTAAACAGGGGGCGGTCCTAGGAAGGTGACCTTTTATCACGATCAAAACATCATGGCTTCTCTTCGATGTATTTTCAATAAAAAATCTACGAGTATTTCAGAGCCTATGGTTTACCGTGAAGAGTACAAAGTGGGATATTAAATTATTTATCCTTGATGATTTTTATGTAGTATTGAGAACCAACTCCAGGAAGCGAACGCACAATAATGAATAATCGCGTAATCCTAGATTCGAAACGCGAGGCACAGAAGTTTTGTTCATCGTTTCCAATCCCATTTTTCCCACTGCAACATATTTGTTAAAAGAAATATTTGAATTCTGTTCGTTTTTTAAGGAGGCATTTTTATATTTTTTCCGATTTTGGCAACGCCTTATTCAGGGATTTTCTAAGACAGTCGCAGACAATCAGCGTACGGATGTACGTACAAAACATGCTGTTGTACTACCGTCGACGGTCGCCTGCAAGAAGAGAGCTCCAGCTCCTAACGTAAAAGTTTTAAAATTTCGACCGGTTTTAAATAAATTGTGTTGGAAATCTGACATGTTTTAAGAGTGCAAAATTAAGGTGCATTTTCGAGCGGTCGAATTTTTTTTAATAGAAATCGGCAAATGAAAAAAATAGGAGTGCTAAACAGTGTGCTTTGTTAGTTTAAAAAAATGGAATGTCCGTCAAATTGACGTAAACTTCCCCATTTTTCACGGAAAAAGCAAAGGTCGTGGCCGAGTTGCGTGCTAAAAAACTCAAAAATCAAAACAAAATCATCAATCAGTAAGTATTATGACAAGGAAAACAAAACATCAGACGCGGAGAAGCGGTCAGTGCGTCAAAAGAGTTGTTACCGTAATGTATCAAGTTACCTCTCTCTGTGATTTTTTTTTCATTTAAATTATTTGGTTGTTTTCAATTAATTTTAGCGTACCTCTGCAATTTATTTTAGCATTGTCAGTTGTTTGCTTCATTGAATTAAACGGAGTTCGTCCGGTTGCAAACAAAGCTGTCTCACACCACCTAGCAAAACTTGCGAATGATCGAAGTACAGGTACCCATTGGACAAAAGATACACAAAAGTTTGTATCTCCCCGACCCAGTGCAATATATCCGGTTAGAATCAAAGCTCACGTGCCCCTAATTTGAGGGACCAGATTCTGCCGTAAATTCGTGATGGGATTTAGAAGAAAAAATAAAATGTGATTTTTAAGGTGTATTTTGGCGTCATTTTCTAAGTTTTACCGTAGTCATTGACGCCTATTCAAGAGTATGATGTTTATTGTGACTAGCGTGAATGGGTAAGCTTCGTTTCGACAATGAGCAGTTATCACTGTAAACAATGTTAAATTATTCTTCACATGCTCAGTTTATTTTTGAGAACAATTATTTAAAAATAAAATCTCTCAGTCAACCAGAAACTCGGATTCATGCCTTCAGGGAAAGTCATGTTTGGACGCTCACATCGATTTTGTTTTTCGTTCGGTGGGCTGATGCCTTCAGTGTATGTAGCTTTTGCCTCTTCCGACATAGAAATCATCTGAATCTTCTTTCTACCTCTCTTTCTTTTCACACCACGCATAATGTAATGATAAAAATTAGGAAAAAAACGCTGAGGAAATATAATGTTTGGTTTGCTAGCGAACGAGAATTGATTTCAGAATAATTGCACATGCGCGTGAATTGAATGAACTATGACCCGTACAATCTCGATTTGCATATTGTCAATCAAAGGTCCTGTTATTTGGTTACTCATGCAAATTAGGCAATTGGACATAAACATTGCCACGTGTGAGTGTTTTTTTATTTTTAACCAGAAAATAAACAACAATTTTAACGAATACAGTTTAGAATATACACAACTATAAATTAAGGCCGCATTTAGGTTCGCTTTAAGTACATTTTTTTTCAGTATTTTGTTTATGTATTCTCTGGTTGAATTTTTCTTATTGACTCCTGTGTGAAACACAATTAGAAACTTTGCAGTTAGTCTGTCTGTATGTGTGTGTGTGTGTGTGTGTGTGTGTGTGTGTGTGTGTGTGTGTGTGTGTCCGTCTATTCCAATGATATCTTGAGGTTGGTTTTTGATGAAACTTGATGCATAGAATGCCCTGGGCTAATGTGCAGATGTGATTAGGTTTTGGTTGAAATCCATGCATATTAAATTACCTAAATTTTATGATAATTAGCTAATTTTTAGCTGTTCCATAACTTTTCCACTGATATCTAAATAACCACTAATTGGATTTTGAAGAAACTTGGTGCATAGAAGCTCTGGAACAATGTGCAGATCTGATTAGTTTGGGGTAAAAATCTTGTGCTTGCTAATTACATAATTACATAATTTGCATAATGATTAGTAAATTTTTGGCTTTTCCACTGATATCTCAAGTACTAATTATCACATTACAATGAAACTTGGTGCATATATGTCATAGGACAATGCACAGACCTGATAAGTATTGGATTAATATCCATACATACATGTATTAATTACCTAATTTGCATAATAATTCATAATTTCTGGCTTTTCCATGGATATCTCAGATTCTAATCACATTTCAATGCAACCTAGTACATGACATCATGCAGACCTTGTTTGAAAGATTTATTATTATGTCTCCAATACTCTCAGCACACGAGAGTTTATTATCAAACGCTTCAGCGTGGTATTAAGATTTTGTTTTCAGGCTTGGGTGGTACCAAGGTGGAAAATGGTTGCACATATGGGGGGTAATTCCTGGAATTGCAATAGAGAGGGTTCAGGCCGAAATACATATATATAGTGTTTCCATGTTTCGTCTGATATTTCTGTGGTATTCTGCTGCTGTAAATAATGCAAGATTTGTTCCGAAATTCAGTGTGTTGTGTGCACTCCAGGGTTATTCGTTTTTTTGCTCAAAACACCCCTATTTTTTAATGGCAGAGTCGAATAGTTTCACTCCCACTGGGAAATCTGCATTGCTACTTGAATGAGAGCTAACTAAACACATTTTCCTGACCGGCGAAAGTGTATGCATCAGCCAATTTTAACAGCCTGTCACGTGATTTTAGTCTGAATGTCAACATCAAAAGAGGCTAGTCCATTTACGCAGGTATAACTGGGAATAGAATATGTGAGGGATTGTATCAACAGAGATGCGTATAATGAAAAGTAACATTTATCCTTCTTTTGCATCGCTGAGCATTTCTGTGTTAGTATACTGGTTTGAAAATGTTGAATTTGCATGATTTGCAATGTGTTTTTTTACTGAAACTCCCCTATTGATCGAATCCCGGGTTTGAAAGAGAACGGCACACCACGTGATTCGTTTGAATACAATGGTGAAGGCACGCAAGCATGACTTACGTTGTCAGCAGTAGTCGCTGAGCTTCACGCTACAACTTCACTTGTGATGTTGCTTGTTAGCCGTGGATTGAATTAATTTTGATTACCGGTTAAAATGTTGCTTATTTTGCGTTGGTGATCTTTATTTGGAACTGGGTAATGTCGCCAGCAGAAACCTCCTGGGATTTTGATGTTGATGGTTGCGCCTCCAAGGCAATCGCTAATTTTACTGCGGGTGGATCTTCCAAGAGCCCTTCGGGGTTTATAAAACTCATTCAACATACATAAAGTTCTCTCAATCGTAGTAGTCCATGTGATGTACACCTAATATGCCAAACATGTTGCTGAACGATTTTGCCAATGAAAACAAGCCGGTTGGCGATCCACTCCACTAAAAAAAAACTAGCAATATGTTTTCGGCTGTTGCCATGGTAGGACATGAACGTGAAGCTAACGTCGGTTTATAACTAAAACCGGGCACCGTATACAAAGTTCGCAAAAAAACATTCAGTCCTTAGAAGTCATTTTATTTTATTGCTAGGACGTATGCTGTTGTTAGGGATTGGTCAGTTACTTCGGCCTGGGGGTGGATCAGTAGGGGGGGTTACCCTGTTTTTGATTTTGCAAATGGGGGGGGGGGTCACCCTGTTTTCTACAATTCACACACGCGCTTATGCATATATTTTTTTAAATTTTATTTCAGAACAATAGATTAAAAAGTTAATCGTACAAATGTGTTCTTAATAATAACTATTACCCATATTGTCTATAAATTTGTTGATGCAAAAAATGTTATAGGCTAAATATTTTGGGGTTGAAGTTGACAAATAACTAACAGATTATGCAATGCGGCAAAGCCCCATGCAATTATTACCAAACGCTTCAGCATGGTATTAAGATTGGGTGGTACCAAGGTGGAAAATGGTTGCACATATGGGGGGTAATTCCTGGAATTGCAATAGAGAGGGTTCAGGCCGAAATACATATATATAGTGTTTCCATGTTTCGTCTGATATTTCTGTGGTATTCTGCTGCTGTAAATAATGCAAGATTTGTTCCGAAATTCAGTGTGTTGTGTGCACTCCAGGGTTATTCGTTTTTTTGCTCAAAACACCCCTATTTTTTAATGGCAGAGTCGAATAGTTTCACTCCCACTGGGAAATCTGCATTGCTACTTGAATGAGAGCTAACTAAACACATTTTCCTGACCGGCGAAAGTGTATGCATCAGCCAATTTTAACAGCCTGTCACGTGATTTTAGTCTGAATGTCAACATCAAAAGAGGCTAGTCCATTTACGCAGGTATAACTGGGAATAGAATATGTGAGGGATTGTATCAACAGAGATGTGTATAATGAAAAGTAACATTTATCCTTCTTTTGCATCGCTGAGCATTTCTGTGTTAGTATACTGGTTTGAAAATGTTGAATTTGCATGATTTGCAATGTGTTTTTTTACTGAAACTCCCCTATTGATCGAATCCCGGGTTTGAAAGAGAACGGCACACCACGTGATTCGTTTGAATACAATGGTGAAGGCACGCAAGCATGACTTACGTTGTCAGCAGTAGTCGCTGAGCTTCACGCTACAACTTCACTTGTGATGTTGCTTGTTAGCCGTGGATTGAATTAATTTTGATTACCGGTTAAAATGTTGCTTATTTTGCGTTGGTGATCTTTATTTGGAACTGGGTAATGTCGCCAGCAGAAACCTCCTGGGATTTTGATGTTGATGGTTGCGCCTCCAAGGCAATCGCTAATTTTACTGCGGGTGGATCTTCCAAGAGCCCTTCGGGGTTTATAAAACTCATTCAACATACATAAAGTTCTCTCAATCGTAGTAGTCCATGTGATGTACACCTAATATGCCAAACATGTTGCTGAACGATTTTGCCAATGAAAACAAGCCGGTTGGCGATCCACTCCACTAAAAAAAAACTAGCAATATGTTTTCGGCTGTTGCCATGGTAGGACATGAACGTGAAGCTAACGTCGGTTTATAACTAAAACCGGGCACCGTATACAAAGTTCGCAAAAAAACATTCAGTCCTTAGAAGTCATTTTATTTTATTGCTAGGACGTATGCTGTTGTTAGGGATTGGTCAGTTACTTCGGCCTGGGGGTGGATCAGTAGGGGGGGGTTACCCTGTTTTTGATTTTGCAAATGGGGGGGGGGGGTCACCCTGTTTTCTACAATTCACACACGCGCTTATGCATATATTTTTTTAAATTTTATTTCAGAACAATAGATTAAAAAGTTAATCGTACAAATGTGTTCTTAATAATAACTATTACCCATATTGTCTATAAATTTGTTGATGCAAAAAATGTTATAGGCTAAATATTTTGGGGTTGAAGTTGACAAATAACTAACAGATTATGCAATGCGGCAAAGCCCCATGCAATTATTACCAAACGCTTCAGCATGGTATTAAGATTGGGTGGTACCAAGGTGGAAAATGGTTGCACATATGGGGGGTAATTCCTGGAATTGCAATAGAGAGGGTTCAGGCCGAAATACATATATATAGTGTTTCCATGTTTCGTCTGATATTTCTGTGGTATTCTGCTGCTGTAAATAATGCAAGATTTGTTCCGAAATTCAGTGTGTTGTGTGCACTCCAGGGTTATTCGTTTTTTTGCTCAAAACACCCCTATTTTTTAATGGCAGAGTCGAATAGTTTCACTCCCACTGGGAAATCTGCATTGTTACTTGAATGAGAGCTAACTAAACACATTTTCCAGACCGGCGAAAGTGTATGCATCAGCCAATTTTAACAGCCTGTCACGTGATTTTAGTCTGAATGTCAACATCAAAAGGGGCTAGTCCATTTACGCAGGTATAACTGGGAATAGAATATGTGAGGGATTGTATCAACAGAGATGTGTATAATGAAAAGTAACATTTATCCTTCTTTTGCATCGCTGAGCATTTCTGTGTTAGTATACTGGTTTGAAAATGTTGAATTTGCATGATTTGCAATGTGTTTTTTTACTGAAACTCCCCTATTGATCGAATCCCGGGTTTGAAAGAGAACGGCACACCACATGATTCGTTTGAATACAATGGTGAAGGCACGCAAGCATGACTTACGTTGTCAGCAGTAGTCGCTGAGCTTCACGCTACAACTTCACTTGTGATGTTGCTTGTTAGCCGTGGATTGAATTAATTTTGATTACCGGTTAAAATGTTGCTTATTTGGCGTTGGTGATCTTTATTTGGAACTGGGTAATGTCGCCAGCAGAAACCTCCTGGGATTTTGATGTTGATGGTTGCGCCTCCAAGGCAATCGCTAATTTTACTGCGGGTGGATCTTCCAAGAGCCCTTCGGGGTTTATAAAACTCATTCAACATACATAAAGTTCTCTCAATCGTAGTAGTCCATGTGATGTACACCTAATATGCCAAACATGTTGCTGAACGATTTTGCCAATGAAAACAAGCCGGTTGGCGATCCACTCCACTAAAAAAAAACTAGCAATATGTTTTCGGCTGTTGCCATGGTAGGACATGAACGTGAAGCTAACGTCGGTTTATAACTAAAACCGGGCACCGTATACAAAGTTCGCAAAAAACATTCAGTCCTTAGAAGTCATTTTATTTTATTGCTAGGACGTATGCTGTTGTTAGGGATTGGTCAGTTACTTCGGCCTGGGGGTGGATCAGTAGGGGGGGTTACCCTGTTTTTGATTTTGCGAATGGGGGGGGGGGGGTCACCCTGTTTTCCATAATTCACACACGCGCTTATGCATATATTTTTTTAAATTTTATTTCAGAACAATAGATTAAAAAGTTAATCGTACAAATGTGTTCTTAATAATAACTATTACCCATATTGCCTATAAATTTGTTGATGCAAAAAATGTTATAGGCTAAATATTTTGGGGTTGAAGTTGACAAATAACTAACAGATTATGCAATGCGGCAGAGCCCCATGCAATTATACAGTTCAGTTTTGAACACATCCTAAGTCCATGTGATATCAGATTATTTTATTTAAAGTCTGAAGTCACCATTGTATAAGATATTTACTGGATTTATCCAATTGTAGCTGGAGACGGAAAAACACAGCAATTAGTACAAAGAGCAGTGACAGTTTTTGTTCAGCAAATCAAAAAAGTTAAATGGATTCATGTATATAAATAAATAGTTTTTTTGTTTTTTTAACTTTTAAATATGCATATTTTGCTCTGTAAAATACCAAAATCCAACACAAATTTATACAAAAATCAAAGTGTCCTTTGTTTTCATAAGCACAGACTGTGCTTCAGGTGTAAAGCTTTCCTGGTCTATAAGATATGAAAGATATATTAAATCCAAATTAGTTTTCAAACCGCCTAGATTCAAATCCTCTTTTCCTATCTTTTAAGGGCGTTTATCAAGTGAGTACTCCACAGTTTTGTTTTTATTTACTATCTTTAGCAGCATAGATTTCCCTACTTCCTGCAGCCTTTTCTGTAGTCGTTTTTTGGCTTTATGCTTCCCCTCCCCTTCTAAGGTGACTGGTCTATTAAATGCAAACACTAAAAATTACGGCAAACCACGATATTTTCAATGCACATCATACATTTTGTAATCATGTCAGAGCCAAAACTGTTACCACTTTTTTTTGTTGATAGGGGTGGGTCAACTGAGATTTACAGCTGACAAAATGTAATCTGCCGACCCCCCCCCCCTCCCCAGGCCAGAGTAACTGAACAATCCCTTAAATTTATTATTTCCAACCGATAGTATTTTCTAGATTGCAGGCAGCATTTACAGTTCATTCAAAGTTCAAAGTTGCGTCGGGATTACGTTGATACAGTGTGTCGTCGGTGATCTCTTACCGGTGTGCAACGTAGCCAAAATAAAAGGCATGAATACAAGACTAGTGGGAGGTAATAAATTTGGGGTCGAAAGTATTCAAAAAACAGTTTTTGGCTTTTGCCATGGTAGCTGTGGACCAGGATTGTTTTGCCAATTAGTGACGGTACGACCTGCCTGTCAATTATAAACAAAATTAGCTAAGCCAAAAAAAATCTCAGTAAATTGTTGCCCACACTCAAGCGGATTAGAATGAGCTACGTCCATGCTTTTTAATCATAGAAATGTATGGTGTGATACATTTGGCGTGAAGGTATTAAACAATTCAGTTGTTGGCTGTTTCCATGGAAACGGTGGTCAGAATTTGTTTTTCAGATTTTACCAATAGTAACTTTGTGCCCACACTCAAGCTGAGCAAAATGAGCTATGTCTGAGGTGTTGTATCCAAAATTTGTAGGAGATACATTTCCTGATAACTAGGGTGAAAGTGTAACCTACCTGCTAAGTTTGAGCGAAATCGGCCAAGCCAAACAAATCACAGAAGAATTAATACGTGAAAACACTAGAAATCACACACACACAGATACACAAAATTAAAGTGATTTTAAGGGCAATCCAAGTGGAGCGAATCGCCAATATCATGTTCATTTGCATATTGACCGTGAAAATACCAAAAACATCATTGCATTGGTGATATGCAAATTAGTTTTAGTCAAAATAAGTTACTGCTTAGAAGTACCATTACTGTTGTTCAAATTTCATTTCACTTGGCAAATATATTCATGTACCCAAACGTAAAGTATCGTACTTATAAATATTGTTTATTTCTGCTATGTTTCGAAAAACGCTACTCTTGAACGGACTACTTTATTTGCTCTCAGACCTCATTTGCATATGGGGTGTGGAAGTACCGATTTTGATTTCAGGGACGAATCAAAATAAACTGCAGTATATATGTAATAATGTGGAATACTTCCTTTCACTGTGAACATTTTTCCGCTAAAATAAATTCCAGTGAAAATGCTATTTCCCTCATACTCTATTGAGACTTGACACAGCACAGTGAAAATTTGATTCACACAATAGGCTTGAAAACTTTTCATCGAAAATAAATTAAGTGAAATTCTGTGTGATTTCATGAGAGTTGAAAATGAAAAAATTATATGACACCCAACCCTACCACTCCATACACAATGTAACCACACCTCAAAAACATCCTTTCACCAGTGTATTCTATTTGAATTCAGGAGAAATTTAAATAAACAAATTATATGACATCAAACTTAATTATAATTTCAACTTCTAGTTCAGCACTGATTAAATAAACTACCTCGTCTTTATGCCAACTTAAAGTTATTCAATGCCTACACCAGTGACTTCAAAATCTATGTTTCAATTCCAGGAATTTCACTTGCTATTAATTGTATGGGAGTGCCAGTCTTTTATTTTCTATTGTAATGTCAATTTCTTGTGATTACTCGAAAAATGAAGCTGTAACCACAGACCACAGTGCTGCAACTAAATCCTGGTTTTGAGCACCGGTTAGGCAGTCTTGAACTATGCATGTGAAGCCAGCTGAGAGGTATATCCAATCCTATAGATTTCTCATTGTTTGGTAACTATTTGCTGCAAATGCAACAAAAATCAATATAAAAATATTACCCACACAGCATTCTACAGGTTACTTGTTTAAGTGAGATGCTGTTACATGGATTTACCAATTTTATAAGGATTCCATAGTTGTTGCCGTTTAGGGCTGTTCTAGCGTGTTGCCATTTAGGGATGTCATAGTGTGTTGTCATTTAGAGATGTTCTAGCGTGTTGCCATTTAGAGATGTTCTAGCGTGTTGTCATTTAGGGATGTTCTAGCGTGTTGTCAGTTAGAGATGTTCTAGCGTGTTGTCAGTTAGAGATGTTCTAGCGTGTTGTCAGTTAGAGATGTTCTAGCGTGTTGTCATTTAGGGATGTCATAGTGTGTTGTCATTTAGGGCTGTTCTAGCGTGTTGTCATTTAGAGATGTTATAGCGTGTTGTCATTTAGGGATGTCATAGCGTGTTGTCATTTAGAACTGTTCTAGCATGTTGCCATTTATGGCTGTTCTAGCGTGTTGCCATTTAGGGATGTCCTAGCGTGTTGCCATTTAGAGCTGTTCTAGCGTGTTGCCATTTATGGATGTTCTAGCGTGTTGCCATTTAGGGATGTCCTAGCGTGTTGCCATTTAGGGATGTTCTAGTGTGTTGCCATTTAGGGCTGTTCTAGCGTGTTGTCATTTAGGGCTGTTCTAGCGTGTTGCCATTTAGGGATGTCCTAGCGTGTTGCCATTTAGGGATGTTCTAGTGTGTTGCCGTTTAGGGCTGTTCTAGCGTGTTGTCATTTAGGGCTGTTCTAGCATGTTGTCATTTAGGGCTGTTCTAGCATGTTGTCATTTAGGGCTGTTCTAGCGTGTTGCCATTTAGAGCTGTTCTAGCATGTTGTCATTTAGGGCTGTTCTAGCGTGTTGTCCCAGCATGTTGCCATTTAGGGATGTTCTAACGTGTTGCCATTTAGGGATGTTCTAGCGTGTTGTCATTTAGGGCTGTTCTAGCGTGTTGTCATTTAGGGATGTCCTAGCGTGTTGTCATTTAGGGCTGTTCTAGCTTGTTGCCATTTAGGGATGTTCTAGCGTGTTGCCATTTAATGCTGTTCAAGCGTGTTGTCATTTAGGGCTGTTCTAGCGTGTTGCCATTTAGGGATGTCCTAGCGTGTTGTCATTTAGGGCTGTTCTAGCTTGTTGCCATTTAGGGCTGTTCAAGCATGTTGACATTTAGGCATGTTCTAGTGTGTTGTCATTTAGGGCTGTTCAAACGTGTTGCCATTTAGGGATGTTCTGGCGTGTTGCCATTTAGGGCTGTTCTAGCGTGTTGCCATTTAGAGCTGTTCTAGCGTGTTTTCATTAAGGCTGTTCTAGCGTGTTACCATTAAGGCTGTTCTTGCATGTTGCCATTTAAGGCTGTTCTAGCATGTTGTCATTTAGGGATGTTCTAGCATGTTGACATTTAGGCATGTTCTAGTGTGTTGTCATTTAGAGCTGTTCTAGCGTGTTTTCATTAAGGCTGTTCTAGCGTGTTGCCATTTAGAGCTGTTCTAGCGTGTTTTCATTAAGGCTGTTCTAGCGTGTTGCCATTAAGGCTGTTCTTGCATGTTGCCATTTAAGGCTGTTCAAGCGTGTTGCCATTTAGGGATGTTCTGGCGTGTTGCCATTTAGGGCTGTTCTAGCGTGTTGCCATTTAGAGCTGTTCTAGCGTGTTTTCATTAAGGCTGTTCTAGCGTGTTGCCATTAAGGCTGTTCTTGCATGTTGCCTTTTAAGGCTGTTCAAGCGTGTTGCCATTTAGGGATGTTCTGGCGTGTTGCCATTTAGGGCTGTTCTAGCGTGTTGCCATTTAGAGCTGTTCTAGCGTGTTGCCATTAAGGCTGTTCTAGCGTGTTGCCATTAAGGATGTTCTAGCATGTTGACATTTAGGCATGTTCTAGCGTGTTGCCATTTAGGGCTGTTCTAGCATGTCATTTAGAGATGTTCTAGCGTATTGTCATTTAGGGCTGTTCTAGCATGTCATTTAGGGATGTTCTAGCGCGTTGCCATTTAGGGCTGTTCTAGCATGTTGTCATTTAGGGCTGTTCTAGCATGTTGTCATTTAGGGCTGTTCTAGCGTGTTGCCATTTAGAGCTGTTCTAGCATGTTGTCATTTAGGGCTGTTCTAGCGTGTTGTCCCAGCATGTTGCCATTTAGGGATGTTCTAGCGTGTTGTCATTTAGGGATGTCCTAGCGTGTTGTCATTTAGGGCTGTTCTAGCTTGTTGCCATTTAGGGATGTTCTAGCGTGTTGCCATTTAATGCTGTTCAAGCGTGTTGTCATTTAGGGCTGTTCTAGCGTGTTGCCATTTAGGGATGTCCTAGCGTGTTGCCATTTAGGGATGTTCTAGTGTGTTGCCATTTAGGGCTGTTCTAGCGTGTTGTCATTTAGGGCTGTTCTAGCGTGTTGCCATTTAGGGATGTCCTAGCGTGTTGCCATTTAGGGATGTTCTAGTGTGTTGCCGTTTAGGGCTGTTCTAGCGTGTTGTCATTTAGGGCTGTTCTAGCATGTTGTCATTTAGGGCTGTTCTAGCATGTTGTCATTTAGGGCTGTTCTAGCGTGTTGCCATTTAGAGCTGTTCTAGCATGTTGTCATTTAGGGCTGTTCTAGCGTGTTGTCCCAGCATGTTGCCATTTAGGGATGTTCTAACGTGTTGCCATTTAGGGATGTTCTAGCGTGTTGTCATTTAGGGCTGTTCTAGCGTGTTGTCATTTAGGGATGTCCTAGCGTGTTGTCATTTAGGGCTGTTCTAGCTTGTTGCCATTTAGGGATGTTCTAGCGTGTTGCCATTTAATGCTGTTCAAGCGTGTTGTCATTTAGGGCTGTTCTAGCGTGTTGCCATTTAGGGATGTCCTAGCGTGTTGTCATTTAGGGCTGTTCTAGCTTGTTGCCATTTAGGGCTGTTCAAGCATGTTGACATTTAGGCATGTTCTAGTGTGTTGTCATTTAGGGCTGTTCAAACGTGTTGCCATTTAGGGATGTTCTGGCGTGTTGCCATTTAGGGCTGTTCTAGCGTGTTGCCATTTAGAGCTGTTCTAGCGTGTTTTCATTAAGGCTGTTCTAGCGTGTTACCATTAAGGCTGTTCTTGCATGTTGCCATTTAAGGCTGTTCTAGCATGTTGTCATTTAGGGATGTTCTAGCATGTTGACATTTAGGCATGTTCTAGTGTGTTGTCATTTAGAGCTGTTCTAGCGTGTTTTCATTAAGGCTGTTCTAGCGTGTTGCCATTTAGAGCTGTTCTAGCGTGTTTTCATTAAGGCTGTTCTAGCGTGTTGCCATTAAGGCTGTTCTTGCATGTTGCCATTTAAGGCTGTTCAAGCGTGTTGCCATTTAGGGATGTTCTGGCGTGTTGCCATTTAGGGCTGTTCTAGCGTGTTGCCATTTAGAGCTGTTCTAGCGTGTTTTCATTAAGGCTGTTCTAGCGTGTTGCCATTAAGGCTGTTCTTGCATGTTGCCTTTTAAGGCTGTTCAAGCGTGTTGCCATTTAGGGATGTTCTGGCGTGTTGCCATTTAGGGCTGTTCTAGCGTGTTGCCATTTAGAGCTGTTCTAGCGTGTTGCCATTAAGGCTGTTCTAGCGTGTTGCCATTAAGGATGTTCTAGCATGTTGACATTTAGGCATGTTCTAGCGTGTTGCCATTTAGGGCTGTTCTAGCATGTCATTTAGAGATGTTCTAGCGTATTGTCATTTAGGGCTGTTCTAGCATGTCATTTAGGGATGTTCTAGCGCGTTGCCATTTAGGGCTGTTCTAGCATGTTGTCATTTAGGGCTGTTCTAGCATGTTGTCATTTAGGGCTGTTCTAGCGTGTTGCCATTTAGAGCTGTTCTAGCATGTTGTCATTTAGGGCTGTTCTAGCGTGTTGTCCCAGCATGTTGCCATTTAGGGATGTTCTAGCGTGTTGTCATTTAGGGATGTCCTAGCGTGTTGTCATTTAGGGCTGTTCTAGCTTGTTGCCATTTAGGGATGTTCTAGCGTGTTGCCATTTAATGCTGTTCAAGCGTGTTGTCATTTAGGGCTGTTCTAGCGTGTTGCCATTTAGGGATGTCCTAGCGTGTTGTCATTTAGGGCTGTTCTAGCTTGTTGCCATTTAGGGCTGTTCAAGCATGTTGACATTTAGGCATGTTCTAGTGTGTTGTCATTTAGGGCTGTTCAAACGTGTTGCCATTTAGGGATGTTCTGGCGTGTTGCCATTTAGGGCTGTTCTAGCGTGTTGCCATTTAGAGCTGTTCTAGCGTGTTTTCATTAAGGCTGTTCTAGCGTGTTACCATTAAGGCTGTTCTTGCATGTTGCCATTTAAGGCTGTTCTAGCATGTTGTCATTTAGGGATGTTCTAGCATGTTGACATTTAGGCATGTTCTAGTGTGTTGTCATTTAGAGCTGTTCTAGCGTGTTGTCATTAAGGCTGTTCTAGCGTGTTTTCATTAAGGCTGTTCTAGCGTGTTGCCATTTAGAGCTGTTCTAGCGTGTTTTCATTAAGGCTGTTCTAGCGTGTTGCCATTAAGGCTGTTCTTGCATGTTGCCATTTAAGGCTGTTCAAGCGTGTTGCCATTTAGGGATGTTCTGGCGTGTTGCCATTTAGGGCTGTTCTAGCGTGTTGCCATTTAGAGCTGTTCTAGCGTGTTTTCATTAAGGCTGTTCTAGCGTGTTGCCATTAAGGCTGTTCTTGCATGTTGCCTTTTAAGGCTGTTCAAGCGTGTTGCCATTTAGGGATGTTCTGGCGTGTTGCCATTTAGGGCTGTTCTAGCGTGTTGCCATTTAGAGCTGTTCTAGCGTGTTGCCATTAAGGCTGTTCTAGCGTGTTGCCATTAAGGATGTTCTAGCATGTTGACATTTAGGCATGTTCTAGCGTGTTGCCATTTAGGGCTGTTCTAGCATGTCATTTAGAGATGTTCTAGCGTATTGTCATTTAGGGCTGTTCTAGCATGTCATTTAGGGATGTTCTAGCGTGTTGCCATTTAGGGCTGTTCTAGCGTGTTGCCATTTAGGGCTGTTCTAGCATGTTGCTATTTAGGGTTGTTCTAGCGTGTTTTCATTAAGGCTGTTCTAGCGTGTTGCCATTAAGGCTTTTCTTGCGTGTTGCCACTTAGAGCTGTTCTAGCGTGCTGCCATTTAGGGCTGTTCTAGCGTGTTGTCATTAAGGCTGTTCTAGCGTGTTGCCATGAAGGCTGTTCTAGCGTGTTGCCATTTAGGGCTGTTCTAGCATGTTGTCATTGAGGGCTGTTCTAGCGTGTTGTCATTTAGGGCTGTTCTAGCGTGTTGTCATTTAATGCTGTTCAAGCGTGTTGTCATTTAGGGATGTTCTCGCATGTTGTCATTTAGGGCTGTTCTAGCGTGTTGTTATTTAGGGCTGTTCTAGCGTGTTGTCATTTAGGGATGTCCTAGCGTGTTGTCATTTAGGGCTGTTCTAGCTTGTTGCCATTTAGGGATGTTTTAGCGTGTTGCCATTTAGGGCTGTTCTAACGTGTTGCCATTGTGGGCTGTTCTAGCGTGTTGTCATTTAGGGCTGTTCTAGCTTGTTGCCATTTAGGGATGTTTTAGCGTGTTGCCATTTAGGGCTGTTCTAACGTGTTGCCATTGAGGGCTGTTCTAACATGTTGCCATTGAGGGCTGTTCTAGCGTGTTTTCATTAAGGCTGTTCTTGCATGTTGCCATTTAAGGCTGTTCTAGCATGTTGTCATTAAGGCTGTTCTAGTGTGTTGTCATTTAGGGATGTTCTAGCATGTTGTCATTTAGAGATGTTCTAGCGTATTGTCATTTAGGGCTGTTCTAGCATGTCATTTAGAGATGTTCTAGCGTATTGTCATTTAGGGCTGTTCTAGCATGTCATTTAGGGATGTTCTAGCGTGTTGCCATTTAGGGCTGTTCTAGCGTGTTGCCATTTAGGGCTGTTCTAGCATGTTGCTATTTAGGGTTGTTCTAGCGTGTTTTCATTAAGGCTGTTCTAGCGTGTTGCCATTAAGGCTTTTCTTGCGTGTTGCCACTTAGAGCTGTTCTAGCGTGCTGCCATTTAGGGCTGTTCTAGCGTGTTGTCATTAAGGCTGTTCTAGCGTGTTGCCATGAAGGCTGTTCTAGCGTGTTGTCATTTAGGGCTGTTCTAGTGTGTTGTCATTTAGGGATGTCCTAGCGTGTTGTCATTTAGGGCTGTTCTAGCGTGTTGTCATTTAGGGCTGTTCTAGCGTGTTGTCATTTAGGGATGTCCTAGCGTGTTGTCATTTAGGGATGTTCTAGCTTGTTGTCATTTAGGGATGTTTTAGCGTGTTGCCATTTAGGGCTGTTCAAGCATGTTTCCATTTAGGGCTGTGCTAGCTTGTTGCAATTTAGGGATGTTCTAGCGTGTTGCCATTTAGGGCTGTTCTAGTGTGTTGCCATTTAGAGCTGTTCTAGCGTGTTTTCATTAAGGCTGTTCTAGCGTGTTGCCATTAAGGCTGTTCTTGCGTGTTGCCATTTAAGGCTGTTCTAGCGTGTTGTCATTAAGGCTGTTCTAGCGTGTTGTCATTTAGGGATGTTCTAGCGCATTGCCATTGAGGGCTGTTCTAGCGTGTTGCCATTAAGGCTGTTCTAGCGTGTTGCCATTAAGGATGTTCTAGCATGTTGACATTTAGGCATGTTCTAGCGTGTTGCCATTTAGGGCTGTTCTAGCATGTCATTTAGAGATGTTCTAGCGTATTGTCATTTAGGGCTGTTCTAGCATGTCATTTAGGGATGTTCTAGCGTGTTGCCATTTAGGGCTGTTCTAGCGTGTTGCCATTTAGGGCTGTTCTAGCATGTTGCTATTTAGGGTTGTTCTAGCGTGTTTTCATTAAGGCTGTTCTAGCGTGTTGCCATTAAGGCTTTTCTTGCGTGTTGCCACTTAGAGCTGTTCTAGCGTGCTGCCATTTAGGGCTGTTCTAGCGTGTTGTCATTAAGGCTGTTCTAGCGTGTTGCCATGAAGGCTGTTCTAGCGTGTTGCCATTTAGGGCTGTTCTAGCATGTTGTCATTGAGGGCTGTTCTAGCGTGTTGTCATTTAGGGCTGTTCTAGCGTGTTGTCATTTAATGCTGTTCAAGCGTGTTGTCATTTAGGGATGTTCTCGCATGTTGTCATTTAGGGCTGTTCTAGCGTGTTGTTATTTAGGGCTGTTCTAGCGTGTTGTCATTTAGGGATGTCCTAGCGTGTTGTCATTTAGGGCTGTTCTAGCTTGTTGCCATTTAGGGATGTTTTAGCGTGTTGCCATTTAGGGCTGTTCTAACGTGTTGCCATTGAGGGCTGTTCTAGCGTGTTGTCATTTAGGGCTGTTCTAGCTTGTTGCCATTTAGGGATGTTTTAGCGTGTTGCCATTTAGGGCTGTTCTAACGTGTTGCCATTGAGGGCTGTTCTAACATGTTGCCATTGAGGGCTGTTCTAGCGTGTTTTCATTAAGGCTGTTCTTGCATGTTGCCATTTAAGGCTGTTCTAGCATGTTGTCATTAAGGCTGTTCTAGTGTGTTGTCATTTAGGGATGTTCTAGCATGTTGTCATTTAGAGATGTTCTAGCGTATTGTCATTTAGGGCTGTTCTAGCATGTCATTTAGAGATGTTCTAGCGTATTGTCATTTAGGGCTGTTCTAGCATGTCATTTAGGGATGTTCTAGCGTGTTGCCATTTAGGGCTGTTCTAGCGTGTTGCCATTTAGGGCTGTTCTAGCATGTTGCTATTTAGGGTTGTTCTAGCGTGTTTTCATTAAGGCTGTTCTAGCGTGTTGCCATTAAGGCTTTTCTTGCGTGTTGCCACTTAGAGCTGTTCTAGCGTGCTGCCATTTAGGGCTGTTCTAGCGTGTTGTCATTAAGGCTGTTCTAGCGTGTTGCCATGAAGGCTGTTCTAGCGTGTTGTCATTTAGGGCTGTTCTAGTGTGTTGTCATTTAGGGATGTCCTAGCGTGTTGTCATTTAGGGCTGTTCTAGCGTGTTGTCATTTAGGGCTGTTCTAGCGTGTTGTCATTTAGGGATGTCCTAGCGTGTTGTCATTTAGGGATGTTCTAGCTTGTTGTCATTTAGGGATGTTTTAGCGTGTTGCCATTTAGGGCTGTTCAAGCATGTTTCCATTTAGGGCTGTGCTAGCTTGTTGCAATTTAGGGATGTTCTAGCGTGTTGCCATTTAGGGCTGTTCTAGTGTGTTGCCATTTAGAGCTGTTCTAGCGTGTTTTCATTAAGGCTGTTCTAGCGTGTTGCCATTAAGGCTGTTCTTGCGTGTTGCCATTTAAGGCTGTTCTAGCGTGTTGTCATTAAGGCTGTTCTAGCGTGTTGTCATTTAGGGATGTTCTAGCGCATTGCCATTGAGGGCTGTTCTAGCGTGTTGCCATTAAGGCTGTTCTAGCATGTTGCCATTTAGGGCTGTTCTAGCATGTTGCCATTTATGGCTGTTATAGCGTGTTGCCATTTAGGGCTGTTTTAGCGTGTTGCCATTTAGGGCTGTTCTAGCGTGTTGTCATTTAGGACTGTTCTAGCGTGTTGCCATTTAGGGCTGTTCAAGCGTGTTGTCATTTAGGAATGTTCTAGTGTGTTGTCATTTAGGGCTGTTCTAGCGTGTTGCCATTTAGGGATATTCTAGCTTGTTGCCATTTAGGAATGTTATCTCTTATTAAATTATTACCACAAGAAGGAAACAAAAAGTGATATTTTTGTGAAGAAATTGGGAATGAATTCATAATGAGAAATTAGACCAAATACATCTTTGGCCAGAAAAATTACTGACCTACATATAGATTGTACTTTGGTACTATACCGTTGACAAAAATGTGCCTGCCTTTGGTCTCCATATAGTAATTCAAGCAGAAGTGCTTCCTATTGAGTGTGTTTATATTTAGCCCTTGGTTGCCCTCAGAAATTGCCAAGTAGCTCCATTCAAATTGCATTCAAAGTGCCTCATCATCAACAACAAAGCATTTTTCTACATATTTTAAATAAAGTATTCACAATGAATATTAGGTTTTTGTTGCAATGTGTCATTTTATTATAATCATGTCTTAGTTGGACTGGTGTCACTTAGCTAGTGCATTTATTGTAAGAGAAATGTATTCCTGTTTTTTTCCTGATTACATCAGTCACTTCACTGTACTAGCTCCATTTCAGTTTGTTTAGTAGGAACAACTCACATTTCAGAAGAGAATTAAGCTATTTTTTATTCAAGAATGTAAAGTATACAATTAACCTTGTGATTATGTGAATGACCCCCTTAGACTGACTTGAGTAGACCACATTCATCTCATATCTACTTTAAAAACGATCTGAAAGATCCAGTCAGTATCAGGTCGTAGTTAATGATTCAGTCACATCGGTGCAGCTATTATGTGATGCATATATGATATGAATTCATTGGGGATTTCTCCATACTACATTTTCTCTGCAGTCACATAGGTACAGATATTATGTGATGCATATATGATATGAATTCATTGGGGATTTCTCCATACTACATTTTCTCTGCAGTCACATATGTACAGATATTATGTGATGCATATATGATATGAATTCATGGGGGATTTCTCCATACTAGATTTTCTGCTATTATGGCATATGATATGGTGTCAAAGGTCATATATAAATAATTAATTAATAATTAATAGTGTTAGAAAGACATACCATAATTTATAGGCAAGTTTTCTATAGTTTCACTATAATTAACATCTGTACATGTATATAGAAGATGACAAAGTACAATTTGAAATTCAAACATGTTGATATTCCCTTTGATCATTTTTTATTACGTTTCTGTGGAAAGAATCACTTTGGAATATACAGACATGCTTGTGTGGTAGACGTGGTTTTGCCGTCTAGGCTAGGATTTCAAAATGGTCACTGAAGGAGTCAGGAAGGCAAGGTGGAACTTTTATAGTTTCAGACTGACATAATAAAGCACAATATACATTTGAATAAAATAATAACAACTGGATTTAATACTAAATATCCCTATCACAATTAATGTGCTAGCATATAAAGAGAACGACTTATCTGATCAGCTTAGTGAAAAATGGTAATAAAGAGTCAGTATCAAACTTCAGTGATGATCACGTGATGAAAGTCAAGCCCACGGTTTATACATTGTAGTTCTCTCACACAATGGAGATGAGGAGAGTAGATGTTCGTAGTTTAGTAAAGTTATTGTAGCAAGTTCAGATCTGGGGCTCAATGTTGGTAGCAGACAGCAAGTAGACAAGCAGTGACACAAAGGTACTGGCAAAGATCAGGAATAGGTAGCCTCCAGAGAGTATGTTCCATCATTGGATACAGAGTCATTTGTAACCCCTATAGTCTGTGGTCTTTCCAGCTATCATTGATTGTATGTAACAGTACAACGTACAGTGTCATCTTGCAGGAGCCTCATACTTAAGCTGTTGACTGCTGAAAGTTTCACCGAGGACTGACTAAATGTTAGTTTAGCAGCTGTTGGTCAATGTCATTGGTAATGCAACAATTAACACATAGTTTCTCATGTGTATCTGTTCACGGAAGATGGGCAGTGTTAATTACTTTATAGGGGAACCGCCCTTGAAACTTGTCATCATCTTGTGATATAGAATCACAGTTGTTACCTTAGTACTTGACAGTTTCCACGGCTAAAGTTGGGCCCAAGAGTGATAGAATGTAACTTAAACTAAAAAAGTGTCTAATATTAAGTTTACTCAGTACATCAAAGGCCTGTTTCACACATGAAAATTAGAATTGTGTAATTGCAGCTGAACAGTTTTTTTTTCATCTTTATTAGGGCCCAAGCCTGTAGGGCGTGGCCCCTATTCTTATTGTCCGTTTTTTTCTTTCTTTCTTCCGTAACTTTTTTCGTCAAGCCGTTTGAGAAAACCGCTGAACCAAATAGTCTGAAATTGCTCTATACTGATAGTCTCCAATATGAACTGGTGCAACATGCTTTCAGAATTTTGATTGGTCAATTAGTTTGGCAGCCATATTGGATTGAAATAAAATCGGAAGTGGCTGTTTGACCACTTTCTGAGGGTCTAGACGTCTAAATTTTTTTATGGTATATAGTACAACTCATGTGTAATAAATATCAGGAATAAATACTTTAGCGGTCACGTGACTTTTCCCGCCATTTTGTTTTTCTAAAAACGGCAAAAAACACTTAAAAATCTTCTTCTTCAGAACCGCCAAGTAAAATGTTCTCATATTTAGTACTTAGCTTCCACATATAGTGCAGATTTAGATTTGAGAAATTCATTATGATTGGTCGTGTGGTTTGGCCGCCATTCTGGGTGTTTTTATATTTACCATGCCTGGCCTTAGCTCCATATGAGAAAAAATAATATTATTTTGATCAGTCACATGGTTTGGCCGCCATCTTGAATTTTGTGAAAATGGAAATTATGCAACTATATGTTTTGTATTAGTCTGATTTCTTTCAAATTTTGTATGTGCATTTGTGTCATCAGATACATCATTTTGCCCCAATAGCACACTGCTGTATGGGGTGGGGGCTTTTAATCTCATTAATATGCATAACTGTTATAACTCAAGCACTGTTGTTGTTAGGAAGATGAATCCTGTGTTATTATGACAACTCTGAACAAGAGATTTGAATAAAATAACATATGACCATATATGGTCATTTGAGCTCATTAATATGCATAACTGTCATATCTCAAGCACTGTTGCAAGTAGGAAGATGAAACCTGTGTTATTATGATGGTGTTAAACAAGAGATTTGAATAAAATAACAGATGACCATATACGGTCATGTGAGCTCATTAATATGCATAACTGTCATATCCCAAACGCTGTTGCAGTTAGGAAGATGAATCCTGTGTTATGACAACATTGAACAAGAGATTTGATTAAAATAACAAATGACCATATATGGTCTTGTGGAGCCATTAATATGCATAACCTTTATATCTCAAACAAATATATGGAACCAACTGCATTTCGACTTCATGATACTAATAATAATAAGTAATAATAAGTATGCACTTATATAGCGCCATATATCCAAAATAAATGTTCATAGGCGCTTTACAAGACAAAAAATAAATAAAAATATTAAATCATGAATAAAACATTAATAGCAACAACAAAGAAAAACTACTGAGTTTCAAAAGTCTGTTTAAAAAGATGAGTTTTAAGTTTCTTCTTAAAAATGTCAATATTGTCAGATAGTTTGATATGTAGAGGTAGTTCATTCTATAAGGCAGGTGCAGCATGGCAGATGGCGCGTTGACCGTAAGATTTAGTATTAATTTTCGGAACGTTCAGGAGAAGATTATTAGTGGAGCGTAGACTGCGGGTAGGTTTGTAAGATGCAAACAGTTCACAAATGTATGATGGTAGGGTGTTGTGAATTGCACGAAAGGCGATTAACATGATCTTGAAATTAATGCGTTGTTGAACAGGAAGCCAGTGTAAGTTGTAAAGAACTTCAGTGATATGGTCAAATTTCTTGGTCCTTGTGATGAGGCGTGCCGCAGTATTTTGAACGAGTTGGAGCTTACGAATGTTCGTCTGGGCAATGCCGAAGAGGAGACTGATTCCATGGTCAATCCTTGATGTAACAAATGAATGTACTAAATGTTTTGTGGTTGCATTAGTTAGGTACTTCCTGATGGAACTAATATTGCGTATATGAAAGTATGATGATTTACAAATACTATTCACACGATTTTCCATGGTCATATGCTTGTCGAACTCAATGCCAAGATCACGAGCAGATGTTGTTGGCACAATGGTACAACCCTCAATCTGTATAGATGGTAAATTTAACTTGGCCAGATTTGGTCGAGATCCAAAAAGTAACAGTTCCGTCTTGTCCGAGTTGAGTTTTAAGAAATTCAATGTTAACCAATTATGAATATCCTTGATCGCACTTTCCATATGTTGAATGTTGATGTCAATATCTTTGGTCTTGAAACATAAATATAGTTGTGTGTCGTCAGCATAGAGATGAAAGTTAATGTTGTGATGCCGGATTACGTCACCAAGTGGTGATGTGTATACAGTGAAAAGGATAGGACCCAGTACAGATCCTTGGGGCACGCCATACTTTAGCTTGTGTAGTGATGATACTGATCCACGGATGCAAACCTTTTGTTGTCGATCTGAGAGATATGATTCAAACCAGGATAGCGCAGTATCTGCCACACCCATACCACTTGACATACGTTCTAGAAGAAGCGAATGGTCAACCGTATCGAAAGCGGCAGATAAGTCCAATAAAACAAGCATCACAATTTTCTGTTGATCAAGTGCCATGAGTATGTCATTTTGAACGCGTATTAGAGCTGTTTCTGTGCTGTGCGATTGTTTGTATGCTGATTGCATAGATTCAATAAGACTGTTGGAATGCAAGTGAGAGATCAATCTTTTAGCGACAACTTTCTCTGTGACTTTTGAGAGAAATGTAAGGTTTGAGACAGGGCGATAGTTCTTCAAGACATCAGGATCAAGATGTGACTTCTTGAGAAGAGGAGAAACAAGAGCTAGTTTAAAAAGGGCTGGAACGTGACCTGTAGAAAGCGATGAATTGACAATAGTAGTGATACTTGGCAGTAGTACATCCAGGGATTTCTTAACTAATCATTCAAACTAACCAATTGTGTATAATGTGACCTCATTATTTATGGAATATATGTTTGGGCCCCTGTGACGCTGCTTGCAGCTTTAATTTTTGGTTATAATTTTTTTTAATTTATTTAACTAACTCTGTTATTTTGTTTTTAGCTTCGCTGTCGACTTTGTCGAGCGGAGCTTATCATATGAGTGATTGTCCGTCGTCGTCCGTGTCAATGTTTTACTTTTTTGACTTCTTCTTGAAAACTACAAGTCTGAATGTTTTGATACTTGGTGTATATGTACCTTGGGTAGACCTCTCTCAGATTTGTTAATTTCATGATCATATCTTCAATTCTCTAATTTTGGTGAATATTTTTGTCATTTTTGGTAAAAAGTGATATTTTCAAACCGCAAGTCCAATTGCTTTGATATTACATATATAGGTACTACATGTGGACCTCTCTCAAATTTGTTCATTTCATAATGATATCTTCAATTGTCTAATTTTGATGAATATTTTTGTCATTTTTGGTAAAAAGTGATATTTTCTTCTTGTTAAAAACCACAATCATTTATGGTGAAAAATAATATTGCATTTTGAATATTGTTAGGGGCCCAAGCCTGTAGAGCGTGGCCCCTATTCTTATTGTTCGTTTTTTAGGGGCCCAAGCCCGAAGGGCGAGGCCCCTATTCTTATTGTCCGGTTTTTTCTTCTTCTTCATTAGGGGCCCAAGCCTGTAGGGCGTGGCCCCTATTCTTATTGTTCGGATTTTTCTTCTTCATCTTCTTTCTTCCGTAACTTTTTTCGTCAAGCCGTTTGAGAAAACCGCTGAACGGAATAGTCTGATAATGCTCTATTCTGCTAGTCCCTAATGTGAACTGGTGCAACATGCTTTCAGAATTTCGATTGGACAATTAGTTTGGCAGCCATATTGGATTGAAATAAAACCGGAAGTGACTGTTTGACCACTTTCTGAGGGTCTAGGCGTCTAGATTTTTTTATGGTATATAGTACAACTCATGTGTAATAAATATCAGCAATAAAAACTTTAGCGGTCATGTGACTTTTCCCGCCATTTTGTTTTTCCTAAAAACGGCAAAAAACACTTGAAAATCTTCTTCTTCAGAACCACCAAGCAGAATGCTCTCATATGTAGTATTTAGCTTCTATATATGAATCCCATTTATGTTTGAAAAAATGTTTACGATTGGTCACGTGGTTTGGCCACCATTTTGGATTTTTTCTAAACAGGAAGTAGTTTTTTTACTCTGGCAACACTTGAGGGAATATTTTCAATTTTGCTTCATGGCATCTGTGTATCAAGCCCTTTCAGAAACCTAAACAAAATTTCAGATCAGTCACATGGTTTGGCCGCCATTTTGGATTTTAAGCAAAATTGACCAAAAGTTTGGGTATTTGTTTCTCAGAGACGATTCAACCAATCTACTAGATGTTTTTATATTTACCATGCCTGGCCTTAGCTGCATACGAGAAAAATAATATTATTTTGATCAGTCACGTGGTTTGGCCGCCATCTTGGATTTTGTGAAAATAGAAATTATGCAACTACATGTTTTGTATTAGTCTGATTTCTTTCAAATTTTGTATGTGCATTTGTGTCATCAGATGCATCATTTTGCCCCCAATAGCACACTGTTAGGCCACGTGGCTGGGCACCCATGGGGTGGGGGCTTCTAACCTCATTAATATGCATAACTGTTATAACTCAAGCACTGTTGTAGTTAGGATGATGAATCCTGTGTTATTATGACAACCTTGAACAAGAGATTTGATTAAAATAACAAATGACCATATATGGTCATGTGAACTCATTAATATGCATAGCAGTCATATCTAAAACACTGTCACAGTTAGGAAGATGAATCCTGTGTTATTATGACAACAGTGAACAAGAGATTTGATTAAAATAACAGATGACCATATATGGTCATGTGAACTCATTAATATGCATAGCAGTCATATCTGAAACACTGTTGCAGTTAGGAAGATGAATCCTGTGTTCTTATGACAACAGTGAACAAGAGATTTGATTAAAATAACAGATGACCATATATGGTCATGTGAACTCATTAATATGCATAGCAGTCATATCTGAAACACTGTCGCAGTTAGGAAGATGAATCCTGTGTTATTATGACAACAGTGAACAAGAAATTTGATTAAAATAACAGATGACCATATATGGTCATGTGAACTCATTAATATGCATAACCATTATATCTTAAACACTGTTGCAGTTAGGAAGATGAATCCTGTGTTATTATGACAACAGTGAACAAGAGATTTGATTAAAATAACAGATAACCATATATGGTCATGTGAACTCATTAATATGCATAACCATTATATCTTAAACACTGTTGCAGTTAGGAAGATGAATCCTGTGTTATTATGACAACAGTGAACAAGAGATTTGATTAAAAATAACAGATGACCATATATGGTCATGTGAACTCATTAATATGCAAAGCAGTCATATCTAAAACACTGTCGCAGAGCAGGACATGTAACAAGTGTCATTATGAAGACATTGAATGAAAGATGTAACTGACATTAGAAATGGCTATATTTGATTATGTAATCTCATTATTAAGAACATGGCTCATTATATATCCTGAAAACCATATTTCGATAACCAAACCAGGTAAATACATGGTACCAACTTCATTTTGACCTCATGTTACTGATAATTCAAGCTACCTGATTGTCTAACATGTGACCACATTAATTATGAAACAGAATCTTGTCAGCTTGGGCCCCGGTGACGCCGCTTGCGGCTTTAATCATCTTCTTCTTTCTTCCGTAACTTTTTTCGTCAAGCCGTTTGAGAAAACCGCTGAACAGAATGGTCTGATAATGCTCTATACTTATAGTCCCTAATGTGACCTAGTGCAACATGCTTTCAGAATTTTGATTGCCCAATTAGTTTGGCAGCCATATTGGATTGAAATAAAACCGGAAGTGGCTGTTTGACCACTTTCTGAGGGTCTAGGCGACTAGATTTTTTTATGGTATATAGTACAACTCATGTGTAATAAATATCAGCAATAAAAACTTTAGCGGTCATGTGACTTTTCCCGCCATTTTGTTTTTCCTAAAAACGGCAAAAAACACTTTAAAATCTTCTTCTTCAGAACCACCAAGCAGAATGCTCTCATATGTAGTATTTAGCTTCTATATATGAATACCATTTATGTTTGAAAAAATGTTTACGATTGGTCACGTGGTTTGGCCACCATTTTGGATTTCTTCTAAACAGGAAGTAGTTTTTTACTCTGGCAACACTTAGGGGAATATTTTCAGTTTTGCTTCATGGCATCTATGTATCAAGCCCTTTCAGAAACCTAAAAAAAAATTCAGATCAGTCACATGGTTTGGCCGCCATTTTGGATTTTAAGCAAAATTGACCAAAAGTTTGGGTATTTGTTTCTCAGAGACGATTCAACCAATCTACTAGATGTTTTTATATTTACCATGCCAGGCCTTAGCTGCATACGAGAAAAATAATATTATTTTGATCAGTCACGTGGTTTGGCCGCCATCTTGGATTTTGTGAAAATAGAAATTATGCAACTACATGTTTTGTATTATTCTGATTTCTTTCAAATTTTGTATGTGCATTTGTGTCATCAGATGGATCATTTTGCCCCAATAGCACACTGTTAGGCCACGTGGCTGGGCACCCATGGGGTGGGGGCTTCTAACCTTATTAATATGCATAACTGTTATAACTCAAGCACTGTTGTAGTTAGGATGATGAATCCTGTGTTATTATGACAACGTTGAACAAGAGATTCGATTAAAATAACAAATGACCATATATGGTCATGTGAGCTCATTAATATGCATAACTGTCATATCTCAAACACTGTTGCAGTTTGGAAGTGGAATCCTGTGTTATTATGACAACATTGAACAAAAGATTTAATTAAAATAACAGATGACCATATATAGTCATGTGAGCTCATTAATATGCGTAATCGTTATATCTCAAACACTGTTGCAGTTAGGAAGATGAATCCTGTGTCATTATGACAACAAGTGAACAAGAGATCTGATTAAAATAACAGATAACCATATATGGTCATGTGAACTCATTAATATGCATAACCATTATATCTTAAACACAGTCGCAGTTAGGAAGATAAATCCTGTGTCATTATGACAACAGTGAACAAGAGATTTGATTAAAATAACAGATAACCATATATGGTCATGTGAACTCATCAATATGCATAACCATTATATTTTAAACACTGTTGCAGTTAGGAAGATGAATCCTGTGTTATTATGACAACAGTGAACAAGAGATTTGATTAAAAATAACAGATGACCATATATGGTCATGTGAACTCATTAATATGCAAAGCAGTCATATCTAAAACACTGTCGCAGAGCAGGATATGTAACAAGTGTCATTATGAAGACATTGAATGAAAGATGTAACAGACATTAGAAATGGCTATATATGATTATGTAATCTCATTATTGTGCATAAGAACATGGCTCATTATATATCCTGAAAACCATATTTCGATAACCAAACCAGGTTAATACATGGTACCAACTTCATTTTGACCTCATGTTACTGATAATTCAAGCTACCTGATTGTCTAACATGTGACCACATTAATTATGAAACAGAATCTTGTCAGCTTGGGCCCCGGTGACGCCGCTTGCGGCTTTAATTAGGGGCCCAAGCCTGTAGGGCGTGGCCCCTATTCTTATTGTTCGGATTTTTCTTCTTCATCTTCTTTCTTCCGTAACTTTTTTCGTCAAGCCGTTTGAGAAAACCGCTGAACGGAATAGTCTGATAATGCTCTATTCTGCTAGTCCCTAATGTGAACTGGTGCAACATGCTTTCAGAATTTCGATTGGACAATTAGTTTGGCAGCCATATTGTATTGAAATAAAACCGGAAGTGGCTGTTTGACCACTTTCTGAGGGTCTAGGCGTCTAGATTTTTTTATGGTATATAGTACAACTCATGTGTAATAAATATCAGCAATAAAAACTTTAGCGGTCATGTGACTTTTCCCGCCATTTTGTTTTTCCTAAAAACGCCAAAAAACACTTGAAAATCTTCTTCAGAACCACCAAGCAGAATGCTCTCATATGTAGTATTTAGCTTCTATATATGAATCCCATTTATGTTTGAAAAAATGTTTACGATTGGTCACGTGGTTTGGCCACCATTTTGGATTTTTTCTAAACAGGAAGTAGTTTTTTACTCTGGCAACACTTGAGGGAATATTTTCAATTTTGCTTCATGGCATCTGTGTATCAAGCCCTTTCAGAAACCTAAACAAAATTTCAGATCAGTCACATGGTTTGGCCGCCATTTTGGATTTTAAGCAAAATTGACCAAAAGTTTGGGTATTTGTTTCTCAGAGACGATTCAACCAATCTACTAGATGTTTTTATATTTACCATGCCTGGCCTTAGCTGCATACGAGAAAAATAATATTATTTTGATCAGTCACGTGGTTTGGCCGCCATCTTGGATTTTGTGAAAATAGAAATTATGCAACTACATGTTTTGTATTAGTCTGATTTCTTTCAAATTTTGTATGTGCATTTGTGTCATCAGATGCATCATTTTGCCCCAATAGCACACTGTTAGGCCACGTGGCTGGGCACCCATGGGGTGGGGGCTTCTAACCTCATTAATATGCATAACTGTTATAACTCAAGCACTGTTGTAGTTAGGATGATGAATCCTGTGTTATTATGACAATCTTGAACAAGAGATTTGATTAAAATAACAAATGACCATATATGGTCATGTGAACTCATTAATATGCATAGCAGTCATATCTAAAACACTGTCGCAGTTAGGAAGATGAATCCTGTGTTACTATGACAACAGTGAACTAGAGATTTGATTAAAATAACAGATGACCATATATGGTCATGTGAACTCATTAATATGCATAGCAGTCATATCTGAAACACTGTTGCAGTTAGGAAGATGAATCCTGTGTTCTTATGACAACAGTGAACAAGAGATTTGATTAAAATAACAGATGACCATATATGGTCATGTGAACTCATTAATATGCATAGCAGTCATATCTGAAACACTGTCGCAGTTAGGAAGATGAATCCTGTGTTATTATGACAACAGTGAACAAGAAATTTGATTAAAATAACAGATGACCATATATGGTCATGTGAACTCATTAATATGCATAACCATTATATCTTAAACACTGTCGCAGTTAGGAAGATAAATCCTGTGTCATTATGACAACAGTGAACAAGAGATTTGATTAAAATAACAGATAACCATATATGGTCATGTGAACTCATTAATATGCATAGCAGTCATATCTAAAACACTGTCGCAGTTAGAAAGATGAATCCTGTGTTATTATGACAACAGTGAACAAGAGATTTGATTAAAATAACAGATGACTATATATGGTCATGTGAACTCATTAATATGCATAACCATTATATCTTAAACACTGTTGCAGTTAGGAAGATGAATCCTGTGTTATTATGACAACAGCGAACAAGAAATTTGATTAAAATAACAGATGACCATATATGGTCATGTGAACTCATTAATATGCATAACCATTATATCTTAAACACTGTTGCAGTTAGGAAGATGAATCCTGTGTTATTATGACAACAGTGAACAAGAGATTTCATTAAAATAAAGATGACAATATATGGTCATGTGAACTCATTAATATGTGTAACCATTATATCTTAAACACTGTTGCAGTTAGGAAGATGAATCCTGTGTTATTATGACAACAGTGAACAAGAGATTTGATTAAAATAACAGGTGACCATATATGGTCATGTGAACTCATTAATATGCATAGCAGTCATATCTAAAACACTGTCGCAGAGCAGGACATGTAACTAGTGTCATTATGAAGACATTGAATGAAAGATGTAACTGACATTAGAAATGGCTATATATGATTAAGTAATCTCATTATTGTGCATAAGAACATGGCTCATTATATATCCTGAAAACCATATTTCGATAACCAAACCAGGTAAATACATGGTACCAACTTCATTTTGACCTCATGTTACTGATAATACAAGCTACCTGCAGCTGATTGTCTAACATGTGACCACATTAATTATGAAACAGAATCTTGTCAGCTTGGGCCCCGGTGATGCCGCTTGCGGCTTTAATTAGGGGCCCAAGCCCAAAGGGCGAGGCCCCTATTATTATCGTTCAGTTTTTTCTTTCTTTCTTTCTTTCTTTCTTCCGTAACTTTTTTCGTCAAGTCGTTTGAGAAAACCGCTGAACGGAATGGTCTGATAATGCTCTATACTGATAGTCCCTAATGTGAACTGGTGCAACATGCTTTCAGAATTTCGATTGGTCAATTAGTTTGGCAGCCATATTGGATTGAAATAAAATCGGAAGTGGCTGTTTGACCACTTTCTGAGGGTCTAGGCGTCTAGATTTTTTTATGGTATATAGTACAACTCATGTGTAATAAATATCAGCAATAAAAACTTTAGCGGTCATGTGACTTTTCCCGCCATTTTGTTTTTCGTAAAAACGGCAAAAAACACTTAAAAATCTTCTTCTTCAGAACCACCAAGTAGAATGCTCTCATATGTAGTATTTAGCTTCTATATATGAATCCCATTTAGGTTTGATAAAATTTTTACGATTGGTCACGTGGTTTGGCCACCATTTTGGATTTCTTCTAAACAGGAAGTAGTTTTTTACTATGGCAACACTTGAGGGATTATTTTCAATTTTGCTTCATGGCATCTGTATATCTATCTCTTTCAGAAACCTAAAAAAGATTTCAGATCAGTCACGTGGTTTGGCCGCCATCTTGGATTTTAAGCAAAATTGCCCAAAAGTTTGGGCATTTGTTTCTCAGAGGTGATTCAACCAATCTACCAGATGTTTTTATATTTACCATGCCTGGCCTTAGCTCCATATGAGAAAAATAATATTATTTTGATCAGTCACATGGTTTGGCCGCCATCTTGGATTTTATGAAAACAGATCTTGTGCAATTACATGTGTTGTATTGGTCCGATTTGGCTAAAATTGTATATGTGCATTCTACTCTTGAGATGCATTTTTTCAACCGAATGGCACGTGGCTGGGTTTTGTCGATGGGCGCCTAAGGGGTGGGGGCTTCTAACCTCATTAATATGCATTACTGATATATCTCAAGCACTGTTGGAGTTAGGAAGATGAAACCTGTGTTATTATGACAACATTAAACAATTGATTTCATTAAAATAACAGATTACCATATATGGTCATGTGAACTCATTAATATGCATAACCATTATATCTCAAACACTGTTGTAGTTAGGAAGATGATTCCTGTGTTATCATGACAACAGTGAACAAGAGATTTGATTAAAATAACAGATGACCATATATGGTCATGTCAACTCATTAATATGCATAACCATTATATCTTAAGCACTGTTGCAGTTAGGAAGATGAATCCTGTGTTATTATGACAACAGTGAACAAGAGATTTGATTAAAAATAACAGATGACCATATATGGTCATGTGAACTCATTAATATGCAAAGCAGTCATATCTAAAACACTGTCGCAGAGCAGGACGTGTAACAAGTGTCATTACGAAGACATTGAATGAAAGATGTAACTGACATTAGAAATGGCTATATATGATTATGTAATCTCATTATTAAGAACATGGCTCATTATATATCCTGAAAACCATATTTCGATAACCAAACCAGGTAAATACATGGTACCAACTTCATTTTGACCTCATGTTACTGATAATTCAAGCTACCTGATTGTCTAACATGTGACCACATTAATTATGAAACAGAATCTTGTCAGCTTGGGCCCCGGTGACGCCGCTTGCGGCTTTAATTCTTTCTTTCTTTCTTTCTTCCGTAACTTTTTTCCTCAAGCCGTTTGAGAAAACCGCTGAACGGAATGGTCTGATAATGCTCTATACTGATAGTCCCTAATGTGAACTGGTGCAACATGCTTTCAGAATTTCGATTGGTCAATTAGTTTGGCAGCCATATTGGATTGAAATAAAACCGAAAGTGGCTGTTTGACCACTTTCTGAGGGTCTAGGCGTCTAGATTTTTTTATGGCATATAGTACAACTCATGTGTAATAGATATCAGCAATAAAAACTTTAGCGGTCATGTGACTTTTCCCGCCATTTTGTTTTTCCTAAAAACGGCAAAAAACACTTAAAAATCTTCTTCTTCAGAACCACTAAGCAGAATGCTCTCATATGTAGTATTTATCTTCTATATATGAATCCCATTTATGTTTGAAAAAATTATTGTGATTGGTCACATGGTTTGGCCGCCATATCGGGTTTCTTCTAAACAGGAAGTAGTTTTTTTACTCATGCCACACTTGAGAGATTATTTTCCATATTGCTGTATGGCATCTCTATATCAATCTCTTTCAGAAACCTAAAAAAGATTTCAGATCAGTCACATGGTTTGGCCGCCATCTTGGATTTTATGCAAAATTGTCCAAAAGTTCGGGCATTTGTTTCTCAGAGGTGATTCAACCAATCTACTAGATGTTTTTATATTTACCATGCCTAGCCTTAGCTCTATATGAGAAAAATAATATTATTATGATCAGTCACATGGTTTGGCCGCCATCTTGGATTTTATGAAAACAAATCTTGTGCAATTACATGTGTTGTATTGGTCCGATTTGGATAAAATTGTATATATGCATACTACTCTTGAGATGCATTCTTTCAACCAAATGGCACGTGGCTGGGTTTTGTCGCTGGGCGCCTAAGGGGTGGGGGCTTCTAACCTCATTAATATGCATAACTGATATATCTCAAGCACTGTTGGAGTTAGGAAGATGAAACCTGTGTTATTATGACAACATTAAACAATTGATTTCATTAAAATAACAGATTACCATATATGGTCATGTGAACTCATTAATATGCATAACCATTATATTTTAAACACTGTTGTAGTTAGAAAGATGATTCCTGTGTTATCATAACAGTGAACAAGAAATTTGATTAAAATAACAGATGACCATATATGGTCATGTGAACTCATTAATATGCATAACCATTATATCTTAAACACTGTTGCAGTTAGGAAGATGAATCCTGTGTTATTATGACAACAGTGAACAAGAGATTTGATTAAAAATAACAGATGACCATATATGTCATGTGAACTCATTAATATGCAAAGCAGTCATATCTAAAACACTGTCGCAGAGCAGGACGTGTAACAAGTGTCATTATGAAGACATTGAATGAAAGATGTAACTGACATTAGAAATGGCTATATATGATTATGTAATCTCATTATTAAGAACATGGCTCATTATATATCCTGAAAACCATATTTCGATAACCAAACCAGGTAAATACATGGTACCAACTTCATTTTGACCTCATGTTACTGATAATTCAAGCTACCTGATTGTCTAACATGTGACCACATTAATTATGAAACAGAATCTTGTCAGCTTGGGCCCCGGTGACGCCGCTTGCGGCTTTAATTTCTTCTTTCTTCTTCTTAGGGGCCCAAGCCCAAAGGGCGAGGCCCCTATTCTTATTGTCCGGTTTTTTAGGGGCCCAAGCCCGAAGGGCGAGGCCCCTATTCTTATTGTCCGGTTTTTTAGGGGCCCAAGCCTGTAGGGCGAGGCCCCTATTATTATCGTTCAGTTTTTTAGGGGCCCAAGCCCAAAGGGCGAGGCCCCTATTCTTATTGTCCGGTTTTTTCTTCTTCTTAGGGGCCCAAGCCTGAAGGGCGAGGCCCCTATTCTTATCGTCCGGTTTTTTCTTCTTTCTTCTTTCTTTCTTTCTTCCGTAACTTTTTTCGTCAAGCCGTTTGAGAAATCCGCTGAACGGAATGGTCTGATAATGTTCTATACTGATAGTCCCTAATGTGAACTGGTGCAACATGCTTTCAGAATTTTGATTGGTCAATTAGTTTGGCAGCCATATTGGATTGAAATAAAATCGGAAGTGGCTGTTTGACCACTTTCTGAGGGTCTAGGCGTCTAGATTTTTTTATGGTATATAGTACAACTCATGTGTAATAAATATCAGCAATAAAAACTTTAGCGGTCATGTGACTTTTCCCGCCATTTTGTTTTTCGTAAAAACGGCAAAAAACACTTAAAAATCTTCTTCTTCAGAACCACCAAGTAGAATGCTCTCATATGTAGTATTTAGCTTCTATATATGAATCCCATTTATGTTTGAACATTTTTTTACGATTGGTCACGTGGTTTGGCCACCATTTTGGATTTCTTCTAAACAGGAAGTAGTTTTTTACTCTGGCAACACTTGAGGGATTATTTTCAATTTTGCTTCATGGTATCAGTGTATCAAACCCTTTCAGAAATCTAAAAAAAAATTCAGATCAGTCACATGGTTTGGCCGCCATTTTGGATTTTAAGCAAAATTGACAAAAAGTTTGGGTATTTGTTATTCAGAGACGATTCAACCAATCTACTAGATGTTTTTATATTTACCATGCCTGCCCTTAGCTCCATATGAGAAAAATAATATTATTTTGATCAGTCACATGGTTTGGCCGCCATCTTGGATTTTGTGAAAATAGACATTATGCAACTACATGTTTTGTATTAGTCTGATTTCTTTCAAATTTTGTATGTGCATTTGTGTCATCAGATGCATCATCTTGCCCCAATAGCACACTGCTAGACCACGTGGCTGGGCACCCATGGGGTGGGGGCTTCTAACCTCATTAATATGCAAAACTGTTATAACTCAAACACTGTCGCAGTTAGGGTGATGAATCCTGTGTTATTGTGACAACGTTGAACAAGAGATTTGATTAAAATAACAGATGACCATATATGGTCATGTGAACTCATTAATATGCATAACCATTATTTCTTAAACACTTTTGCAGTTAGGATGATGAATCCTGTGTTATTATGACAACGTTGAACAAGAGATTCGATTAAAATAACAAATGACCATATATGGTCATGTGAACTCATTAATATGCATAACTGTCATATCTCAAACACTGTTGCAGTTAGGAAGTGGAATCCTGTGTTATTATGACAACATTGAAAAAAAGATTTGATTAAAATAACAGATGACCATATATAGTCATGTGAGCTCATTAATATGCGTAATCGTTATATCTCAAACACTGTTGCAGTTAGGAAGATGAATCCTGTGTCATTATGACAACGTTGAACAAGAGATTTGATTAAAATAACAGATAACCATATATGGTCATGTGAACTCATTAATATGCATAACCATTATATCTTAAACACTGTCGCAGTTAGGAAGATGAATCCTGTGTTATTATGACGACAGTGAACAAGAGATTTGATTAAAATAACAGATGACCATATATGGTCATGTGAACTCATTAATATGCATAGCAGTCATATCTAAAACACTGTCGCAGAGCAGGACATGTAACTAGTGTCATTATGAAGACATTGAATGAAAGATGTAACTGACATTAGAAATGGCTATATATGATTATGTAATCTCATTCTTGTGCATAAGAACATGGCTCATTATATATCCTGAAAACCATATTTCGATAACCAAACCAGGTAAATACATGGTACCAACTTCATTTTGACCTCATGTTACTGATAATTCAAGCTACCTGATTGTCTAACATGTGACCACATTAATTATGAAACAGAATCTTGTCAGCTTGGGCCCCGGTGACGCCGCTTGCGGCTTTAATTTCTTCTTCTTCTTCTTCCACTGTGAAGACGTGTCCAAGGAGAGCTCTGACATTCCACTGGTATTTTGCCGTGAGTTTTGCCTGAAACATTTTTATTTTGCCAACAGGGATTCTGTTGTGCACTATTCTGTTTATTTATTCACATTTTGTTTGGTTTTTACAGCGGATTGCTGTGATTACAGTAGATTGATTTTTTTGTTGTGGCCTGGGTGGCAAGAAGCCAATATGGCGGCCCCCATTGTTAGGCCAACTGGTGCTTCACTTACACGGAAACACGCTGTAAGGTGTTGTAGCATTGACGGTATTTCTGTTGAAGAGTATGTTATCGCAATGGGCTTGAAAATAGGCGACGAGAATATTTTAGCCGCCTCACGTATGAATCGGTCTGTTGTTTTATTTTTGTCAAATGTCGAGCTTGTTGAAGCCATGGTAAACTGTGGTCTCACAATTAGGGATCAATTTATTCAGGTTGAACACATGGTAAAACCCGCCACACGTGTCACTATTTCCAATGTTCCTCCGTTCATTCCTAATGAATCTTTAGTCCGTGAATTGTCAAGTCATGGGCGCATAATTGGTAATTTCCGTACTATTCCACTTGGATGTAAATCCGAGTCTTTAAAACATGTTAAATCTTTCAGACGTCAAGTATTTATGTTACTAACTAATGCGCAAATCAATGGTTTACTTAACATTATGTATGAAGGTCGCCCGTACTCAGTTTATGTGTCAACTGACGACCTCTCTTGTTTTCACTGCAAACAAAAAGGACATATAAAGAAAAACTGCCCTAACCGTGTTCTTGAAAATAGAACACAATCTACTGTCACTATTGATAACGAAAACATTAATGTAAACGTAAATACTGCCAGAAGTGCGATAACTGAAAAAGCCATAGAAACTGAAAATATAAACATTGCAAACAGCAATGAATGTAATGACGTAACAGAAAACATAACAGATGTCACTGAAATGGAGTGTACCCAAACCGAAACACCTAATACAACCCCGGTAGAAAATGCGAAAAAGGCTACAAACACGACAACAACAACGAAAACAAGCATGCGAAACGATGTAAACAGTGAAACAACAATAAAAACGGGTACGCACAAAGACAAAAACAATGAAACAACAACGAAAATACGTGCTCAAAATGACGAAAACAGTGAAAATACTGAGCAAATAGATGAAAACATAAAAACGGTTGCTATAAACAAACAAACAATCAGTGAACCTCAAAACAGTGACAACGACATCATAATAGATCCTTTTGATACACACCTTGGTGAAGAGGAGGTACGAACCCCCCATTCAAACTCCCCCTCCCTACTACCCCCACCCCCAATCCCCGGCCATGTGCCCATTGGTGATGTTCCATCTCAATCAAAGCCACTCCCAGGCGTTGAGGACTTTGATTTGTCTGACGCAGAATCACTTACTTCTGAAATGTCCGATGACATCCAGGACATTCCAGAATCAAAACTTGTATCGTTTAAAAAACTCACTGACCTGTTGGAGACTATGAAAGGATCTAAAAAGATCCTTGAACGTTGTTTACATTTTTGTGCAGACGCACGTTTATTGAGAAAGTCTTTTAAAAAATTGCGTGAAGCCGGCCCTGTTACAGTGCAGGAAAAGGCTAGGATACATAAAATTGAAATTAAACTGCTCAACTACAAAAGATCAAAGATCTTGGAGAAAAATAGACCGTAATGTTTTGTACTAATCTATTCATACATTTATTAATGAATTCCATTTCAATATCTTCATGGAATGTTAATGGTTGCCGCGACGCTTTGAAGCGTCATGAGGTTTTCAATTACCTAAAACTTAATCAAAATGCAGACATTTACTTCATTCAAGAAACACACTCAATAGCCGCTGACGAAGCCAGGTGGCAGGTTGTTTGGCGCGCACCTATTGTCTTTTCACACAGTACAACAACATCAGCTGGCGTTGCCATTCTTGTATCTAAAGGCAAGAACATATCAATTAACTCGTCACGTAATATAGTTGACGGGAGACTGCTACATGCTAATGTCACTATCAATGACCAGTCATACCATCTACTTAATGTCTATGCACCAACAAATGGTGTAGAACGTGTTGTATTTTTCAATACTTTAAAAAAAACCATCAATGAACTTGACAAGAATGACCCTATCATAATTGCCGGCGATTTTAACTGCACGCTGAACCCCACACTTGATCGTAATCAAATTTTTGAAACACACATTCCATCCGCACAAGTGCTGCAGAGTATCGCAAATCGTTTCAAACTTGTTGACGCCTGGCGTCGTTTCCATGGTGACACCAAAAACTTCACATGGTTCAGGGGGAACAGCCATGTCAGGCTTGATAGATTTTACATAACAAAGACACTTGTATCCAAAGTCACTTCTGTAAATATTGATTCCACATCCACTCTCTCTGATCACAAACCCGTCAAACTTACTATTTCTCAAAAAACAGCTGGTAATAGTCCCCCACTCTGGTGTCTTAACACAAGTTTATTGGAGGATGAAACATATTGTGAAATAATAGCTGATTTTTGGTCGCTTTGGCGCTCAAAAAAGAACAGCTATAAAAGTGTACAGTTATGGTGGGACATTGGTAAACAAAAAATTAAGGAATTGACAAAACAATACTGCACAAATAAAACACACGCAAAGAAACATGAAAAAGAAAAGCTGCAAAAAGAACTTGGCGCAATTGAAACACGCCTTGCAGATGACCCCTCTCTCGAAAAAATTTATGACTCAAAGAAAAATGCATTGAGTGAGCTCAAAATGATCGAAACGCGTGGGGCAACAATTCGATCACGTCATCGGCTACTTAATGAATCTGACGAATGTTGTGCCTTCTTTTTAGAACTTGAGAAAAACAAAGGTTGCAAACGCACGATCTCGCATTTGAGAGATCACAATAACTCGCTCACAGAAAATCAGAATGATATTTGCCACATTGTGAAGGACTTTTATTCTGAACTTTTTTCTCCTGATCCTATTTGTGTCGAGGCACAGGCTGAAATACTTGAGAATTTGCCTCAGCTTGATCAAAACGCGTCTACTATGTGTGACAGCCAAATCTCCTTTGAAGAACTCTCAACGGCAGTTAAACTTATTTCTAATGGAAGGGCACCGGGAATCGACGGACTTCCAGGTGAGTTTTTTAAGAAATTTTGGTCTCTAATTGGTCATGATTTACACGAGGTACTGCTGGCGTCCATCAATGAGGGCGCACTTCCTTTGTCTTGCCGGCGAGCAATTGTCACTCTCCTGCCTAAAACAGGAGACAACACACTTATTAAGAACTGGAGGCCAGTCAGTCTTCTTACTGCGGACTATAAACTCTTCTCCAAAACTTTATCATTACGCTTAAAAACTGTACTTGGGAACATAATACATATTGATCAAAGCTACACAATTCCGAACAGACAAATCTATGACAATATACACCTACTGCGTGATATTGTTGAATATAGCAACACAAATAACATTTCTCTGGGTATTGTTTCCCTTGACCAGTCAAAAGCTTTTGACAGAGTCAATCATGACTATCTTTTTAATGTATTAAAAGCCTTTGGCTTTGGTGACGGTTTCATAAAGTACATTCAACTCATCTACACCAATGCTGAATGCATCTTTCGTGTCAACAGTTCACTGACCTCACCTGTTCCATTTCTAAGAGGCATCCGCCAGGGGTGCGCCCTCTCTGGCAACCTGTATGCTCTTGCTTTGGAGCCACTGTTGAATAAAATAAGATCAAAAAGTGACATCCAAGGTTTCTCACTTCCACACCATGAAAACCGTAAATGCAATCTGACTGCATATGCGGACGATGTAAGCTTTTTTATTTCTAAGAATGCAGACTTTACAAAACTTGAACACTGGATTGCTATATACGAGAAAGCATCAAATGCTAGAATAAATCAAGAAAAGTCACAAGGTCTGTGGGTGGGAGCGTGGAAAAACAGAGTAGACAATCCAATGAGTATTACTTGGAACAGTACCGGGCTCAAAATGCTTGGGGTGTACATTGGCAACACAACTGAATATGTAAATAAAAACTGGCAGGACACTGTCCAGAAAGTAAAATCAAAACTTGACTGGTGGGGGCGCTTCACTAGCAGTATCTCGTATCGAGGTCGCATCATCATTATTAATCAACTTGCTGCCTCAAAAATTTTTCACAGTCTCATTTGCTTAGTACCACCAGTCTCGCTCATTAGAGAATTAGAACAACTGTTTTTGGACTTCCTATGGCATGGTCGTCACTGGAAACCAGCCGAACTTGTCTACATGCCCCTCTATTTTGGAGGACATGGTTTGGTTCATATTTCAAGCCGAATTAAAGCTTTCAGAATACAATATATTCAGAGATATCTCTACTCTGATAACGGACATCCGTGTTTTAGACTTACAGACTATTTTTTAAAACGTACTGTTGATCTTAACTTTTCAAAACAACTTCTTATTATAAATATGCCTCCTATTCCCTCTCATGACAGGGTATCTTTTTACCACAACATTTTAACCACGTGGAAAAGCTTTAATACTGTTCGTGTAGGCGAACCTGTGTCTGTCATGGACATTTTTAATGAACCTATTTTTAACAACAACGTAATTTTACACTATGTAAACAATGAGCCTTTAACATGTCAGCCATTTGTTGACGCAAACATCGTAACAGTGAATGATCTCATTGATCATAAAAATAGAAGATGGTTAACACCTGATGATTTACAACCAGTCATCCCAGTACACTCAAAAAGAATACTGGAACAAATGTTGAAAATAATACAAAAATCCATTCCGCAGTCCTTCATCAATAAAATTGACACGTATCTTTCTGACACACAACCGGCTTCACCTACATATACAAGATACAATATTGACTTAAGGTTCATTACTGACTCTGTCACACTTAGTACCCCTTTATACAAACAAGAAAAGGGAGAAGTCTACAAGTTTATTATTTTTTCACAATTTTACTCTAAATTACCAGATCATATAGACACCATTTGGAGGGATCTACTATCTTTGCCCACCTCCATCAAACCTAACTTCAAAGGTTGCTACATCCTCCCGATATCAAAAAGAGAAGGTGACCTATTATGGCGCCTCCTACACGGTTCATATCAAACCGGAAACTACCTACTATCATGTAAATATCGTGACAGCAATAACTGTCCATTCTGTGGAAATCCAGACGATCTCTTACATATATTCCTCCAATGTGACCGTCTAAATCCACTATTCAAATTACTCAATGCTCTGTGTAAAAGGTTTTTTGACAATGACTTTAACCCTCCTCACTGGTGGTACATACTTGGTCCGCCTGCCCCACCCAAAAAAAGTCTACATGTCGAAAAACATGCACATGCACTTTTAAACTTTGTAATGCCAACTGCAAAAATGTCAATACACCTATCTCGACGCAATGGACTTAATGGAGATGGCTCTACCGATGCTGTACAAATATTCAAGCAAAGACTGTGCTCCAGGATACGTGGTGAATTCATCTACTATCAACATACATCAAGTTTACAGCGCTTCATGGATATATGGTGTTGCAATGACGCACTGGCAACCATCAATGACAACACTATTATTTTAACAGAACTAATTGCAAACTAAGTAATTATTTTTACTACTCGTATATATATAATGTAATGTAAGTTTTAATAGAATAAACGTTCATATTTAAAAATCAAAATCTTCTTCTTCTTCTTCTTCTTCTTCTTTCTTCCACAACTTCTTTCGTCAAGCCGTTTGAGAAAACTGCTAAACTGAATAGTCTGAAAAAGCTCTATACTTATAGTCCCTAATGTGACCTAGTGCAACATGCTTTCAGAATTTTGATTGCCCAATTAGTTTGGCAGCCATATTGGATTGAAATAAAACCGGAAGTGGCTGTTTGACCACTTTCTGAGGGTCTAGGCGACTAGATTTTTTTATGGTATATAGTACAACTCATGTGTAATAAATATCAGCAATAAAAACTTTAGCGGTCATGTGACTTTTCCCGCCATTTTGTTTTTCCTAAAAACGGCAAAAAACACTTTAAAATCTTCTTCTTCAGAACCACCAAGCAGAATGCTCTCATATGTAGTATTTAGCTTCTATATATGAATACCATTTATGTTTGAAAAAATGTTTACGATTGGTCACGTGGTTTGGCCACCATTTTGGATTTCTTCTAAACAGGAAGTAGTTTTTTACTCTGGCAACACTTAGGGGAATATTTTCAGTTTTGCTTCATGGCATCTATGTATCAAGCCCTTTCAGAAACCTAAAAAAAAATTCAGATCAGTCACATGGTTTGGCCGCCATTTTGGATTTTAAGCAAAATTGACCAAAAGTTTGGGTATTTGTTTCTCAGAGACGATTCAACCAATCTACTAGATGTTTTTATATTTACCATGCCAGGCCTTAGCTGCATACGAGAAAAATAATATTATTTTGATCAGTCACGTGGTTTGGCCGCCATCTTGGATTTTGTGAAAATAGAAATTATGCAACTACATGTTTTGTATTATTCTGATTTCTTTCAAATTTTGTATGTGCATTTGTGTCATCAGATGGATCATTTTGCCCCAATAGCACACTGTTAGGCCACGTGGCTGGGCACCCATGGGGTGGGGGCTTCTAACCTTATTAATATGCATAACTGTTATAACTCAAGCACTGTTGTAGTTAGGATGATGAATCCTGTGTTATTATGACAACGTTGAACAAGAGATTCGATTAAAATAACAAATGACCATATATGGTCATGTGAGCTCATTAATATGCATAACTGTCATATCTCAAACACTGTTGCAGTTTGGAAGTGGAATCCTGTGTTATTATGACAACATTGAACAAAAGATTTAATTAAAATAACAGATGACCATATATAGTCATGTGAGCTCATTAATATGCGTAATCGTTATATCTCAAACACTGTTGCAGTTAGGAAGATGAATCCTGTGTCATTATGACAACAAGTGAACAAGAGATCTGATTAAAATAACAGATAACCATATATGGTCATGTGAACTCATTAATATGCATAACCATTATATCTTAAACACAGTCGCAGTTAGGAAGATAAATCCTGTGTCATTATGACAACAGTGAACAAGAGATTTGATTAAAATAACAGATAACCATATATGGTCATGTGAACTCATCAATATGCATAACCATTATATTTTAAACACTGTTGCAGTTAGGAAGATGAATCCTGTGTTATTATGACAACAGTGAACAAGAGATTTGATTAAAAATAACAGATGACCATATATGGTCATGTGAACTCATTAATATGCAAAGCAGTCATATCTAAAACACTGTCGCAGAGCAGGATATGTAACAAGTGTCATTATGAAGACATTGAATGAAAGATGTAACAGACATTAGAAATGGCTATATATGATTATGTAATCTCATTATTGTGCATAAGAACATGGCTCATTATATATCCTGAAAACCATATTTCGATAACCAAACCAGGTTAATACATGGTACCAACTTCATTTTGACCTCATGTTACTGATAATTCAAGCTACCTGATTGTCTAACATGTGACCACATTAATTATGAAACAGAATCTTGTCAGCTTGGGCCCCGGTGACGCCGCTTGCGGCTTTAATTAGGGGCCCAAGCCTGTAGGGCGTGGCCCCTATTCTTATTGTTCGGATTTTTCTTCTTCATCTTCTTTCTTCCGTAACTTTTTTCGTCAAGCCGTTTGAGAAAACCGCTGAACGGAATAGTCTGATAATGCTCTATTCTGCTAGTCCCTAATGTGAACTGGTGCAACATGCTTTCAGAATTTCGATTGGACAATTAGTTTGGCAGCCATATTGTATTGAAATAAAACCGGAAGTGGCTGTTTGACCACTTTCTGAGGGTCTAGGCGTCTAGATTTTTTTATGGTATATAGTACAACTCATGTGTAATAAATATCAGCAATAAAAACTTTAGCGGTCATGTGACTTTTCCCGCCATTTTGTTTTTCCTAAAAACGCCAAAAAACACTTGAAAATCTTCTTCAGAACCACCAAGCAGAATGCTCTCATATGTAGTATTTAGCTTCTATATATGAATCCCATTTATGTTTGAAAAAATGTTTACGATTGGTCACGTGGTTTGGCCACCATTTTGGATTTTTTCTAAACAGGAAGTAGTTTTTTACTCTGGCAACACTTGAGGGAATATTTTCAATTTTGCTTCATGGCATCTGTGTATCAAGCCCTTTCAGAAACCTAAACAAAATTTCAGATCAGTCACATGGTTTGGCCGCCATTTTGGATTTTAAGCAAAATTGACCAAAAGTTTGGGTATTTGTTTCTCAGAGACGATTCAACCAATCTACTAGATGTTTTTATATTTACCATGCCTGGCCTTAGCTGCATACGAGAAAAATAATATTATTTTGATCAGTCACGTGGTTTGGCCGCCATCTTGGATTTTGTGAAAATAGAAATTATGCAACTACATGTTTTGTATTAGTCTGATTTCTTTCAAATTTTGTATGTGCATTTGTGTCATCAGATGCATCATTTTGCCCCAATAGCACACTGTTAGGCCACGTGGCTGGGCACCCATGGGGTGGGGGCTTCTAACCTCATTAATATGCATAACTGTTATAACTCAAGCACTGTTGTAGTTAGGATGATGAATCCTGTGTTATTATGACAATCTTGAACAAGAGATTTGATTAAAATAACAAATGACCATATATGGTCATGTGAACTCATTAATATTCATAGCAGTCATATCTAAAACACTGTCGCAGTTAGGAAGATGAATCCTGTGTTACTATGACAACAGTGAACTAGAGATTTGATTAAAATAACAGATGACCATATATGGTCATGTGAACTCATTAATATGCATAGCAGTCATATCTGAAACACTGTTGCAGTTAGGAAGATGAATCCTGTGTTCTTATGACAACAGTGAACAAGAGATTTGATTAAAATAACAGATGACCATATATGGTCATGTGAACTCATTAATATGCATAGCAGTCATATCTGAAACACTGTCGCAGTTAGGAAGATGAATCCTGTGTTATTATGACAACAGTGAACAAGAAATTTGATTAAAATAACAGATGACCATATATGGTCATGTGAACTCATTAATATGCATAACCATTATATCTTAAACACTGTCGCAGTTAGGAAGATAAATCCTGTGTCATTATGACAACAGTGAACAAGAGATTTGATTAAAATAACAGATAACAATATATGGTCATGTGAACTCATTAATATGCATAGCAGTCATATCTAAAACACTGTCGCAGTTAGAAAGATGAATCCTGTGTTATTATGACAACAGTGAACAAGAGATTTGATTAAAATAACAGATGACTATATATGGTCATGTGAACTCATTAATATGCATAACCATTATATCTTAAACACTGTTGCAGTTAGGAAGATGAATCCTGTGTTATTATGACAACAGCGAACAAGAAATTTGATTAAAATAACAGATGACCATATATGGTCATGTGAACTCATTAATATGCATAACCATTATATCTTAAACACTGTTGCAGTTAGGAAGATGAATCCTGTGTTATTATGACAACAGTGAACAAGAGATTTCATTAAAATAAAGATGACAATATATGGTCATGTGAACTCATTAATATGTGTAACCATTATATCTTAAACACTGTTGCAGTTAGGAAGATGAATCCTGTGTTATTATGACAACAGTGAACAAGAGATTTGATTAAAATAACAGGTGACCATATATGGTCATGTGAACTCATTAATATGCATAGCAGTCATATCTAAAACACTGTCGCAGAGCAGGACATGTAACTAGTGTCATTATGAAGACATTGAATGAAAGATGTAACTGACATTAGAAATGGCTATATATGATTAAGTAATCTCATTATTGTGCATAAGAACATGGCTCATTATATATCCTGAAAACCATATTTCGATAACCAAACCAGGTAAATACATGGTACCAACTTCATTTTGACCTCATGTTACTGATAATACAAGCTACCTGCAGCTGATTGTCTAACATGTGACCACATTAATTATGAAACAGAATCTTGTCAGCTTGGGCCCCGGTGATGCCGCTTGCGGCTTTAATTAGGGGCCCAAGCCCGAAGGGCGAGGCCCCTATTCTTATTGTCCGGTTTTTAGGGGCCCAAGCCTGAAGGGCGAGGCCCCTATTCTTATTGTCCGGTTTTTTCTTTCTTCTTTCTTTCTTTCTTTCTTTCTTTCTTCCGTAACTTTTTTCGTCAAGCCGTTTGAGAAAACCCCTGAACGGAATGATCTGATAATGCTCTATACTGATAGTCCATAATGTGAACTGGTGCAACATGCTTTCAGAATTTCGATTGGTCAATTAGTTTGGCAGCCATATTGAATTGAAATAAAACCGGAAGTGGCTGTTTGACCACTTTCTGAGGGTCTAGGCGACTAGATTTTTTTATGGTATATAGTACAACTCATGTGTAATAGATATCAGCAATAAAAACTTTAGCGGTCATGTGACTTTTCCCGCCATTTTGTTTTTCCGAAAAACGGCAAAAAACACTTTAAAATCTTCTTCTTCAGAACCACCAAGCAGAATGCTCTTGTATGTAGTATTTGGCTTCTATATATGAAGCCCATTTATGTTTGAAAAAATTATTACGATTGGTCACATGGTTTGGCCACCATTTTGGATTTCTTCTAAACAGGAAGTAGTTTTTTACTCTGGCAACACTTGAGGGTATATTTTCAATTTTGCTACATGGCATCAGTATATCAAACTCTTTCAGAAACATAAAAAAGATTTCAGATCAGTCACATGGTTTGGCCGCCATCTTGGATTTTAAGCAAAATTGACCAAAAGTTTTGGCATTTGTTTCTCAGAGGTGATTCAACCAATCTACTAGATGTTTTTATATTTACCATGGCGCGCCTTAGCTCCATATGAGAAAAATAATATTATTTTGATCAGTCACATGGTTTGGCCGCCATCTTGGATTTTATGAAAACAAATCTTGTGCATCAAAATGTGTTCTATTGGTCCGATTTGGCTAAAATTGTACATGTACATTCTACTCTTGAGATGCATTCTTTCAACCGAATGGCACGTGGGTGGGTTTTGTCGCTAGGCGCCTAAGGGGTGGGGGCTTCTAACCTCATTAATATGCATAGCTGATATATCTCAAGCACTGTTCGAGTTAGGAAGATGAAACTTGTGTTATTATGACAACATTTAACAATTGATTTGATTAAAATAACAGATAACCATATATGGTCATGTGAACTCATTAATATGCATAACCATTATATCTTAAACACTGTTGCAGTTAGGAAGATGAATCCTGTGTTATTATGACAACAGTGAACAAGAGATTTGATTAAAAATAACAGATGACCATATATGGTCATGTGAACTCATTAATATGCAAAGCAGTCATATCTAAAACACTGTCGCAGAGCAGGACGTGTAACAAGTGTCATTACGAAGACATTGAATGAAAGATGTAACTGACATTAGAAATGGCTATATATGATTATGTAATCTCATTATTAAGAACATGGCTCATTATATATCCTGAAAACCATATTTCGATAACCAAACCAGGTAAATACTTGGTACCAACTTCATTTTGACCTCATGTTACTGATAATTCAAGCTACCTGATTGTCTAACATGTGACCACATTAATTATGAAACAGAATCTTGTCAGCTTGGGCCCCGGTGACGCCGCTTGCGGCTTTAATTTCTTCTTTCTTTCTTTCTTTCTTTCTTCCGTAACTTTTTTCGTCAAGCCGTTTGAGAAAACCGCTGAACGGAATGGTCTGATAATGCTCTATACTGATAGTCCCTAATGTGAACTGGTGCAACATGCTTTCAGAATTTCGATTGGTCAATTAGTTTGGCAGCCATATTGGATTGAAATAAAACCGGAAGTGGCTGTTTGACCACTTTCTGAGGGTCTAGGCGTCTAGATTTTCTATGGTATATAGTACAACTCATGTGTAATAAATATCAGCAATAAAAACTTTAGCGGTCATGTGACTTTTCCCGCCATTTTGTTTTTCCTAAAAACGGCAAAAAACACTTAAAAATCTTCTTCTTCAGAACCACCAAGCAGAATGCTCTCATATGTAGTATTTAGCTTCTATATATGAATCAAATTTACGTTTGAAAAAATGTTTACGATTGGTCACGTGGTTTGGCCACCATTTTGGATTTCTTCTAAACAGGAAGTAGTTTTTTACTCTGGCAACACTTGAGGGAATATTTTCAATTTTGCTTCATGGCATCTGTGTATCAAGCCCTTTCAGAAACCTAAAAAAAATTCAGATCAGTCACATGGTTTGGCCGCCATTTTGGATTTTAAGCAAAATTGACCAAAAGTTTGGGTATTTGTTTCTCAGAGACGATTCAACCAATGTACTAGATGTTTTTATATTTACCATGCCTGGTCTTAGCTGCATACGAGAAAAATAATATTATTTTGATCAGTCACGTGGTTTGGCCGCCATCTTGGATTTTGTGAAAATAGAAATTATGCAACTACATGTTTTGTATTAGTCTGATTTATTTCAAATTTTGTATGTGCATTTGTGTCATCAGATGCATCATTTTGCCCCAATAGCACACTGCTAGGCCACGTGGCTGGGCACCCATGGGGTGGGGGCTTCTAAACTCATTAATATGCATAACTGATATATCTCAAGCTCTGTTGCAGTTAGGGAGATGAAACCTGTGTTATTATGACAACATTAAAAAAGTGATTTCATTAAAATGACAGATGGCCATATATGGTCATGTGAACTCATTAATATGCATAACCATTATATCTTAAACACTGTTGCAGTTAGGAAGATGAATCCTGTGTTATTATGACAACAGTGAACAAGAGATTTGATTAAAATAACAGATGACCATATATGGTCATGTGAGCTCATTAATATGCATAACCATAATATCTTAAACACTGTTGCAGTTAGGAAGATGAATCCTGTGTTATTATGACAACAGTGAACAAGAGATTTGATTAAAATAACAGATGACCATATATGGTCATGTGAACTCATTAATATGCATAACCATTATATCTTAAACACTGTTGCAGTTAGGAAGATAAATCCTGTGTTATCATGACAACAGTGAACAAGAGATTTGATTAAAATAACAGATGACCATATATGGTCATGTGAACTCATTAATATGCATAACCATTATATCTTAAACACTGTTGCAGTTAGGAAGATGAATCCTGTGTTATTATGTCAACAGTGAACAAGAGATTTGATTAAAATAACATGACCATATATGGTCATGTGAGCTCATTAATATGCATAGCAGTCATATCTAAAACACTCGCAGAGCAGGACATGTAACTAGTGTCATTATGAAGACATTGAATGAAAGATGTAACTGACATTAGAAATGGCTATATATGATTATGTAATCTCATTATTGTGCATAAGAACATGGCTCATTATATATCCTGAAAACCATTTCGATAACCAAACCAGGTAAATACATGGTACCAACTTCATTTTGACCTCATGTTACTGATAATTCAAGCTACCTGATTGTCTAACATGTGACCTCATTGATTATGAAACAGAATCTTGTCAGCTTGGGCCCCGGTGACGCCGCTTGCGGCTTTAATTAGGGGCCCAAGCCCAAAGGGCGAGGCCCCTATTCTTATTGTCCGGTTTTTAGGGGCCCAAGCCCGAAGGGCGAGGCCCCTATTCTTATTGTCCAGTTTTTTAGGGGCCCAAGCCCAAAGGGCGAGGCCCCTATTATTATCGTTCAGTTTTTTCTTTCTTTCTTTCTTTCTTTCTTCCGTAACTTTTTTCGTCGAGCCGTTTGAGAAAACTGCTGAACCAAATAGTTTGAAAATGCTCTATAATGATAGGCTCTACTATGAACTGGTGCAACATGCTTTCAGAATTTTGATTGGCCAATTAGTTTGGCAGCCATATTGGATTGAAATAAAACCGGAAGTGGCTGTTTGACCACTTTCTGAGGGTCTAGGTGTCTAGATTTTTTTTATGGTATATAGTACAACTCATGTGTAATAAATATCAGCAATAAAAACTTTAGCGGTCATGTGACTTTTCCCGCCATTTTGTTTTTCCTAAAAACGGCAAAAAACACTTAAAAATCTTCTTCTTCAGAACCACCAAGTAGAATGCTCTCATGTGTTGTATTTAGCTTCTATATATGAATCCGATTTAGGTTTGAAAAAATGTTTACGATTGGTCACGTGGTTTGGCCACCATTTTGGATTTCTTCTAAACAGGAAGTAGTTTTTTACTCTGGCAACACTTGAGGGATTATTTTCAATTTTGCTTCATGGCATCTGTATATCAAACTATTTCAGAAACCTAAACAAAATTTCAGATCAGTCACATGGTTTGGCCGCCATTTTGGATTTTAAGCAAAATTGACCAAAAGTTTGGGTAATTGTTTCTCAGAGACGATTCAACCAATCTACTATATGTTTTTATATTTACCATGCCTGGCCTTAGCTGCATACGAGAAAAATAATATTATTTTGATCAGTCACGTGGTTTGGCCGCCATCTTGGATTATGTGAAAATAGAAATTATGCAACTACATGTTTTGTATTAGTCTGATTTCTTTCAAATTTTGTATGTGCATTTGTGTCATCAGATGCATCATTTTGCCCCAATAGCACAATGTTAGGCCACGTGGCTGGGCACCCATGGGGTGGGGGCTTCTAACCTCATTAATATGCATAACTGTTATAACTCAAGCACTGTTGTAGTTAGGATGATGAATCCTGTGTTATTATGACAACCTTGAACAAGAGATTCGATTAAAATAACAAATGACCATATATGGTCATGTGAGCTCATTAATATGCATAACTGTCATATCTCAAACACTGTTGCAGTTAGGAAGTGGAATCCTGTGTTATTATGACAACAGTGAACAAGAGATTTGATTAAAATAACAGATAACCATATATGGTCATGTGAACTCATTAATATGCATAGCAGTCATATCTAAAACACTGTCGCAGTTAGGAAGATGAATCCTGTGTTATTATGACAACAGTGAACAAGAGATTTGATTAAAATAACAGATGACCATATATGGTCATGTGAACTCATTAATATGCATAACCATTATATCTTAAACACTGTTGCAGTTAGGAAGATGAATCCTGTGTTCTTATGACAACAGTGAACAAGAGATTTGATTAAAATAACAGATGACCATATATGGTCATGTGAACTCATTAATATGCATAGCAGTCATATCTGAAACACTGTCGCAGAGTAGGACATGTAACTAGTGTCATTATGAAGACATTGAATGAAAGATGTGTCCTGTGTCATTATGACAACAGTGAACAAGAGATTTGATTAAATAATAGATAACCATATATGGTCATGTGAACTCATTAATATGCATAGCAGTCATATCTAAAACACTGTCGCAGTTAGGAAGATGAATCCTGTGTTATTATGACAACAGTGAACAAGAGATTTGATTAACAGATGACCATATATGGTCATGTGAACTCATTAATATGCATAACCATTATATCTTAAACACTGTTGCAGTTAGGAAGATGAATCCTGTGTTCTTATGACAACAGTGAACAAGAGATTTGATTAAAATAACAGATGACCATATATGGTCATGTGAACTCATTAATATGCATAGCAGTCATATCTGAAACACTGTCGCAGAGCAGGACATGTAACTAGTGTCATTATGAAGACATTGAATGAAAGATGTAACTGACATTAGAAATGGCTATATATGATTATGTAATATATGATTATGTAATCTCATTATTGTGCATAAGAACATGGCTCATTATATATCCTGAAAACCATATTTTGATAACCAAACCAAGTAAATACATGGTACCAACTTCATTTTGACCTCATGTTACTGATAATTCAAGCTACCTGATTGTCTAACATGTGACCACATTAATTACGAAACAGAATCTTGTCAGCTTGGGCCCCGGTGACGCCGCTTGCGGCTTTAATTCTTTCTTTCTTCTTTCCGCCGTAACTTTTTTCGTCAAGCCGTTTGAGAAAACCGCTGAACGGAATGGTCTGATAATGCTCTATACTGATAGTCCCTAATGTGAACTGGTGCAACATGCTTTCAGAATTTAGATTGGTCAATTAGTTTGGCAGCCATATTGGATTGAAATAAAACCGGAAGTGGCTGTTTGACCACTTTCTGAGGGTCTAGGCGTCTAGATTTTTTATGGTATATAGTACAACTCATGTGTAATAGATATCAGCAATAAAAACTTTAGCGGTCACGTGACTTTTCCCACCATTTTGTTTTTCCTAAAAACGGCAAAAACTACTAAAAAATCTTCTTCTTCAGAACCACCAAGCAGAATGCTCTCATATGTAGTATTTAGCTTCTATATATGAATCCCATTTATGTTTGAAAAAATGTTTACGATTGGTCACGTGGTTTGGCCGCCATTTTGGATTTCTTCTAAACAGGAAGTAGTTTTTTACTCTGGCAACACTTGAGGGAATATTTTCAATTTTGCTTCATGGCATCTGTGTATCAAGCCCTTTCAGAAACCTAAAAAAAATTTCAGATCAGTCACATGGTTTGGCCGCCATTTTGGATTTTAAGCAAAATTGACCAAAAGTTTGGGTATTTGTTTCTCAGAGACGATTCAACCAATCTACTAGATGTTTTTATATTTACCATGCCTGGCCTTAGCTGAATACGAGAAAAATAATATTATTTTGATCAGTCACGTGGTTTGGCCGCCATCTTGGATTTTGTGAAAATAGAAATTATGCAACTACATGTTTTGTATTAGTCTGATTTCTTTCAAATTTTGTATGTGCATTTGTGTCATCAGATGCATCATTTTGCGCCAATAGCACACTGTTAGGCCACGTGACTGGGCACCCATGGGGTGGGGGCTTCTAACCTCATTAATATGCATAACTGTTATAACTCAAGCACTGTTGTAGTTAGGATGATGAATCCTGTGTTATTATGACAACCTTGAACAAGAGATTCGATTAAAATAACAAATGACCATATATGGTCATGTGAGCTCATTAATATGCATAACTGTCATATCTCAAACACTGTTGCAGTTAGGAAGTGGAATCCTGTGTTATTATGACAACATTGAACAAAAGATTTGATTAAAATAACAGATGACCATATATAGTCACGTGAGCTCATTAATATGCGTAATCGTTATATCTCAAACACTGTTGCAGTTAGGAAGATGAATCCTGTGTCATTATGACAACAGTGAACAAGAGATTTGATTAAAATAACAGATGACCATATCTGGTCATGTAAACTCATTAATATGCATAGCAGTCATATCTGAAACACTGTCGCAGAGCAGTACATGTAACTAGTGTCATTATGAAGACATTGAATGAAAGATGTAACTGACATTAGAAATGGCTATATATGATTATGTAATCTCATTATTGTGCATAAGAACATGGCTCATTATATATCCTGAAAACAATATTTCGATAACCAAACCAGGTAAATACATGGTACCAACTTCATTTCGACCTCATGTTACTGATAATACAAGCTACCTGATTGTCTAACATGTGACCTCATTTATTATGAAACAGAATCTTGTCATGATAGATCAGCTTGGGCCCCGGTGACGCCGCTTGCGGCTTTAATTTCTTCTTCTTCATCATCTTCTTTCTTCCGTAACTTTTTTCGTCAAGCCGTTTGAGAAAACCGCTGAACAGAATGGTCTGATAATGCTCTATACTGATAGTCCATAATGTGAACTGGTGCAACACGCTTTCAGAATTTCGATTGGACAATTAGTTTGGCAGCCATATTGGATTGAAATAAAACCGGAAGTGGCTGTTTGACCACTTTCTGAGGGTCTAGGCGTTTAGATTTTTTTATGGTATATAGTACAACTCATGTGTAATAAATATCAGCAATAAAAACTTTAGCGGTCATGTGACTTTTCCCGCCATTTTGTTTTTCCTAAAAACGGCATAAAACACTCAAAAATCTTCTTCTTCAGAACCACCAAGCAGAATGCTCTCATATGTAGTATTTAGCTTCTATATATGAATCCCATTTATGTTTGACAAAATGTTTACGATTGGTCACGTGGTTTGGCCACCATTTTGGATTTCTTCTAAACAGGAAGTAGTTTTTTACTCTGGCAACACTTGAGGGAATATTTTCAATTTTGCTTCATGGCATCTGTGTATCAAGCCCTTTCAGAAACCTAAAAAAAATTTCAGATCAGTCACATGGTTTGGCCGCCATTTTGGATTTTAAGTAAAATTGACCAAAAGTTTGGGTATTTGTTTCTCAGAGACGATTCAACCAATCTACTAGATGTTTCTATATTTACCATGCATGGCCTTAGCTGCATACGAGAAAAATAATATTATTTTGATCAGTCACGTGGTTTGGCCGCCATCTTGGATTTTGTGAAAATAGAAATTATGCAACTACATGTTTTGTATTAGTCTGATTTCTTTCAAATTTTGTATGTGCATTTGTGTCATCAGATGCATCATTTTGCCCCAATAGCACACTGTTAGGCCTCGTGGCTGGGCACCCATGGGGTGGGGGCTTCTAACCTCATTAATATGCATAACTGTTATAACTCAAGCACTGTTATAGTTAGGATGATGAATCCTGTGTTATTATGACAACCTTGAACAAGAGATTCGATTAAAATAACAAATGACCATATATGGTCATGTGAGCTCATTAATATGCATAACTGTCATATCTCAAACACTTTTGCAGTTAGGAAGTGGAATCCTGTGTTATTATGACAACATTGAACAAAAGATTTGATTAAAATAACAGATGACCATATATGGTCATGTGAACTCATTAATATGCATAACCATTATATCTTAAACACTGTTGCAGTTAGGAAGATGAATCCTGTGTTATTATGACAACAGTGAACAAGAGATTTGATTAAAATAACAGATAACCATATATGGTCATGTGAACTCATTAATATGCATAACCATTATATCTTAAACACTGTTGCAGTTAGGAAGATGAATCCTGTGTTATTATGACAACAGTGAACAAGAGATTTGATTAAAAATAACAGATGACCATATATGGTCATGTGAACTCATTAATATGCAAGCAGTCATATCTAAAACACTGTCGCAGAGCAGGACATGTAACAAGTGTCATTATGAAGACATTGAATGAAAGATGTAACTGACATTAGAAATGGCTATATATGATTATGTAATCTCATTATTAAGAACATGGCTCATTATATATCCTGAAAACCATATTTCGATAACCAAACCAGGTAAATACATGGTACCAACTTCATTTCGACCTCATGTTACTGATAATTCAAGCTACCTGATTGTCTAACATGTGACCACATTAATTATGAAACAGAATCTTGTCAGCTTGGGCCCCGGTGACGCCGCTTGCGGCTTTAATTTCTTCTTCTTTCTTTCTTCCGTAACTTTTTTCGTCAAGCCGTTTGAGAAAACCGCTGAACGGAATGGTCTGATAATGCTCTATACTGATAGTCCCTAATGTGAACTGGTGCAACATGCTTTCAGAATTTTGATTGGCCAATTAGTTTGGCAGCCATATTGGATTGAAATAAAACCGGAAGTGGCTGTTTGACCACTTTCTGAGGGTCTAGGCGTCTAGATTTTTTTATGGTATATAGTACAACTCATGTGTAATAAATATCAGAAATAAAAACTTTAGCGGTCATGTGACTTTTCCCGCCATTTTGTTTTTCCTAAAAACGGCAAAAAACACTTTAAAATCTTCTTCTTCAGAACCGCCAAGTAAAATGTTCTCATATTCAGTACTTAACTTCTACATATGGAGCAGATTTAGATTTGAGAAATTCATTATGATTGGTCACGTGGTTTGGCCGCCATTTTGGGTTTGTTCTCAACAGGAAGTAGTTTTTTACTCATGCCGCACTTGAGCGATTATCTCAAATATTGCGTCATGGCATGTCCCTAACTAACCCTTTCAGAAACCTAAAAAAAATTTCACATCAGTCACATGGTTTGGCCGCCATCTTGGATTTTAAGCAAAATTGATTAAAAGTTTGGGCATTTGTTTCTCAGAGGTGAGTCAACGAATCTACTAGATGTTTTTATATTTACCATGCCTGGCCTCAACTGCATATGAAAAAAATAATATATTTTCGATAAGTCACGTGGTTTGGCCGCCATCTTGCATTTTGTGAAAATTGAAATTATGCAACTACATGTTTTGTATTAGTCCGATTGGAATAAAATTTTGTATGTGTATTCTACTCTTTAGATACATTCTTTCCCCTGAATGGCATATGGCTAGGTCATGTGGCTACACGCCCATGGGGTGGGGGCTTCTAACCTCATTAATATGCATAGCTGCTATATCTCAAGCACTGTTGCAGTTAGGAAGATGATTCCTGTGTTATCATGACAACAGTGAACAAGCAATTTCATTAAAATAACAGATTACCATATATGGTCATGTGAACTCATTAATATGCATAACTGTTATATCTCAAGCACTGTTGCAGGTAGGAAGATGATTCCTGTGTTATCATGACAACAGTGAACCTTAGATTTGATTAAAATAACATATGACCATATATGGTCATGTGAAATCATTAATATGCATAACTGTTATATCTCAAGCACTGTTGCAGGTAGAAAGATGAAACCTGTGTTATTATGATGATGTTAAACAAGAGATTTGAATAAAATAACAGATGACCATATATGGTCATGTGAGCTCATTAATATGCATAATCGTTGTATCTCAAACACTGTTGCAGTTAGGAAGATGAATCCTGTGTTATCATGACTATGTTGAACAAGAGATTTGATTAAAATAACAGATGATGACCATATATTAATAACCTTTATATCTCAAATAAATATATGGAACCAACTGCATTTCGACCTCATGGTACTAATCATTCAAACTAATTGTGTATCATGTGTATCATTTGACATTATTTATGGCATGTATACTTGGGCCCCTGTGATGCTGCTTGCAGCTTTAATTAGGGGCCCAAGCCCAAAGGGCGAGGCCCCTATTCTTATTGTCCGGTTTTTAGGGGCCCAAGCCCAAAGGGCGAGGCCCCTATTCTTATTGTCCGGTTTTTTCTTCTTTCTTCTTTCTTTCTTTCTTCCGTAACTTTTTTCGTCAAGCCGTTTGAGAAAACCGATGAACGGAATGGTCTGATAATGCTCTATACTGATAGTCCCTAATGTGAACTGGTGCAACAGGCTTTCAGAATTTTGATTGGTCAATTAGTTTGGCAGTCATATTGGATTGAAATAAAACCGGAAGTGGCTGTTTGACCACTTTCTGAGGGTCTAGGCGTCTAGATTTTTTTATGGTATATAGTACAACTCATGTGTAATAGATATCAGCAATAAAAACTTTAGCGGTCATGTGACTTTTCCCGCCATTTTGTTTTTCCTAAAAACGGCAAAAAACACTTAAAAATCTTCTTCTTCAGAACCACCTAGTAGAATGCTCTCATATGTAGTATTTAGCTTCTATATATGAATCCCATTTATGTTTGAACATTTTTTTGCGATTGGTCACGTGGTTTGGCCACCATTTTGGATTTCTTCTAAACAGGAAGTAGTTTTTTACTCTGGCAACGCTTGAGGGATTATTTTCAATTTTGCTTCATGGCATCAGTGTATCAAACCCTTTCAGAAATCTAAAAAAAAATTCAGATCAGTCACATGGTTTGGCCGCCATTTTGGATTTTAAGCAAAATTGACAAAAAGTGTGGGTATTTGTTTCTCAGAGACGATTCAACCAATCTACTAGATGTTTTTATATTTACCATGCCTGCCCTTAGCTCCATATGAGAAAAATAATATTATTTTGATCAGTCACATGGTTTGGCCGCCATCTTGGATTTTGTGAAAATAGACATTATGCAACTACATGTTTTGTATTAGTCTGATTTCTTTCAAATTTTGTATGTGCATTTGTGTCATCAGATGCATCATTTTGCCCCAATAGCACACTGCTAGGCCACGTGGCTGCGCACCCATGGGGTGGGGGCTTCTAACCTCATTAATATGCATAACTGTTATAACTCAAACACTGTCGCAGTTAGGGTGATGAATCCTGTGTTATTATGACAACGTTGAACAAGAGATTTGATTAAAATAACAGATGACCATATATGGTCATGTGAACTCATTAATATGCATAACCATTATATCTTAAACACTGTTGCAGTTAGGAAGATGAATCCTGTGTTATTATGACAACAGTGAACACGAGATTTGATTAAAATAACAGATGACCATATATGGTCATGTGAACTCATTAATATGCATAACCATTATATCTTAAACACTGTTGCAGTTAGGAAGATGAATCCTGTGTTATTATGACAACAGTGAACAAGAGATTTGATTAAAATAACAGATGACCATATATGGTCATGTAAACTCATTAATATGCATAGCAGTCATATCTGAAACACTGTCGCAGAGCAGGACATGTAACTAGTGTCATTATGAAGACATTGAATGAAAGATGTAACTGACATTAGAAATGGCTATATATGATTATGTAATCTCATTATTGTGCATAAGAACATGGCTCATTATATATCCTGAAAACCATATTTCGATAACCAAACCAGGTAAATACATGGTACCAACTTCATTTTGACCTCATGTTACTGATAATTCAAGCTACCTGATTGTCTAACATGTGACCACATTAATTACGAAACAGAATCTTGTCAGCTTGGGCCCCGGTGACGCCGCTTGCGGCTTTATTCTTTCTTCTTTCTTTCTTCCGTAACTTTTTTCGTCAAGCCGTTTGAGAAAACCGCTGAACGGAATGGTCTGATAATGCTCTATACTGATAGTCCCTAATGTGAACTGGTGCAACATGCTTTCAGAATTTCGATTGGTCAATTAGTTTGGCAGCCATATTGGATTGAAATAAAACCGGAAGTGGCTGTTTGACCACTTTCTGAGGGTCTAGGCGTCTAGATTTTTTTATGGTATATAGTACAACTCATGTGTAATAAATATCAGCAATAAAAACTTTAGCGGTCATGTGACTTTTCCCGCCATTTTGTTTTTCCTAAAAACGGCAAAAAACTCTTGAAAATCTTCTTCTTCAGAACCACCAAGCAGAATGCTCTCATATGTAGTATTTAGCTTCTATATATGAATCCCATTTATGTTTGAAAAAATGTTTACGATTGGTCACGTGGTTTGGCCACCATTTTGGATTTCTTCTAAACAGGAAGTAGTTTTTTACTCTGGCAACACTTGAGGGAATATTTTCAATTTTGCTTCATGGCATCTGTGTATCAAGCCCTTTCAGAAACCTAAAAAAAATTTTAGATCAGTCACATGGTTTGGCCGCCATTTTGGATTTTAAGCAAAATTGACCAAAAGTTTGGGTATTTGTTTCTCAGAGACGATTCAACCAATCTACCAGATGTTTTTATATTTACCATGCCTGGCCTTAGCTGCATACGAGAAAAATAATATTATTTTGATCGGTCACGTGGTTTGGCCGCCATCTTGGATTTTGTGAAAATAGAAATTATGCAACTACATGTTTTGTATTAGTCTGATTTCTTTCAAATTTTGTATGTGCATTTGTGTCATCAGATGCATCATTTTGCCCCAATAGCACACTGTTAGGCCACGTGGCTGGGCACCCATGAGGTGGGGGGCTTCTAACCTCATTAATATGCATAACTGTTATATCTCAAGCACTGTTGCAGGTAGGAAGATGATTCCTGTGTTATCATGACAACAGTGAACCTGAGATTTGATTAAAATAACATATGACCATATATGGTCATGTGAGCTCATTAATATGCATAACTGTTATATCTCAAGCACTGTTGCAGGTAGGAAGATGAAACCTGTGTTATTATGATGATGTTAAACAAGAGATTTGAATAAAATAACAGATGACCATATATGGTCATGTGAGCTCATTAATATGCATAGCAGTCATATCTCAAACACTGTTGCAGTTAGGAAGTGGAATCCTGTGTTATTATGACAACATTGATCAAAAGATTTGATTAAAATAACAGATGACCATATATAGTCACGTGAGCTCATTAATATGCGTAATCGTTATATCTCAAACACTGTTGCAGTTAGGAAGATGAATCCTGTGTCATTATGACAACAGTGAACAAGAGATTTGATTGAAATAACAGATAACCATATATGGTCATGTGAACTCATTAATATGCATAACCATTTTATCTTAAACACTGTCGCAGTTAGGAAGATAAATCCTGTGTCATTATGACAACAGTGAACAAGAGATTTGATTAAAATAACAGATAACCATATATGGTTATGTGAACTCATTAATATGCATAGCAGTCATATCTAAAACACTGTCGCAGTTAGGAAGATGAATCCTGTGTTATTATGACAACAGTGAACAAGAGATTTGATTAAAATAACAGATGACCATATATGGTCATGTGAACTCATTAATATGCATAGCAGTCATATCTAAAACACTGTCACAGAACAGGACATGTAACTAGTGTTATTATGAAGACATTGAATGAAAGATGTAACTGACATTAGAAATGGCTGTATATGATTATGTAATCTCATTATTGTGCATAAGAACATGGCTCATTATATATCCTGTAAACCATATTTCGATAACCAAACCAGGTAAATACATGGTACCAACTTTATTTCGACCTCATGTTACTGATAATAAGAGCTACCTGATTGTCTAACATGTGACCTCATTAATTATGAAACAGAATCTTATCAGCTTGGGCCCCGGTGACGCCGCTTGCGGCTTTAATTTCTTCTTCTTTCTTCTTCTTTAGGGGCCCAAGCCCAAAGGGCGAGGCCCCTATTCTTATTGTCCGGTTTTTTCTTCTTCTTTCTTTAGGGGCCCAAGCCCAAAGGGCGAGGCCCCTATTATTATCGTTCAGTTTTTTCTTTCTTTCTTTCTTTCTTTCTTCCGTAACTTTTTTCGTCAAGTCGTTTGAGAAAACCGCTGAACGGAATGGTCTGATAATGCTCTATACTGATAGTCCCTAATGTGAACTGGTGCAACATGCTTTCAGAATTTCGATTGGTCAATTAGTTTGGCAGCCATATTGGATTGAAATAAAATCGGAAGTGGCTGTTTGACCACTTTCTGAGGGTCTAGGCGTCTAGATTTTTTTATGGTATATAGTACAACTCATGTGTAATAAATATCAGCAATAAAAACTTTAGCGGTCATGTGACTTTTCCCGCCATTTTGTTTTTCGTAAAAACGGCAAAAAACACTTAAAAATCTTCTTCTTCAGAACCACCAAGTAGAATGCTCTCATATGTAGTATTTAGCTTCTATATATGAATCCCATTTAGGTTTGATAAAATTTTTACGATTGGTCACGTGGTTTGGCCACCATTTTGGATTTCTTCTAAACAGGAAGTAGTTTTTTACTATGGCAACACTTGAGGGATTATTTTCAATTTTGCTTCATGGCATCTGTATATCTATCTCTTTCAGAAACCTAAAAAAGATTTCAGATCAGTCACGTGGTTTGGCCGCCATCTTGGATTTTAAGCAAAATTGCCCAAAAGTTTGGGCATTTGTTTCTCAGAGGTGATTCAACCAATCTACCAGATGTTTTTATATTTACCATGCCTGGCCTTAGCTCCATATGAGAAAAATAATATTATTTTGATCAGTCACATGGTTTGGCCGCCATCTTGGATTTTATGAAAACAGATCTTGTGCAATTACATGTGTTGTATTGGTCCGATTTGGCTAAAATTGTATATGTGCATTCTACTCTTGAGATGCATTTTTTCAACCGAATGGCACGTGGCTGGGTTTTGTCGATGGGCGCCTAAGGGGTGGGGGCTTCTAACCTCATTAATATGCATTACTGATATATCTCAAGCACTGTTGGAGTTAGGAAGATGAAACCTGTGTTATTATGACAACATTAAACAATTGATTTCATTAAAATAACAGATTACCATATATGGTCATGTGAACTCATTAATATGCATAACCATTATATCTCAAACACTGTTGTAGTTAGGAAGATGATTCCTGTGTTATCATGACAACAGTGAACAAGAGATTTGATTAAAATAACAGATGACCATATATGGTCATGTCAACTCATTAATATGCATAACCATTATATCTTAAGCACTGTTGCAGTTAGGAAGATGAATCCTGTGTTATTATGACAACAGTGAACAAGAGATTTGATTAAAAATAACAGATGACCATATATGGTCATGTGAACTCATTAATATGCAAAGCAGTCATATCTAAAACACTGTCGCAGAGCAGGACGTGTAACAAGTGTCATTACGAAGACATTGAATGAAAGATGTAACTGACATTAGAAATGGCTATATATGATTATGTAATCTCATTATTAAGAACATGGCTCATTATATATCCTGAAAACCATATTTCGATAACCAAACCAGGTAAATACATGGTACCAACTTCATTTTGACCTCATGTTACTGATAATTCAAGCTACCTGATTGTCTAACATGTGACCACATTAATTATGAAACAGAATCTTGTCAGCTTGGGCCCCGGTGACGCCGCTTGCGGCTTTAATCTTCTTCTTCTTCTTCTTCTTCTTCTTCTTTCTTCCACAACTTCTTTCGTCAAGCCGTTTGAGAAAACTGCTAAACTGAATAGTCTGAAAAAGCTCTATACTTATAGTCCCTAATGTGACCTAGTGCAACATGCTTTCAGAATTTTGATTGCCCAATTAGTTTGGCAGCCATATTGGATTGAAATAAAACCGGAAGTGGCTGTTTGACCACTTTCTGAGGGTCTAGGCTTCTAGATTTTTTTATGGTATATAGTACAACTCATGTGTAATAAATATCAGCAATAAAAACTTTAGCGGTCATGTGACTTTTCCCGCCATTTTGTTTTTCCTAAAAGCGGCAAAAAACACTTAAAAATCTTCTTCTTCAGAACCACCAAGTAGAATGCTCTCATATGTAGTATTTAGCTTCTATATATGAATCCCATTTACGTTTGAACATTTTTTTACGATTGGTCACGTGGTTTGGCCACCATTTTGGATTTCTTCTAAACAGGAAGTAGTTTTTTACTCTGGCAACACTTGAGGGATTATTTTCAATTTTGCTTCATGGCATCAGTGTATCAAACCCTTTCAAAAATCTAAAAAAAAATTCAGATCAGTCACATGGTTTGGCCGCCATTTTGGATTTTGAGGAAAATTGACCAAAAGTTTGGGTATTTGTTTCTCAGAGACGATTCAACCAATCTACTAGATGTTTTTATATATACCATACCTGCCCTTAGCTCCATATGAGAAAAATAATATTATTTTGATCAGTCACGTGGTTTGGCCGCCATCTTGGATTTTGTGAAAATAGACAGTATGCAACTACATGTTTTGTATTAGTCTGATTTCTTTCAAATTTTGTATGTGCATTTGTGTCATCAGATGCATCATTTTGCCCCAACAGCACACTGCTAGGCCACGTGGCTGGGCACCCATGGGGTGGGGGCTTCTAACCTCATTAATATGCATAACTGTTATAACTCAAACACTGTCGCAGTTAGGGTGATGAATCCTGTGTTATTATGACAACGTTGAACAAGAGATTTGATTAAAATAACAGATGACCATATATGGTCATGTGAACTCATTAATATGCGTAACCATTATATCTTAAACACTTGAAGTTAGGAAGATGAATCCTGTGTTATTATGACAACAGTGAACAAGAGATTTGATTAAAATAACAGATGACCATATATGGTCATGTGAACTCATTAATATGCATAACCATTATATCTTAAACACTGTTGCAGTTAGGAAGATGAATCCTGTGTTATTATGACAACAGTGAACAAGAGATTTGATTAAAATAACAGATGACCATATATGGTCATGTGAACTCATTAATATGCATAACCATTATATCTTAAACACTGTTGCAGTTAGGAAGATGAATCCTGTGTTATAATGACAACAGTGAACAAGAGATTTGATTAAAATAACAGATGACCATATATGGTGATGTAAACTCATTAATATGCATAGCAGTCATATCTGAAACACTGTCGCAGAGCAGGACACGTAACTAGTGTCATTATGAAGACATTGAATGAAAGATGTAACTGACATTAGAAATGGCTATATATGATTATGTAATCTCATTATTGTGCATAAGAACATGGCTCATTATATATCCTGAAAACCATATTTCGATAACCAAACCAGGTAAATACATGGTACCAACTTCATTTCGACCTCAAGTTACTGATAATTCAAGCTACCTGATTGTCTAACATGTGACCTCATTAATTATGAAACAGAATCTTATCAGCTTGGGCCCCGGTGACGCCGCTTGCGGCTTTAATTAGGGGCCCAAGCCTGAAGGGCGAGGCCCCTATTCTTATTGTCCGGTTTTTTCTTCTTTCTTCTTTCTTTCTTTCTTCCGTAACTTTTTTCGTCAAGCCGTTTGAGAAAACCGCTGAACAGAATGGTCTGGTAATGTTCTATACTGATAGTCCCTAATGTGAACTGGTGCAACATGCTTTCAGAATTTTGATTGGTCAATTAGTTTGGCAGCCATATTGGATTGAAATAAAACCGGAAGTGGCTGTTTGACCACTTTCTGAGGGTCTCGGCGTCTAGATTTTTTTATGGTATATAGTACAACTCATGTGTAATAAATATCAGCAATAAAAACTTTAGCGGTCATGTGACTTTTCCCGCCATTTTGTTTTTCCTAAAAACAGCAAAAAACACTTAAAAATCTTCTTCTTCAGAACCACCAAGTAGAATGCTCTCATATGTAGTATTTAGCTTCTATATATGAATCCCATTTAGGTTTGAACATTTTTTTACGATTGGTCACGTGGTTTGGCCACCATTTTGGATTTCTTCTAAACAGGAAGTAGTTTTTTACTCTGGCAACACTTGAGGGATTATTTTCAATTTTGCTTCATGGCATCAGTGTATCAAACCCTTTCAAAAATCTAAAAAAAAATTCAGATCAGTCACATGGTTTGGCCGCCATTTTGGATTTTGAGGAAAATTGACCAAAAGTTTGGGTATTTGTTTCTCAGAGACGATTCAACCAATCTACTAGATGTTTTTATATTTACCATACCTGCCGTTAGCTCCATATGAGAAAAATAATATTATTTTGATCAGTCACGTGGTTTGGCCGCCATCTTGGATTTTGTGAAAATAGACATTATGCAACTACATGTTTTGTATTAGTCTGATTTCTTTCAAATTTTGTATATGCATTTGTGTCATCAGATGCATCATTTTGCCCCAATAGCACACTGCTAGGCCACGTGGCTGGGCACCCATGGGGTGGGGGCTTCTAACCTCATTAATATGCATAACTGTTATAACTCAAGCACTGTCGCAGTTAGGGTGATGAATCCTGTGTTATTATGACAACGTTGAACAAGAGATTTGATTAAAATAACAGATGACCATATATGGTCATGTGAACTCATTAATATGCATAACCATTATATCTTAAACACTGTTGCAGTTAGGAAGATGAATCCTGTGTTATTATGACAACAGTGAACAAGAGATTTGATTAAAATAACAGATGACCATATATGGTCATGTGAACTCATTAATATGCATAACCATTATATCTCAAACACTGTTGCAGTTAGGAAGATGAATCCTGTGTTATTATGACAACAGTGAACAAGAGATTTGATTAAAATAACAGATGACCATATATGGTCATGTAAACTCATTAATATGCATAGCAGTCATATCTGAAACACTGTCGCAGAGCAGGACATGTAACTAGTGTCATTATGAAGACATTGAATGAAAGATGTAACTGACATTAGAAATGGCTATATATGATTATGTAATCTCATTATTGTGCATAAGAACATGGCTCATTATATATCCTGAAAACCATATTTCGATAACCAAACCAGGTAAATACATGGTACCAACTTCATTTCGACCTCATGTTACTGATAATTCAAGCTACCTGATTGTGTAACATGTGACCTCATTAATTATGAAACAGAATCTTATCAGCTTGGGCCCCGGTGACGCCGCTTGCGGCTTTAATCTTCTTCTTCTTCTTCTTCTATGGAGAGAGGACGTGCTTTACTGGAGCTCCAGGATATTGGTTCATTTTAAGCCAGGGAAGTGCTTCTATTGTTTAATTTTACCACCACTATAATCGTGGTACTTTCTATATCATTTCTACTTGGTTTTTGTTTTCTAATACCAGCGGATTGCTGAGATTTTTGTTTGATTTTATTTTTGTGTTGGTTTGTGTGGGGCTGGCAAGATGGCCGCCCCCACTTATCGACCACCTGGCGTTTCACTTACGCGAAAACACGCTGTGAGGTGCGCCTCATTTGAAAACTTTACAGTTGAACAGTATGTCTCTGCAATTGGCGCTGTTATTGGAGATGAAAATATCATAGCTGCGTCCAGAATGAACCGCTCTGTCGTTGTTTTTCTGTCTTCAACAGACTTGGTTGACTATGTCATAAGTTTGGGTATTGTCATTGAGGAGCAACTTGTTTGCATTGAACAGCTGGTGAAACCTGCAACACGTGTCATATTATCCAACGTTCCACCATTTATTCCTGATTCTTTACTTGTAAAGGAATTGTCTGTTTATGGGCGTGTTGTGGGAAGTATGCGTACGATCTCTCTAGGATGCAAGTCAGAATCCTTGAAACACGTTAAATCTTTCCGTAGACAAGCATTTGTTTTATTGAAGAGTGAGCATATTAACGGGTTAATTAGTGTTATGTTTGAGGGTCGTCCTTATTCTGTGTATATTTCAACTGATGAAATGCGCTGTTTTCAATGTAAAGAGACTGGACATATACGCAGAAATTGTCCTCGCAACCTGACTGATGACACTAATGTGAGTTTGAACAAACCCAATGGAATGAATAACGAAACGGTCACACCAATGGAAACCAATATTGACACTAATGACACCACAGTTAATGACATAATCGAAAGCATTATTACTGAAAGTATAAATGTTGCTCTTACAAAATCAATTAAACGTATTGAAACTAAATCAAAAACTGTTTCAAGTTTGTCCCGCGCAAAGAAGCAAGCTAAAATTGATAATACTAATGATGATAATCACAACACCCGACATGGAAAAACGAATAATGATCATGAAAACACAAAAACTGATAACAATATAAATGTTAGTAACAAGTTGACAAATGACAATAACACCACCAATGGTAATACTACAACAAACAAAGAGGTAAACACCATCAGCGACACTTTTATTGATCCTTTTGATAGAAATGCACATATATTATCCGAAGAAGAGAGGGTACGACCCCCTCCTTCAACAACATCCTACTTTCTTACCCCACCCCCAAAACCCAATCCAATGGTGGGGGCGAGTGAAGAAAGTGACTTTGATAATGAGGACAACATTAGTGAGTGCTCAGACATAGCGTCCATACACTCTGATATCTCAGATCAAATATATCAATCAGATCAATCTGGGGATACGATACAATTTGATCAACTCATGAAATTATTGAAAGACATCAAAGGTTCAAAAAAAATCGTAGATCGATGCTTGGACTACTGCTCTGACGCACGTAAATTATACAAATCATTTAAGCTACTTCGGAACTCTGGTGTTCCTGGTGCATTAGAAAAAGCTCGCATCCAGAAAGTACTAATAAAACTTCAGAGTTACATAAAGTCTCGTAACCTACAATATAAGTCGTAATGTATCACACTTTTTCCTTTATTACCATTATATTTGTCAATAGTATATCTAGTGCATGTCAGTCCACTGACTGCTCTAATAGAATGTCTCCCTCATCGACCACGCATTCACAAGTGGTTGCTATAGCAATATGGATAATGTACATTAAATGGTTTCACTTGACAACTAAGAGTCTGCATAACGTGGACTATAAACCCTTTATCACAACTACTAGTAATTACATAAACAACACTATGGAAGAAATGTATTTTCACAGCAAACACGTTCTCTGCTCACGTGCCGTTACCATGGTGATATTGATAATCACCACTGAATGGCATGTCTTGGTTACAGACAGTCTGCACATCGTGGACTATAAACTCTTTATCTCAACTATTACTAACTACATATGTATCACCGCAGAAGAAATATATTTTCACAATGCTCACGTTCTTTGCTTGTATTATGTTGCCATGGTGATATTGATAATCACCACTGAATGGTATGTCTTGGTTACAGACGGTCTACACATCGTGGACAATAAACTCTTTATCATAATCAAAATAAACTGTATATGCCAACATCAAAATAAAGTATACTTTTATATTCTACTAGTCTCCTTTGTGCATAACACAGCCGTGGTGACCTTTGCCTTTCAAACCTCACACTTGACTACATTTAGTCTACATGTCACGGACTATAAAGCTCATGCCCAAACTAAAACAAATTATATACGTATTTTCAAAATCAGCATGTATTATATCTCACAGACGTCTTGCCTACATGTTACGGTGATAAGTACTAGTATGTTTGAGTGGGCTATTAAGCAATCATCGAGTCTACATATCGTGGACTATAAACTCTTTGTTATAGTAAACTGTGTATTCTGCTCTGAAAGCAAAGTATATTTGAATATATTTATTCCAATGGTAATGTGTTTCTGTGTCGGTACCACGGTGATACGAATTGTCAGATATTCCCGCCGACATGCACCTAGTCTACACTCTGTGGACTATAAACTCGTTTTTAACTTAGAAATAAACTGTACATATATTTTTAAACAAATGTTATATATCTCTATTACACTAATATTATACACACACGGTGTTTTCACAGCGGCTTGCTGCAACTTCCTTGCCTTTAAGCGTAGCTGCCCAATATCACCCAATCTACTCACTGAGTATTTCAAGCTATACACCCAACCTATAACGAACTGCATATACGTTAGCATAAATAAAACAATATATATTTATACTTTACAAGCACATTCAAATACGTTCATCGTAGTGATATTATACCTTATCACTAAGTACACTTGTTTGCTTGTTTACAGTAAAGTTTATTATAAACTCTGTGCTGAAACACCAAATAACTACTGTATTTCAAAATATAATATATATCCTTTCACGTCACCAGATAACCTTATGACCGACATAAGATCATGTATTGTCACTTTGTGTCTTCTATGCTTATTAGCATTGAACAGTATAACAATTACTATGTTAATGACCTCGATATCTACTTCAAGTTATCAACACAGGATATATTTCTTTATAACGCATCTCTACTTGTCATGTACTACCGATTGTTATTACTACATCTTATCATGCTGAACATCTCTGTGGCAACATGGAATGTAAATGGATGCCGTGATTCTTTAAAACGTCACAGTGTTTTCAACTATTTAAAACTAAACCAGAATGCCGATCTATGTTTTCTGCAAGAAACCCACTCGCTTCATGCTGACGAAGCCAGGTGGCAAATTGTATGGCGCGCTCCTATTGCTTTCTCACATGACACCACAACATCAGCAGGTGTTGCCATTCTTGTGTCTCCAAACAAAAACATCACAATCAACTCTTCACGTAGTATAGTCAATGGCAGGTTATTACACGTTAATGCTACTGTAAACGGATCCAGGTACCACTTATTGAATGTATATGCACCCACAAATGGTGTTGAGCGTTCTGCATTTTTTAACACATTGAAAAAAACCATAAATGAACTTGATAAAAATGACTGTATAATTGTGGGCGGAGATTTTAACTGCACCTTAAATCCATCGCTCGACCGCAACCGCACGTTTGAACCCAATGCCCCTTCAACACAAGTATTGCAAAATATTGTTAATCGTTTTAAGTTCATAGACGCCTGGCGTCGCTTCCACGGCAACACCAGGGCATTTACTTGGTCAAGAGGTGACAGTTACTCCCGACTGGACAGGTTCTACATCACTAACACGCTAGCATCAAAAATCATTAGTGTGTTAATTGACTCTGCATCAACTCTATCCGATCATAAACCTATAAAACTTGTTATAGCACAGAAAAAGGTTGGAAATCACCCTCCACTCTGGTGTTTTAATACCAGTCTTTTAGAAGACAAAACGTTCTGCGAAACCATTGCCGATTTCTGGTCGCAATGGCGAATACAAAAGTCAAAATACTCAAAAATACAACTGTGGTGGGACGTTGGCAAATACAAAATTAAAGAACTAACAAAACAATACTGTAGCAACAAATCGCAAAATAACAAACTTGAAAAGAATAAACTGCAAAACGAAATTGATAATATCGAGACACGTCTTGCGAACGACCCATCTCTCAAAAACATATATGAACAAAAGAAAAGTGCACTGCGTGAACTGAAAAAACTTGAAACACGTGGGGCTAATATTCGTTCGCGCCATAAACTACTGAACGAATCCGATGAATGTTGTGCTTTCTTCTTAGATCTTGAAAGAAACAAGGGTTCCAAACGCACAATATCTCAGCTACGTAATCACAGCAATACTCTCACTGAAAACCCAAAAGACATTCGCCACATTGTTAAAGAGTTTTATTCCGATTTGTTCTCCCCAGACCCTGTTTGCATGGAGGCTCAAAATGAAATTCTTCAAAATCTGCCTCAACTTAGCGATGACGCAATCTCCCTGTGCGATGAACAAATCTCTTTTGAAGAGCTTTCTGCTTCGGTTAAACTTATCCCTAATGGGAAAACTCCCGGAATAGATGGACTTCCCTGTGAATTTTTTAAGCAATTCTGGCCCGTAATCGGGCACGACTTACATGAGGTTCTTTTAGCATCCATCGAGGATGGCGCACTCCCTTTGTCATGTCAAAGGGCAGTCATTGCACTACTTCCAAAAAAAGGGGATAATACACTCATCAAAAACTGGAGACCAGTCAGTCTGCTCACCACAGACTATAAACTCTTTACCAAAACAATTTCACTACGACTAAAGACTGTACTTGGGGACATAATCCACATAGACCAGAGCTATACCATTCCAAATAGACAGATTTATGACAACATTCACCTTCTCCGTGACACTGTGACATACGGCAACAAATGTAACCTACCTCTAGGTATTGTCTCACTTGATCAGTCCAAAGCGTTTGATAGAGTCAACCATGACTACCTTTTTAATGTGCTAAAGGCATTTGGCTTTGGCAACATTTTTATCCAATATATTCAAATGATCTACACTAATGCGCAAAGCATCGCTCGTGTCAATAGTTCATTGACTGCTCCAATCCCATTTCTTCGGGGCATTCGACAAGGTTGCGCCCTCTCTGGTCAGTTGTATGCCCTAGCAATAGAGCCGCTGCTGCATAAAATTAGATCGGCAAGCAACATTGAAGGATTACAAATACCACATTACAGAGATCGCAAATGCAATTTAACTGCATACGCTGACGATGTCAGCTTTTTTATCACAAGGGATTCTGACTTTTTAAAATTATCGCACTGGATTGCTGTGTACGAAAAAGCATCAAATGCTAAAGTGAACCATGAAAAATCACAAGGGCTATGGGTAGGAGCTTGGAAAAATAGAACTGACGCTCCTATGGGCATCCAATGGAATAACACAGGGCTAAAAATGCTTGGAGTTTATATTGGGAATACTGTCGAGTTTGTCAATAAAAACTGGGAGAATGCACTCAATAAGGTAAAGTCTAAATTAGACTGGTGGGGGCGCTTCGCTGCCTCTATCTCCTATAGAGGCCGCATTATTGTCATTAACCAGCTTGCTGCATCTAAAATCTTTCACCCTCTGATCTGTCTGGTCCCGCCTGTCTCATTTGTCAGAGAAGCGGAGCGACTTTTTATTGCTTTTCTGTGGCATGGACATCATTGGAAACCAGCTGAGCTGGTCTACATTCCTCTTAAACTTGGTGGACAAGGCATGGTCCACATCTCAAGCCGGATGAAAGCATTCAGACTACAGTATATTCAGAGATATCTATACTCATCAATTGTCCACCCATGTTTTAGTTTCACTGATCACTTTCTGCAGCACTCATCCAACTTGAATTTTACAAAACAGCTATTCATTATACAAATGCCCCCCATTTTACCTCAACACACAGAAACATTTTACTATGACATTTTAAGTACATGGGCTAGCTTTAAAACAATCCGCAAAGGCAAACCATCATCGGTACACGACATCTTAAATGAACCACTTTTTAACAACAATCTTATACTGCACCATGTCGAGAAAATCCCCCTCGTGTGTCAGCCATTTGTTGACGCTAAAATTGTAAAAATAGGTGATCTGATTGACCACAATAATAGAAGATGGTTACCATATGACGAATTGCATAGCGCTATTCACATACAATCAAAACGCGTACTCGAACAAATACTCAAAAAAATAAAGAAATCTATCCCACAGAACTTTGTCAATAAAATAGACGCATATCTATGCAACATGCAACAAGACATCCCACTGAATAGCAACTACAACGTTGAACTCAGCTACATAACCGACAAGGTCACACTTAACGTTCCCTTATATAAACAAGAAAAGGGGGAAATTTACAAATTTATCATCCTCGCTCAGTTTCACACTCGACTACCAGATCACATAGACACCATCTGGAGAGATCTGTTATCCCTACCTGATGCTATAAAATGCAACTTTAAAGGATGCTATCTATTCCCGATATCAAAACGGGAAGGCGATCTAATGTGGCGGATCATGCATGGGTCATATTTGACTGGTAACTTCTTACTGTCATGTCACTACAGTGACAACAACAAATGCCCATTTTGTACTGAACAAGATGATCTCCTACATATATTCTTACAATGCAGACGACTAAGCCCCTTGTTTACAGTAATCAACACTCTGTGCAAAAAACTGGTAGACTGTGACACAAACATTCCATACTGGTGGCATGTACTGGGTCCACCTAAACCTCCGAAAAAATGTCCAGACACTGAAGTACAGGCTCATGCACTTGTCAATTACATAATGTGTACAGCAAAATTGTCAATCCACTTATCTCGACGTAATGCGCTGAAAAACGAAGGCTCCATTGATGTCCTACAGGTATTCAAAGAAAGACTACGATCCAGGATCCATGGTGAATTTCTGTACTATCGAAACTCTGCCAACCTGAAACGCTTCATCAACATCTGGTGTCTCAATGATGCCATAGCCACCGTCGACGACAATAGTCTTATCCTACCAGAAGTGACACTAACCTAAATCACATATATGTATTTCAATGAACTATTACAGATTTCCTTTTAATGAATATTTTTTTAACTTTTATACTTAATGTTGTCCAATGTGAAACAAGATTTTACACCATTGTAATGTGAAATGTATTTTAATATATTTTCAATCGTACCCTTAATACAAAATGATTTAACATGAACATGCGATAATATATGTAAATAACTGATATGTATTAATGACATCTTTCGATTAATAAATGTTCATGTTAAAAAATCAAAATCTTCTTCTTCTTCTTTCTTCCACAACTTCTTTCGTCAAGCCGTTTGAGAAAACTGCTAAACTGAATAGTCTGAAAAAGCTCTATACTTATAGTCCCTAATGTGACCTAGTGCAACATGCTTTCAGAATTTTGATTGCCCAATTAGTTTGGCAGCCATATTGGATTGAAATAAAACCGGAAGTGGCTGTTTGGCCACTTTCTGAGGGTCTAGGCTTCTAGATTTTTTTATGGTATATAGTACAACTCATGTGTAATAAATATCAGCAATAAAAACTTTAGCGGTCATGTGACTTTTCCCGCCATTTTGTTTTTCCTAAAAACGGCAAAAAACACTTTAAAATCTTCTTCTTCAGAACCACCAAGCAGAATGCTCTCATATGTAGTATTTAGCTTCTATATATGAATACCATTTATGTTTGAAAAAATGTTTACGATTGGTCACGTGGTTTGGCCACCATTTTGGATTTCTTCTAAACAGGAAGTAGTTTTTTACTCTGGCAACACTTGAGGGAATATTTTCAGTTTTGCTTCACGGCATCTATGTATCAAGCCCTTTCAGAAATCTAAAAAAAAATTCAGATCAGTCACATGGTTTGGCCGCCATTTTGGATTTTAAGCAAAATTGACCAAAAGTTTGGGTATTTGTTTCTCATAGACGATTCAACCAATCTACTAGATGTTTTTATATTTACCATGCCTGGCCTTAGCTGCATACGAGAAAAATAATATTATTTTGATCAGTCACGTGGTTTGGCCGCCATCTTGGATTTTGTGAAAATAGAAATTATGCAACTACATGTTTTGTATTAGTCTGATTTCTTTCAAATTTTGTATGTGCATTTGTGTCATCAGATGGATCATTTTGCCCCAATAGCACACTGTTAGGCCACGTGGCTGGGCACCCATGGGGTGGGGGCTTCTAACCTTATTAATATGCATAACTGTTATAACTCAAGCACTGTTGTAGTTAGGATGATGAATCCTGTGTTATTATGACAACGTTGAACAAGAGATTCGATTAAAATAACAAATGACCATATATGGTCATGTGAGCTCATTAATATGCATAACTGTCATATCTCAAACACTGTTGCAGTTTGGAAGTGGAATCCTGTGTTATTATGACAACATTGAACAAAAGATTTAATTAAAATAACAGATGGCCATATATAGTCATGTGAGCTCATTAATATGCGTAATCGTTATATCTCAAACACTGTTGCAGTTAGGAAGATGAATCCTGTGTCATTATGACAACAAGTGAACAAGAGATCTGATTAAAATAACAGATAACCATATATGGTCATGTGAACTCATTAATATGCATAGCAGTCATATCTAAAACACTGTCGCAGTTAGGAAGATGAATCCTGTGTTATTATGACAACAGTGAACAAGAGATTTGTTTAAAAATAACAGATGACCATATATGGTCATGTGAACTCATTAATATACATAGCAGTCATATCTGAAACACTATCGCAGAGCAGGACATGTAAGTAGTGTCATTATGAAGACATTGAATGAAAGATGTAACTGACATTAGAAATGGCTATATATGATTATGTAATCTCATTATTGTGCATAAGAACATGGCTCATTATATATCCTGAAAACCATATTTCGATAACCAAACCAGGTAAATACATGGTACCAACTTCATTTCGACCTCATGTTACTGATAATACAATCTGCCTGCATTGTCTAACATGTGACCTCATTAATTATGAAACAGAATCTTATCAGCTTGGGCCCCGGTGACGCCGCTTGCGGCTTTAATTCTTTCTTTCTTTCTTTCTTCCGTAACTTTTTTCGTCAAGCCGTTTGAGAAAACCGCTGAACGGAATGGTCTGATAATGCTCTATACTGATAGTCCCTAATGTGAACTGGTGCAACATGCTTTCAGAATTTCGATTGGTCAATTAGTTTGGCAGCCATATTGGATTGAAATAAAACCGAAAGTGGCTGTTTGACCACTTTCTGAGGGTCTAGGCGTCTAGATTTTTTTATGGCATATAGTACAACTCATGTGTAATAGATATCAGCAATAAAAACTTTAGCGGTCATGTGACTTTTCCCGCCATTTTGTTTTTCCTAAAAACGGCAAAAAACACTTAAAAATCTTCTTCTTCAGAACCACTAAGCAGAATGCTCTCATATGTAGTATTTATCTTCTATATATGAATCCCATTTATGTTTGAAAAAATTATTGTGATTGGTCACATGGTTTGGCCGCCATATCGGGTTTCTTCTAAACAGGAAGTAGTTTTTTTACTCATGCCACACTTGAGAGATTATTTTCCATATTGCTGTATGGCATCTCTATATCAATCTCTTTCAGAAACCTAAAAAAGATTTCAGATCAGTCACATGGTTTGGCCGCCATCTTGGATTTTATGCAAAATTGTCCAAAAGTTCGGGCATTTGTTTCTCAGAGGTGATTCAACCAATCTACTAGATGTTTTTATATTTACCATGCCTAGCCTTAGCTCTATATGAGAAAAATAATATTATTATGATCAGTCACATGGTTTGGCCGCCATCTTGGATTTTATGAAAACAAATCTTGTGCAATTACATGTGTTGTATTGGTCCGATTTGGATAAAATTGTATATATGCATACTACTCTTGAGATGCATTCTTTCAACCAAATGGCACGTGGCTGGGTTTTGTCGCTGGGCGCCTAAGGGGTGGGGGCTTCTAACCTCATTAATATGCATAACTGATATATCTCAAGCACTGTTGGAGTTAGGAAGATGAAACCTGTGTTATTATGACAACATTAAACAATTGATTTCATTAAAATAACAGATTACCATATATGGTCATGTGAACTCATTAATATGCATAACCATTATATTTTAAACACTGTTGTAGTTAGAAAGATGATTCCTGTGTTATCATAACAGTGAACAAGAAATTTGATTAAAATAACAGATGACCATATATGGTCATGTGAACTCATTAATATGCATAACCATTATATTTTAAACACTGTTGTAGTTAGGAAGATGAATCCTGTGTTATTATGACAACAGTGAACAAGAGATTTGATAAAAATAACAGATGACCGTATATGGTCATGTGAACTCATTAATATGCATAGCAGTCATATCTAAAACACTGTCGCAGAGCAGGACATGTAACTAGTGTCATTATGAAGACATTGAATGAAAGATGTAACTGACATTAGAAATGGCTATATATGATTATGTGATCTCATTATTGTGCATAAAAACATGGCTTATTTTATATCCTGAAAACGAAATTTCGATAACCAAACCAGGTAAATACATGGTACCAATTTCATTTTGATCTCATGTTACTGATAATTCAAGCTACCTGATTGTCTAACATGTGATCTCATTAATTATGAAACAGAATCTTGTCAGCTTGGGCCCCGGTGACGCCGCTTGCGGCTTTAATTAGGGGCCCAAGCCCGAAGGGCGAGGCCCCTATTCTTATTGTTCGGTTTTTTCTTCTTTCTTCTTCTTTCTTCCACAACTTCTTTCGTCAAGCCGTTTGAGAAAACCGCTGAACGGAATGGTCTGATAATGCTTCATACTGATAGTCCATAATGTGAACTGGTGCAACATGCTTTCAGAATTTCGATTGGTCAATTAGTTTGGCAGCCATATTGGATTGAAATAAAACCGGAAGTGGCTGTTTGACCACTTTCTGAGGGTCTAGGCATCTAGATTTTTTTATGGTATATAGTACAACTCATGTGTAATAGATATCAACAATAAAAACTTTAGCGGTCATGTGACTTTTCCCGCCATTTTGTTTTTCCTAAAAACGGCAAAAAACACTTGAAAATCTTCTTCTTCAGAACCACTATGCAGAATGCTCTCATATGTAGTATTTGGCTTCTATATATGAATCCAATTTACGTTTGAAAAAATTGTTATGATTGGTCACATGGTTTGGCCGCCATTTTGGGTTTCTTCTAAACAGGAAGTAGTTTTTTACTCTGGCAAAACTTGAGGGATTATTTTCAATTTTGCTTCATGGCATCTGTATATCATTCCCTTTCAGTAACATAAAAAAGATTTCAGATCAGTCACATGGTTTGGCCGCCATCTTGGATTTTAAGCAAAATTGATCAAAAGTTTGGGCATTTGTTTCTCAGAGGTGATTCAACCAATCTACAAGATGTTTTTATATTTACCATGCCTGGCCTGATCTCCATATGAGAAAAATAATATTATTTTGATCAGTCACATGGTTTGGCCGCCATCTTGGATTTTATGAAAACAAACCTTGTGCATTTACATGTGTTGTATTGGTCCGATTTGGCTAAAATTGTACATGTGCATTCTACTCATGAGATGCATTCTTTCAACCGAATGGCACGTGGCTGGGTTTTGTCGCCAAGCGCCTAAGGGGTGGGGGCTTCTAACCTCATTAATATGCATAACTGATATATCTCAAGCACTGTTGGAGTTAGGAAGATGAAACCTGTGTTATTATGACAACATTAAACAATTGATTTCATTAAAATAACAGATTACCATATATGGTCATGTGAACTCATTAATATGCATAACCATTATATCTCAAACACTGTTGTAGTTAGGAAGATGATTCCTGTGTTATCATGACAACAGTGAACAAGAGATTTGATTAAAATAACAGATGACCATATATGGTCATGTGAACTCATTAATATGCATAACCATGATATCTCAAACACTGTTGCAGTTAGGAAGATGATTCCTGTGTTATCATGACAACAGTGAACAAGAGATTTGATTAAAATAACAGATGACCATATATGGTCATGTGAACTCATTAATATGCATAACCATGATATCTTAAACACTGTTGCAGTTAGGAAGATGAATCCTGTGTTATTATGACAACAGTGAACAAGAGATTTGATTAAAATAACAGATGACCATATATGGTCATGTGACTCATTGATATGCATAACCATTATATATTAAACACTGTTGCAGTTAGGAAGATGAATCCTGTGTTATTATGACAACAGTGAACAAGAGATTTGATTAAAATAACAGATGACCATATATGGTCATGTGACTCATTGATATGCATAACCATTATATATTAAACACTGTTGCAGTTAGGAAGATGAATCCTGTGTTATTATGACAACAGTGAACAAGAGATTTGATTAAAATAACAGATGACCATATATGGTCATGTGACTCATTGATATGCATAACCATTATATATTAAACACTGTTGCAGTTAGGAAGATGAATCCTGTGTTATTATGACAACAGTGAATAAGAGATTTGATTAAAATAACAGATGACCATATATGGTCATGTGAACTCATTAATATGCATAACCATGATATCTTAAACACTGTTGCAGTTAGGAAGATGAATCCTGTGTTATTATGACAACAGTGAACAAGAGATTTGATTAAAATAACAGATGACCATATATGGTCATGTGACTCATTGATATGCATAACCATTATATATTAAACACTGTTGCAGTTAGGAAGATGAATCCTGTGTTATTATGACAACAGTGAACAAGAGATTTGATTAAAATAACAGATGACCATACATGGTCATGTGACTCATTGATATGCATAACCATTATATATTAAACACTGTTGCAGTTAGGAAGATGAATCCTGTGTTATTATGACAACAGTGAACAAGAGATTTGATTAAAATAACAGATGACCATATATGGTCATGTGAACTCATTAATATGCAAAGCAGTCATATCTAAACACTGTCGCAGAGCAGGACATGTAACTAGTGTCATTATGAAGACATTGAATGAAAGATGTAACTGACATTAGAAATGGCTATATATGATTATGTAATCTTATTATTGTGCATAAGAACATGGCTCATTATATATCCTGAAAACCATATTTCGATAACCAAACCAGGTAAATACATGGTACCAACTTTATTTTGACCTCATGTTACTAATAATTCAAGCTACCTGATTGTCTAACATGTGACCACATTAATTATGAAACAGAATCTTGTCAGCTTGGGCCCCGGTGACGCCGCTTGCGGCTTTAATTCTTCTTTCTTTCTTCTTTCTTCCGTAACTTTTTTCGTCAAGCCGTTTGAGAAAACCGCTGAACGGAATGGTCTGATAATGCTCTCTACTGATAGTCCCTAATGTGAACTGGTGCAACATGCTTTCAGAATTTCGATTGGTCAATTAGTTTGGCAGCCATATTGGATTGAAATAAAACCGGAAGTGGCTGTTTGACCACTTTCTGAGGGTCTAGACCTCTAGATTTTTTTATGATATATAGTACAACTCATGTGTAACAGATATCAGCAATAAAAACTTTAGCGGTCATGTGACTTTTCCCGCCATTTTGTTTTTTCTAAAAACGGCAAAAAACACTTAAAAATCTTCTTCTTCAGAACCACCAAGCAGAATGCTCTCATATGTAGCATTTAGCTTCTATATATGAATCCCATTTATGTTTGAAAAATTTATTGTGATTGGTCACGTGGTTTGGCCGCCATTTTGGGTTTCTTCTAAACAGGAAGTAGTTTTTTTTACTCATGCCACACTTGAGGGATTATTTCCAATACTGCTGTATGGCATCTCTATATCAATCTCTTTCAGAAACCTAAAAAAGATTTCAGATCAGTCACATGGTTTGGCCGCCATCTTGGATTTTGAGAAAAATTGACCAAAAGTTTGGGCATTTGTTTCTCAGAGCTGATTCAACTAATCTACGAGTTGTTTTTATATTTACCATGCCTAGCGTTAGCTCCATATGAGAAAAATAATATTATTTTGATCAGTCACATGGTTTGGCCGCCATCTTGGATTTTATGAAAACAAATCTTGTGCAATTACATGTGTTCTTTGGTCGGATTTGGCTAAAATTGTATATGTGCATTCTACTCTTGAGATGCATTCTTTTAACCGAATGGCACGTGGCTGGGTTTTGTTGCTGGGCGCCTGAGGGGTGGGGGCTTCTAACCTCATTAATATGCATAACTGATATATCTCAAGCACTGTTGGAGTTAGGAAGATGAAACCTGTGTTATTATGACAACATTAAACAATTGATTTCATTAAAATAACAGATTACCATATATGGTCATGTGAACTCATTAATATGCATAACCATTATATCTCAAACACTGTTGTAGTAAGGAAGATGATTCCTGTGTTATCATGACAACAGTGAACAAGAGATTTGATTAAAATAACCGATGACCATATATGGTCATGTGAACTCATTAATATGCATAACCATTATATCTTAAACACTGTTGCAGTTAGGAAGATGAATTCTGTGTTATTATGACAACAGTGAACAAGAGATTTGATTAAAATAACAGATGACCATATATGGTCATGTGAACTCATTAATATGCATAACCATTATATCTTAAACACTGTTGCAGTTAGGAAGATGAATCCTATGTTATTATGACAACAGTGAACAAGAGATTTTAGTAAAATAGCAGATGACCATATATGGTCATGTGAACTCATTAATATGCAAAGCAGTCATATCTAAAACACTGTCGCAGAGCAGGACATGTAACTAGTGTCATTATGAAGACATTGAATGAAAGATGTAACTGACATTAGAAATGGCTATATATGATTATGTAATCTCATTATTGTGCATAAGAACATGGCTCATTATATATCCTGAAAACCATATTTTGATAACCAAAATAGGTAAATACATGGTACCAAGTTCATTTCGACCTCAATGTTACTGATAATACAAGCTACCTGCAGCTGATTGTCTAACATGTGACCACATTAATTATGAAACAGAATTTTGTCAGCTTGGGCCCCGGTGATGCCGCTTGCGGCTTTAATTTCTTCTTCTTTCTTCTTCTTCTTCTTTCTTCCGTAACTTTTTTCGTCAAGCCGTTTGAGAAAACCACTGAACCAAATAGTCTGAAATTGCTCTATACTGATAGTCTCTAATATGAACTGGTGCAACATGCTTTCAGAATTTTGATTGGCCAATTAGTTTGGCAGCCATATTGGATTGAAATAAAACCGGAAGTGGCTGTTTGACCACTTTCTGAGGGTCTAGGCGTCTAGATTTTTTTATGGTCTATAGTACAACTCATGTGTAATAAATATCAGAAATAAAAACTTTAGCGGTCATGTGACTTTTCCCGCCATTTTGTTTTTCCTAAAAACGGCAAAAAACACTTAAAAATCTTCTTCTTCAGAACCGTCAAGTAAAATGTTCTCATATACAGTACTTAGCTTCTACATATGGAGCAGATTTAGATTTGAGAAATTCATTATGATTGGTCACGTGGTTTGGCCGCCATTTTGGGTTTGTTCTCAACAGGAAGTAGTTTTTTACTCATGCCACACTTGAGCGTTAATCTCAAATATTGTGTCATGGCATGTTAAAAAAAATTTCAGATCAGTCACATGGTTTCGCCACCATCTTGGATTTTAAGCAAAATTGATCAAAAGTTTGGGCATTTGTTTCTCAGAGGTGAGTCAATCAATCTACTAGATGTTTTTATATTTACCATGCCTGGCCTTAGCTCCATATGAGAAAAATAATATTATTTTGATCAGTCATGTGGTTTGGCCGCCATCTTGGATTTTGTGAAAATAGAAATTATGCAACTACATGTTTTGTATTAGTCTGATTTCTTTCAAATTTTGTATGTGCATTTGTGTCATCAGATGCATCATTTTGCCCCAATAGCACACTGCTAGGCCACGTGGCTGGGCACCCATGGGGTGGGGGCTTCTAACCTCATTAATATGCATAACTGTTATAACTCAAGCACTGTTGTAGTTAGAATGATGAATCCTGTGTTATTATGACAACGTTGAACAAGAGATTCGATTAAAATAACAAATGACCATATATGGTCATGTGAGCTCATTAATATGCATAACTGCCATATCTCAAGCACTTTTGCAGTTAGGAAGATGAATGCTGTGTTATTATGACAAAAATGAACAAGAGATTTGATTAAAATAACAGATGCCCATATATGGTCATGTGAACTCATTAATATTCATAACATTAATATCTGAAATAAATATATGGAACCAACTGCATGGGGTGGGGGCTTCTAACCTTATTAATAATCATAACTGTTATAACTCAAGCACTGTTGTAGTTAGAATGATGAATGCTGTGTTATTATGACAACGTTGAACAAGAGATTTGATTAAAATAACAGATGACCATATATTAATAATCTTTATATCTCAAATAAATATATGGAACCAACTGCATTTCGACTTTATGGTACTAATCATTCAAACTAACCAATTGTGTATCATTTGACCTCATTATTTATGGCATGTATACTTGGGCCCCTGTGATGCTGCTTGCAGCTTTAATTCATTTTCTAATGATATCTTCTGTTCTTCAATTGAAATGTGCATTGCTAACAGCGGAGCTATCTCAGCCGAGAGGCTGCTTGTCTTATTAAGTGTTACAATAACGAGAAAGTACATTCTGGTCATTTAACCACATTTTCACCAAGTCAGTAAATTAGGTTAATGGAATGTATGAAAATTGATGAGGTCCCATCCAAATATCAAAGATTTTGAAAAAAATTATGAATCACTCACTTAACATCAAAGTGCAAATGTGCAAGCTTTTTGCGGGAGAGCTTTAAAGCTGGTGATACTTACACATCAGAGATGTTTATTTAATTTAAAATATGTCAAACACTCTCTAAGAGTTTAATCTATTTCTTATATCTAAAGCGTAATTGTCATCATACATGTAGATAAATTAAGTAATATTTGACATGCTTTCGCTGTTGATGGATGATTAGGGTATACATGTTCAAGTTATGTCTAGCATTATAATCACAACTGTATAGACTTCAGTAAGTTATGAACCTCTATTGCTGGTAGCCATTAACAGTGTAACTGTGATGTAATTCTTGTTTGTATTGATTTAATGGTATATCTATAGTTGGCCCATTATTTGTGCATTGACACTGGTATGATATATGTCCATGCTCTCTATACGCACTTCAACAATTTACAAAATTGTTTTCTCTTCACTCCAATATTTTCACTTTTCACCCCAATATTGTTTACTCTTCACTCCAATATTGTTTTCTCTTCACTCCAATATTGTTTTCTCTTCACTCCAATATTGTTTTCTCTTCACTCCAATATTGTTTTCTCTTCACTCCAATATTGTTTACTCTTCACTCCAATATTGTTTTCTCTTCACTCCAATATTGTTTACTCTTCACTCCAATATTTTCACTTTTCACCCCAATATTGTTTACTCTTCACCCTTTGGGTTAGAATGACATGTGACCATGGCCAAGGTATGTGTATAATAAAGATATAGTGATTGCTTTACTTTTGCTTCAAACATAAATATAAAATAATAATTTTTTGATAGAACCATAATTAATAGATTTAAGGTTGTTGGCTGCCTTTAAGACTTCTTAGACTTTCACTTTATAGCTATATTTTATGCTATAAATAGTATAATTTGCATAAAGCAATGTAATATTTGTCCATATTATTCCTCTGAGTGGCAAATCTAATTCATCCGTCTACAGAATTTGAAATTGTGACATCACCAACTAGTCACCTCCTAAAATGCCAGTCTGTTTGTTCTTACTATAAACTGGTAGTTTCATCCATTCACCATTATGTGTTTCATTTTTAATCACATTAAAAAATTTTGCTGTTTCTAATTTTCCCAACTTTACAGTGGCAGCTCACACTGAACCACCACTACTGCTTGCAGATTTGCTGTCATAATGCATGAAGGCCACTGATAGAACTAACCCACCATTTAGTTAAATGTTGCTAATGGTGTCTCTATAACTGTAAATACATAATTGATGGCTCCAAAATTAATTATTTGCTCAATCACAGCCAATAAACTTGCTGTATGCAAATAGAACATCCAAGTGTAACAGTTAGTAGTATCTAAGTCCTATTGCACCCTAATAAACGTGTAATATGGTACGTTACGGGACTATGCATCTCTCCATATGCCCAATTGCATTTTTACAGGACAACTTCAATCCCTGGGACAAGATCACAAAATTTCAAAATGTATAAGCATGATGTGACTTAAATTGCCATTTAATATCTCAAATAGGTAAGATACATGATAATATTTTGCAGTTTTGTATTATCGTGTATTGTGCATTTTGTACCCCAACCACATAGTTATCAAATAAAAACCTAGAAAACATTATTAGCCCCCGCCCGATCTGCGATCCGGGCGGGAGGTATTAATTTGGGTCGTGTCTGTGCATCCGTGTGTGCACATTTTCACGTTACCAGCTTTTTCTCACACATGTGTGATCCAATTCAGTTCAGAGTTGGTACAGAGACAGGAATTGATGGTGCATCAAGTTATTTTTTCGATTCTTTCAAGTTTCACTGTGTTTTTCTTTGATTTTTACCATTTTTCCTTCAAAACTGCTGGAAAATCCGACTTTTCCCGAAATTACCAGAGTTTAATCCGAGTTTTGATGACGCATACACAGTTCTCGTCCCGGTGGAAATCAGTCATTTTTGTGCTAGGATATTGTATCCCGGAATTGTATCTTTATTTGCGCAACGCTTATATGGACAAAATTGTGTCTCGTCAATTTCAAAGGTAAGAAACAGTGCTTGTTATGGTATTTATACACTTTGAATTATCGTTTATGTCTTGGGTTTGGTGATCATGAGAAACTATTGCTAACCTGGCGAGAGTTTCACCAGAAAAACTGCCTTTTTATTATTGTTGTAGGAACTGATTATGTATTGTGTAAATTGAAAGTTTACCATGTGATTTAAGAGGTTTGCAGTGCTCTCTCCGGGATTCAAACGTCATGGTGGTGTCTGCGCAATGCTGCTCTGAGACGCTTGCCAGAATCTGCCTCGCTCAAAATCATTATCGCCATGCTTGATTTCCGCAACATTTACATTATGATTTCCACAGCTATTGTTCTATGAGATGCGTCCTCGCTGTTCATAAACAGCCATAAACAAGTTTAGTTGGGTTGGTACTCATTGAAAGTGTTGGTTTATTTACGTAATCCACTGATCACGCCATATGCGATGTCGCTACTCGGAGAGCTTGCCCAGAACGCTACATGTCCCAAATAAACGTACTGGTACGTTTATTTTTTCCCCCTAAAAATTCCACCCGGTACATTCTTATAAACGTTTATTTATTTTTCTAAATCGGGCCAATTAAAAAAAAATCATGCCTTTTTCCCCATGAAAAATGAAGCCAAAATATCGCACTAAAACATCGGTAAATCTCTTTCGTGTTGCTTTCACCATGAGGTCACTGAACTGTCATTAACATATTTAAATCTTTATGATAATTTGAGCACATGGGCACCATCCAGCATTTTGATTGGTTGATTAGCGACTTGACCTATCTGGTCAATAAACACGCCTCTTGTGCATGGATAACGTGGCGGATATCATATGGCATCGAGCGTTAGCATGTAACCGAAATCATTTGCTTACGATAAAACTAAGTTGAATTTTACTTACATTTCATAACAATTCAACGAATTTATTTTTTGTACGTTAATATAATCATGACGCCCATTGTAGAACCAAATTAAGGCCTTTCACTACTCCTTGACGCCTATTTAAAAGATTATACAGCATCTTGCTTTTCGCCACGAACTTGATCGATACTGCCGACCATTCCGTGCATTTTTTATGGGCGTACGACGGCATGCAAATAGAGAAAAGTATTGTCCTTGCAAAAATTTCGCGCAATACGTCACCATTGTACAGTGACTGATTTTAATAATAATAATAATATTATAATATTTATTCAACATTAAAACAAACTACAGTGAGTTGTTCTATGGTCATATACAAATCAAATAAACTACATTAAATTACAGTAAAGTTAACCAACTAAACAGAATGCTAAATAAAGCTAAATAATATTACAAACACATATAGAATCACAATAAACTTGTATGATACAGTACAATACAATACTCTAACTACTATTGCTAAGGAGTGGAAAATCACATTCACATTAGAGTCATAACTATGGAAAGAATATTTTAAAATTTGGTGGAGCTGCTCATATATCATTTGCATGCATTTTTTCTTTCTGGCTGGTATAAATATATTGTGTAATATGTTTTCGTACTGAAAAGACGATGCACAAATATCTTTTTTAATTATTAAATTTAACAGCTAATGGGAGCACATATGCTACAACCTCTGCTTACTTTTGACTAAATGTTTTTTTTGTTTTTTTAAGAAAGCAAGGCCACTGGAACTGCATATATTACAAAAGCATACTATTTGCTGCATGTCTGACAATTGTATAAAGTTTCGCAGGTCCTCTTTTCTTACTTTGAGAAGTGCTGTCAACCAAAGCATAAATATGTGTTTGGTACATAAAAGTTCAATTTCACACGACTTGTTAATGTATGATAATAAAAACTTGATAATATTTTTCTGGATTCTTGCACTTTATTTGTATCATTGTCATATGAGAAGTACTCTTGTCCTTATTTAGGGCCACAAACTACATGTAGATCTGTACATGAAGTACATGGGAAGTAAAGTTGTTGACACAGGTAATGTACACCAAGGATCATTGCAGTTTCTCAGTTCCTCATCTGGTGCTAGTACTTGTATGACAAACAGTATCATTGCCCTGTTACTGTCTAAAATATCAGAAGTTTTTCGCTGGAACAGTTCTGTGATTGACAGTGTTCTTGTATTAGGAATACAGTTGTACAAGGAAGTTTATCCAAACAGACACAACACTGACTCTTCAACATATTTGCAGATCTTAATTGCATACTTGCATGTCATTTTACCTGTTGTACTTGTTTGTTGCTTTGATGTTCTTGCTGAGACCAGGATGGAGAGTGCTACAAACTTGAAAATGCCATAGAAATCATGTTTGCCAATTTATGTCCATGCCAAAAACTGGACAAATTATATGTTGCAACTTTCAAATGACAACAAGTGAAGGCAGTGTCATTCATGACCTATTTGATTGAATAAATTTTTATGGCTTGGAGGCCATTTTTTCCTTAAAAATCTAAAAAAAAACAAGCTTTTTCTCAGATATGTGTCGTCCAGTTTTGTTCAAAGTTGGTACAGGGACAGGTTATAATTGTTTACAAGTGCACATCGCATTATATGTTTAACAAGTTATAAATTGTCTCAGAAAAGCCAAATGAATATTTTTTTTACCCCACCCCAATAAAATTGTAACACATCAATTCTGAACAATTAATAATGGAATTTTAATACAGCTCACAATGAATTAATTCACTCTGACACAAACCCAGTTCAATATAAGTTTTAAAATATAAAATAAAAAATTGTTATTAATACAAAAAAAATAAAAATAAAAATAAAAATAAAAATAAGCTATGACATGACATGTCATGTCTTGTTGTCAAGTATCGTAAAAACTCGATTAATTCGCGGTCTCTATTAGTTCGCGCACCCATTTTATTTTCGAACGCTAATTTTTAAATGTATCCTTTTAATTCGCGGCGTTCAAAAACATGTTTAAAATTGTATCCTATTAATTCGCGGGCCAGAATAAAGTGGATAACTCAGAATATATTGCATGAAGACATTAAAAATATACAGATAATGTTATGTTATCAGTATTTGGTGTCGCCGCAATCGCAGATGATCTCCGTCATCACCGCCTTTCAGTTAGCAAGCAGTTGAGGTTCGGTAAAGATTTGACGTGAACAAAATCACTCCCCCACGACACTACAGATGTTGGGCAAGATTATTACTTAGTCGATAAATATCCATCGGTCAGCACATCGATTACGAATTTCCGTGATGGAAAGCTTAGTACATGGCTTTTTCGTCGCTGGTCCACAGGGTTGCATCCCGGGGTTGCATCGACCATGTGTCCGCCATTATTCTATTACGTTATTTAAGTGAACCGGCCTATGGAGCGTAAATTTACATTTTTGATTGGTCGGGCGATTGACCTCGTGTCACATTTCATTATACCGGATTCGGTAAAAAACACAGAGTTAAGCGGCCATGTACCTTCTATAAATCTAACCTTGCACACATAATCTTGTACTGACGTGTTTTTTGTCCAAGAAAGACGTTCCCTTTCATTTAACCCCCAGTTAACTCTTCGCGTCCATGGTATTTGTGAGATTTGAAAGATTCTTTGAACAAATGAACTATATTGATTTGCGTCAAGCTGGGTGGCTCGAATTTAAATATCAGTGCATGAACTCTGGATGTCATTGCCCAATGCCGCACGTAATTCAAACGCGTGGTTATTAGAGTTCAGTCGAAATGTACGTGAATAATGCGATCGAAGTCCGCTATCCAGAGTTTATTATATTATAGTAAAATTTAATTTGACGTATGGTATGTTTATGTTTGCGTAACTATTACAAATGCAACGCATTATCTAGTCGGTGATATTGAAATATTCACAGACCCAATACCCCGGGTCAGTGCCCTAACAATAGTAAAAAAAAACTAATTATCATGAAAGCAATACATTACGAAGTTGAAATATTCAGAGCTGGTACAATATTGTAAACAAATTTGCGTAATTAGAAAAGCAGTGCACTAAGTAAACGACGTTGATATATTAAAGCCAGTACAGAGTTGCATACAAGTTGCGTAATTACAGTACCTTCGGATATAATAACAATTTTACTAGTTTGACGCGCGGGGCACGAAAGAAAAAGGTTGCTAAGGTAAAGCGCCAGTTCAGTGCGTGACTTGGGGTCAAACTTCGGTCAACACACACTTGATGTCGGGGGACGGTCGATTCGTCCCAAATCACATTCGTCCCAAGTCGATTCGTCCCACAAGTTGATTCGTCCCAAGTCGATTCGTCCCACAAGTTAATTCGTCCCAAAGTCGATTCGTCCCACAAGTCGATTCGTCAGATTTAAGGTTAGCCCACTACTAACTCGCCAAATAAGCGCAAACACATCCAAACAAAGTTATTAGTTAATAAATACAGATACACCGTTCACGCAACGTGGAGTTATTAGTTAGCGTGTCAGTAGCAGTTGGCATAGAAATTGACCCTGTTCAAGATCGTAATGCTGACTAAAAATGTAAAAAATGGACGAATGTGAATTGGGACGAATGTGAAATGGGGCGAATGTGAATTGGGACGAATCGACTCGTGGGACGAATGTGAATTGTGACGAATCGACTTGTGGGACGAATGTGTTGGGACGAAAGTGAATTGGGACGAATTGACTGTGAATCATGATGTCAGCATCGCCGCGCAACAAGTTTCGCAAAAAAGTACTTGAAGTTAAATTGCGTCCCAGAATGATGTCGCTGATCACTCAGTTGTCGCAGCGTGTGTTGTGTCATGTCCATGATGCACCCCGTTTCGATATTGGCCTGCTTTTCCTTCTTGTTCAGGTAAAATGTGACCTCTCACCAATGTATTAAAACACTTTGAATTTATACTTTGCATGATTATATTTGGTCAACGCGAAACATTATTTTTTCTAAACATTTTCTGAGACCGATTTTATCAACGCAGAGTTATTCCAGGCTTCGTAATATCTGCCATAACATCGCCCGAGCGATGCCTAGAAAAATAAAAAAGGCAGTGCAGCCAGACGGCTACTTTGTAGCCACGTGTTCATTGTTTGTTTGTGTACAGAGTGACATTTGCCATTTTTCACTGTTTCATTTCAAGTGTAACATGGTGGTGGTCCTTGACGCAGTGCGGGTTCTGTGTCCGACTAACTCCATGAATGTCGCTAGCCATGAGTCTCAGAGGCACTAAAAAAACGTCCCGTAATCGTGTTCATTGGAAAACAACAAATCACTAATAAATTTATGAAAACAGTTCCATTTTGAATCGATCTAAAAGTACTCGTTTAATTCGCGCACCAAAAACCAATAGTTTCCGTTTTGACGCTATTAATTCGTGCACTTGAAAAAATAATTATTTTTACTACCGCGAATTAATCGAGTTTTTACGGTAATCTGAGAGGGTGCACTAGAATCTAGCTGGTTCTATTGCACCCCAGCCCAATTTTATATCATACAAAATATTTGGAGAGTATCAAATTTGTTTCATGGCATAACCACAGGGAGCCCAGGAACTATAATCAACTGTAATACGCAGTCTCTATGAGCGGGGGGGGGGGGGGTATCGGCTGGTATCTAGTGTATGAAATAGACAAGGGATGAAGGCTCCAGCCAGCTCACATTTTTTAAACTCAAAAAAACAGACGAAAAGAATGAAAAATAAAATATAAAAAAAATACCAGGTTGAAGAATATTAGTTGCTTCTTCAAATTTCGCCAAAGCCCTACCTACATTTTACCGATATCTGCAGAATAAATCAAGAAAACTACACAAATTTACTTCATTTAGGAATTCCTAACGGTTTGCCCGAACGCACGGCACAGTTGGAGGCGTGGCCTGTTCAGCATTTGTCAACAACCAATCACAAGACTGGTTACAAACCACATCGAGGTTACGACACGGATAGCCTTGCTCAACTTGCGTATTACAGTTGATTATAGTTCCTGGGCTCCCTGTGGCATAACAATGTTTTTGACTTTTGTCACCATGTTTATTTATTTATTTATTTATTTATTTATTTATTTATTAACACACAACATCCCCCGGAGGGGATGAAAAGGGTTACAAATCAGATATTAGTAAAAGAAAAATAACCACATAAAGAGTAAGGGAACAAAAAGGCATAAAAAAAAAAAAAAGATAATAAGTTGAATACAAGGAATGTATTACTGGCTTAGTTTATGTAGGTGCTGCTGTCTTGTATTAAAACAGTTTTTTAAATATTGCGCTAAAGGAATTGACATTTTCTCGTCACTTAGTAATGATATGAATTTATTTTCATTACTAAATTTGTCAAAATTTGGTATACGTTTATTAGCTACAATGTAAAGTTTTGATCTTATTTCATTGTAATGAGGACAATTTGTGACAAAATGTTGTTCATCTTCAACATGGTCATTGTCGCACATATTGCAGACTCTGTCTTTAAAATCCAATCCTGTATGCCGGCCTGTTTCAATTTTCAGACAGTGGTTGCCAAGTCTAAATTTTGTTAAGGATTTGCGAAGTTCACTGTTTTTCATAATTGTTAAGTAGTTTTCTTGTTCTATTTTGGTTTTAAAAAGTTTCGAACGCAGTCCGAAAACGGGGACTTATGTTTTGACCTCCGTGTGTCCGTGCCGTGCGTGCATCTATACGTGCCTGGACCCATCACAATCAAACTTCCCACATACATCATACATGATATTATACATATGCACGTCAATTTGTTTCACGATCTGATTCAAGATGGCCGAATGGCGTCCATTTTTGTGATAGAAATCATCAAAATCAAGCATTTCTCAGCTGTTTACAGATGAATTTTGTTCAAACTTGGTATATACATTAGACATTATAGGACCTTGATGCACATCATTTTGTTTTTCAGATAAGATTCAAAATGGCCGACTGGCGGCCATTTTGTTTTAATGAATGTGGTTCTTGTGCCATATCCCTGACTTGCTTTCACTGATTATGTTCAAATTTTAAATATTCATTATATATACATCATGTCATAGATAAACAGATATATTGGTTTGACGATCAAAATGGCCAAATGGTGGCCATTTTTGTGCTAAGAAATCATCAAATATCAAGCATTTCTGGCATTTATAGATGGATTTCGTTCAAACTTGGTACATATATTAGACATTACAGGTTTGTGATGCACATCATTTATTTTTCAGATTGGATTCAAAATGGCTGTCTGGTGGCCATTTTGTTTTAATGAATGGGCTTCTAGACCCATATCTCAGACTTGTTTTGACTGATTATATTAAAATTTTAAATATTCATTATACATGTACATCATGTCATAGATAGGAAGATCCTATTCAAAATGGCCAAAATGGTGGTCATTATTGTGCTAAAAAATCATCAAATATCAAGCATTTATGGATGGATTTTGGACATTACATTTTATTTTTCAGATTGGATTCAAAATGGCTGACTGGTGGCCATTTTGTTTTTATGATTGGGCTTCTAGAGCCATATCTCTTAAATGCTTTGAATTATATTCAAATTTTATATATTATTATACATATATTATACATCATGTTATATATAGCCATAAAATGGCTGATTTTGAATGCTGTTTCAGAGCAATATCTCTCAATATGGACAAGTACTTGTTTGATGATCATGTACAAATGTCAATCATTTTAATGTTAAAAAATCATATTCCTGATATGGCTATATTCCAGCTATATTACTATAAACAAAACTATATATCTTAAATTCGATAACTAACGGGGACTGTGCCATGCATGGCTTGTTTATTCGTGACTTTCCCGCGCGGCAAAAATAATTATATACCGGTAGAACATTGAAATGTTTGTTGAAATTCATGTGGATTAAATTGCCATAAATTGTATAATTTTTTAGAGTCCCTCAAATTCAAATGTCTCAGAATTATATAGATAGGTAAAAAAAGTACAAACCGTTTCATTAGCACACTGTAGGCCATTATTGTCACCATGTTTATTTATCCTCGACTATTCCCTCACCAGAGTGAATTACATCACAAATATGTGTTTCTTGGCAGTCTGTAATAAAACTGAATTCATGTTCTATAAAAATTCATAAACGTTTCTCGGAATCTTGGGTCGCAATTACCGTAGATATCGCCAAGGTAAACAGTCCCTCACCCCTTGGTTATTATTTTATCAAATTTTGGTTCTACAAGCACTTCTAATTTGTAATTTGCTGGGCTGAATTAAAGATATTGTTTTTTGGCCTCAACTTTTTTTAGCATGAAAACGCAAGGGCGATAAGACTCGATTTTCAAGAACACAGGTCATTTGTTCCGAGTTCGTTGTGAGTCTAAAAAACATAACAATATTGTTTTTTGGTGAATATAGAACATTTTCTGTTCCAATAAAAAATTTTGATATGCCAATCAAAAAATTTCTCTCTGGTACATCTCCAGTATAAATAGTCCTCTACCTCCCAAATTTTGGCATTAGTGGCACTAGCCTAAAATAGACTTGTTCAATGTGTCTTTGATTGTAGCATTAAGGTTCACGCCTTTGTACTCTCGAACTTGAAAGCATTCACTTTCAGACCACTAAACAAATAGATGGAAATACCAGTTATATCACTAATGAAGATTGATGATCTTAATTTTTATGTGTGAAATCATATCACCGGTTTGGACTGCTATGACTGACAGATTGTTTTGGTTCTGTGACACTTGACACAGCAACCGATTTTCTTGATCACATTTTGTATATACCAGTCATATAGTCACGTGTGACTCTGAGTAATAGATAAGACCTGAAGATAGTGTCATCATACAGCAGTAATGAATAAAATTACAATCTTATGCTTTCGAACAATCTCATATTTAAATATGCTGGAGAACATACATGTAGTATACAAGTACTGGAAACTTCGGGCCCTATGATATACATGAAAATGTAACTACAATATAAAAGTAAGTGAATACACTATTTTTTTTAAAAATCCTGCTGCCCCCATAGACAAGTTGACAATCCCTAATATTTTGTTAAATCGCCAGTTGTGAGCTTTAAATCTCATTTGCTAAGCCAGTTTATGATATTATGAACAAATACTGTTGTTAATAACTGATGTGACTGATGGAATATTTTATATTGCAATTGCTTTCAATTTAAATTTGTTGTATTGCAGTACATCAGAATCAATATTCAACTATCCTACAACACTTATAGTATGTCACTGAGCAGTATAACAAGAAAGCATAATGCAAAGCCCATTCTATAAATGGTCAAATGTTCCTTGGTTTGTAACACACCACACGCTTGTAAGAGGAACAGTTTGCATTTAATAGAAAAAAACGACAATGGTAAAATACAAGTCTTAATCAACTACAAAAGCACAAAACACAATATAATAAAAATAATACAATATAATGAAATAACCACCATATAAAATCTAACTACAAAATTAGGAAGGGGCTCCTTCAGTCACACTACAGAGGTCAAAGCCATGAACCACCCGCAAGGTAGGTCAAGGTCCTGACCTTGATGGGTCAAGGAGATCCTGCTGCGAAGCCGAGATAGATGGGAGGTGACCAAGAAGATGGCCGCCGAGCCCTGAAATGGGGGTAGGATGGAGTTCAAGAGCCCGAACTGAGGGAGGCATAAAGTGGTGACTGAAAGGACCCCCATGAAGAAGGTAAGAAGAGAGGCTCGGCCCAGAGGACATAGGTATATGTCGGCCTGGGGGAGCGGGAACTGGAGGACAGGTGTCTGTCTGTCAAGATGGAAAAGCGAGAAAGAGAAAAGAGAACAGTGTCTGACCCAGAGGACATAATGTTGGCTGGGGGGGGGGGGTAGTAGCTGGAGGACAGGCATCTGTTGGCCCAGGTGAGAAAGTAGGTGCTGATGCTGCTCGGCCCAGAGGATGCAACTGGTACATCGGCCTGGGGAGCAGACTTGCAGAAAGGAAAAAAAACAACAACAAAGCATAGGCAAAATGAATTGTGCACATGATGTAAAAAGGAAATCCAAAATGCTAAATGCTAATTGCACGCAGCAGAATGCCAGGTTTTGACACAAGTGATTGGTATTGTTTGAAAAATCAGACAGAAGCAAGTGTCTTAAAAGCTGACTGGAGCAACTGTTCCGGTGTTCTGATGTATGTCTCCTCTACGGCATTGCCCAGACAAATATTCTTAAGCTTCAACTTGTTCAAAATACAGCGGCATCCCTCATCACAAAAACTTTATCACTGAAGTTCTATACAACCTACACTGGCTTCCTGTTCAACAATGCATTAATTTTAAAATCATGTTAATCACGTTTCGTGCAATTCACAAGACCCTGCCATCTTACATTTGTGAACTTGTTTCATCGCCCAAACCCACCCGCTACGCTCCACAAATAAACTTCTTCTGAACTTTCCAAAAACTAATACCAAATCTTTCGGTCATCGAGCCATCTGCATTGCTGCTCCTGCCTTATGGAATGAACTACCCCTACATATCAAACTCTCAGACAATATTGACATTTTTAAGAAGAAACTTAAAACTCAGACAAACTTTTGATACTCAGTAATTTTGGATTTTATTTTGTTTGTTTATAACTTTATCTCTTTTATATTGTTAAGCGCCTATGTACATTTAATTTTGGATATATGGCGCTTTATAAATGCATACTTATTATTATTATTAAATTAACAGCGCCTAACAATGGAATTCGCAGAATTTGCCAGTTGCTAATGATACATAAAACATTAATTCTCAACACCAATGAAAGGACAAGTTACTGCGACAAAGCTGTGAAAGACACTCACGCAAGAGCCACTCATCGCAAAGCTACTAGTAATAATATAAAATATACTAAGTATGATAATAATATAATAATAATGAATTTATTGCATCCTTAGAAATAATTTCCATTGGTTGAACAGCAATAAAATGTTAGTAATAAAGTACAATACATATAAAACTAAACTAAAAGTAAAATGTCAGTTATTGTTATTTCTGATTTCAAATATTTTGTATAAGTATTCACCAACTTGTTATATTAGTGCATCTTCTCTTGAACTCATAATATATTTAAATATCTGGTTATCACTTTTCAATTCTTCTGGAATATTGATATTATTAAATAGCTTTTGTCTTTCTGTTTGGTACCTAAGACATTCCATGAAGAAATGTTCTTCATTTTCAATTTTGATCTGGGAACATTGCTTACAGATTCTGTCTTCTAAAGGTATTTTGGGTTGGGTATGTCTACCCTTCTCAATTTCTAATACATGACTGCTAATTCTGAAACGAGTCAATAAGATTTTATGTTTCAGATTACATAAGAGCAAATATGGTTCAAAAGTGTATGAGTCTTTAAACTTTATATACGTTCTCAGTTTTCTATTATCATTTGTTACACTCAACTTCCAGAACTCTACATACCTCTGTTGGATGTTTTTTCGTATGTTTTATATTTTACTGTGTGGTAATTTTTGAGGTATGACAGACGAGGACAATATTTTCGGAGACCATGTTTTTTACTGATGTAAACCAATTTAAATTTTGTTGTTTTTGTTCTTCAAAGGCTTGTTTTGTAATATTACTGTCTGGTAAGGCACTAATACGATACCAGTATTTAATAAAATTTTCCTGAATAAGAAAACACCCTGCCCACCTGCCAGGAATAATCTTAGAACAAATATTGTGTTTTTTTTCTACTGTTAGTTTCTGCTGGTGGAATAGCTGGATGCACACCTGTGATAAATAAGATATCAAAATCCATGGCCAAATAATATTGTGTTTGTGTAGTAATTTTCATGTGTTCCTCATGGCCAAAAGATCAGAACATTACTACATTCATTTCACTACAATAGTTTAATAATTGCATGGCTACTCGTTGGATATCCTCTATGTGTTCTGATGAATAATTAGCATATTATTCTAACATGAATTTCTATAGAACATTGTCTGAAAGCCTATTACTGTCTTCAGACATTTTTTCATTTAAAAAAAAATTGTGGCAACAGCAGAAAAGTCAATGACTTGTGTCTTAATCATCAATTATGTAACACTTTTAAAATCAGAAAACGTGATATTTTTTTGGTCTTATTTAATAGCTGCTCCATTTAGCGTAATGCCCGTGAATGACCTTAATAGCTCACACATATTAACAATCATCCTTAGTTTCGAACTCAAGATTAAACTAATGAAATTTTCATATATATAAGTGAAAGTAATTTGAATCATATTTTTAAGTAATAGAGGTTATTATGCATGATATTGCTTTGGTACTGCGATGAAATACAAATACTTTACAGGGCTTAATTATTCACTGGCTTTTATGTTCATTTATTCTGCTGATAATTATATGCACTAAATTAAAACCCAGTGAGTTATTAAAGAATAGAATGTATTGTTACCTCTACAAACCAGTGAATTTTAAATCTAGTGAATATCCCTGCAACATAAAATTCACTAAAAAATTAAACCCAGTGCTTTTTGTTGTAAGCGTACAAATTAAAATTTCAATATATTTACAATGTGAATATTATACAAAAATAATATTGACATGTATCAAACTCTGTATGATAATAATAATTAAAAAATAGTCATGGTGGTATTGGTAATCCCAATATCATAATTAACTCTAAAACAATTTCAGCTTGAGCATGTCAAAAACTGGATTAGTATGGTTCAAGAGGAGATTTCATTATTCCTGTGTTATCTCCTCAATACAAATATACTGATTATGCATTAATAACTTGTTTTAATTACAGGCACAGTAATTGTGTTCGTGATGGGGGTTGGTAGATCACTGCTTGCAACTGGATGTGACATTGATGGAGAGATGGAGGATGGAAGAGGTGTGTTGTTTCCGTGTTACATAAAAAGACAGGTAAACATCTACTTCTTATAATTACTATTATAGTGTATTATATAATACTCATTTTGATTTCAGTGTTCAAGGTAGCTGCTATTCTATTGTGCTTTTAAAAAATGTAATAATATTGTTTTTTCGTCTGCAGAGCAGTATGTAGAAACCACATAATATGTGTGTGTGTGTATATACTTGTCAATGAGTGAGTCAATGTTCTGTTTTACTGCTATATATTTAATGAATTTCAATGAAACTTGCTATATAGACGCTCTGGGATAATGTACATACCTGTGAATATTAATTACCTAATTTGCATCATTTTAATTTTTAGCTGCTTCAATATCTCAAGAGCCACTGAATAAATTTCACTGAAACTTGGTGAATATAGACAGATTTCTTGATTTGAAGGGTAATCTTCAATTTTTAATTAGCTTTACTTCATATGCCTTCAATATGCTCAGCACATAGGAGTCCTTTCTGGAAAAAATGTGATTAGTTACTAGAAGGTGTATTATGTATACTGCAGTAGCAAAAAAACCTACACTGTTGTAAAACACCTCAAAATTGGATTGCATGATATTTGATGCTTAATTCCAGCTGTCTTGTGATTTCAGTGAATGAATACTGTATTCATTATTGGCATCTTATTGCTGTTACATGAGTTTTTAAGCTTATTGCATTACTACCCGTTGGCGGAAACTTAAATTTTTTTACTTCTTCTTGAAAAACTGCTAGCCCTATAACTTTGATATCTTATGTACCTTGGGTGGATCTTTATCAGATTCCATGACGAAATCTACAACTCTTTAATTTTGCTGAATATTTTTTTGTCATTTTTAAGGAAAAAGGCTAATTGTTTTGATTTGATTATACGATAAAAATGAATAATTTGCCAATTTTCTTAATTTAGTTGCTTTTAAAATTTTTACTGATCACATAATTGTGCTGTTTATTAGTCCCCGTTCGAACGAAGTCCGAAAACAGGGACTCATAATTCGGTCTCCTTACGTGCGTCTGTGCGTCCGTCTGAAGTCACATCTCAGAATCCCTTGGACTGATTTTGTTCATTCTTTGCATGTGCCTAGTACTTTATGTGGGACATATGCACATGCAGTGGTTCAGCGATTCGATTCAAAATGGCCGACTGGCAGCCATCTTGTTTTTTGAAAATGTTGTATTTTGGACATGCTTTGTCTGTTTTCATTCAAACTTGGTACATATATTATACATGTTTGGATACATGTCCATGACGATTTATTTCGCAATTGGATCAAATATGGTCGACTGGCAGGCATCTTGTTTTTTTTTTTTATGCGGTATCTTGGACATGCACTGTTAGTTTTCATTCAAGTTTGGCACATACATGTACTTTATACATGTTAGGATGCATGTCCATGACAATTTGTTTCAAAATCTGGTCAAGGATGGCCGATTGACAGCCATCTGACTTTTTGGCCTAACTACTATATTATATTTTCATTCGTATTTGACACATACATCATACATATCAATGTGTTTCATAATCAGATCAAAGATGGCCAAATAACGGCTGTTTTTATTATTGGCCATATTACTACTACACGGAACATGTGTTTTGATGTAACTAAACAATCTGTTGTATACGCCACTTGGAACTTAAATTTCAAGGACACGCTCGTGACAACCCCTCTGCTTTAATATGGCAAGCACAAAGAGAACTTTCAAAAATTTAACGGGGACTGTGTCATTTTCAATGACTTGTTGTTCATTCACTTCAGTTTTTTTTTTTTGACAATGGTAAATTAACTGTAAATTAGGATTAATTATTAAAACTGACAGCCAGTTAGGGGCACTGAGAAGAATAATGTAAACGCCATGCAAATAATCACCTACTGCTTTAGACATATACACAAAATAATAAATATTCTTATTATTCAGTCATGGATTGATAAAAAGAATATTGTTTCTTTGATTTGCTATTAAATGTATGTAAACTTGAAATCATGTTTCAAAACACTTGATCAATTCTGTACGAATGCTGAAATTCGTCATGTTTTCTAGAACACCAGTTAAAAGGCCAAGAATGCCACAAACCAATCAAAAAACTGCATGGTATTACCAACATCTTCTAAGCATCTTGATGGTATTGATGGTCAAAACACATCCTGAAAGTAAATTTTGTAATTATCAAAGTTGAAGTATGGTCTGTTGGCATTAATTTTACTGCATGAGGGGATTAGCACTTTTTGAAAGATAAAACGAGTGCTTAAAGAGTTTGAACAGCTCTCATCGTGATGATGCACTATGTGTGCCATCTATATTATCTATTTTACTCTATCTGACAGCGAATGATGCACTATGTGTGCCATCTATATTATCTATTTTACTCTATCTGACAACGAATGATGCACTGGGTGTGTCATCTATATTATCTATTTTACTCTATCTGACAACGAATGATGCACTGTGTGTGCCATCTATATTGACTATTTTACTCTATCTGACAGCAAATGATGCACTGTGTGCCATCTATATTATCTATTTTACTCTATCTGACAACGAATGATGCACTGTGTGTGCCATCTATATTGTCTATTGTACTCTATCTGACAACGAATGATGCACTGTGTGCCATCTATATTATCTATTTTACTCTCTCTGACAACGAATGATGCACTATGTGTGTCATCTATAATATCTATTTTACTCTATCTGACAACGAATGATGCACTATGTGTGCCATCTATATTATCTATTTTACTCTATCTGACAACGAATGATGCACTATGTGTGCCATCTATATTGTCTATTTTACTCTATCTGACAACGAATGATGCACTGTGTGTGTCATCTATATTATCTATTTTACTCTATCTGACAGCGAATGATGCACTGTGTGTGTCATCTATATTATCTATTTTACTCTATCTGACAGCGAATGATGCACTGTGTGTGCCATCTATATTGACTATTTTACTCTATCTGACAGCAAATGATGCTCTGTGTGCCATCTATATTATCTATTTTACTCTATCTGACAGCGAATGATGCACTGTGTGTGTCATCTATATTGTCTATTTTACTCTATCTGACAGCAAATGATGCTCTGTGTGCCATCTATATTAACTATTTTACTCTGACAGCGAATGATGCACTATGTGTGTCATCTATATTTTCTATTTTAGTCTATCTGACAACGAATGATGCACTGTGTGTGCCATCTATATTGTCTAATTTACTCTATCTGACAACGAATGATGCACTATGTGTGTCATCTATATTATCTATTTTACTCTATCTGACAACGAATGATGCTCTATGTGTGTCATCTATATTATCTATTTTACTCTATCTGCCAAAGAATGATGCACTGTGTGTGCCATCAAAATTGACTATTTTACTCTATCTGACAGCAAATGATGCACTGTGTGCCATCTATATTATCTATTTTACTCTATCTGACAATGAATGATGCACTGTGTGTGCCATCTATATTGTCTATTGTACTCTATCTGACAACGAATGATGCACTGTGTGCCATCTATATTATCTATTTTACTCTCTCTGACAACGAATGATGCACTATGTGTGTCATCTATATTATCTATTTTACTCTATCTGACAACGAATGATGCACTGTGTGTGTCATCTATATTATCTATTTTACTCTATCTGACAACGAATGATGCACTGTGTGTGCCATCTATATTATCTATTTTACTCTATCTGACAACGAATGATGCACTGTGTGTGCCATCTATATTATCTATTTTACTCTATCTGACAACGAATGATGCACTATGTGTGCCATCTATATTATCTATTTTACTCTATCTGACAGCGAATGATGCACTGTGTGCCATCTATATTATCTATTTTACTCTCTCTGACAACGAATGATGCACTATGTGTGTCATCTATATTATCTATTTTACTCTATCTGACAACGAATGATGCACTATGTGTGCCATCTATATTATCTATTTTACTCTATCTGACAACGAATGATGCACTATGTGTGTCATCTATACTATCTGTTTTACTCTATCTGACAACGAATGATGCACTGTGTGTGTCATCTATATTATCTATTTAACTCTATCTGACAGCGAATGATGCACTATGTGTGCCATCTATATTATTTATTTCACTCTATCTGTCAATCAATGATGCACTGTGTGTGCCATCTATATTATCTATTTTACTCTATCTGACAGCGAATGATGCACTATGTGTGCCATCTATATTGACTATTTTACTCTATCTGACAACGAATGATGCACTGTGTGTGCCATCTATATTATCTATTTTACTCTATCTGACAACGAATGATGCACTATGTGTGCCATCTATATTATCTATTTTACTCTATCTGACAACAAATGATGCACTGTGTGTGTCATCTATATTATCTATTTTACTCTATCTGACAACGAATGATGCACTGTGTGTGCCATCTATATTGACTATTTTACTCTATCTGACAGCAAATGATGCTCTGTGTGCCATCTATATTATCTATTTTACTCTATCTGACAGCGAATGATGCACTGTGTGTGTCATCTATATTGTCTATTTTACTCTATCTGACAGCAAATGATGCTCTGTGTGCCATCTATATTAACTATTTTACTCTGACAGCGAATGATGCACTATGTGTGTCATCTATATTTTCTATTTTAGTCTATCTGACAACGAATGATGCACTGTGTGTGCCATCTATATTGTCTAATTCACTCTATCTGACAACGAATGATGCACTATGTGTGTCATCTATATTATCTATTTTACTCTATCTGACAACGAATGATGCTCTATGTGTGTCATCTATATTATCTATTTTACTCTATCTGCCAACGAATGATGCACTGTGTGTGCCATCTATATTGACTATTTTACTCTATCTGACAGCAAATGATTCACTGTGTGCCATCTATATTATCTATTTTACTCTATCTGACAACGAATGATGCACTGTGTGTGCCATCTATATTGTCTATTGTACTCTATCTGACAACGAATGATGCACTGTGTGCCATCTATATTATCTATTTTACTCTCTCTGACAACGAATGATGCACTATGTGTGTCATCTATATTATCTATTTTACTCTATCTGACAACGAATGATGCACTGTGTGTGTCATCTATATTGTCTATTTTACTCTATCTGACAACGAATGATGCACTGTGTGTGCCATCTATATTATCTATTTTACTCTATCTGACAACGAATGATGCACTGTGTGTGTCATCTATATTGTCTGTTTTACTCTATCTGACAACGAATGATGCACTGTGTGTGTCATCTATATTATCTATTTTACTCTATCTGACAACGAATGATGCACTGTGTGTGCCATCTATATTATCTATTTTACTCTATCTGACAACGAATGATGCACTGTGTGTGCCATCTATATTATCTATTTTACTCTATCTGACAACAAATGATGCACTGTGTGTGTCATCTATATTGTCTATTTTACTCTATCTGACAACGAATGATGCACTGTGTGTGTCATCTATATTATCTATTTTACTCTATCTGACAACGAATGATGCACTGTGTGTGTCATCTATATTATCTATTTTACTCTATCTGACAACGAATGATGCACTGTGTGTGTCATCTATATTGTCTGTTTTACTCTATCTGACAACGAATGATGCACTGTGTGTGTCATCTATATTATCTATTTTACTCTATCTGACAACGAATGATGCACTGTGTGTGCCATCTATATTATCTATTTTACTCTATCTGACAACGAATGATGCACTGTGTGTGCCATCTATATTATCTATTTTACTCTATCTGACAACGAATGATGCACTATAAGTGCCATCTATATTATCTATTTTACTCTATCTGACAGTGAATGATGCACTATGTGTGCCATTTATATTATCTATTTTACTCTATCTGACAACGAATGATGCACTATGTGTGCCATCTATATTGTCTATTTTACTCTATCTGACAACGAATGATGCACTGTGTGCCATCTATATTATCTATTTTACTCTATCTGACAATGAATGATGCCTTGTGTGTGTCATCTATATTATCTATTTTACTCTGACAACGAATGATGCACTATGTGTGCCATCTATATTGACTATTTTACTCTATCTGACAGCAAATGATGCTCTGTGTGCCATCTATATTATCTATTTTATTCTATCTGACAGCGAATGATGCACTGTGTGTGTCATCTATATTGTCTATTTTACTCTATCTGACAGCAAATGATGCTCTGTGTGCCATCTATATTATCTATTTTACTCTATCTGACAGTGAATGATGCACTATGTGTGTCATCTATATTTTCTATTTTAGTCTATCTGACAACGAATGATGCACTGTGTGTGCCATCTATATTATCTATTTTACTCTATCTGACAACGAATGATGCTCTATGTGTGTCATCTATATTATCTATTTTACTCTATCTGCCAACGAATTATGCACTGTGTGTGCCATCTATATTGACTATTTTACTCTATCTGACAGCAAATGATGCACTGTGTGCCATCTATATTATCTATTTTACTCTATCTGACAACGAATGATGCACTGTGTGTGCCATCTATATTGTCTGTTGTACTCTATCTGACAACGAATGATGCACTGTGTGTGTCATCTATATTGTCTATTTTACTCTATCTGACAACGAATGATGCACTGTGTGTGTCATCTATATTATCTATTTTACTCTATCTGACAACGAATGATGCACTATGTGTGTCATCTATATTATCTGTTTTACTCTATCTGACAACGAATGATGCACTATGTGTGTCATCTATATTATCTATTTTACTCTATCTGACAACGAATGATGCACTGTGTGTGTCATCTATATTGTCTATTTTACTCTCTCTGACAACGAATGATGCACTATGTGTGTCATCTATATTATCTATTTTACTCTATCTGACAACGAATGATGCACTGTGTGTGTCATCTATATTATCTATTTTACTCTCTCTGACAACGAATGATGCACTATGTGTGTCATCTATATTATCTATTTTACTCTATCTGACAACAAATGATGCACTGTGTGTGTCATCTATATTGTCTATTTTACTCTATCTGACAACGAATGATGCACTGTGTGTGCCATCTATATTATCTATTTTACTCTATCTGACAACGAATGATGCACTATGTGTGTCATCTATACTATCTGTTTTACTCTATCTGACAACGAATGATGCACTGTGTGTGTCATCTATATTATCTATTTAACTCTATCTGACAGCGAATGATGCACTATGTGTGCCATCTATATTATTTATTTCACTCTATCTGTCAATCAATGATGCACTGTGTGTGCCATCTATATTATCTATTTTACTATATCTGACAGCGAATGATGCACTATGTGTGCCATCTATATTGACTATTTTACTCTATCTGACAGCAAATGATGCTCTGTGTGCCATCTATATTATCTATTTTACTCTATCTGACAGCAAATGATGCACTGTGTGTGTCATCTATATTGTCTATTTTACTCTATCTGACAGCAAATGATGCTCTGTGTGCCATCTATATTAACTATTTTACTCTGACAGCGAATGATGCACTATGTGTGTCATCTATATTTTCTATTTTAGTCTATCTGACAACGAATGATGCACTGTGTGTGCCATCTATATTGTCTAATTTACTCTCTCTGACAACGAATGATGCACTATGTGTGTCATCTATATTATCTATTTTACTCTATCTGACAACGAATGATGCTCTATGTGTGTCATCTATATTATCTATTTTACTCTATCTGCCAACGAATGATGCACTGTGTGTGCCATCTATATTGACTATTTTACTCTATCTGACAGCGAATGATGCACTGTGTGCCATCTATATTATCTATTTTACTCTATCTGACAACGAATGATGCACTGTGTGTGCCATCTATATTGTCTATTGTACTCTATCTGACAACGAATGATGCACTGTGTGCCATCTATATTATCTATTTTACTCTCTCTGACAACGAATGATGCACTATGTGTGTCATCTATATTATCTATTTTACTCTATCTGACAACGAATGATGCACTGTGTGTGTCATCTATATTGTCTATTTTACTCTATCTGACAACGAATGATGCACTGTGTGTGCCATCTATATTATCTATTTTACTCTATCTGACAACGAATGATGCACTGTGTGTGTCATCTATATTGTCTGTTTTACTCTATCTGACAACGAATGATGCACTGTGTGTGTCATCTATATTATCTATTTTACTCTATCTGACAACGAATGATGCACTGTGTGTGCCATCTATATTATCTATTTTACTCTATCTGACAACGAATGATGCACTGTGTGTGCCATCTATATTATCTATTTTACTCTATCTGACAACGAATGATGCACTGTGTGTGTCATCTATATTGTCTATTTTACTCTATCTGACAACGAATGATGCACTGTGTGTGTCATCTATATTATCTATTTTACTCTATCTGACAACGAATGATGCACTGTGTGTGTCATCTATATTATCTATTTTACTCTATCTGACAACGAATGATGCACTATGTGTGCCATCTATATTATCTATTTTACTCTATCTGACAACGAATGATGCACTGTGTGTGTCATCTATATTGTCTGTTTTACTCTATCTAACAACGAATGATGCACTGTGTGTGTCATCTATATTATCTATTTTACTCTATCTGACAACAAATGATGCACTGTGTGTGCCATCTATATTATCTATTTTACTCTATCTGACAACGAATGATGCACTGTGTGTGCCATCTATATTATCTATTTTACTCTATCTGACAACGAATGATGCACTATAAGTGCCATCTATATTATCTATTTTACTCTATCTGACAGTGAATGATGCACTATGTGTGCCATTTATATTATCTATTTTACTCTATCTGACAACGAATGATGCACTATGTGTGCCATCTATATTGTCTATTTTACTCTATCTGACAACGAATGATGCACTGTGTGCCATCTATATTATCTATTTTACCCTATCTGACAATGAATGATGCCTTGTGTGTGTCATCTATATTATCTATTTTACTCTGACAACGAATGATGCACTATGTGTGCCATCTATATTGACTATTTTACTCTATCTGACAGCAAATGATGCTCTGTGTGCCATCTATATTATCTATTTTATTCTATCTGACAGCGAATGATGCACTGTGTGTGTCATCTATATTGTCTATTTTACTCTATCTGACAGCAAATGATGCTCTGTGTGCCATCTATATTATCTATTTTACTCTATCTGACAGTGAATGATGCACTATGTGTGTCATCTATATTTTCTATTTTAGTCTATCTGACAACGAATGATGCACTGTGTGTGCCATCTATATTATCTATTTTACTCTATCTGACAACGAATGATGCTCTATGTGTGTCATCTATATTATCTATTTTACTCTATCTGCCAACGAATTATGCACTGTGTGTGCCATCTATATTGACTATTTTACTCTATCTGACAGCAAATGATGCACTGTGTGCCATCTATATTATCTATTTTACTCTATCTGACAACGAATGATGCACTGTGTGTGCCATCTATATTGTCTGTTGTACTCTATCTGACAACAAATGATGCACTGTGTGCCATCTATATTATCTATTTTACTCTCTCTGACAACGAATGATGCACTATGTGTGTCATCTATATTATCTATTTTACTCTATCTGACAACGAATGATGCACTGTGTGTGTCATCTATATTGTCTATTTTACTCTATCTGACAACGAATGATGCACTGTGTGTGTCATCTATATTATCTATTTTACTCTATCTGACAACGAATGATGCACTATTTGTGCCATCTATATTATCTATTTTACTCTATCTGACAACGAATGCTGCACTGTGTGTGCCATCTATATTATCTATTTTACTCTATCTGACAACGAATGATGCACTGTGTGTGCCATCTATATTATCTATTTTACTCTATCTGACAACGAATGATGCACTATGTGTGCCATCTATATTATCTATTTTACTCTATCTGACAACGAATGATGCACTATGTGTGCCATCTATATTATCTATTTTACTCTATCTGACAGCAAATGATGCACTGTGTGCCATCTATATTATCTATTTTACTCTATCTGACAGCGAATGATGCACTATGTGTGCCATTTATATTATCTATTTTACTCTATCTGACAACGAATGATGCACTGTGTGTGTCATCTATATTATCTATTTTACTCTATCTGACAACGAATGATGCACTGTGTGTGTCATCTATATTATGTATTTTACTCTATCTGACAACGAATGATGTACTGTATGCCATCTATATTATCTATTTTACTCTATCTGACAACAAATGATGCACTATGTGTGCCATCTATATTATCTATTTTACTCTGACAACGAATGATGCACTGTGTGTCATCTATATTATTTATTTTACTCTATCTGACAACGAATGATACACTGTATGCCATCTATATTATTTATTTTACTCTATCTGACAACGAATGATGCACTGTGTGCCATCTATATTATCTATTTTACTCTATCTGACAACGAATGATGCACTATGTGCGCCATCTATATTATCTATTTTACTCTATCTGACAGCGAATGATGCACTATGTGTGTCATCTATATTATCCGTTTTACTCTATCTGACAACGAATGATGCACTATGTGTGTCATCTATATTATCTGTTTTACTCTATCTGACAACGAATGATGCACTGTGTGTGTCATCTATATTATCTATTTAACTCTATCTGACAGCGAATGATGCACTATGTGTGTCATCTATATTATCTATTTTAGTCTATCTGACAACGAATGATGCACTGTGTGCCATCTATATTGACTATTTTACTCTATCTGACAGCAAATGATGCACTATGTGTGCCATCTATATTATCTATTTTACTCTATCTGACAACGAATGATGCACTATGTGTGTCATCTATATTATCTACTTTAGTCTATCTGACAACGAATGATACACTGTGTGCCATCTATATTGACTATTTTACTCTATCTGACAGCAAATGATGCACTATGTGTGCCATCTATATTATCTATTTTACTCTATCTGACAACGAATGATGCACTATGTGTGCCATCTATATTGACTATTTTACTCTATCTGACAGCAAATGATGCACTGTGTGTGTCATCTATATTGTCTATTTTACTCTATCTGACAGCAAATGATGCTCTGTGTGCCATCTATATTATCTATTTTACTCTATCTGACAGTGAATGATGCACTGTGTGCCATCTATATTATCTATTTTACTCTATCTGACAATGAATGATGCCTTGTGTGTGTCATCTATATTATCTATTTTACTCTGACAACGAATGATGCACTATGTGTGCCATCTATATTGACTATTTTACTCTATCTGACAGCAAATGATGCTCTGTGTGCCATCTATATTATCTATTTTATTCTATCTGACAGCGAATGATGCACTGTGTGTGTCATCTATATTGTCTATTTTACTCTATCTAACAGCAAATGATGCTCTGTGTGCCATCTATATTATCTATTTTACTCTATCTGACAGTGAATGATGCACTATGTGTGTCATCTATATTTTCTATTTTAGTCTATCTGACAACGAATGATGCACTGTGTGTGCCATCTATATTATCTATTTTACTCTATCTGACAACGAATGATGCTCTATGTGTGTCATCTATATTATCTATTTTACTCTATCTGCCAACGAATTATGCACTGTGTGTGCCATCTATATTGACTATTTTACTCTATCTGACAGCAAATGATGCACTGTGTGCCATCTATATTATCTATTTTACTCTATCTGACAACGAATGATGCACTATGTGTGCCATCTATATTATCTATTTTACTCTATCTGACAACGAATGATGCACTATGTGTGCCATCTATATTGTCTATTTTACTCTATCTGACAACGAATGATGCACTGTGTGTGTCATCTATATTATCTATTTTACTCTATCTGACAGCGAATGATGCACTGTGTGTGTCATCTATATTATCTATTTTACTCTATCTGACAGCGAATGATGCACTGTGTGTGCCATCTATATTGACTATTTTACTCTATCTGACAGCGAATGATGCACTGTGTGTGTCATCTATATTGTCTATTTTACTCTATCTGACAGCAAATGATGCTCTGTGTGCCATCTATATTAACTATTTTACTCTGACAGCGAATGATGCACTATGTGTGTCATCTATATTTTCTATTTTAGTCTATCTGACAACGAATGATGCACTGTGTGTGCCATCTATATTGTCTAATTTACTCTATCTGACAACGAATGATGCACTATGTGTGTCATCTATATTATCTATTTTACTCTATCTGACAACGAATGATGCTCTATGTGTGTCATCTATATTATCTATTTTACTCTATCTGCCAAAGAATGATGCACTGTGTGTGCCATCAAAATTGACTATTTTACTCTATCTGACAGCAAATGATGCACTGTGTGCCATCTATATTATCTATTTTACTCTATCTGACAATGAATGATGCACTGTGTGTGCCATCTATATTGTCTATTGTACTCTATCTGACAACGAATGATGCACTGTGTGCCATCTATATTATCTATTTTACTCTCTCTGACAACGAATGATGCACTATGTGTGTCATCTATATTATCTATTTTACTCTATCTGACAACGAATGATGCACTGTGTGTGTCATCTATATTATCTATTTTACTCTATCTGACAACGAATGATGCACTGTGTGTGCCATCTATATTATCTATTTTACTCTATCTGACAACGAATGATGCACTGTGTGTGCCATCTATATTATCTATTTTACTCTATCTGACAACGAATGATGCACTATGTGTGCCATCTATATTATCTATTTTACTCTATCTGACAGCGAATGATGCACTGTGTGCCATCTATATTATCTATTTTACTCTCTCTGACAACGAATGATGCACTATGTGTGTCATCTATATTATCTATTTTACTCTATCTGACAACGAATGATGCACTATGTGTGCCATCTATATTATCTATTTTACTCTATCTGACAACGAATGATGCACTATGTGTGTCATCTATACTATCTGTTTTACTCTATCTGACAACGAATGATGCACTGTGTGTGTCATCTATATTATCTATTTAACTCTATCTGACAGCGAATGATGCACTATGTGTGCCATCTATATTATTTATTTCACTCTATCTGTCAATCAATGATGCACTGTGTGTGCCATCTATATTATCTATTTTACTCTATCTGACAGCGAATGATGCACTATGTGTGCCATCTATATTGACTATTTTACTCTATCTGACAACGAATGATGCACTGTGTGTGCCATCTATATTATCTATTTTACTCTATCTGACAACGAATGATGCACTATGTGTGCCATCTATATTATCTATTTTACTCTATCTGACAACAAATGATGCACTGTGTGTGTCATCTATATTATCTATTTTACTCTATCTGACAACGAATGATGCACTGTGTGTGCCATCTATATTGACTATTTTACGCTATCTGACAGCAAATGATGCTCTGTGTGCCATCTATATTATCTATTTTACTCTATCTGACAGCGAATGATGCACTGTGTGTGTCATCTATATTGTCTATTTTACTCTATCTGACAGCAAATGATGCTCTGTGTGCCATCTATATTAACTATTTTACTCTGACAGCGAATGATGCACTATGTGTGTCATCTATATTTTCTATTTTAGTCTATCTGACAACGAATGATGCACTGTGTGTGCCATCTATATTGTCTAATTCACTCTATCTGACAACGAATGATGCACTATGTGTGTCATCTATATTATCTATTTTACTCTATCTGACAACGAATGATGCTCTATGTGTGTCATCTATATTATCTATTTTACTCTATCTGCCAACGAATGATGCACTGTGTGTGCCATCTATATTGACTATTTTACTCTATCTGACAGCAAATGATGCACTGTGTGCCATCTATATTATCTATTTTACTCTATCTGACAACGAATGATGCACTGTGTGTGCCATCTATATTGTCTATTGTACTCTATCTGACAACGAATGATGCACTGTGTGCCATCTATATTATCTATTTTACTCTCTCTGACAACGAATGATGCACTATGTGTGTCATCTATATTATCTATTTTACTCTATCTGACAACGAATGATGCACTGTGTGTGTCATCTATATTGTCTATTTTACTCTATCTGACAACGAATGATGCACTGTGTGTGCCATCTATATTATCTATTTTACTCTATCTGACAACGAATGATGCACTGTGTGTGTCATCTATATTGTCTGTTTTACTCTATCTGACAACGAATGATGCACTGTGTGTGTCATCTATATTATCTATTTTACTCTATCTGACAACGAATGATGCACTGTGTGTGCCATCTATATTATCTATTTTACTCTATCTGACAACGAATGATGCACTGTGTGTGCCATCTATATTATCTATTTTACTCTATCTGACAACGAATGATGCACTGTGTGTGTCATCTATATTGTCTATTTTACTCTATCTGACAACGAATGATGCACTGTGTGTGTCATCTATATTATCTATTTTACTCTATCTGACAACGAATGATGCACTGTGTGTGTCATCTATATTGTCTGTTTTACTCTATCTGACAACGAATGATGCACTATGTGTGCCATCTATATTATCTATTTTACTCTATCTGACAACGAATGATGCACTGTGTGTGTCATCTATATTGTCTGTTTTACTCTATCTGACAACGAATGATGCACTGTGTGTGTCATCTATATTATCTATTTTACTCTATCTGACAACGAATGATGCACTGTGTGTGCCATCTATATTATCTATTTTACTCTATCTGACAACGAATGATGCACTGTGTGTGCCATCTATATTATCTATTTTACTCTATCTGACAACGAATGATGCACTATAAGTGCCATCTATATTATCTATTTTACTCTATCTGACAACGAATGATGCACTGTGTGCCATCTATATTATCTATTTTACTCTATCTGACAATGAATGATGCCTTGTGTGTGTCATCTATATTATCTATTTTACTCTGACAACGAATGATGCACTATGTGTGCCATCTATATTGACTATTTTACTCTATCTGACAGCAAATGATGCTCTGTGTGCCATCTATATTATCTATTTTATTCTATCTGACAGCGAATGATGCACTGTGTGTGTCATCTATATTGTCTATTTTACTCTATCTGACAGCAAATGATGCTCTGTGTGCCATCTATATTATCTATTTTACTCTATCTGACAGTGAATGATGCACTATGTGTGTCATCTATATTTTCTATTTTAGTCTATCTGACAACGAATGATGCACTGTGTGTGCCATCTATATTATCTATTTTACTCTATCTGACAACGAATGATGCTCTATGTGTGTCATCTATATTATCTATTTTACTCTATCTGCCAACGAATTATGCACTGTGTGTGCCATCTATATTGACTATTTTACTCTATCTGACAGCAAATGATGCACTGTGTGCCATCTATATTATCTATTTTACTCTATCTGACAACGAATGATGCACTGTGTGTGCCATCTATATTGTCTGTTGTACTCTATCTGACAACAAATGATGCACTGTGTGCCATCTATATTATCTATTTTACTCTCTCTGACAACGAATGATGCACTATGTGTGTCATCTATATTATCTATTTTACTCTATCTGACAACGAATGATGCACTGTGTGTGTCATCTATATTGTCTATTTTACTCTATCTGACAACGAATGATGCACTGTGTGTGTCATCTATATTATCTATTTTACTCTATCTGACAACGAATGATGCACTATGTGTGTCATCTATACTATCTGTTTTACTCTATCTGACAACGAATGATGCACTATGTGTGTCATCTATATTATCTATTTTACTCTATCTGACAACGAATGATGCACTGTGTGTGTCATCTATATTGTCTATTTTACTCTCTCTGCCAACGAATGATGCACTATGTGTGTCATCTATATTATCTATTTTACTCTATCTGACAACGAATGATGCACTGTGTGTGTCATCTATATTATCTATTTTACTCTCTCTGACAACGAATGATGCACTATGTGTGTCATCTATATTATCTATTTTACTCTATCTGACAACAAATGATGCACTGTGTGTGTCATCTATATTGTCTATTTTACTCTATCTGACAACGAATGATGCACTGTGTGTGCCATCTATATTATCTATTTTACTCTATCTGACAACGAATGATGCACTATGTGTGTCATCTATACTATCTGTTTTACTCTATCTGACAACGAATGATGCACTGTGTGTGTCATCTATATTATCTATTTAACTCTATCTGACAGCGAATGATGCACTATGTGTGCCATCTATATTATTTATTTCACTCTATCTGTCAATCAATGATGCACTGTGTGTGCCATCTATATTATCTATTTTACTATATCTGACAGCGAATGATGCACTATGTGTGCCATCTATATTGACTATTTTACTCTATCTGACAGCAAATGATGCTCTGTGTGCCATCTATATTATCTATTTTACTCTATCTGACAGCAAATGATGCACTGTGTGTGTCATCTATGTTGTCTATTTTACTCTATCTGACAGCAAATGATGCTCTGTGTGCCATCTATATTAACTATTTTACTCTGACAGCGAATGATGCACTATGTGTGTCATCTATATTTTCTATTTTAGTCTATCTGACAACGAATGATGCACTGTGTGTGCCATCTATATTGTCTAATTTACTCTCTCTGACAACGAATGATGCACTATGTGTGTCATCTATATTATCTATTTTACTCTATCTGACAACGAATGATGCTCTATGTGTGTCATCTATATTATCTATTTTACTCTATCTGCCAACGAATGATGCACTGTGTGTGCCATCTATATTGACTATTTTACTCTATCTGACAGCAAATGATGCACTGTGTGCCATCTATATTATCTATTTTACTCTATCTGACAACGAATGATGCACTGTGTGTGCCATCTATATTGTCTATTGTACTCTATCTGACAACGAATGATGCACTGTGTGCCATCTATATTATCTATTTTACTCTCTCTGACAACGAATGATGCACTATGTGTGTCATCTATATTATCTATTTTACTCTATCTGACAACGAATGATGCACTGTGTGTGTCATCTATATTGTCTATTTTACTCTATCTGACAACGAATGATGCACTGTGTGTGCCATCTATATTATCTATTTTACTCTATCTGACAACGAATGATGCACTGTGTGTGTCATCTATATTGTCTGTTTTACTCTATCTGACAACGAATGATGCACTGTGTGTGTCATCTATATTATCTATTTTACTCTATCTGACAACGAATGATGCACTGTGTGTGCCATCTATATTATCTATTTTACTCTATCTGACAACGAATGATGCACTGTGTGTGCCATCTATATTATCTATTTTACTCTATCTGACAACGAATGATGCACTGTGTGTGTCATCTATATTGTCTATTTTACTCTATCTGACAACGAATGATGCACTGTGTGTGCCATCTATATATCTATTTTACTCTATCTGACAACGAATGATGCACTGTGTGTGCCATCTATATGATCTATTTTACTCTATCTGACAACGAATGATGCACTATGTGTGCCATCTATATTATCTATTTTACTCTATCTGACAACGAATGATGCACTATGTGTGCCATCTATATTGTCTATTTTACTCTATCTGACAACGAATGATGCACTGTGTGCCATCTATATTATCTATTTTACTCTATCTGACAATGAATGATGCCTTGTGTGTGTCATCTATATTATCTAATTTACTCTGACAACGAATGATGCACTATGTGTGCCATCTATATTGACTATTTTACTCTATCTGACAGCAAATGATGCTCTGTGTGCCATCTATATTATCTATTTTATTCTATCTGACAGCGAATGATGCACTGTGTGTGTCATCTATATTGTCTATTTTACTCTATCTGACAGCAAATGATGCTCTGTGTGCCATCTATATTATCTATTTTACTCTATCTGACAGTGAATGATGCACTATGTGTGTCATCTATATTTTCTATTTTAGTCTATCTGACAACGAATGATGCACTGTGTGTGCCATCTATATTATCTATTTTACTCTATCTGACAACGAATGATGCTCTATGTGTGTCATCTATATTATCTATTTTACTCTATCTGCCAACGAATTATGCACTGTGTGTGCCATCTATATTGACTATTTTACTCTATCTGACAGCAAATGATGCACTGTGTGCCATCTATATTATCTATTTTACTCTATCTGACAACGAATGATGCACTGTGTGTGCCATCTATATTGTCTGTTGTACTCTATCTGACAACAAATGATGCACTGTGTGCCATCTATATTATCTATTTTACTCTCTCTGACAACGAATGATGCACTATGTGTGTCATCTATATTATCTATTTTACTCTATCTGACAACGAATGATGCACTGTGTGTGTCATCTATATTGTCTATTTTACTCTATCTGACAACGAATGATGCACTGTGTGTGTCATCTATATTATCTATTTTACTCTATCTGACAACGAATGATGCACTATGTGTGTCATCTATACTATCTGTTTTACTCTATCTGACAACGAATGATGCACTATGTGTGTCATCTATATTATCTATTTTACTCTATCTGACAACGAATGATGCACTGTGTGTGTCATCTATATTGTCTATTTTACTCTCTCTGACAACGAATGATGCACTATGTGTGTCATCTATATTATCTATTTTACTCTATCTGACAACGAATGATGCACTGTGTGTGTCATCTATATTATCTATTTTACTCTCTCTGACAACGAATGATGCACTATGTGTGTCATCTATATTATCTATTTTACTCTATCTGACAACAAATGATGCACTGTGTGTGTCATCTATATTGTCTATTTTACTCTATCTGACAACGAATGATGCACTGTGTGTGCCATCTATATTATCTATTTTACTCTATCTGACAACGAATGATGCACTATGTGTGTCATCTATACTATCTGTTTTACTCTATCTGACAACGAATGATGCACTGTGTGTGTCATCTATATTATCTATTTAACTCTATCTGACAGCGAATGATGCACTATGTGTGCCATCTATATTATTTATTTCACTCTATCTGTCAATCAATGATGCACTGTGTGTGCCATCTATATTATCTATTTTACTATATCTGACAGCGAATGATGCACTATGTGTGCCATCTATATTGACTATTTTACTCTATCTGACAGCAAATGATGCTCTGTGTGCCATCTATATTATCTATTTTACTCTATCTGACAGCAAATGATGCACTGTGTGTGTCATCTATGTTGTCTATTTTACTCTATCTGACAGCAAATGATGCTCTGTGTGCCATCTATATTAACTATTTTACTCTGACAGCGAATGATGCACTATGTGTGTCATCTATATTTTCTATTTTAGTCTATCTGACAACGAATGATGCACTGTGTGTGCCATCTATATTGTCTAATTTACTCTCTCTGACAACGAATGATGCACTATGTGTGTCATCTATATTATCTATTTTACTCTATCTGACAACGAATGATGCTCTATGTGTGTCATCTATATTATCTATTTTACTCTATCTGCCAACGAATGATGCACTGTGTGTGCCATCTATATTGACTATTTTACTCTATCTGACAGCAAATGATGCACTGTGTGCCATCTATATTATCTATTTTACTCTATCTGACAACGAATGATGCACTGTGTGTGCCATCTATATTGTCTATTGTACTCTATCTGACAACGAATGATGCACTGTGTGCCATCTATATTATCTATTTTACTCTCTCTGACAACGAATGATGCACTATGTGTGTCATCTATATTATCTATTTTACTCTATCTGACAACGAATGATGCACTGTGTGTGTCATCTATATTGTCTATTTTACTCTATCTGACAACGAATGATGCACTGTGTGTGCCATCTATATTATCTATTTTACTCTATCTGACAACGAATGATGCACTGTGTGTGTCATCTATATTGTCTGTTTTACTCTATCTGACAACGAATGATGCACTGTGTGTGTCATCTATATTATCTATTTTACTCTATCTGACAACGAATGATGCACTGTGTGTGCCATCTATATTATCTATTTTACTCTATCTGACAACGAATGATGCACTGTGTGTGCCATCTATATTATCTATTTTACTCTATCTGACAACGAATGATGCACTGTGTGTGTCATCTATATTGTCTATTTTACTCTATCTGACAACGAATGATGCACTGTGTGTGTCATCTATATTATCTATTTTACTCTATCTGACAACGAATGATGCACTGTGTGTGTCATCTATATTATCTATTTTACTCTATCTGACAACGAATGATGCACTATGTGTGCCATCTATATTATCTATTTTACTCTATCTGACAACGAATGATGCACTGTGTGTGTCATCTATATTGTCTGTTTTACTCTATCTGACAACGAATGATGCACTGTGAGTGTCATCTATATTATCTATTTTACTCTATCTGACAACGAATGATGCACTGTGTGTGCCATCTATATTATCTATTTTACTCTATCTGACAACGAATGATGCACTGTGTGTGCCATCTATATTATCTATTTTACTCTATCTGACAACGAATGATGCACTATAAGTGCCATCTATATTATCTATTTTACTCTATCTGACAGTGAATGATGCACTATGTGTGCCATTTATATTATCTATTTTACTCTATCTGACAACGAATGATGCACTATGTGTGCCATCTATATTGTCTATTTTACTCTATCTGACAACGAATGATGCACTGTGTGCCATCTATATTATCTATTTTACTCTATCTGACAATGAATGATGCCTTGTGTGTGTCATCTATATTATCTATTTTACTCTGACAACGAATGATGCACTATGTGTGCCATCTATATTGACTATTTTACTCTATCTGACAGCAAATGATGCTCTGTGTGCCATCTATATTATCTATTTTATTCTATCTGACAGCGAATGATGCACTGTGTGTGTCATCTATATTGTCTATTTTACTCTATCTGACAGCAAATGATGCTCTGTGTGCCATCTATATTATCTATTTTACTCTATCTGACAGTGAATGATGCACTATGTGTGTCATCTATATTTTCTATTTTAGTCTATCTGACAACGAATGATGCACTGTGTGTGCCATCTATATTATCTATTTTACTCTATCTGACAACGAATGATGCTCTATGTGTGTCATCTATATTATCTATTTTACTCTATCTGCCAACGAATTATGCACTGTGTGTGCCATCTATATTGACTATTTTACTCTATCTGACAGCAAATGATGCACTGTGTGCCATCTATATTATCTATTTTACTCTATCTGACAACGAATGATGCACTGTGTGTGCCATCTATATTGTCTGTTGTACTCTATCTGACAACAAATGATGCACTGTGTGCCATCTATATTATCTATTTTACTCTCTCTGACAACGAATGATGCACTATGTGTGTCATCTATATTATCTATTTTACTCTATCTGACAACGAATGATGCACTGTGTGTGTCATCTATATTGTCTATTTTACTCTATCTGACAACGAATGATGCACTGTGTGTGTCATCTATATTATCTATTTTACTCTATCTGACAACGAATGATGCACTATGTGTGCCATCTATATTATCTATTTTACTCTATCTGACAACGAATGCTGCACTGTGTGTGCCATCTATATTATCTATTTTACTCTATCTGACAACGAATGATGCACTGTGTGTGCCATCTATATTATCTATTTTACTCTATCTGACAACGAATGATGCACTATGTGTGCCATCTATATTATCTATTTTACTCTATCTGACAACGAATGATGCACTATGTGTGCCATCTATATTATCTATTTTACTCTATCTGACAGCAAATGATGCACTGTGTGCCATCTATATTATCTATTTTACTCTATCTGACAGCGAATGATGCACTATGTGTGCCATTTATATTATCTATTTTACTCTATCTGACAACGAATGATGCACTGTGTGTGTCATCTATATTATCTATTTTACTCTATCTGACAACGAATGATGCACTGTGTGTGTCATCTATATTATTTATTTTACTCTATCTGACAACGAATGATGTACTGTATGCCATCTATATTATCTATTTTACTCTATCTGACAACAAATGATGCACTATGTGTGCCATCTATATTATCTATTTTACTCTGACAACGAATGATGCACTGTGTGTCATCTATATTATTTATTTTACTCTATCTGACAACGAATGATACACTGTATGCCATCTATATTATCTATTTTACTCTATCTGACAACGAATGATGCACTGTGTGCCATCTATATTATCTATTTTACTCTATCTGACAACGAATGATGCACTATGTGCGCCATCTATATTATCTATTTTACTCTATCTGACAGCGAATGATGCACTATGTGTGTCATCTATATTATCCGTTTTACTCTATCTGACAACGAATGATGCACTATGTGTGTCATCTATATTATCTGTTTTACTCTATCTGACAACGAATGATGCACTGTGTGTGTCATCTATATTATCTATTTAACTCTATCTGACAGCGAATGATGCACTATGTGTGTCATCTATATTATCTATTTTAGTCTATCTGACAACGAATGATGCACTGTGTGCCATCTATATTGACTATTTTACTCTATCTGACAGCAAATGATGCACTATGTGTGCCATCTATATTATCTATTTTACTCTATCTGACAACGAATGATGCACTATGTGTGTCATCTATATTATCTATTTTAGTCTATCTGACAACGAATGATACACTGTGTGCCATCTATATTGACTATTTTACTCTATCTGACAGCAAATGATGCACTATGTGTGCCATCTATATTATCTATTTTACTCTATCTGACAACGAATGATGCACTATGTGTGCCATCTATATTGACTATTTTACTCTATCTGACAGCAAATGATGCACTGTGTGCCATCTATATTATCTATTTTATTCTATCTGACAGCGAATGATGCACTGTGTGTGTCATCTATATTGTCTATTTTACTCTATCTGACAGCAAATGATGCTCTGTGTGCCATCTATATTATCTATTTTACTCTATCTGACAGTGAATGATGCACTGTGTGCCATCTATATTATCTATTTTACTCTATCTGACAATGAATGATGCCTTGTGTGTGTCATCTATATTATCTATTTTACTCTGACAACGAATGATGCACTATGTGTGCCATCTATATTGACTATTTTACTCTATCTGACAGCAAATGATGCTCTGTGTGCCATCTATATTATCTATTTTATTCTATCTGACAGCGAATGATGCACTGTGTGTGTCATCTATATTGTCTATTTTACTCTATCTGACAGCAAATGATGCTCTGTGTGCCATCTATATTATCTATTTTACTCTATCTGACAGTGAATGATGCACTATGTGTGTCATCTATATTTTCTATTTTAGTCTATCTGACAACGAATGATGCACTGTGTGTGCCATCTATATTATCTATTTTACTCTATCTGACAACGAATGATGCTCTATGTGTGTCATCTATATTATCTATTTTACTCTATCTGCCAACGAATTATGCACTGTGTGTGCCATCTATATTGACTATTTTACTCTATCTGACAGCAAATGATGCACTGTGTGCCATCTATATTATCTATTTTACTCTATCTGACAACGAATGATGCACTGTGTGTGCCATCTATATTGTCTGTTGTACTCTATCTGACAACAAATGATGCACTGTGTGCCATCTATATTATCTATTTTACTCTCTCTGACAACGAATGATGCACTATGTGTGTCATCTATATTATCTATTTTACTCTATCTGACAACGAATGATGCACTGTGTGTGTCATCTATATTGTCTATTTTACTCTATCTGACAACGAATGATGCACTGTGTGTGTCATCTATATTATCTATTTTACTCTATCTGACAGCGAATGATGCACTATGTGTGCCATCTATATTATCTATTTTACTCTATCTGACAACGAATGCTGCACTGTGTGTGCCATCTATATTATCTATTTTACTCTATCTGACAACGAATGATGCACTGTGTGTGCCATCTATATTATCTATTTTACTCTATCTGACAACGAATGATGCACTATGTGTGCCATCTATATTATCTATTTTACTCTATCTGACAACGAATGATGCACTATGTGTGCCATCTATATTATCTATTTTACTCTATCTGACAGCGAATGATGCACTATGTGTGCCATTTATATTATCTATTTTACTCTATCTGACAACGAATGATGCACTGTGTGTGTCATCTATATTATCTATTTTACTCTATCTGACAACGAATGATGCACTGTGTGTGTCATCTATATTATGTATTTTACTCTATCTGACAACGAATGATGTACTGTATGCCATCTATATTATCTATTTTACTCTATCTGACAACAAATGATGCACTATGTGTACCATCTATATTATCTATTTTACTCTGACAACGAATGATGCACTGTGTGTCATCTATATTATTTATTTTACTCTATCTGACAACGAATGATACACTGTATGCCATCTATATTATCTATTTTACTCTATCTGACAACGAATGATGCACTGTGTGCCATCTATATTATCTATTTTACTCTATCTGACAACGAATGATGCACTATGTGCGCCATCTATATTATCTATTTTACTCTATCTGACAGCGAATGATGCACTATGTGTGTCATCTATATTATCCGTTTTACTCTATCTGACAACGAATGATGCACTATGTGTGTCATCTATATTATCTGTTTTACTCTATCTGACAGCGAATGATGCACTATGTGTGTCATCTATATTATCTATTTTAGTCTATCTGACAACGAATGATGCACTGTGTGCCATCTATATTGACTATTTTACTCTATCTGACAGCAAATGATGCACTATGTGTGCCATCTATATTATCTATTTTACTCTATCTGACAACGAATGATGCACTATGTGTGTCATCTATATTATCTATTTTAGTCTATCTGACAACGAATGATACACTGTGTGCCATCTATATTGACTATTTTACTCTATCTGACAGCAAATGATGCACTATGTGTGCCATCTATATTATCTATTTTACTCTATCTGACAACGAATGATGCACTATGTGTGCCATCTATATTGACTATTTTACTCTATCTGACAGCAAATGATGCACTATGTGTGCCATCTATATTGTCTATTTTACTCTATCTGACAACGAATGATGCACTGTGTGTGCCATCTATATTGTCTATTGTACTCTATCTGACAACAAATGATGCACTGTGTGCCATCTATATTATCTATTTTACTCTCTCTGACAACGAATGATGCACTATGTGTGTCATCTATATTGTCTATTTTACTCTATCTGACAACGAATGATGCACTGTGTGTGCCATCTATATTGTCTATTGTACTCTATCTGACAACAAATGATGCACTGTGTGCCATCTATATTATCTATTTTACTCTCTCTGACAACGAATGATGCACTATGTGTGTCATCTATATTATCTATTTTACTCTATCTGACAACGAATGATGCACTGTGTGTGTCATCTATATTGTCTATTTTACTATATCTGACAACGAATGATGCACTGTGTGTGTCATCTATATTATCTATTTTACTCTATCGGACAACGAATGATGCACTGTATGCCATCTATATTATCTATTTTACTCTATCTGACAACAAATGATGCACTATGTGTGCCATCTATATTATCTATTTTACTCTGACAACGAATGATGCACTGTGTGTCATCTATATTATTTATTTTACTCTATCTGACAACGAATGATACACTGTATGCCATCTATATTATCTATTTTACTCTATCTGACAACGAATGATGCACTGTGTGCCATCTATATTATCTATTTTACTCTATCTGACAACGAATGATGCACTATGTGCGCCATCTATATTATCTATTTTACTCTATCTGACAGCGAATAATGCACTATGTGTGTCATCTATATTATCCGTTTTACTCTATCTGACAACGAATGATGCACTATGTGTGTCATCTATATTATCTGTTTTACTCTATCTGACAACGAATGATGCACTGTGTGTGTCATCTATATTATCTATTTAACTCTATCTGACAGCGAATGATGCACTATGTGTGTCATCTATATTATCTATTTTAGTCTATCTGACAACGAATGATGCACTGTGTGCCATCTATATTGACTATTTTACTCTATCTGACAGCAAATGATGCACTATGTGTGCCATCTATATTATCTATTTTACTCTATCTGACAACGAATGATGCACTATGTGTGTCATCTATATTATCTATTTTACTCTATCTGACAACGAATGATGCACTGTGTGTGTCATCTATATTGTCTATTTTACTCTATCTGACAACGAATGATGCACTGTGTGTGTCATCTATATTATCTATTTTACTCTATCTGACAGCGAATGATGCACTATGTGTGCCATCTATATTATCTATTTTACTCTATCTGACAACGAATGCTGCACTGTGTGTGCCATCTATATTATCTATTTTACTCTATCTGACAACGAATGATGCACTGTGTGTGCCATCTATATTATCTATTTTACTCTATCTGACAACGAATGATGCACTATGTGTGCCATCTATATTATCTATTTTACTCTATCTGACAACGAATGATGCACTATGTGTGCCATCTATATTATCTATTTTACTCTATCTGACAGCGAATGATGCACTATGTGTGCCATTTATATTATCTATTTTACTCTATCTGACAACGAATGATGCACTGTGTGTGTCATCTATATTATCTATTTTACTCTATCTGACAACGAATGATGCACTGTGTGTGTCATCTATATTATGTATTTTACTCTATCTGACAACGAATGATGTACTGTATGCCATCTATATTATCTATTTTACTCTATCTGACAACAAATGATGCACTATGTGTACCATCTATATTATCTATTTTACTCTGACAACGAATGATGCACTGTGTGTCATCTATATTATTTATTTTACTCTATCTGACAACGAATGATACACTGTATGCCATCTATATTATCTATTTTACTCTATCTGACAACGAATGATGCACTGTGTGCCATCTATATTATCTATTTTACTCTATCTGACAACGAATGATGCACTATGTGCGCCATCTATATTATCTATTTTACTCTATCTGACAGCGAATGATGCACTATGTGTGTCATCTATATTATCCGTTTTACTCTATCTGACAACGAATGATGCACTATGTGTGTCATCTATATTATCTGTTTTACTCTATCTGACAGCGAATGATGCACTATGTGTGTCATCTATATTATCTATTTTAGTCTATCTGACAACGAATGATGCACTGTGTGCCATCTATATTGACTATTTTACTCTATCTGACAGCAAATGATGCACTATGTGTGCCATCTATATTATCTATTTTACTCTATCTGACAACGAATGATGCACTATGTGTGTCATCTATATTATCTATTTTAGTCTATCTGACAACGAATGATACACTGTGTGCCATCTATATTGACTATTTTACTCTATCTGACAGCAAATGATGCACTATGTGTGCCATCTATATTATCTATTTTACTCTATCTGACAACGAATGATGCACTATGTGTGCCATCTATATTGACTATTTTACTCTATCTGACAGCAAATGATGCACTATGTGTGCCATCTATATTGTCTATTTTACTCTATCTGACAACGAATGATGCACTGTGTGTGCCATCTATATTGTCTATTGTACTCTATCTGACAACAAATGATGCACTGTGTGCCATCTATATTATCTATTTTACTCTCTCTGACAACGAATGATGCACTATGTGTGTCATCTATATTGTCTATTTTACTCTATCTGACAACGAATGATGCACTGTGTGTGCCATCTATATTGTCTATTGTACTCTATCTGACAACAAATGATGCACTGTGTGCCATCTATATTATCTATTTTACTCTCTCTGACAACGAATGATGCACTATGTGTGTCATCTATATTATCTATTTTACTCTATCTGACAACGAATGATGCACTGTGTGTGTCATCTATATTGTCTATTTTACTATATCTGACAACGAATGATGCACTGTGTGTGTCATCTATATTATCTATTTTACTCTATCGGACAACGAATGATGCACTGTATGCCATCTATATTATCTATTTTACTCTATCTGACAACAAATGATGCACTATGTGTGCCATCTATATTATCTATTTTACTCTGACAACGAATGATGCACTGTGTGTCATCTATATTATTTATTTTACTCTATCTGACAACGAATGATACACTGTATGCCATCTATATTATCTATTTTACTCTATCTGACAACGAATGATGCACTGTGTGCCATCTATATTATCTATTTTACTCTATCTGACAACGAATGATGCACTATGTGCGCCATCTATATTATCTATTTTACTCTATCTGACAGCGAATAATGCACTATGTGTGTCATCTATATTATCCGTTTTACTCTATCTGACAACGAATGATGCACTATGTGTGTCATCTATATTATCTGTTTTACTCTATCTGACAACGAATGATGCACTGTGTGTGTCATCTATATTATCTATTTAACTCTATCTGACAGCGAATGATGCACTATGTGTGTCATCTATATTATCTATTTTAGTCTATCTGACAACGAATGATGCACTGTGTGCCATCTATATTGACTATTTTACTCTATCTGACAGCAAATGATGCACTATGTGTGCCATCTATATTATCTATTTTACTCTATCTGACAACGAATGATGCACTATGTGTGTCATCTATATTATCTATTTTAGTCTATCTGACAACGAATGATACACTGTGTGCCATCTATATTGACTATTTTACTCTATCTGACAGCAAATGATGCACTATGTGTGCCATCTATATTATCTATTTTACTCTATCTGACAACGAATGATGCACTATGTGTGCCATCTATATTGACTATTTTACTCTATCTGACAGCAAATGATGCACTATGTGTGCCATCTATATTGTCTATTTTACTCTATCTGACAACGAATGATGCACTGTGTGTGCCATCTATATTGTCTATTGTACTCTATCTGACAACAAATGATGCACTGTGTGCCATCTATATTATCTATTTTACTCTCTCTGACAACGAATGATGCACTATGTGTGTCATCTATATTATCTATTTTACTCTATCTGACAACGAATGATGCACTGTGTGTGTCATCTATATTGTCTATTTTACTCTATCTGACAACGAATGATGCACTGTGTGTGTCATCTATATTATCTATTTTACTCTATCGGACAACGAATGATGCACTATGTGTGCCATCTATATTATCTATTTTACTCTATCTGACAACGAATGATGCACTGTGTGTGTCATCTATATTGTCTGTTTTACTCTATCTGACAACGAATGATGCACTGTGTGTGTCATCTATATTATCTATTTTACTCTATCTGACAACGAATGATGCACTGTGTGTGCCATCTATATTATCTATTTTACTCTATCTGACAACGAATGATGCACTATGTGTGCCATCTATATTATCTATTTTACTCTATCTGACAACGAATGATGCACTATGTGTGCCATCTATATTATCTATTTTACTCTATCTGACAGCGAATGATGCACTGTGTGCCATCTATATTATCTATTTTACTCTATCTGACAGCGAATGATGCACTATGTGTGCCATCTATATTATCTATTTTACTCTATCTGACAACGAATGATACACTGTGTGCCATCTATATTATCTACTTTACTCTATCTGACAACAAATGATGCACTATATGTGCCATCTATATTATCTATTTTACTCTGACAACGAATGATGCACTGTGTGTCATCTATATTATTTATTTTACTCTATCTGACAACGAATGATACACTGTATGCCATCTATATTATCTATTTTACTCTATCTGACAACGAATGATGCACTGTGTGCCATCTATATTATCTATTTTACTCTATCTGACAACGAATGATGCACTATGTGCGCCATCTATATTATCTATTTTACTCTATCTGACAGCGAATAATGCACTATGTGTGTCATCTATATTATCCGTTTTACTCTATCTGACAACGAATGATGCACTATGTGTGTCATCTATATTATCTGTTTTACTCTATCTGACAACGAATGATGCACTGTGTGTGTCATCTATATTATCTATTTAACTCTATCTGACAACAAATGATGCACTGTGTGCCATCTATATTATCTATTTTACTCTCTATGACAACGAATGATGCACTATGTGTGTCATCTATATTATCTATTTTACTCTATCTGACAACGAATGATGCACTGTGTGTGTCATCTATATTGTCTATTTTACTCTATCTGACAACGAATGATGCACTGTGTGTGTCATCTATATTATCTATTTTACTCTATCGGACAACGAATGATGCACTGTATGCCATCTATATTATCTATTTTACTCTATCTGACAACAAATGATGCACTATGTGTGCCATCTATATTATCTATTTTACTCTGACAACGAATGATGCACTGTGTGTCATCTATATTATTTATTTTACTCTATCTGACAACGAATGATACACTGTATGCCATCTATATTATCTATTTTACTCTATCTGACAACGAATGATGCACTGTGTGCCATCTATATTATCTATTTTACTCTATCTGACAACGAATGATGCACTATGTGCGCCATCTATATTATCTATTTTACTCTATCTGACAGCGAATAATGCACTATGTGTGTCATCTATATTATCCGTTTTACTCTATCTGACAACGAATGATGCACTATGTGTGTCATCTATATTATCTGTTTTACTCTATCTGACAACGAATGATGCACTGTGTGTGTCATCTATATTATCTATTTAACTCTATCTGACAGCGAATGATGCACTATGTGTGTCATCTATATTATCTATTTTAGTCTATCTGACAACGAATGATGCACTGTGTGCCATCTATATTGACTATTTTACTCTATCTGACAGCAAATGATGCACTATGTGTGCCATCTATATTATCTATTTTACTCTATCTGACAACGAATGATGCACTATGTGTGTCATCTATATTATCTATTTTAGTCTATCTGACAACGAATGATACACTGTGTGCCATCTATATTGACTATTTTACTCTATCTGACAGCAAATGATGCACTATGTGTGCCATCTATATTATCTATTTTACTCTATCTGACAACGAATGATGCACTATGTGTGCCATCTATATTGACTATTTTACTCTATCTGACAGCAAATGATGCACTATGTGTGCCATCTATATTGTCTATTTTACTCTATCTGACAACGAATGATGCACTGTGTGTGCCATCTATATTGTCTATTGTACTCTATCTGACAACAAATGATGCACTGTGTGCCATCTATATTATCTATTTTACTCTCTCTGACAACGAATGATGCACTATGTGTGTCATCTATATTATCTATTTTACTCTATCTGACAACGAATGATGCACTGTGTGTGTCATCTATATTGTCTATTTTACTCTATCTGACAACGAATGATGCACTGTGTGTGTCATCTATATTATCTATTTTACTCTATCGGACAACGAATGATGCACTATGTGTGCCATCTATATTATCTATTTTACTCTATCTGACAACGAATGATGCACTGTGTGTGTCATCTATATTGTCTGTTTTACTCTATCTGACAACGAATGATGCACTGTGTGTGTCATCTATATTATCTATTTTACTCTATCTGACAACGAATGCTGCACTGTGTGTGCCATCTATATTATCTATTTTACTCTATCTGACAACGAATGATGCACTATGTGTGCCATCTATATTATCTATTTTACTCTATCTGACAACGAATGATTCACTATGTGTGCCATCTATATTATCTATTTTACTCTATCTGACAGCGAATGATGCACTGTGTGCCATCTATATTATCTATTTTACTCTATCTGACAGCGAATGATGCACTATGTGTGCCATCTATATTATCTATTTTACTCTATCTGACAACGAATGATACACTGTGTGCCATCTATATTATCTACTTTACTCTATCTGACAACAAATGATGCACTATATGTGCCATCTATATTATCTATTTTACTCTGACAACGAATGATGCACTGTGTGTCATCTATATTATTTATTTTACTCTATCTGACAACGAATGATACACTGTATGCCATCTATATTATCTATTTTACTCTATCTGACAACGAATGATGCACTGTGTGCCATCTATATTATCTATTTTACTCTATCTGACAACGAATGATGCACTATGTGCGCCATCTATATTATCTATTTTACTCTATCTGACAGCGAATAATGCACTATGTGTGTCATCTATATTATCCGTTTTACTCTATCTGACAACGAATGATGCACTATGTGTGTCATCTATATTATCTGTTTTACTCTATCTGACAACGAATGATGCACTGTGTGTGTCATCTATATTATCTATTTAACTCTATCTGACAACAAATGATGCACTGTGTGCCATCTATATTATCTATTTTACTCTCTCTGACAACGAATGATGCACTATGTGTGTCATCTATATTATCTATTTTACTCTATCTGACAACGAATGATGCACTGTGTGTGTCATCTATATTGTCTATTTTACTCTATCTGACAACGAATGATGCACTGTGTGTGTCATCTATATTATCTATTTTACTCTATCGGACAACGAATGATGCACTGTATGCCATCTATATTATCTATTTTACTCTATCTGACAACAAATGATGCACTATGTGTGCCATCTATATTATCTATTTTACTCTGACAACGAATGATGCACTGTGTGTCATCTATATTATTTATTTTACTCTATCTGACAACGAATGATACACTGTATGCCATCTATATTATCTATTTTACTCTATCTGACAACGAATGATGCACTGTGTGCCATCTATATTATCTATTTTACTCTATCTGACAACGAATGATGCACTATGTGTGTCATCTATATTATCTGTTTTACTCTATCTGACAACGAATGATGCACTGTGTGTGTCATCTATATTATCTATTTAACTCTATCTGACAGCGAATGATGCACTATGTGTGTCATCTATATTATCTATTTTAGTCTATCTGACAACGAATGATGCACTGTGTGCCATCTATATTGACTATTTTACTCTATCTGACAGCAAATGATGCACTATGTGTGCCATCTATATTATCTATTTTACTCTATCTGACAACGAATGATGCACTATGTGTGTCATCTATATTATCTATTTTAGTCTATCTGACAACGAATGATACACTGTGTGCCATCTATATTGACTATTTTACTCTATCTGACAGCAAATGATGCACTATGTGTGCCATCTATATTATCTATTTTACTCTATCTGACAACGAATGATGCACTATGTGTGCCATCTATATTGACTATTTTACTCTATCTGACAGCAAATGATGCACTATGTGTGCCATCTATATTGTCTATTTTACTCTATCTGACAACGAATGATGCACTGTGTGTGCCATCTATATTGTCTATTGTACTCTATCTGACAACAAATGATGCACTGTGTGCCATCTATATTATCTATTTTACTCTCTCTGACAACGAATGATGCACTATGTGTGTCATCTATATTATCTATTTTACTCTATCTGACAACGAATGATGCACTGTGTGTGTCATCTATATTGTCTATTTTACTCTATCTGACAACGAATGATGCACTGTGTGTGTCATCTATATTATCTATTTTACTCTATCGGACAATGAATGATGCACTATGTGTGCCATCTATATTATCTATTTTACTCTATCTGACAACGAATGATGCACTGTGTGTGTCATCTATATTGTCTGTTTTACTCTATCTGACAACGAATGATGCACTGTGTGTGTCATCTATATTATCTATTTTACTCTATCTGACAACGAATGCTGCACTGTGTGTGCCATCTATATTATCTATTTTACTCTCTCTGACAACGAATGATGCACTATGTGTGCCATCTATATTATCTATTTTACTCTATCTGACAACGAATGATGCACTATGTGTGCCATCTATATTATCTATTTTACTCTATCTGACAGCGAATGATGCACTGTGTGCCATCTATATTATCTATTTTACTCTATCTGACAGCGAATGATGCACTATGTGTGCCATCTATATTATCTATTTTACTCTATCTGACAACGAATGATACACTGTGTGCCATCTATATTATCTACTTTACTCTATCTGACAACAAATGATGCACTATATGTGCCATCTATATTATCTATTTTACTCTGACAACGAATGATGCACTGTGTGTCATCTATATTATTTATTTTACTCTATCTGACAACGAATGATACACTGTATGCCATCTATATTATCTATTTTACTCTATCTGACAACGAATGATGCACTGTGTGCCATCTATATTATCTATTTTACTCTATCTGACAACGAATGATGCACTATGTGCGCCATCTATATTATCTATTTTACTCTATCTGACAGCGAATAATGCACTATGTGTGTCATCTATATTATCCGTTTTACTCTATCTGACAACGAATGATGCACTATGTGTGTCATCTATATTATCTGTTTTACTCTATCTGACAACGAATGATGCACTGTGTGTGTCATCTATATTATCTATTTAACTCTATCTGACAGCGAATGATGCACTATGTGTGTCATCTATATTATCTATTTTAGTCTATCTGACAACGAATGATGCACTGTGTGCCATCTATATTGACTATTTTACTCTATCTGACAGCAAATGATGCACTATGTGTGCCATCTATATTATCTATTTTACTCTATCTGACAACGAATGATGCACTATGTGTGTCATCTATATTATCTATTTTAGTCTATCTGACAACGAATGATACACTGTGTGCCATCTATATTGACTATTTTACTCTATCTGACAGCAAATGATGCACTATGTGTGCCATCTATATTATCTATTTTACTCTATCTGACAACGAATGATGCACTATGTGTGCCATCTATATTGACTATTTTACTCTATCTGACAGCAAATGATGCACTATGTGTGCCATCTATATTGTCTATTTTACTCTATCTGACAACGAATGATGCACTGTGTGTGCCATCTATATTTTCTATTGTACTCTATCTGACAACAAATGATGCACTGTGTGCCATCTATATTATCTATTTTACTCTCTCTGACAACGAATGATGCACTATGTGTGTCATCTATATTATCTATTTTACTCTATCTGACAACGAATGATGCACTGTGTGTGTCATCTATATTGTCTATTTTACTCTATCTGACAACGAATGATGCACTGTGTGTGTCATCTATATTATCTATTTTACTCTATCGGACAACGAATGATGCACTATGTGTGCCATCTATATTATCTATTTTACTCTATCTGACAATGAATGATGCACTGTGTGTGTCATCTATATTGTCTGTTTTACTCTATCTGACAACGAATGATGCACTGTGTGTGTCATCTATATTATCTATTTTACTCTATCTGACAACGAATGCTGCACTGTGTGTGCCATCTATATTATCTATTTTACTCTATCTGACAACGAATGATGCACTATGTGTGCCATCTATATTATCTATTTTACTCTATCTGACAACGAATGATGCACTATGTGTGCCATCTATATTATCTATTTTACTCTATCTGACAGCGAATGATGCACTGTGTGCCATCTATATTATCTATTTTACTCTATCTGACAGCGAATGATGCACTATGTGTGCCATCTATATTATCTATTTTACTCTATCTGACAACGAATGATGCACTGTGTGCCATCTATATTATCTATTTTACTCTATCTGACAGCGAATGATGCACTATGTGTGCCATTTATATTATCTATTTTACTCTATCTGACAACGAATTATGCACTGTGTGTGTCATCTATATTATCTATTTTACTCTATCTGACAACGAATGATGCACTGTGTGTGTCATCTATATTATGTATTTTACTCTATCTGACAACGAATGATGTACTGTATGCCATCTATATTATCTATTTTACTCTATCTGACAACAAATGATGCACTATGTGTGCCATCTATATTATCTATTTTACTCTGACAACGAATGATGCACTGTGTGTCATCTATATTATTTATTTTACTCTATCTGACAACGAATGATACACTGTATGCCATCTATATTATCTATTTTACTCTATCTGACAACGAATGATGCACTGTGTGCCATCTATATTATCTATTTTACTCTATCTGACAACGAATGATGCACTATGTGCGCCATCTATATTATCTATTTTACTCTATCTGACAGCGAATGATGCACTGTGTGTCATCTATATTATCCGTTTTACTCTATCTGACAACGAATGATGCACTATGTGTGTCATCTATATTATCTGTTTTACACTATCTGACAACGAATGATGCACTGTGTGTGTCATCTATATTATCTATTTAACTCTATCTGACAGCGAATGATGCACTATGTGTGCCATCTATATTATTTGTTTCACTCTATCTGACAGCGAATGATGCACTGTGTGTGCCATCTATATTATCTATTTTACTCTATCTGACAACGAATGATGCACTATGTGTGCCATCTATATTGACTATTTTACTCTATCTGACAGCAAATGATGCACTATGTGTGCCATCTATATTATCTATTTTACTCTATCTGACAACGAATGATGCACTGTGTGTGCCATCTATATTATCTATTTTACTCTATCTGACAACGAATGATGCACTATGTGTGCCATCTATATTATCTATTTTACTCTATCTGACAACGAATGATGCACTATGTGTGCCATCTATATTATCTATTTTACTCTATCTGACAGCAAATGATGCACTGTGTGCCATCTATATTATCTATTTTACTCTATCTGACAGCGAATGATGCACTATGTGTGCCATTTATATTATCTATTTTACTCTATCTGACAACGAATGATGCACTGTGTGTGTCATCTATATTATCTATTTTACTCTATCTGACAACGAATGATGCACTGTGTGTGTCATCTATATTATGTATTTTACTCTATCTGACAACGAATGATGTACTGTATGCCATCTATATTATCTATTTTACTCTATCTGACAACAAATGATGCACTATGTGTGCCATCTATATTATCTATTTTACTCTGACAACGAATGATGCACTGTGTGTCATCTATATTATTTATTTTACTCTATCTGACAACGAATGATATACTGTATGCCATCTATATTATCTATTTTACTCTATCTGACAACGAATGATGCACTGTGTGCCATCTATATTATCTATTTTACTCTATCTGACAGCAAATGATGCACTGTGTGCCATCTATATTATCTATTTTACTCTATCTGACAGCGAATGATGCACTATGTGTGCCATTTATATTATCTATTTTACTCTATCTGACAACGAATGATGCACTGTGTGTCATCTATATTATCTATTTTACTCTATCTGACAGCAAATGATGCACTGTGTGCCATCTATATTATCTATTTTACTCTATCTGACAGCGAATGATGCACTATGTGTGCCATTTATATTATCTATTTTACTCTATCTGACAACGAATGATGCACTGTGTGTGTCATCTATATTATCTATTTTACTCTATCTGACAACGAATGATGCACTGTGTGTGTCATCTATATTATGTATTTTACTCTATCTGACAACGAATGATGTACTGTATGCCATCTATATTATCTATTTTACTCTATCTGACAACAAATGATGCACTATGTGTGCCATCTATATTATCTATTTTACTCTGACAACGAATGATGCACTATGTGTGTCATCTATATTATCCGTTTTACTCTATCTGACAACGAATGATGCACTATGTGTGTCATCTATATTATCTGTTTTACTCTATCTGACAACGAATGATGCACTGTGTGTGTCATCTATATTATCTATTTAACTCTATCTGACAGCGAATGATGCACTATGTGTGTCATCTATATTATCTATTTTACTCTATCTGACAACGAATGATGCACTATGTGTGTCATCTATATTATCTATTTTAGTCTATCTGACAACGAATGATACACTGTGTGCCATCTATATTGACTATTTTACTCTATCTGACAGCAAATGATGCACTATGTGTGCCATCTATATTATCTATTTTACTCTATCTGACAACGAATGATGCACTATGTGTGCCATCTATATTGACTATTTTACTCTATCTGACAGCAAATGATGCACTATGTGTGCCATCTATATTGTCTATTTTACTCTATCTGACAACGAATGATGCACTGTGTGTGCCATCTATATTGTCTATTGTACTCTATCTGACAACAAATGATGCACTGTGTGCCATCTATATTATCTATTTTACTCTCTCTGACAACGAATGATGCACTATGTGTGTCATCTATATTGTCTATTTTACTCTATCTGACAACGAATGATGCACTGTGTGTGCCATCTATATTGTCTATTGTACTCTATCTGACAACAAATGATGCACTGTGTGCCATCTATATTATCTATTTTACTCTCTCTGACAACGAATGATGCACTATGTGTGTCATCTATATTATCTATTTTACTCTATCTGACAACGAATGATGCACTGTGTGTGTCATCTATATTGTCTATTTTACTCTATCTGACAACGAATGATGCACTGTGTGTGTCATCTATATTATCTATTTTACTCTATCGGACAACGAATGATGCACTGTATGCCATCTATATTATCTATTTTACTCTATCTGACAACAAATGATGCACTATGTGTGCCATCTATATTATCTATTTTACTCTGACAACGAATGATGCACTGTGTGTCATCTATATTATTTATTTTACTCTATCTGACAACGAATGATACACTGTATGCCATCTATATTATCTATTTTACTCTATCTGACAACGAATGATGCACTGTGTGCCATCTATATTATCTATTTTACTCTATCTGACAACGAATGATGCACTATGTGCGCCATCTATATTATCTATTTTACTCTATCTGACAGCGAATAATGCACTATGTGTGTCATCTATATTATCCGTTTTACTCTATCTGACAACGAATGATGCACTATGTGTGTCATCTATATTATCTGTTTTACTCTATCTGACAACGAATGATGCACTGTGTGTGTCATCTATATTATCTATTTAACTCTATCTGACAGCGAATGATGCACTATGTGTGTCATCTATATTATCTATTTTAGTCTATCTGACAACGAATGATGCACTGTGTGCCATCTATATTGACTATTTTACTCTATCTGACAGCAAATGATGCACTATGTGTGCCATCTATATTATCTATTTTACTCTATCTGACAACGAATGATGCACTATGTGTGTCATCTATATTATCTATTTTAGTCTATCTGACAACGAATGATACACTGTGTGCCATCTATATTGACTATTTTACTCTATCTGACAGCAAATGATGCACTATGTGTGCCATCTATATTATCTATTTTACTCTATCTGACAACGAATGATGCACTATGTGTGCCATCTATATTGACTATTTTACTCTATCTGACAGCAAATGATGCACTATGTGTGCCATCTATATTGTCTATTTTACTCTATCTGACAACGAATGATGCACTGTGTGTGCCATCTATATTGTCTATTGTACTCTATCTGACAACAAATGATGCACTGTGTGCCATCTATATTATCTATTTTACTCTCTCTGACAACGAATGATGCACTATGTGTGTCATCTATATTATCTATTTTACTCTATCTGACAACGAATGATGCACTGTGTGTGTCATCTATATTGTCTATTTTACTCTATCTGACAACGAATGATGCACTGTGTGTGTCATCTATATTATCTATTTTACTCTATCGGACAACGAATGATGCACTGTATGCCATCTATATTATCTATTTTACTCTATCTGACAACAAATGATGCACTATGTGTGCCATCTATATTATCTATTTTACTCTGACAACGAATGATGCACTGTGTGTCATCTATATTATTTATTTTACTCTATCTGACAACGAATGATACACTGTATGCCATCTATATTATCTATTTTACTCTATCTGACAACGAATGATGCACTGTGTGCCATCTATATTATCTATTTTACTCTATCTGACAACGAATGATGCACTATGTGCGCCATCTATATTATCTATTTTACTCTATCTGACAGCGAATAATGCACTATGTGTGTCATCTATATTATCCGTTTTACTCTATCTGACAACGAATGATGCACTATGTGTGTCATCTATATTATCTGTTTTACTCTATCTGACAACGAATGATGCACTGTGTGTGTCATCTATATTATCTATTTAACTCTATCTGACAGCGAATGATGCACTATGTGTGTCATCTATATTATCTATTTTAGTCTATCTGACAACGAATGATGCACTGTGTGCCATCTATATTGACTATTTTACTCTATCTGACAGCAAATGATGCACTATGTGTGCCATCTATATTATCTATTTTACTCTATCTGACAACGAATGATGCACTATGTGTGTCATCTATATTATCTATTTTAGTCTATCTGACAACGAATGATACACTGTGTGCCATCTATATTGACTATTTTACTCTATCTGACAGCAAATGATGCACTATGTGTGCCATCTATATTATCTATTTTACTCTATCTGACAACGAATGATGCACTATGTGTGCCATCTATATTGACTATTTTACTCTATCTGACAGCAAATGATGCACTATGTGTGCCATCTATATTGTCTATTTTACTCTATCTGACAACGAATGATGCACTGTGTGTGCCATCTATATTGTCTATTGTACTCTATCTGACAACAAATGATGCACTGTGTGCCATCTATATTATCTATTTTACTCTCTCTGACAACGAATGATGCACTATGTGTGTCATCTATATTATCTATTTTACTCTATCTGACAACGAATGATGCACTGTGTGTGTCATCTATATTGTCTATTTTACTCTATCTGACAACGAATGATGCACTGTGTGTGTCATCTATATTATCTATTTTACTCTATCGGACAACGAATGATGCACTATGTGTGCCATCTATATTATCTATTTTACTCTATCTGACAACGAATGATGCACTGTGTGTGTCATCTATATTGTCTGTTTTACTCTGACAACGAATGATGCACTGTGTGTGTCATCTATATTATCTATTTTACTCTATCTGACAACGAATGCTGCACTGTGTGTGCCATCTATATTATCTATTTTACTCTATCTGACAACGAATGATGCACTATGTGTGCCATCTATATTATCTATTTTACTCTATCTGACAACGAATGATGCACTATGTGTGCCATCTATATTATCTATTTTACTCTATCTGACAGCGAATGATGCACTGTGTGCCATCTATATTATCTATTTTACTCTATCTAACAGCGAATGATGCACTATGTGTGCCATCTATATTATCTATTTTACTGTATCTGACAGCGAATGATGCACTGTGTGCCATCTATATTATCTATTTTACTCTATCTGACAGCGAATGATGCACTATGTGTGCCATTTATATTATCTATTTTACTCTATCTGACAACGAATGATGCACTGTGTGTGTCATCTATATTATCTATTTTACTCTATCTGACAACGAATGATGCACTGTGTGTGTCATCTATTTTATGTATTTTACTCTATCTGACAACGAATGATGTACTGTATGCCATCTATATTATCTATTTTACTCTATCTGACAACAAATGATGCACTATGTGTGCCATCTATATTATCTATTTTACTCTGACAACGAATGATGCACTGTGTGTCATCTATATTATTTATTTTACTCTATCTGACAACGAATGATACACTGTATGCCATCTATATTATCTATTTTACTCTATCTGACAACGAATGATGCACTGTGTGCCATCTATATTATCTATTTTACTCTATCTGACAACGAATGATGCACTATGTGCGCCATCTATATTATCTATTTTACTCTATCTGACAGCGAATGATGCACTATGTGTGTCATCTATATTGTCTATTTTACTCTATCTGACAACGAATGATGCACTGTGTGTGCCATCTATATTGTCTATTGTACTCTATCTGACAACAAATGATGCACTGTGTGCCATCTATATTATCTATTTTACTCTATCGGACAACGAATGATGCACTATGTGTGCCGTCTATATTATCTATTTTACTCTATCTGACAACGAATGATGCACTGTGTGTGTCATCTATATTGTCTGTTTTACTCTATCTGACAACGAATGATGCACTGTGTGTGTCATCTATATTATCTATTTTACTCTATCTGACAACGAATGCTGCACTGTGTGTGCCATCTATATTATCTATTTTACTCTATCTGACAACGAATGATGCACTGTGTGTGCCATCTATATTATCTATTTTACTCTATCTGACAACGAATGATGCACTATGTGTGCCATCTATATTATCTATTTTACTCTATCTGACAACGAATGATGCACTATGTGTGCCATCTATATTATCTATTTTACTCTATCTGACAGCGAATGATGCACTGTGTGCCATCTATATTATTATTTTACTCTATCTGACAGCGAATGATGCACTATGTGTGCCATCTATATTATCTATTTTACTCTATCTGACAGCGAATGATGCACTGTGTGCCATCTATATTATCTATTTTACTCTATCTGACAGCGAATGATGCACTATGTGTGCCATTTATATTATCTATTTTACTCTATCTGACAACGAATGATGCACTGTGTGTGTCATCTATATTATCTATTTTACTCTATCTGACAACGAATGATGCACTATGTGCCATCTATATTATCTATTTTACTCTATCTGACAACGAATGATGCACTGTGTGTGTCATCTATATTATCTATTTTACTCTATCTGACAACGAATGATACACTGTGTGCCATCTATATTATCTATTTTACTCTATCTGACAACGAATGATGCACTGTGTGTGTCATCTATATTATGTATTTTACTCTATCTGACAACGAATGATGTACTGTATGCCATCTATATTATCTATTTTACTCTATCTGACAACAAATGATGCACTATGTGTGCCATCTATATTATCTATTTTACTCTGACAACGAATGATGCACTGTGTGTCATCTATATTATTTATTTTTCTCTATCTGACAACGAATGATACACTGTATGCCATCTATATTATCTATTTTACTCTATCTGACAACGAATGATGCACTGTGTGCCATCTATATTATCTATTTTACTCTATCTGACAACAAATGATGCACTATGTGTGCCATCTATATTATCTATTTTACTCTGACAACGAATGATGCACTGTGTGTCATCTATATTATTTATTTTACTCTATCTGACAACGAATGATACACTGTATGCCATCTATATTATCTATTTTACTCTATCTGACAACAAATGATGCACTGTGTGCCATCTATATTATCTATTTTACTCTCTCTGACAACGAATGATGCACTATGTGTGTCATCTATATTGTCTATTTTACTCTATCTGACAACGAATGATGCACTGTGTGTGCCATCTATATTGTCTATTGTACTCTATCTGACAACAAATGATGCACTGTGTTCCATCTATATTATCTATTTTACTCTATCTGACAACGAATGATGCACTGTGTGTGTCATCTATATTGTCTATTTTACTCTATCTGACAACGAATGATGCACTGTGTGTGTCATCTATATTATCTATTTTACTCTATCGGACAACGAATGATGCACTGTATGCCATCTATATTATCTATTTTACTCTATCTGACAACAAATGATGCACTATGTGTGCCATCTATATTATCTATTTTACTCTGACAACGAATGATGCACTGTGTGTCATCTATATTATTTATTTTACTCTATCTGACAACGAATGATACACTGTATGCCATCTATATTATCTATTTTAATCTATCTGACAACGAATGATGCACTGTGTGCCATCTATATTATCTATTTTACTCTATCTGACAACGAATGATGCACTATGTGTGCCATCTATATTATCTATTTTACTCTATCTGAAAACGAATGATGCACTATGTGTGCCATCTATATTATCTATTTTACTCTATCTGACAGCGAATGATGCACTATGTGTGCCATTTATATTATCTATTTTACTCTATCTGACAACGAATGATGCACTGTGTGAGTCATCTATATTATCTATTTTACTCTATCTGACAACGAATGATGCACTGTGTGTGTCATCTATATTATGTAATTTACTCTATCTGACAACGAATGATGTACTCTATGCCATCTATATTATCTATTTTACTCTATCTGACAACAAATGATGCACTATGTGTGCCATCTATATTATCTATTTTACTCTGACAACGAATGATGCACTGTGTGTCATCTATATTATTTATTTTACTCTATCTGACAACGAATGATATACTGTATGCCATCTATATTATCTATTTTACTCTATCTGACAACGAATGATGCACTGTGTGCCATCTATATTATCTATTTTACTCTATCTGACATCGAATGATGCACTATGTGCGCCATCTATATTATCTATTTTACTCTATCTGACAGCGAATGATGCACTATGTGTGTCATCTATATTATCCGTTTTACTCTATCTGACAACGAATGATGCACTATGTGTGTCATCTATATTATCTGTTTTACTCTATCTGACAACGAATGATGCACTGTGTGTGTCATCTATATTGTCTATTTTACTCTATCTGACAACGAATGATGCACTGTATGCCATCTATATTATCTATTTTACTCTATCTGACAACGAATGATGCACTGTGTGTGCCATCTATATTGTCTATTGTACTCTATCTGACAACAAATGATGCACTGTGTGCCATCTATATTATCTATTTTACTCTATCTGACAGCGAATGATGCACTATGTGTGTCATCTATATTATCCGTTTTACTCTATCTGACAACGAATGATGCACTATGTGTGTCATCTATATTATCTGTTTTACACTATCTGACAACGAATGATGCACTGTGTGTGTCATCTATATTATCTATTTAACTCTATCTGACAGCGAATGATGCACTATGTGTGCCATCTATATTATTTGTTTCACTCTATCTGACAGCGAATGATGCACTGTGTGTGCCATCTATATTATCTATTTTACTCTATCTGACAACGAATGATGCACTATGTGTGCCATCTATATTGACTATTTTACTCTATCTGACAGCAAATGATGCACTATGTGTGCCATCTATATTATCTATTTTACTCTATCTGACAACGAATGATGCACTATGTGTGCCATCTATATTGACTATTTTACTCTATCTGACAGCAAATGATGCACTATGTGTGCCATCTATATTGTCTATTTTACTCTATCTGACAACGAATGATGCACTGTATGCCATCTATATTATCTATTTTACTCTATCTGACAACGAATGATGCACTGTGTGTGTCATCTATATTGTCTGTTTTACTCTATCTGACAACGAATGATGCACTGTGTGTGTCATCTATATTATCTATTTTACTCTATCTGACAACGAATGCTGCACTGTGTGTGCCATCTATATTATCTATTTTACTCTATCTGACAACGAATGATGCACTGTGTGTGCCATCTATATTATCTATTTTACTCTATCTGACAACGAATGATGCACTATGTGTGCCATCTATATTATCTATTTTACTCTATCTGACAACGAATGATGCACTATGTGTGCCATCTATATTATCTATTTTACTCTATCTGACAGCGAATGATGCACTGTGTGCCATCTATATTATTATTTTACTCTATCTGACAGCGAATGATGCACTATGTGTGCCATCTATATTATCTATTTTACTCTATCTGACAGCGAATGATGCACTGTGTGCCATCTATATTATCTATTTTACTCTATCTGACAGCGAATGATGCACTATGTGTGCCATTTATATTATCTATTTTACTCTATCTGACAACGAATGATGCACTGTGTGTGTCATCTATATTATCTATTTTACTCTATCTGACAACGAATGATGCACTATGTGCCATCTATATTATCTATTTTACTCTATCTGACAACGAATGATGCACTGTGTGTGTCATCTATATTATCTATTTTACTCTATCTGACAACGAATGATACACTGTGTGCCATCTATATTATCTATTTTACTCTATCTGACAACGAATGATGCACTGTGTGTGTCATCTATATTATGTATTTTACTCTATCTGACAACGAATGATGTACTGTATGCCATCTATATTATCTATTTTACTCTATCTGACAACAAATGATGCACTATGTGTGCCATCTATATTATCTATTTTACTCTGACAACGAATGATGCACTGTGTGTCATCTATATTATTTATTTTTCTCTATCTGACAACGAATGATACAATGTATGCCATCTATATTATCTATTTTACTCTATCTGACAACGAATGATGCACTGTGTGCCATCTATATTATCTATTTTACACTATCTGACAACAAATGATGCACTATGTGTGCCATCTATATTATCTATTTTACTCTGACAACGAATGATGCACTGTGTGTGTCATCTATATTGTCTGTTTTACTCTATCTGACAACGAATGATGCACTGTGTGTGTCATCTATATTATCTATTTTACTCTATCTGACAACGAATGCTGCACTGTGTGTGCCATCTATATTATCTATTTTACTCTATCTGACAACGAATGATGCACTATGTGTGCCATCTATATTATCTATTTTACTCTATCTGACAACGAATGATGCACTGTGTGTGTCATCTATATTATGTATTTTACTCTATCTGACAACGAATGATGTACTGTATGCCATCTATATTATCTATTTTACTCTATCTGACAACAAATGATGCACTATGTGTGCCATCTATATTATCTATTTTACTCTGACAACGAATGATGCACTGTGTGTCATCTATATTATTTATTTTTCTCTATCTGACAACGAATGATACACTGTATGCCATCTATATTATCTATTTTACTCTATCTGACAACGAATGATGCACTGTGTGCCATCTATATTATCTATTTTACTCTATCTGACAACAAATGATGCACTATGTGTGCCATCTATATTATCTATTTTACTCTGACAACGAATGATGCACTGTGTGTCATCTATATTATTTATTTTACTCTATCTGACAACGAATGATACACTGTATGCCATCTATATTATCTATTTTACTCTATCTGACAACAAATGATGCACTGTGTGCCATCTATATTATCTATTTTACTCTCTCTGACAACGAATGATGCACTATGTGTGTCATCTATATTGTCTATTTTACTCTATCTGACAACGAATGATGCACTGTGTGTGCCATCTATATTGTCTATTGTACTCTATCTGACAACAAATGATGCACTGTGTGCCATCTATATTATCTATTTTACTCTCTCTGACAACGAATGATGCACTATGTGTGTCATCTATATTATCTATTTTACTCTATCTGACAACGAATGATGCACTGTGTGTGTCATCTATATTGTCTATTTTACTCTATCTGACAACGAATGATGCTCTGTGTGTGTCATCTATATTATCTATTTTACTCTATCGGACAACGAATGATGCACTGTATGCCATCTATATTATCTATTTTACTCTATCTGACAACAAATGATGCACTATGTGTGCCATCTATATTGACTATTTTACTCTATCTGACAGCAAATGATGCACTATGTGTGCCATCTATATTGTCTATTTTACTCTATCTGACAACGAATGATGCACTGTATGCCATCTATATTATCTATTTTACTCTATCTGACAACGAATGATGCACTGTGTGTGTCATCTATATTGTCTGCTTTACTCTATCTGACAACGAATGATGCACTGTGTGTGTCATCTATATTATCTATTTTACTCTATCTGACAACGAATGCTGCACTGTGTGTGCCATCTATATTATCTATTTTACTCTATCTGACAACGAATGATGCACTGTGTGTGCCATCTATATTATCTATTTTACTCTATCTGACAACGAATGATGCACTATGTGTGCCATCTATATTATCTATTTTACTCTATCTGACAACGAATGATGCACTATGTGTGCCATCTATATTATCTATTTTACTCTATCTGACAGCGAATGATGCACTGTGTGCCATCTATATTATTATTTTACTCTATCTGACAGCGAATGATGCACTATGTGTGCCATCTATATTATCTATTTTACTCTATCTGACAGCGAATGATGCACTATGTGTGCCATTTATATTATCTATTTTACTCTATCTGACAACGAATGATGCACTGTGTGTGTCATCTATATTATCTATTTTACTCTATCTGACAACGAATGATGCACTGTGTGCCATCTATATTATCTATTTTACTCTATCTGACAACAAATGATGCACTATGTGTGCCATCTATATTATCTATTTTACTCTGACAACGAATGATGCACTGTGTGTGTCATCTATATTGTCTGTTTTACTCTATCTGACAACGAATGATGCACTGTGTGTGTCATCTATATTATCTATTTTACTCTATCTGACAACGAATGCTGCACTGTGTGTGCCATCTATATTATCTATTTTACTCTATCTGACAACGAATGATGCACTATGTGTGCCATCTATATTATCTATTTTACTCTATCTGACAACGAATGATGCACTGTGTGTGTCATCTATATTATGTATTTTACTCTATCTGACAACGAATGATGTACTGTATGCCATCTATATTATCTATTTTACTCTATCTGACAACAAATGATGCACTATGTGTGCCATCTATATTATCTATTTTACTCTGACAACGAATGATGCACTGTGTGTCATCTATATTATTTATTTTTCTCTATCTGACAACGAATGATACACTGTATGCCATCTATATTATCTATTTTACTCTATCTGACAACGAATGATGCACTGTGTGCCATCTATATTATCTATTTTACTCTATCTGACAACAAATGATGCACTATGTGTGCCATCTATATTATCTATTTTACTCTGACAACGAATGATGCACTGTGTGTCATCTATATTATTTATTTTACTCTATCTGACAACGAATGATACACTGTATGCCATCTATATTATCTATTTTACTCTATCTGACAACAAATGATGCACTGTGTGCCATCTATATTATCTATTTTACTCTCTCTGACAACGAATGATGCACTATGTGTGTCATCTATATTGTCTATTTTACTCTATCTGACAACGAATGATGCACTGTGTGTGCCATCTATATTGTCTATTGTACTCTATCTGACAACAAATGATGCACTGTGTGCCATCTATATTATCTATTTTACTCTCTCTGACAACGAATGATGCACTATGTGTGTCATCTATATTATCTATTTTACTCTATCTGACAACGAATGATGCACTGTGTGTGTCATCTATATTGTCTATTTTACTCTATCTGACAACGAATGATGCACTGTGTGTGTCATCTATATTATCTATTTTACTCTATCGGACAACGAATGATGCACTGTATGCCATCTATATTATCTATTTTACTCTATCTGACAACAAATGATGCACTATGTGTGCCATCTATATTATCTATTTTACTCTGACAACGAATGATGCACTGTGTGTCATCTATATTATTTATTTTACTCTATCTGACAACGAATGATACACTGTATGCCATCTATATTATCTATTTTACTCTATCTGACAACGAATGATGCACTGTGTGCCATCTATATTATCTATTTTACTCTATCTGACAACGAATGATGCACTATGTGCGCCATCTATATTATCTATTTTACTCTATCTGACAGCGAATAATGCACTATGTGTGTCATCTATATTATCCGTTTTACTCTATCTGACAACGAATGATGCACTATGTGTGTCATCTATATTATCTGTTTTACTCTATCTGACAACGAATGATGCACTGTGTGTGTCATCTATATTATCTATTTAACTCTATCTGACAGCGAATGATGCACTATGTGTGTCATCTATATTATCTATTTTAGTCTATCTGACAACGAATGATGCACTGTGTGCCATCTATATTGACTATTTTACTCTATCTGACAGCAAATGATGCACTATGTGTGCCATCTATATTATCTATTTTACTCTATCTGACAACGAATGATGCACTATGTGTGTCATCTATATTATCTATTTTAGTCTATCTGACAACGAATGATACACTGTGTGCCATCTATATTGACTATTTTACTCTATCTGACAACGAATGATGCACTATGTGTGCCATCTATATTGACTATTTTACTCTATCTGACAGCAAATGATGCACTATGTGTGCCATCTATATTGTCTATTTTACTCTATCTGACAACGAATGATGCACTGTGTGTGCCATCTATATTGTCTATTGTACTCTATCTGACAACAAATGATGCACTGTGTGCCATCTATATTATCTATTTTACTCTCTCTGACAACGAATGATGCACTATGTGTGTCATCTATATTATCTATTTTACTCTATCTGACAACGAATGATGCACTGTGTGTGTCATCTATATTGTCTATTTTACTCTATCTGACAACGAATGATGCACTGTGTGTGTCATCTATATTATCTATTTTACTCTATCGGACAACGAATGATGCACTATGTGTGCCATCTATATTATCTATTTTACTCTATCTGACAACGAATGATGCACTGTGTGTGTCATCTATATTGTCTGTTTTACTCTATCTGACAACGAATGATGCACTGTGTGTGTCATCTATATTATCTATTTTACTCTATCTGACAACGAATGCTGCACTGTGTGTGCCATCTATATTATCTATTTTACTCTATCTGACAACGAATGATGCACTATGTGTGCCATCTATATTATCTATTTTACTCTATCTCACAACGAATGATGCACTATGTGTGCCATCTATATTATCTATTTTACTCTATCTGACAGCGAATGATGCACTATGTGTGCCATCTATATTATCTATTTTACTCTATCTGACAGCGAATGATGCACTGTGTGCCATCTATATTATCTATTTTACTCTATCTGACAGCGAATGATGCACTATGTGTGCCATTTATATTATCTATTTTACTCTATCTGACAACGAATGATGCACTGTGTGTGTCATCTATATTATCTATTTTACTCTATCTGACAATGAATGATGCACTGTGTGTTTCATCTATATTATGTATTTTACTCTATCTGACAACGAATGATGTACTGTATGCCATCTATATTATCTATTTTACTCTATCTGACAACAAATGATGCACTATGTGTGCCATCTATATTATCTATTTTACTCTGACAACGAATGATGCACTGTGTGTCATCTATATTATTTATTTTACTCTATCTGACAACGAATGATACACTGTATGCCATCTATATTATCTATTTTACTCTATCTGACAACGAATGATGCACTGTGTGCCATCTATATTATCTATTTTACTCTATCTGACAACGAATGATGCACTATGTGCGCCATCTATATTATCTATTTTACTCTATCTGACAGCGAATGATGCACTATGTGTGTCATCTATATTATCCGTTTTACTCTATCTGACAACGAATGATGCACTATGTGTGTCATCTATATTATCTGTTTTACACTATCTGACAACGAATGATGCACTGTGTGTGTCATCTATATTATCTATTTAACTCTATCTGACAGCGAATGATGCACTATGTGTGCCATCTATATTATTTGTTTCACTCTATCTGACAGCGAATGATGCACTGTGTGTGCCATCTATATTATCTATTTTACTCTATCTGACAACGAATGATGCACTATGTGTGCCATCTATATTGACTATTTTACTCTATCTGACAGCAAATGATGCACTATGTGTGCCATCTATATTATCTATTTTACTCTATCTGACAACGAATGATGCACTATGTGTGCCATCTATATTATCTATTTTACTCTCTCTGACAACGAATGATGCACTATGTGTGTCATCTATATTATCTATTTTACTCTATCTGACAACGAATGATGCACTGTGTGTGTCATCTATATTGTCTATTTTACTCTATCTGACAACGAATGATGCACTGTGTGTGTCATCTATATTACCTATTTTACTCTATCGGACAACGAATGATGTACTATGTGTGCCGTCTATATTATCTATTTTACTCTATCTGACAACGAATGATGCACTGTGTGTGTCATCTATATTGTCTGTTTTACTCTATCTGACAACGAATGATGCACTGTGTGTGTCATCTATATTATCTATTTTACTCTATCTGACAACGAATGCTGCACTGTGTGTGCCATCTATATTATCTATTTTACTCTATCTGACAACGAATGATGCACTGTGTGTGCCATCTATATTATCTATTTTACTCTATCTGACAACGAATGATGCACTATGTGTGCCATCTATATTATCTATTTTACTCTATCTGACAACGAATGATGCACTATGTGTGCCATCTATATTATCTATTTTACTCTATCTGACAGCGAATGATGCACTGTGTGCCATCTATATTATTATTTTACTCTATCTGACAGCGAATGATGCACTATGTGTGCCATCTATATTATCTATTTTACTCTATCTGACAGCGAATGATGCACTGTGTGCCATCTATATTATCTATTTTACTCTATCTGACAGCGAATGATGCACTATGTGTGCCATTTATATTATCTATTTTACTCTATCTGACAACGAATGATGCACTGTGTGTGTCATCTATATTATCTATTTTACTCTATCTGACAACGAATGATGTACTGTATGCCATCTATATTATCTATTTTACTCTATCTGACAACAAATGATGCACTATGTGTGCCATCTATATTATCTATTTTACTCTGACAACGAATGATGCACTGTGTGTCATCTATATTATTTATTTTTCTCTATCTGACAACGAATGATACACTGTATGCCATCTATATTATCTATTTTACTCTATCTGACAACGAATGATGCACTGTGTGCCATCTATATTATCTATTTTACTCTATCTGACAACAAATGATGTACTGTATGCCATCTATATTATCTATTTTACTCTATCTGACAACAAATGATGCACTATGTGTGCCATCTATATTATCTATTTTACTCTGACAACGAATGATGCACTGTGTGTCATCTATATTATTTATTTTACTCTATCTGACAACGAATGATACACTGTATGCCATCTATATTATCTATTTTACTCTATCTGACAACGAATGATGCACTATGTGCGCCATCTATATTATCTATTTTACTCTATCTGACAGCGAATGATGCACTATGTGTGTCATCTATATTATCTGTTTTACTCTATCTGACAACGAATGATGCACTATGTGTGTCATCTATATTATCTGTTTTACTCTATCTGACAACGAATGATGCACTGTGTGTGTCATCTATATTATCTATTTAACTCTATCTGACAGCGAATGATGCACTATGTGTGCCATCTATATTATTTGTTTCACTCTATCTGACAGCGAATGATGCACTGTGTGTGCCATCTATATTATCTATTTTACTCTATCTGACAACGAATGATGCACTGTGTGTGTCATCTATATTATCTATTTTAGTCTATCTGACAACGAATGATGCACTGTGTGCCATCTATATTGACTATTTTACTCTATCTGACAGCAAATGATGCACTATGTGTGCCATCTATATTATCTATTTTACTCTATCTGACAACGAATGATGCACTATGTGTGCCATCTATATTGACTATTTTACTCTATCTGACAGCAAATGATGCACTATGTGTGCCATCTATATTATCTATTTTACTCTATCTGACAACGAATGATGCACTATGTGTGCCATCTATATTATCTATTTTACTCTATCTGACAACGAATGATGCACTGTGTGTGTCATCTATATTATCTATTTTACTCTATCTGACAGCAAATGATGCACTATGTGTGCCATCTATATTATCTATTTTACTCTATCTGACAGCAAATGATGCACTATGTGTGCCATCTATATTATCTATTTTACTCTGACAACGAATGATGCACTATGTGTGCCATCTATATTATCTATTTTACTCTGACAACGAATGATGCACTGTGTGCCATCTATATTGACTATTTTACTCTATCTGACAGCAAATGATGCACTATGTGTGCCATCTATATTATCTATTTTACTCTATCTGACAACGAATGATGCACTATGTGTGCCATCTATATTGACTATTTTACTCTATCTGACAGCAAATGATGCACTATGTGTGCCATCTATATTATCTATTTTACTCTATCTGACAACGAATGATGCACTATGTGTGCCATCTATATTATCTATTTTACTCTATCTGACAACGAATGATACACTGTATGCCATCTATATTATCTATTTTACTCTATCTGACAACGAATGATGCACTGTGTGCCATCTATATTATCTATTTTACTCTATCTGACAACAAATGATGTACTGTATGCCATCTATATTATCTATTTTACTCTATCTGACAACAAATGATGCACTATGTGTGCCATCTATATTATCTATTTTACTCTGACAACGAATGATGCACTGTGTGTCATCTATATTATTTATTTTACTCTATCTGACAACGAATGATACACTGTATGCCATCTATATTATCTATTTTACTCTATCTGACAACGAATGATGCACTATGTGCGCCATCTATATTATCTATTTTACTCTATCTGACAGCGAATGATGCACTATGTGTGTCATCTATATTATCTGTTTTACTCTATCTGACAACGAATGATGCACTATGTGTGTCATCTATATTATCTGTTTTACTCTATCTGACAACGAATGATGCACTGTGTGTGTCATCTATATTATCTATTTAACTCTATCTGACAGCGAATGATGCACTATGTGTGCCATCTATATTATTTGTTTCACTCTATCTGACAGCGAATGATGCACTGTGTGTGCCATCTATATTATCTATTTTACTCTATCTGACAACGAATGATGCACTGTGTGTGTCATCTATATTATCTATTTTAGTCTATCTGACAACGAATGATGCACTGTGTGCCATCTATATTGACTATTTTACTCTATCTGACAGCAAATGATGCACTATGTGTGCCATCTATATTATCTATTTTACTCTATCTGACAACGAATGATGCACTATGTGTGCCATCTATATTGACTATTTTACTCTATCTGACAGCAAATGATGCACTATGTGTGCCATCTATATTATCTATTTTACTCTATCTGACAACGAATGATGCACTGTGTGTGTCATCTATATTATCTATTTTACTCTATCTGACAGCAAATGATGCACTATGTGTGCCATCTATATTATCTATTTTACTCTGACAACGAATGATGCACTGTGTGCCATCTATATTGACTATTTTACTCTATCTGACAGCAAATGATGCACTATGTGTGCCATCTATATTATCTATTTTACTCTATCTGACAACGAATGATGCACTATGTGTGCCATCTATTTTGACTATTTTACTCTATCTGACAGCAAATGATGCACTATGTGTGCCATCTATATTATCTATTTTACTCTATCTGACAACGAATGATGCACTGTGTGTGCCATCTATATTATCTATTTTACTCTATCTGACAGCAAATGATGCTCTGTGTGCCATCTATATTATCTATTTTACTCTATCTGACAGCAAATGATGCTCTGTGTGCCATCTATATTATCTATTTTACTCTATCTGACAGCAAATGATGCACTGTGTTTGTCATCTATATTGTCTATTTTACTCTATCTGACAACGAATGATGCACTGTGTGCCATCTATATTATCTATTTTACTCTATCTGACAACGAATGATGCACTGTGTGTGTCATCTATATTGACTATTTTACTCTATCTGACAGCAAATGATGCACTATGTGTGCCATCTATATTATCTATTTTACTCTATCTGACAACGAATGATGCACTATGTGTGCCATCTATATTGACTATTTTACTCTATCTGACAGCAAATGATGCACTATGTGTGCCATCTATATTATCTATTTTACTCTATCTGACAACGAATGATGCACTATGTGTGCCATCTATATTATCTATTTTACTCTATCTGACAACGAATGATACACTGTATGCCATCTATATTATCTATTTTACTCTATCTGACAACGAATGATGCACTGTGTGCCATCTATATTATCTATTTTACTCTATCTGACAACAAATGATGTACTGTATGCCATCTATATTATCTATTTTACTCTATCTGACAACAAATGATGCACTATGTGTGCCATCTATATTATCTATTTTACTCTGACAACGAATGATGCACTGTGTGTCATCTATATTATTTATTTTACTCTATCTGACAACGAATGATACACTGTATGCCATCTATATTATCTATTTTACTCTATCTGACAACGAATGATGCACTATGTGCGCCATCTATATTATCTATTTTACTCTATCTGACAGCGAATGATGCACTATGTGTGTCATCTATATTATCTGTTTTACTCTATCTGACAACGAATGATGCACTATGTGTGTCATCTATATTATCTGTTTTACTCTATCTGACAACGAATGATGCACTGTGTGTGTCATCTATATTATCTATTTAACTCTATCTGACAGCGAATGATGCACTATGTGTGCCATCTATATTATTTGTTTCACTCTATCTGACAGCGAATGATGCACTGTGTGTGCCATCTATATTATCTATTTTACTCTATCTGACAACGAATGATGCACTGTGTGTGTCATCTATATTATCTATTTTAGTCTATCTGACAACGAATGATGCACTGTGTGCCATCTATATTGACTATTTTACTCTATCTGACAGCAAATGATGCACTATGTGTGCCATCTATATTATCTATTTTACTCTATCTGACAACGAATGATGCACTATGTGTGCCATCTATATTGACTATTTTACTCTATCTGACAGCAAATGATGCACTATGTGTGCCATCTATATTATCTATTTTACTCTATCTGACAACGAATGATGCACTGTGTGTGTCATCTATATTATCTATTTTACTCTATCTGACAGCAAATGATGCACTATGTGTGCCATCTATATTATCTATTTTACTCTGACAACGAATGATGCACTGTGTGCCATCTATATTGACTATTTTACTCTATCTGACAGCAAATGATGCACTATGTGTGCCATCTATATTATCTATTTTACTCTATCTGACAACGAATGATGCACTATGTGTGCCATCTATTTTGACTATTTTACTCTATCTGACAGCAAATGATGCACTATGTGTGCCATCTATATTATCTATTTTACTCTATCTGACAACGAATGATGCACTGTGTGTGCCATCTATATTATCTATTTTACTCTATCTGACAGCAAATGATGCTCTGTGTGCCATCTATATTATCTATTTTACTCTATCTGACAGCAAATGATGCTCTGTGTGCCATCTATATTATCTATTTTACTCTATCTGACAGCAAATGATGCACTGTGTTTGTCATCTATATTGTCTATTTTACTCTATCTGACAACGAATGATGCACTGTGTGCCATCTATATTATCTATTTACTCTATCTGACAACGAATGATGCACTGTGTGTGTCATCTATATTATCTATTTTAGTCTATCTGACAACGAATGATGCACTGTGTGCCATCTATATTGACTATTTTACTCTATCTGACAGCAAATGATGCACTATGTGTGCCATCTATATTATCTATTTTACTCTATCTGACAACGAATGATGCACTATGTGTGCCATCTATATTGACTATTTTACTCTATCTGACAGCAAATGATGCACTATGTGTGCCATTTATATTATCTATTTTACTCTATCTGACAACGAATGATGCACTATGTGTGCCATCTATATTATCTATTTTACTCTATCTGACAACGAATGATGCACTGTGTGTGTCATCTATATTATCTATTTTAGTCTATCTGACAACGAATGATGCACTGTGTGTCATCTATATTGACTATTTTACTCTATCTGACAGCAAATGATGCACTATGTGTGCCATCTATATTATCTATTTTACTCTATCTGACAACGAATGATGCACTATGTGTGCCATCTATATTGACTATTTTACTCTATGTGACAGCAAATGATGCACTATGTGTGCCATCTATATTGTCTATTTTACTCTATCTGACAACGAATGATGCACTGTGTGTGCCATCTATATTGTCTATTGTACTCTATCTGACAACAAATGATGCACTGTGTGCCATCTATATTATCTATTTTACTCTCTCTGACAACGAATGATGCACTATGTGTGTCATTTATATTATCTATTTTACTCTATCTGACAACGAATGATGCACTGTCTGTGTCATCTATATTGTCTATTTTACTCTATCTGACAACGAATGATGCACTGTGTGTGTCATCTATATTATCTATTTTACTCTATCGGACAACGAATGATGCACTATGTGTGCCATCTATATTATCTATTTTACTCTATCTGACAACGCATGATGCACTGTGTGTGTCATCTATATTGTCTGTTTTACTCTATCTGACAACGAATGATGCACTGTGTGTGTCATCTATATTATCTATTTTACTCTATCTGACAACGAATGCTGCACTGTGTGTGCCATCTATATTATCTATTTTACTCTATCTGACAACGAATGATGCACTGTGTGTGCCATCTATATTATCTATTTTACTCTATCTGACAACGAATGATGCACTATGTGTGCCATCTATATTATCTATTTTACTCTATCTGACAACGAATGATGCACTATGTGTGCCATCTATATTATCTATTTTACTCTATCTGACAGTGAATGATGCACTGTGTGCCATCTATATTATCTATTTTACTCTATCTGACAGCGAATGATGCACTATGTGTGCCATTTATATTATCTATTTTACTCTATCTGACAACGAATGATGCACTGTGTGTGTCATCTATATTATGTATTTTACTCTATCTGACAACGAATGATGTACTGTATGCCATCTATATTATCTATTTTATTCTATCTGACAACAAATGATGCACTGTGTGTCATCTATATTATTTATTTTACTCTATCTGACAACGAATGATACACTGTATGCCATCTATATTATCTATTTTACTCTATCTGACAGCGAATGATGCACTATGTGTGCCATCTATATTATTTATTTCACTCTATCTGACAGCGAATGATGCACTGTGTGTGCCATCTATATTATCTATTTTACTCTATCTGACAACGAATGATGCACTATGTGTGCCATCTATATTATCTATTTTACTCTATCTGACAACGAATGATGCACTATGTGTGCCATCTATATTATCTGTTTTACTCTATCTGACAATGAATGATGCACTATGTGTGCCATCTATATTATCTATTTTACTCTATCTGACAACGAATGATGCACTGTGTGTGTCATCTATATTATCTATTTTAGTCTATCTGACAACGAATGATGCACTGTGTGCCATCTATATTGACTATTTTACTCTATCTGACAGCAAATGATGCACTATGTGTGCCATCTATATTATCTATTTTACTCTATCTGACAACGAATGATGCACTATGTGTGCCATCTATATTGACTATTTTACTCTATCTGACAGCAAATGATGCACTATGTGTGCCATCTATATTATCTATTTTACTCTATCTGACAACGAATGATGCACTATGTGTGCCATCTATATTATCTATTTTACTCTATCTGACAACGAATGGTGCACTGTGTGTGTCTTCTATATTATCTATTTTAGTCTATCTGACAACGAATGATGCACTGTGTGCCATCTATATTGACTATTTTACTCTATCTGACAGCAAATGATGCACTATGTGTGCCATCTATATTATCTATTTTACTCTATCTGACAACGAATGATGCACTATGTGTGCCATCTATATTGACTATTTTACTCTATCTGACAGCAAATGATGCACTATGTGTGCCATCTATATTATCTATTTTACTCTATCTGACAACGAATGATGCACTATGTGTGCCATCTATATTATCTATTTTACTCTATCTGACAACGAATGATGCACTATGTGTGCCATCTATATTGACTATTTTACTCTATCTGACAGCAAATGATGCTCTGTGTGCCATCTATATTATCTATTTTACTCTATCTGACAGCAAATGATGCACTGTGTTTGTCATCTATATTGTCTATTTTACTCTATCTGACAACGAATGATGCACTGTGTGCCATCTATATTATCTATTTTACTCTATCTGACAACGAATGATGCACTGTGTGTGTCATCTATATTATCTATTTTACTCTATCTGACAGCGAATGATGCACTGTGTGCCATCTATATTATCTATTTTACTCTATCTGACAACGAATGATGCACTATGTGTGCCATCTATATTATCTATTTTACTCTATCTGACAACGAATGATGCACTGTGTGTGTCATTTATATTGTCTATTTTACTCTATCTGACAACGAATGATGCACTATGTGTGCCATCTATATTGTCTATTTTACTCTATCTGACAACGAATGATGCACTGGGTGTGTCATCTATATTATCTATTTTACTCTATCTGACAGTGAATGATGCACTGTGTGTGTCATCTATATTATCTATTTTACTCTATCTGACAGCAAATGATTCACTATGTGTGCCATCTATATTGTCTATTTTACTCTATCTTACAATGAATGATGCACTATGTGTGCCATCTATATTGACTATTTTACTCTATCTGACAGCAAATGATGCACTGTGTGCCATCTATATTATCTATTTTACTCTATCTGACAACGAATGATGCACTATGTGTGCCATCTATATTGACTATTTTACTCTATCTGACAACGAATGATGCACTGTGTGTGCCATCAAAATTGACTATTTTACTCTATCTGAGCAAATGATGCACTGTGTGCCATCTATATTATCTATTTTACTCTATCTGACAATGAATGATGCACTGTGTGTGCCATCTATATTGTCTATTGTACTCTATCTGACAACGAATGATGCACTGTGTGCCATCTATATTATCTATTTTACTCTCTCTGACAACGAATGATGCACTATGTGTGTCATCTATATTATCTATTTTACTCTATCTGACAACGAATGATGCACTGTGTGTGTCATCTATATTATCTATTTTACTCTATCTGACAACGAATGATGCACTGTGTGTGCCATCTATATTATCTATTTTACTCTATCTGACAACGAATGATGCACTGTGTGTGCCATCTATATTATCTATTTTACTCTATCTGACAACGAATGATGCACTATGTGTGCCATCTATATTATCTATTTTACTCTATCTGACAGCGAATGATGCACTGTGTGCCATCTATATTATCTATTTTACTCTCTCTGACAACGAATGATGCACTATGTGTGTCATCTATATTATCTATTTTACTCTATCTGACAACGAATGATGCACTATGTGTGCCATCTATATTATCTATTTTTCTCTATCTGACAACGAATGATGCACTATGTGTGTCATCTATACTATCTGTTTTACTCTATCTGACAACGAATGATGCACTGTGTGTGTCATCTATATTATCTATTTAACTCTATCTGACAGCGAATGATGCACTATGTGTGCCATCTATATTATTTATTTCACTCTTTCTGTCAATCAATGATGCACTGTGTGTGCGATCTATATTATCTATTTTACTCTATCTGACAGCGAATGATGCACTATGTGTGCCATCTATATTGACTATTTTACTCTATCTGACAACGAATGATGCACTGTGTGTGCCATCTATATTATCTATTTTACTCTATCTGACAACGAATGATGCACTATGTGTGCCATCTATATTATCTATTTTACTCTATCTGACAACAAATGATGCACTGTGTGTGTCATCTATATTATCTATTTTACTCTATCTGACAACGAATGATGCACTGTGTGTGCCATCTATATTGACTATTTTACTCTATCTGACAGCAAATGATGCTCTGTGTGCCATCTATATTATCTATTTTACTCTATCTGACAGCAAATGATGCACTGTGTGCCATCTATATTATCTATTTTACTCTATCTGACAATGAATGATGCACTGTGTGTGCCATCTATATTGTCTATTGTACTCTATCTGACAACGAATGATGCACTGTGTGCCATCTATATTATCTATTTTACTCTCTCTGACAACGAATGATGCACTGTGTGTGTCATCTATATTATCTATTTTACTCTATCTGACAGCAAATGATTCACTATGTGTGCCATCTATATTGTCTATTTTACTCTATCTTACAATGAATGATGCACTATGTGTGCCATCTATATTGACTATTTTACTCTATCTGACAGCAAATGATGCACTGTGTGCCATCTATATTATCTATTTTACTCTATCTGACAACGAATGATGCACTATGTGTGCCATCTATATTGACTATTTTACTCTATCTGACAACGAATGATGCACTGTGTGTGCCATCAAAATTGACTATTTTACTCTATCTGACAGCAAATGATGCACTGTGTGCCATCTATATTATCTATTTTACTCTATCTGACAATGAATGATGCACTGTGTGTGCCATCTATATTGTCTATTGTACTCTATCTGACAACGAATGATGCACTGTGTGCCATCTATATTATCTATTTTACTCTCTCTGACAACGAATGATGCACTATGTGTGTCATCTATATTATCTATTTTACTCTATCTGACAACGAATGATGCACTGTGTGTGTCATCTATATTATCTATTTTACTCTATCTGACAACGAATGATGCACTGTGTGTGCCATCTATATTATCTATTTTACTCTATCTGACAACGAATGATGCACTGTGTGTGCCATCTATATTATCTATTTTACTCTATCTGACAACGAATGATGCACTATGTGTGCCATCTATATTATCTATTTTACTCTATCTGACAGCGAATGATGCACTGTGTGCCATCTATATTATGTATTTTACTCTCTCTGACAACGAATGATGCACTATGTGTGTCATCTATATTATCTATTTTACTCTATCTGACAACGAATGATGCTCTATGTGTGCCATCTATATTATCTATTTTTCTCTATCTGACAACGAATGATGCACTATGTGTGTCATCTATACTATCTGTTTTACTCTATCTGACAACGAATGATGCACTGTGTGTGTCATCTATATGATCTATTTAACTCTATCTGACAGCGAATGATGCACTATGTGTGCCATCTATATTATTTATTTCACTCTTTCTGTCAATCAATGATGCACTGTGTGTGCGATCTATATTATCTATTTTACTCTATCTGACAGCGAATGATGCACTATGTGTGCCATCTATATTGACTATTTTACTCTATCTGACAACGAATGATGCACTGTGTGTGCCATCTATATTATCTATTTTACTCTATCTGACAACGAATGATGCACTATGTGTGCCATCTATATTATCTATTTTACTCTATCTGACAACAAATGATGCACTGTGTGTGTCATCTATATTATCTATTTTACTCTATCTGACAACGAATGATGCACTATGTGTGCCATCTATATTGACTATTTTACTCTATCTGACAACGAATGATGCACTGTGTGTGCCATCAAAATTGACTATTTTACTCTATCTGACAGCAAATGATGCACTGTGTGCCATCTATATTATCTATTTTACTCTATCTGACAATGAATGATGCACTGTGTGTGCCATCTATATTGTCTATTGTACTCTATCTGACAACGAATGATGCACTGTGTGCCATCTATATTATCTATTTTACTCTCTCTGACAACGAATGATGCACTATGTGTGCCATCTATATTATCTATTTTTCTCTATCTGACAACGAATGATGCACTATGTGTGTCATCTATACTATCTGTTTTACTCTATCTGACAACGAATGATGCACTGTGTGTGTCATCTATATTATCTATTTAACTCTATCTGACAGCGAATGATGCACTATGTGTGCCATCTATATTATTTATTTCACTCTTTCTGTCAATCAATGATGCACTGTGTGTGCGATCTATATTATCTATTTTACTCTATCTGACAGCGAATGATGCACTATGTGTGCCATCTATATTGACTATTTTACTCTATCTGACAACTAATGATGCACTGTGTGTGCCATCTATATTATCTATTTTACTCTATCTGACAACGAATGATGCACTATGTGTGCCATCTATATTATCTATTTTACTCTATCTGACAACAAATGATGCACTGTGTGTGTCATCTATATTATCTATTTTACTCTATCTGACAACGAATGATGCACTATGTGTGCCATCTATATTGACTATTTTACTCTATCTGACAACGAATGATGCACTGTGTGTGCCATCAAAATTGACTATTTTACTCTATCTGACAGCAAATGATGCACTGTGTGCCATCTATATTATCTATTTTACTCTATCTGACAATGAATGATGCACTGTGTGTGCCATCTATATTGTCTATTGTACTCTATCTGACAACGAATGATGCACTGTGTGCCATCTATATTATCTATTTTACTCTCTCTGACAACGAATGATGCACTATGTGTGTCATCTATATTATCTATTTTACTCTATCTGACAACGAATGATGCACTGTGTGTGCCATCTATATTATCTATTTTACTCTATCTGACAACGAATGATGCACTGTGTGTGCCATCTATATTATCTATTTTACTCTATCTGACAACGAATGATGCACTATGTGTGCCATCTATATTATCTATTTTACTCTATCTGACAGCGAATGATGCACTGTGTGCCATCTATATTATCTATTTTACTCTCTCTGACAACGAATGATGCACTATGTGTGTCATCTATATTATCTATTTTACTCTATCTGACAACGAATGATGCACTATGTGTGCCATCTATATTATCTATTTTACTCTATCTGACAGCGAATGATGCACTGTGTGCCATCTATATTATCTATTTTACTCTCTCTGACAACGAATGATGCACTATGTGTGTCATCTATATTATCTATTTTACTCTATCTGACAGCGAATGATGCACTGTGTGTGTCATCTATATTGTCTATTTTACTCTATCTGACAGCAAATGATGCTCTGTGTGCCATCTATATTAACTATTTTACTCTGACAGCGAATGATGCACTATGTGTGCCATCTATATTGTCTAATTTACTCTATCTGACAACGAATGATGCACTATGTGTGTCATCTATATTATCTATTTTACTCTATCTGACAACGAATGATGCTCTATGTGTGTCATCTATATTATCTATTTTACTCTATCTGCCAACGAATGATGCACTGTGTGTTTCTATTTTAGTCTATCTGACAACGAATGATGCACTGTGTGTGCCATCTATATTGTCTAATTTACTCTATCTGACAACGAATGATGCACTATGTGTGTCATCTATATTATCTATTTTACTCTATCTGACAACGAATGATGCTCTATGTGTGTCATCTATATTATCTATTTTACTCTATCTGCCAACGAATGATGCACTGTGTGTGCCATCAAAATTGACTATTTTACTCTATCTGACAGCAAATGATGCACTGTGTGCCATCTATATTATCTATTTTACTCTATCTGACAACGAATGATGCACTATGTGTGCCATCTATATTGACTATTTTACTCTATCTGACAGCAAATGATGCACTATGTGTGCCATCTATATTATCTATTTTACTCTATCTGCCAACGAATGATGCACTATGTGCGCCATCTATATTATCTATTTTACTCTATCTGACAGCGAATGATGCACTATGTGTGTCATCTATATTATCCGTTTTACTCTATCTGACAACGAATGATGCACTATGTGTGTCATCTATATTATCTGTTTTACTCTATCTGACAACGAATGATGCACTGTGTGTGTCATCTATATTGTCTATTTTACTCTATCTGACAACGAATGATGCACTGTATGCCATCTATATTATCTATTTTACTCTATCTGACAACGAATGATGCACTGTGTGTGCCATCTATATTGTCTATTGTACTCTATCTGACAACAAATGATGCACTGTGTGCCATCTATATTATCTATTTTACTCTATCTGACAGCGAATGATGCACTATGTGTGTCATCTATATTATCCGTTTTACTCTATCTGACAACGAATGATGCACTATGTGTGTCATCTATATTATCTGTTTTACACTATCTGACAACGAATGATGCACTGTGTGTGTCATCTATATTATCTATTTAACTCTATCTGACAGCGAATGATGCACTATGTGTGCCATCTATATTATTTGTTTCACTCTATCTGACAGCGAATGATGCACTGTGTGTGCCATCTATATTATCTATTTTACTCTATCTGACAACGAATGATGCACTATGTGTGCCATCTATATTGACTATTTTACTCTATCTGACAGCAAATGATGCACTATGTGTGCCATCTATATTATCTATTTTACTCTATCTGACAACGAATGATGCACTATGTGTGCCATCTATATTGACTATTTTACTCTATCTGACAGCAAATGATGCACTATGTGTGCCATCTATATTGTCTATTTTACTCTATCTGACAACGAATGATGCACTGTATGCCATCTATATTATCTATTTTACTCTATCTGACAACGAATGATGCACTGTGTGTGTCATCTATATTGTCTGTTTTACTCTATCTGACAACGAATGATGCACTGTGTGTGTCATCTATATTATCTATTTTACTCTATCTGACAACGAATGCTGCACTGTGTGTGCCATCTATATTATCTATTTTACTCTATCTGACAACGAATGATGCACTGTGTGTGCCATCTATATTATCTATTTTACTCTATCTGACAACGAATGATGCACTATGTGTGCCATCTATATTATCTATTTTACTCTATCTGACAACGAATGATGCACTATGTGTGCCATCTATATTATCTATTTTACTCTATCTGACAGCGAATGATGCACTGTGTGCCATCTATATTATTATTTTACTCTATCTGACAGCGAATGATGCACTATGTGTGCCATCTATATTATCTATTTTACTCTATCTGACAGCGAATGATGCACTGTGTGCCATCTATATTATCTATTTTACTCTATCTGACAGCGAATAATGCACTATGTGTGCCATTTATATTATCTATTTTACTCTATCTGACAACGAATGATGCACTGTGTGTGTCATCTATATTATCTATTTTACTCTATCTGACAACGAATGATGCACTATGTGCCATCTATATTATCTATTTTACTCTATCTGACAACGAATGATGCACTGTGTGTGTCATCTATATTATCTATTTTACTCTATCTGACAACGAATGATACACTGTGTGCCATCTATATTATCTATTTTACTCTATCTGACAACGAATGATGCACTGTGTGTGTCATCTATATTATGTATTTTACTCTATCTGACAACGAATGATGTACTGTATGCCATCTATATTATCTATTTTACTCTATCTGACAACAAATGATGCACTATGTGTGCCATCTATATTATCTATTTTACTCTGACAACGAATGATGCACTGTGTGTCATCTATATTATTTATTTTTCTCTATCTGACAACGAATGATACAATGTATGCCATCTATATTATCTATTTTACTCTATCTGACAACGAATGATGCACTGTGTGCCATCTATATTATCTATTTTACTCTATCTGACAACAAATGATGCACTATGTGTGCCATCTATATTATCTATTTTACTCTGACAACGAATGATGCACTGTGTGTGTCATCTATATTGTCTGTTTTACTCTATCTGACAACGAATGATGCACTGTGTGTGTCATCTATATTATCTATTTTACTCTATCTGACAACGAATGCTGCACTGTGTGTGCCATCTATATTATCTATTTTACTCTATCTGACAACGAATGATGCACTATGTGTGCCATCTATATTATCTATTTTACTCTATCTGACAACGAATGATGCACTGTGTGTGTCATCTATATTATGTATTTTACTCTATCTGACAACGAATGATGTACTGTATGCCATCTATATTATCTATTTTACTCTATCTGACAACAAATGATGCACTATGTGTGCCATCTATATTATCTATTTTACTCTGACAACGAATGATGCACTGTGTGTCATCTATATTATTTATTTTTCTCTATCTGACAACGAATGATACACTGTATGCCATCTATATTATCTATTTTACTCTATCTGACAACGAATGATGCACTGTGTGCCATCTATATTATCTATTTTACTCTATCTGACAACAAATGATGCACTATGTGTGCCATCTATATTATCTATTTTACTCTGACAACGAATGATGCACTGTGTGTCATCTATATTATTTATTTTACTCTATCTGACAACGAATGATACACTGTATGCCATCTATATTATCTATTTTACTCTATCTGACAACAAATGATGCACTGTGTGCCATCTATATTATCTATTTTACTCTCTCTGACAACGAATGATGCACTATGTGTGTCATCTATATTGTCTATTTTACTCTATCTGACAACGAATGATGCACTGTGTGTGCCATCTATATTGTCTATTGTACTCTATCTGACAACAAATGATGCACTGTGTGCCATCTATATTATCTATTTTACTCTCTCTGACAACGAATGATGCACTATGTGTGTCATCTATATTATCTATTTTACTCTATCTGACAACGAATGATGCACTGTGTGTGTCATCTATATTGTCTATTTTACTCTATCTGACAACGAATGATGCACTGTGTGTGTCATCTATATTATCTATTTTACTCTATCGGACAACGAATGATGCACTGTATGCCATCTATATTATCTATTTTACTCTATCTGACAACAAATGATGCACTATGTGTGCCATCTATATTGACTATTTTACTCTATCTGACAGCAAATGATGCACTATGTGTGCCATCTATATTGTCTATTTTACTCTATCTGACAACGAATGATGCACTGTATGCCATCTATATTATCTATTTTACTCTATCTGACAACGAATGATGCACTGTGTGTGTCATCTATATTGTCTGTTTTACTCTATCTGACAACGAATGATGCACTGTGTGTGTCATCTATATTATCTATTTTACTCTATCTGACAACGAATGCTGCACTGTGTGTGCCATCTATATTATCTATTTTACTCTATCTGACAACGAATGATGCACTGTGTGTGCCATCTATATTATCTATTTTACTCTATCTGACATCGAATGATGCACTATGTGTGCCATCTATATTATCTATTTTACTCTATCTGACAACGAATGATGCACTATGTGTGCCATCTATATTATCTATTTTACTCTATCTGACAGCGAATGATGCACTGTGTGCCATCTATATTATTATTTTACTCTATCTGACAGCGAATGATGCACTATGTGTGCCATCTATATTATCTATTTTACTCTATCTGACAGCGAATGATGCACTATGTGTGCCATTTATATTATCTATTTTACTCTATCTGACAACGAATGATGCACTGTGTGTGTCATCTATATTATCTATTTTACTCTATCTGACAACGAATGATGCACTGTGTGCCATCTATATTATCTATTTTACTCTATCTGACAACAAATGATGCACTATGTGTGCCATCTATATTATCTATTTTACTCTGACAACGAATGATGCACTGTGTGTGTCATCTATATTGTCTGTTTTACTCTATCTGACAACGAATGATGCACTGTGTGTGTCATCTATATTATCTATTTTACTCTATCTGACAACGAATGCTGCACTGTGTGTGCCATCTATATTATCTATTTTACTCTATCTGACAACGAATGATGCACTATGTGTGCCATCTATATTATCTATTTTACTCTATCTGACAACGAATGATGCACTGTGTGTGTCATCTATATTATGTATTTTACTCTATCTGAAAACGAATGATGTACTGTATGCCATCTATATTATCTATTTTACTCTATCTGACAACAAATGATGCACTATGTGTGCCATCTATATTATCTATTTTACTCTGACAACGAATGATGCACTGTGTGTCATCTATATTATTTATTTTTCTCTATCTGACAACGAATGATACACTGTATGCCATCTATATTATCTATTTTACTCTATCTGACAACGAATGATGCACTGTGTGCCATCTATATTATCTATTTTACTCTATCTGACAACAAATGATGCACTATGTGTGCCATCTATATTATCTATTTTACTCTGACAACGAATGATGCACTGTGTGTCATCTATATTATTTATTTTACTCTATCTGACAACGAATGATACACTGTATGCCATCTATATTATCTATTTTACTCTATCTGACAACAAATGATGCACTGTGTGCCATCTATATTATCTATTTTACTCTCTCTGACAACGAATGATGCACTATGTGTGTCATCTATATTGTCTATTTTACTCTATCTGACAACGAATGATGCACTGTGTGTGCCATCTATATTGTCTATTGTACTCTATCTGACAACAAATGATGCACTGTGTGCCATCTATATTATCTATTTTACTCTCTCTGACAACGAATGATGCACTATGTGTGTCATCTATATTATCTATTTTACTCTATCTGACAACGAATGATGCACTGTGTGTGTCATCTATATTGTCTATTTTACTCTATCTGACAACGAATGATGCACTGTGTGTGTCATCTATATTATCTATTTTACTCTATCGGACAACGAATGATGCACTGTATGCCATCTATATTATCTATTTTACTCTATCTGACAACAAATGATGCACTATGTGTGCCATCTATATTATCTATTTTACTCTGACAACGAATGATGCACTGTGTGTCATCTATATTATTTATTTTACTCTATCTGACAACGAATGATACACTGTATGCCATCTATATTATCTATTTTACTCTATCTGACAACGAATGATGCACTGTGTGCCATCTATATTATCTATTTTACTCTATCTGACAACGAATGATGCACTATGTGCGCCATCTATATTATCTATTTTACTCTATCTGACAGCGAATAATGCACTATGTGTGTCATCTATATTATCCGTTTTACTCTATCTGACAACGAATGATGCACTATGTGTGTCATCTATATTATCTGTTTTACTCTATCTGACAACGAATGATGCACTGTGTGTGTCATCTATATTATCTATTTAACTCTATCTGACAGCGAATGATGCACTATGTGTGTCATCTATATTATCTATTTTAGTCTATCTGACAACGAATGATGCACTGTGTGCCATCTATATTGACTATTTTACTCTATCTGACAGCAAATGATGCACTATGTGTGCCATCTATATTATCTATTTTACTCTATCTGACAACGAATGATGCACTATGTGTGTCATCTATATTATCTATTTTAGTCTATCTGACAACGAATGATACACTGTGTGCCATCTATATTGACTATTTTACTCTATCTGACAACGAATGATGCACTATGTGTGCCATCTATATTGACTATTTTACTCTATCTGACAGCAAATGATGCACTATGTGTGCCATCTATATTGTCTATTTTACTCTATCTGACAACGAATGATGCACTGTGTGTGCCATCTATATTGTCTATTGTACTCTATCTGACAACAAATGATGCACTGTGTGCCATCTATATTATCTATTTTACTCTCTCTGACAACGAATGATGCACTATGTGTGTCATCTATATTATCTATTTTACTCTATCTGACAACGAATGATGCACTGTGTGTGTCATCTATATTGTCTATTTTACTCTATCTGACAACGAATGATGCACTGTGTGTGTCATCTATATTATCTATTTTACTCTATCGGACAACGAATGATGCACTATGTGTGCCATCTATATTATCTATTTTACTCTATCTGACAACGAATGATGCACTGTGTGTGTCATCTATATTGTCTGTTTTACTCTATCTGACAACGAATGATGCACTGTGTGTGTCATCTATATTATCTATTTTACTCTATCTGACAACGAATGCTGCACTGTGTGTGCCATCTATATTATCTATTTTACTCTATCTGACAACGAATGATGCACTATGTGTGCCATCTATATTATCTATTTTACTCTATCTGACAACGAATGATGCACTATGTGTGCCATCTATATTATCTATTTTACTCTATCTGACAGCGAATGATGCACTATGTGTGCCATCTATATTATCTATTTTACTCTATCTGACAGCGAATGATGCACTGTGTGCCATCTATATTATCTATTTTACTCTATCTGACAGCGAATGATGCACTATGTGTGCCATTTATATTATCTATTTTACTCTATCTGACAACGAATGATGCACTGTGTGTGTCATCTATATTATCTATTTTACTCTATCTGACAATGAATGATGCACTGTGTGTTTCATCTATATTATGTATTTTACTCTATCTGACAACGAATGATGTACTGTATGCCATCTATATTATCTATTTTACTCTATCTGACAACAAATGATGCACTATGTGTGCCATCTATATTATCTATTTTACTCTGACAACGAATGATGCACTGTGTGTCATCTATATTATTTATTTTACTCTATCTGACAACGAATGATACACTGTATGCCATCTATATTATCTATTTTACTCTATCTGACAACGAATGATGCACTGTGTGCCATCTATATTATCTATTTTACTCTATCTGACAACGAATGATGCACTATGTGCGCCATCTATATTATCTATTTTACTCTATCTGACAGCGAATGATGCACTATGTGTGTCATCTATATTATCCGTTTTACTCTATCTGACAACGAATGATGCACTATGTGTGTCATCTATATTATCTGTTTTACACTATCTGACAACGAATGATGCACTGTGTGTGTCATCTATATTATCTATTTAACTCTCTGACAGCGAATGATGCACTATGTGTGCCATCTATATTATTTGTTTCACTCTATCTGACAGCGAATGATGCACTGTGTGTGCCATCTATATTATCTATTTTACTCTATCTGACAACGAATGATGCACTATGTGTGCCATCTATATTGACTATTTTACTCTATCTGACAGCAAATGATGCACTATGTGTGCCATCTATATTATCTATTTTACTCTATCTGACAACGAATGATGCACTATGTGTGCCATCTATATTGACTATTTTACTCTATCTGACAGCAAATGATGCACTATGTGTGCCATCTATATTGTCTATTTTACTCTATCTGACAACGAATGATGCACTGTGTGTGCCATCTATATTGTCTATTGTACTCTATCTGACAACAAATGATGCACTGTGTGCCATCTATATTATCTATTTTACTCTCTCTGACAACGAATGATGCACTATGTGTGTCATCTATATTATCTATTTTACTCTATCTGACAACGAATGATGCACTGTGTGTGTCATCTATATTGTCTATTTTACTCTATCTGACAACGAATGATGCACTGTGTGTGTCATCTATATTACCTATTTTACTCTATCGGACAACGAATGATGCACTATGTGTGCCGTCTATATTATCTATTTTACTCTATCTGACAACGAATGATGCACTGTGTGTGTCATCTATATTGTCTGTTTTACTCTATCTGACAACGAATGATGCACTGTGTGTGTCATCTATATTATCTATTTTACTCTATCTGACAACGAATGCTGCACTGTATGCCATCTATATTATCTATTTTACTCTATCTGACAACAAATGATGCACTATGTGTGCCATCTATATTATTTATTTTACTCTATCTGACAACGAATGATACACTGTATGCCATCTATATTATCTATTTTACTCTATCTGACAACAAATGATGCACTGTGTGCCATCTATATTATCTATTTTACTCTCTCTGACAACGAATGATGCACTATGTGTGTCATCTATATTGTCTATTTTACTCTATCTGACAACGAATGATGCACTGTGTGTGCCATCTATATTGTCTATTGTACTCTATCTGACAACAAATGATGCACTGTGTGCCATCTATATTATCTATTTTACTCTCTCTGACAACGAATGATGCACTATGTGTGTCATCTATATTATCTATTTTACTCTATCTGACAACGAATGATGCACTGTGTGTGTCATCTATATTGTCTATTTTACTCTATCTGACAACGAATGATGCACTGTGTGTGTCATCTATATTATCTATTTTACTCTATCGGACAACGAATGATGCACTGTATGCCATCTATATTATCTATTTTACTCTATCTGACAACAAATGATGCACTATGTGTGCCATCTATATTATCTATTTTACTCTGACAACGAATGATGCACTGTGTGTCATCTATATTATTTATTTTACTCTATCTGACAACGAATGATACACTGTATGCCATCTATATTATCTATTTTACTCTATCTGACAACGAATGATGCACTGTGTGCCATCTATATTATCTATTTTACTCTATCTGACAACGAATGATGCACTATGTGCGCCATCTATATTATCTATTTTACTCTATCTGACAGCGAATAATGCACTATGTGTGTCATCTATATTATCCGTTTTACTCTATCTGACAACGAATGATGCACTATGTGTGTCATCTATATTATCTGTTTTACTCTATCTGACAACGAATGATGCACTGTATGTGTCATCTATATTATCTATTTAACTCTATCTGACAGCGAATGATGCACTATGTGTGTCATCTATATTATCTATTTTAGTCTATCTGACAACGAATGATGCACTGTGTGCCATCTATATTGACTATTTTACTCTATCTGACAGCAAATGATGCACTATGTGTGCCATCTATATTATCTATTTTACTCTATCTGACAACGAATGATGCACTATGTGTGTCATCTATATTATCTATTTTAGTCTATCTGACAACGAATGATACACTGTGTGCCATCTATATTGACTATTTTACTCTATCTGACAACGAATGATGCACTATGTGTGCCATCTATATTGACTATTTTACTCTATCTGACAGCAAATGATGCACTATGTGTGCCATCTATATTGTCTATTTTACTCTATCTGACAACGAATGATGCACTGTGTGTGCCATCTATATTGTCTATTGTACTCTATCTGACAACAAATGATGCACTGTGTGCCATCTATATTATCTATTTTACTCTCTCTGACAACGAATGATGCACTATGTGTGTCATCTATATTATCTATTTTACTCTATCTGACAACGAATGATGCACTGTGTGTGTCATCTATATTGTCTATTTTACTCTATCTGACAACGAATGATGCACTGTGTGTGTCATCTATATTATCTATTTTACTCTATCGGACAACGAATGATGCACTATGTGTGCCATCTATATTATCTATTTTACTCTATCTGACAACGAATGATGCACTGTGTGTGTCATCTATATTGTCTGTTTTACTCTATCTGACAACGAATGATGCACTGTGTGTGTCATCTATATTATCTATTTTACTCTATCTGACAACGAATGCTGCACTGTGTGTGCCATCTATATTATCTATTTTACTCTATCTGACAACGAATGATGCACTATGTGTGCCATCTATATTATCTATTTTACTCTATCTGACAACGAATGATGCACTATGTGTGCCATCTATATTATCTATTTTACTCTATCTGACAGCGAATGATGCACTATGTGTGCCATCTATATTATCTATTTTACTCTATCTGACAGCGAATGATGCACTGTGTGCCATCTATATTATCTATTTTACTCTATCTGACAGCGAATGATGCACTATGTGTGCCATTTATATTATCTATTTTACTCTATCTGACAACGAATGATGCACTGTGTGTGTCATCTATATTATCTATTTTACTCTATCTGACAATGAATGATGCACTGTGTGTTTCATCTATATTATGTATTTTACTCTATCTGACAACGAATGATGTACTGTATGCCATCTATATTATCTATTTTACTCTATCTGACAACAAATGATGCACTATGTGTGCCATCTATATTATCTATTTTACTCTGACAACGAATGATGCACTGTGTGTCATCTATATTATTTATTTTACTCTATCTGACAACGAATGATACACTGTATGCCATCTATATTATCTATTTTACTCTATCTGACAACGAATGATGCACTGTGTGCCATCTATATTATCTATTTTACTCTATCTGACAACGAATGATGCACTATGTGCGCCATCTATATTATCTATTTTACTCTATCTGACAGCGAATGATGCACTATGTGTGTCATCTATATTATCCGTTTTACTCTATCTGACAACGAATGATGCACTATGTGTGTCATCTATATTATCTGTTTTACACTATCTGACAACGAATGATGCACTGTGTGTGTCATCTATATTATCTATTTAACTCTATCTGACAGCGAATGATGCACTATGTGTGCCATCTATATTATTTGTTTCACTCTATCTGACAGCGAATGATGCACTGTGTGTGCCATCTATATTATCTATTTTACTCTATCTGACAACGAATGATGCACTATGTGTGCCATCTATATTGACTATTTTACTCTATCTGACAGCAAATGATGCACTATGTGTGCCATCTATATTATCTATTTTACTCTATCTGACAACGAATGATGCACTATGTGTGCCATCTATATTGACTATTTTACTCTATCTGACAGCAAATGATGCACTATGTGTGCCATCTATATTGTCTATTTTACTCTATCTGACAACGAATGATGCACTGTGTGTGCCATCTATATTGTCTATTGTACTCTATCTGACAACAAATGATGCACTGTGTGCCATCTATATTATCTATTTTACTCTCTCTGACAACGAATGATGCACTATGTGTGTCATCTATATTATCTATTTTACTCTATCTGACAACGAATGATGCACTGTGTGTGTCATCTATATTGTCTATTTTACTCTATCTGACAACGAATGATGCACTGTGTGTGTCATCTATATTACCTATTTTACTCTATCGGACAACGAATGATGCACTATGTGTGCCGTCTATATTATCTATTTTACTCTATCTGACAACGAATGATGCACTGTGTGTGTCATCTATATTGTCTGTTTTACTCTATCTGACAACGAATGATGCACTGTGTGTGTCATCTATATTATCTATTTTACTCTATCTGACAACGAATGCTGCACTGTGTGTGCCATCTATATTATCTATTTTACTCTATCTGACAACGAATGATGCACTGTGTGTGCCATCTATATTATCTATTTTACTCTATCTGACAACGAATGATGCACTATGTGTGCCATCTATATTATCTATTTTACTCTATCTGACAACGAATGATGCACTATGTGTGCCATCTATATTATCTATTTTACTCTATCTGACAGCGAATGATGCACTGTGTGCCATCTATATTATTATTTTACTCTATCTGACAGCGAATGATGCACTATGTGTGCCATCTATATTATCTATTTTACTCTATCTGACAGCGAATGATGCACTGTGTGCCATCTATATTATCTATTTTACTCTATCTGACAGCGAATGATGCACTATGTGTGCCATTTATATTATCTATTTTACTCTATCTGACAACGAATGATGCACTGTGTGTGTCATCTATATTATCTATTTTACTCTATCTGACAACGAATGATGTACTGTATGCCATCTATATTATCTATTTTACTCTATCTGACAACAAATGATGCACTATGTGTGCCATCTATATTATCTATTTTACTCTGACAACGAATGATGCACTGTGTGTCATCTATATTATTTATTTTTCTCTATCTGACAACGAATGATACACTGTATGCCATCTATATTATCTATTTTACTCTATCTGACAACGAATGATGCACTGTGTGCCATCTATATTATCTATTTTACTCTATCTGACAACAAATGATGTACTGTATGCCATCTATATTATCTATTTTACTCTATCTGACAACAAATGATGCACTATGTGTGCCATCTATATTATCTATTTTACTCTGACAACGAATGATGCACTGTGTGTCATCTATATTATTTATTTTACTCTATCTGACAACGAATGATACACTGTATGCCATCTATATTATCTATTTTACTCTATCTGACAACGAATGATGCACTATGTGCGCCATCTATATTATCTATTTTACTCTATCTGACAGCGAATGATGCACTATGTGTGTCATCTATATTATCTGTTTTACTCTATCTGACAACGAATGATGCACTATGTGTGTCATCTATATTATCTGTTTTACTCTATCTGACAACGAATGATGCACTGTGTGTGTCATCTATATTATCTATTTAACTCTATCTGACAGCGAATGATGCACTATGTGTGCCATCTATATTATTTGTTTCACTCTATCTGACAGCGAATGATGCACTGTGTGTGCCATCTATATTATCTATTTTACTCTATCTGACAACGAATGATGCACTGTGTGTGTCATCTATATTATCTATTTTAGTCTATCTGACAACGAATGATGCACTGTGTGCCATCTATATTGACTATTTTACTCTATCTGACAGCAAATGATGCACTATGTGTGCCATCTATATTATCTATTTTACTCTATCTGACAACGAATGATGCACTATGTGTGCCATCTATATTGACTATTTTACTCTATCTGACAGCAAATGATGCACTATGTGTGCCATCTATATTATCTATTTTACTCTATCTGACAACGAATGATGCACTATGTGTGCCATCTATATTATCTATTTTACTCTATCTGACAACGAATGATGCACTGTGTGTGTCATCTATATTATCTATTTTACTCTATCTGACAGCAAATGATGCACTATGTGTGCCATCTATATTATCTATTTTACTCTATCTGACAGCAAATGATGCACTATGTGTGCCATCTATATTATCTATTTTACTCTGACAACGAATGATGCACTATGTGTGCCATCTATATTATCTATTTTACTCTGACAACGAATGATGCACTGTGTGCCATCTATATTGACTATTTTACTCTATCTGACAGCAAATGATGCACTATGTGTGCCATCTATATTATCTATTTTACTCTATCTGACAACGAATGATGCACTATGTGTGCCATCTATATTGACTATTTTACTCTATCTGACAGCAAATGATGCACTATGTGTGCCATCTATATTATCTATTTTACTCTATCTGACAACGAATGATGCACTATGTGTGCCATCTATATTATCTATTTTACTCTATCTGACAACGAATGATACACTGTATGCCATCTATATTATCTATTTTACTCTATCTGACAACGAATGATGCACTGTGTGCCATCTATATTATCTATTTTACTCTATCTGACAACAAATGATGTACTGTATGCCATCTATATTATCTATTTTACTCTATCTGACAACAAATGATGCACTATGTGTGCCATCTATATTATCTATTTTACTCTGACAACGAATGATGCACTGTGTGTCATCTATATTATTTATTTTACTCTATCTGACAACGAATGATACACTGTATGCCATCTATATTATCTATTTTACTCTATCTGACAACGAATGATGCACTATGTGCGCCATCTATATTATCTATTTTACTCTATCTGACAGCGAATGATGCACTATGTGTGTCATCTATATTATCTGTTTTACTCTATCTGACAACGAATGATGCACTATGTGTGTCATCTATATTATCTGTTTTACTCTATCTGACAACGAATGATGCACTGTGTGTGTCATCTATATTATCTATTTAACTCTATCTGACAGCGAATGATGCACTATGTGTGCCATCTATATTATTTGTTTCACTCTATCTGACAGCGAATGATGCACTGTGTGTGCCATCTATATTATCTATTTTACTCTATCTGACAACGAATGATGCACTGTGTGTGTCATCTATATTATCTATTTTAGTCTATCTGACAACGAATGATGCACTGTGTGCCATCTATATTGACTATTTTACTCTATCTGACAGCAAATGATGCACTATGTGTGCCATCTATATTATCTATTTTACTCTATCTGACAACGAATGATGCACTATGTGTGCCATCTATATTGACTATTTTACTCTATCTGACAGCAAATGATGCACTATGTGTGCCATCTATATTATCTATTTTACTCTATCTGACAACGAATGATGCACTGTGTGTGTCATCTATATTATCTATTTTACTCTATCTGACAGCAAATGATGCACTATGTGTGCCATCTATATTATCTATTTTACTCTGACAACGAATGATGCACTGTGTGCCATCTATATTGACTATTTTACTCTATCTGACAGCAAATGATGCACTATGTGTGCCATCTATATTATCTATTTTACTCTATCTGACAACGAATGATGCACTATGTGTGCCATCTATTTTGACTATTTTACTCTATCTGACAGCAAATGATGCACTATGTGTGCCATTTATATTATCTATTTTACTCTATCTGACAACGAATGATGCACTATGTGTGCCATCTATATTATCTATTTTACTCTATCTGACAACGAATGATGCACTGTGTGTGTCATCTATATTATCTATTTTAGTCTATCTGACAACGAATGATGCACTGTGTGTCATCTATATTGACTATTTTACTCTATCTGACAGCAAATGATGCACTATGTGTGCCATCTATATTATCTATTTTACTCTATCTGACAACGAATGATGCACTATGTGTGCCATCTATATTGACTATTTTACTCTATGTGACAGCAAATGATGCACTATGTGTGCCATCTATATTGTCTATTTTACTCTATCTGACAACGAATGATGCACTGTGTGTGCCATCTATATTGTCTATTGTACTCTATCTGACAACAAATGATGCACTGTGTGCCATCTATATTATCTATTTTACTCTCTCTGACAACGAATGATGCACTATGTGTGTCATTTATATTATCTATTTTACTCTATCTGACAACGAATGATGCACTGTCTGTGTCATCTATATTGTCTATTTTACTCTATCTGACAACGAATGATGCACTGTGTGTGTCATCTATATTATCTATTTTACTCTATCTGACAACGAATGCTGCACTGTGTGTGCCATCTATATTATCTATTTTACTCTATCTGACAACGAATGATGCACTGTGTGTGCCATCTATATTATCTATTTTACTCTATCTGACAACGAATGATGCACTATGTGTGCCATCTATATTATCTATTTTACTCTATCTGACAACGAATGATGCACTATGTGTGCCATCTATATTATCTATTTTACTCTATCTGACAGTGAATGATGCACTGTGTGCCATCTATATTATCTATTTTACTCTATCTGACAGCGAATGATGCACTATGTGTGCCATTTATATTATCTATTTTACTCTATCTGACAACGAATGATGCACTGTGTGTGTCATCTATATTATGTATTTTACTCTATCTGACAACGAATGATGTACTGTATGCCATCTATATTATCTATTTTATTCTATCTGACAACAAATGATGCACTGTGTGTCATCTATATTATTTATTTTACTCTATCTGACAACGAATGATACACTGTATGCCATCTATATTATCTATTTTACTCTATCTGACAGCGAATGATGCACTATGTGTGCCATCTATATTATTTATTTCACTCTATCTGACAGCGAATGATGCACTGTGTGTGCCATCTATATTATCTATTTTACTCTATCTGACAACGAATGATGCACTATGTGTGCCATCTATATTATCTATTTTACTCTATCTGACAACGAATGATGCACTATGTGTGCCATCTATATTATCTGTTTTACTCTATCTGACAATGAATGATGCACTATGTGTGCCATCTATATTATCTATTTTACTCTATCTGACAACGAATGATGCACTGTGTGTGTCATCTATATTATCTATTTTAGTCTATCTGACAACGAATGATGCACTGTGTGCCATCTATATTGACTATTTTACTCTATCTGACAGCAAATGATGCACTATGTGTGCCATCTATATTATCTATTTTACTCTATCTGACAACGAATGATGCACTATGTGTGCCATCTATATTGACTATTTTACTCTATCTGACAGCAAATGATGCACTATGTGTGCCATCTATATTATCTATTTTACTCTATCTGACAACGAATGATGCACTATGTGTGCCATCTATATTATCTATTTTACTCTATCTGACAACGAATGGTGCACTGTGTGTGTCTTCTATATTATCTATTTTAGTCTATCTGACAACGAATGATGCACTGTGTGCCATCTATATTGACTATTTTACTCTATCTGACAGCAAATGATGCACTATGTGTGCCATCTATATTATCTATTTTACTCTATCTGACAACGAATGATGCACTATGTGTGCCATCTATATTGACTATTTTACTCTATCTGACAGCAAATGATGCACTATGTGTGCCATCTATATTATCTATTTTACTCTATCTGACAACGAATGATGCACTATGTGTGCCATCTATATTATCTATTTTACTCTATCTGACAACGAATGATGCACTATGTGTGCCATCTATATTGACTATTTTACTCTATCTGACAGCAAATGATGCTCTGTGTGCCATCTATATTATCTATTTTACTCTATCTGACAGCAAATGATGCACTGTGTTTGTCATCTATATTGTCTATTTTACTCTATCTGACAACGAATGATGCACTGTGTGCCATCTATATTATCTATTTTACTCTATCTGACAACGAATGATGCACTGTGTGTGTCATCTATATTATCTATTTTACTCTATCTGACAGCGAATGATGCACTGTGTGCCATCTATATTATCTATTTTACTCTATCTGACAACGAATGATGCACTATGTGTGCCATCTATATTATCTATTTTACTCTATCTGACAACGAATGATGCACTGTGTGTGTCATTTATATTGTCTATTTTACTCTATCTGACAACGAATGATGCACTATGTGTGCCATCTATATTGTCTATTTTACTCTATCTGACAACGAATGATGCACTGGGTGTGTCATCTATATTATCTATTTTACTCTATCTGACAGTGAATGATGCACTGTGTGTGTCATCTATATTATCTATTTTACTCTATCTGACAGCAAATGATTCACTATGTGTGCCATCTATATTGTCTATTTTACTCTATCTTACAATGAATGATGCACTATGTGTGCCATCTATATTGACTATTTTACTCTATCTGACAGCAAATGATGCACTGTGTGCCATCTATATTATCTATTTTACTCTATCTGACAACGAATGATGCACTATGTGTGCCATCTATATTGACTATTTTACTCTATCTGACAACGAATGATGCACTGTGTGTGCCATCAAAATTGACTATTTTACTCTATCTGACAGCAAATGATGCACTGTGTGCCATCTATATTATCTATTTTACTCTATCTGACAATGAATGATGCACTGTGTGTGCCATCTATATTGTCTATTGTACTCTATCTGACAACGAATGATGCACTGTGTGCCATCTATATTATCTATTTTACTCTCTCTGACAACGAATGATGCACTATGTGTGTCATCTATATTATCTATTTTACTCTATCTGACAACGAATGATGCACTGTGTGTGTCATCTATATTATCTATTTTACTCTATCTGACAACGAATGATGCACTGTGTGTGCCATCTATATTATCTATTTTACTCTATCTGACAACGAATGATGCACTGTGTGTGCCATCTATATTATCTATTTTACTCTATCTGACAACGAATGATGCACTATGTGTGCCATCTATATTATCTATTTTACTCTATCTGACAGCGAATGATGCACTGTGTGCCATCTATATTATCTATTTTACTCTCTCTGACAACGAATGATGCACTATGTGTGTCATCTATATTATCTATTTTACTCTATCTGACAACGAATGATGCACTATGTGTGCCATCTATATTATCTATTTTTCTCTATCTGACAACGAATGATGCACTATGTGTGTCATCTATACTATCTGTTTTACTCTATCTGACAACGAATGATGCACTGTGTGTGTCATCTATATTATCTATTTAACTCTATCTGACAGCGAATGATGCACTATGTGTGCCATCTATATTATTTATTTCACTCTTTCTGTCAATCAATGATGCACTGTGTGTGCGATCTATATTATCTATTTTACTCTATCTGACAGCGAATGATGCACTATGTGTGTCATCTATATTGACTATTTTACTCTATCTGACAACGAATGATGCACTGTGTGTGCCATCTATATTATCTATTTTACTCTATCTGACAACGAATGATGCACTATGTGTGCCATCTATATTATCTATTTTACTCTATCTGACAACAAATGATGCACTGTGTGTGTCATCTATATTATCTATTTTACTCTATCTGACAACGAATGATGCACTGTGTGTGCCATCTATATTGACTATTTTACTCTATCTGACAGCAAATGATGCTCTGTGTGCCATCTATATTATCTATTTTACTCTATCTGACAACGAATGATGCACTGTGTGTGCCATCTATATTATCTATTTTACTCTATCTGACAACGAATGATGCACTGTGTGTGTCATCTATATTATCTATTTTACTCTATCTGACAGCAAATGATTCACTATGTGTGCCATCTATATTGTCTATTTTACTCTATCTTACAATGAATGATGCACTATGTGTGCCATCTATATTGACTATTTTACTCTATCTGACAGCAAATGATGCACTGTGTGCCATCTATATTATCTATTTTACTCTATCTGACAACGAATGATGCACTATGTGTGCCATCTATATTGACTATTTTACTCTATCTGACAACGAATGATGCACTGTGTGTGCCATCAAAATTGACTATTTTACTCTATCTGACAGCAAATGATGCACTGTGTGCCATCTATATTATCTATTTTACTCTATCTGACAATGAATGATGCACTGTGTGTGCCATCTATATTGTCTATTGTACTCTATCTGACAACGAATGATGCACTGTGTGCCATCTATATTATCTATTTTACTCTCTCTGACAACGAATGATGCACTATGTGTGTCATCTATATTATCTATTTTACTCTATCTGACAACGAATGATGCACTGTGTGTGTCATCTATATTATCTATTTTACTCTATCTGACAACGAATGATGCACTGTGTGTGCCATCTATATTATCTATTTTACTCTATCTGACAACGAATGATGCACTGTGTGTGCCATCTATATTATCTATTTTACTCTATCTGACAACGAATGATGCACTATGTGTGCCATCTATATTATCTATTTTACTCTATCTGACAGCGAATGATGCACTGTGTGCCATCTATATTATCTATTTTACTCTCTCTGACAACGAATGATGCACTATGTGTGTCATCTATATTATCTATTTTACTCTATCTGACAACGAATGATGCACTATGTGTGCCATCTATATTATCTATTTTTCTCTATCTGACAACGAATGATGCACTATGTGTGTCATCTATACTATCTGTTTTACTCTATCTGACAACGAATGATGCACTGTGTGTGTCATCTATATGATCTATTTAACTCTATCTGACAGCGAATGATGCACTATGTGTGCCATCTATATTATTTATTTCACTCTTTCTGTCAATCAATGATGCACTGTGTGTGCGATCTATATTATCTATTTTACTCTATCTGACAGCGAATGATGCACTATGTGTGCCATCTATATTGACTATTTTACTCTATCTGACAACGAATGATGCACTGTGTGTGCCATCTATATTATCTATTTTACTCTATCTGACAACGAATGATGCACTATGTGTGCCATCTATATTATCTATTTTACTCTATCTGACAACAAATGATGCACTGTGTGTGTCATCTATATTATCTATTTTACTCTATCTGACAACGAATGATGCACTATGTGTGCCATCTATATTGACTATTTTACTCTATCTGACAACGAATGATGCACTGTGTGTGCCATCAAAATTGACTATTTTACTCTATCTGACAGCAAATGATGCACTGTGTGCCATCTATATTATCTATTTTACTCTATCTGACAATGAATGATGCACTGTGTGTGCCATCTATATTGTCTATTGTACTCTATCTGACAACGAATGATGCACTGTGTGCCATCTATATTATCTATTTTACTCTCTCTGACAACGAATGATGCACTATGTGTGCCATCTATATTATCTATTTTTCTCTATCTGACAACGAATGATGCACTATGTGTGTCATCTATACTATCTGTTTTACTCTATCTGACAACGAATGATGCACTGTGTGTGTCATCTATATTATCTATTTAACTCTATCTGACAGCGAATGATGCACTATGTGTGCCATCTATATTATTTATTTCACTCTTTCTGTCAATCAATGATGCACTGTGTGTGCGATCTATATTATCTATTTTACTCTATCTGACAGCGAATGATGCACTATGTGTGCCATCTATATTGACTATTTTACTCTATCTGACAACTAATGATGCACTGTGTGTGCCATCTATATTATCTATTTTACTCTATCTGACAACGAATGATGCACTATGTGTGCCATCTATATTATCTATTTTACTCTATCTGACAGCAAATGATGCACTGTGTGCCATCTATATTATCTATTTTACTCTATCTGACAACGAATGATGCACTATGTGTGCCATCTATATTGACTATTTTACTCTATCTGACAACGAATGATGCACTGTGTGTGCCATCAAAATTGACTATTTTACTCTATCTGACAGCAAATGATGCACTGTGTGCCATCTATATTATCTATTTTACTCTATCTGACAATGAATGATGCACTGTGTGTGCCATCTATATTGTCTATTGTACTCTATCTGACAACGAATGATGCACTGTGTGCCATCTATATTATCTATTTTACTCTCTCTGACAACGAATGATGCACTATGTGTGCCATCTATATTGACTATTTTACTCTATCTGACAGCAAATGATGCTCTGTGTGCCATCTATATTATCTATTTTACTCTATCTGACAGCAAATGATGCACTGTGTTTGTCATCTATATTGTCTATTTTACTCTATCTGACAACGAATGATGCACTGTGTGCCATCTATATTATCTATTTTACTCTATCTGACAACGAATGATGCACTGTGTGTGTCATCTATATTATCTATTTTACTCTATCTGACAGCGAATGATGCACTGTGTGCCATCTATATTATCTATTTTACTCTATCTGACAACGAATGATGCACTATGTGTGCCATCTATATTATCTATTTTACTCTATCTGACAACGAATGATGCACTGTGTGTGTCATTTATATTGTCTATTTTACTCTATCTGACAACGAATGATGCACTATGTGTGCCATCTATATTGTCTATTTTACTCTATCTGACAACGAATGATGCACTGGGTGTGTCATCTATATTATCTATTTTACTCTATCTGACAGTGAATGATGCACTGTGTGTGTCATCTATATTATCTATTTTACTCTATCTGACAGCAAATGATTCACTATGTGTGCCATCTATATTGTCTATTTTACTCTATCTTACAATGAATGATGCACTATGTGTGCCATCTATATTGACTATTTTACTCTATCTGACAGCAAATGATGCACTGTGTGCCATCTATATTATCTATTTTACTCTATCTGACAACGAATGATGCACTATGTGTGCCATCTATATTGACTATTTTACTCTATCTGACAACGAATGATGCACTGTGTGTGCCATCAAAATTGACTATTTTACTCTATCTGACAGCAAATGATGCACTGTGTGCCATCTATATTATCTATTTTACTCTATCTGACAATGAATGATGCACTGTGTGTGCCATCTATATTGTCTATTGTACTCTATCTGACAACGAATGATGCACTGTGTGCCATCTATATTATCTATTTTACTCTCTCTGACAACGAATGATGCACTATGTGTGTCATCTATATTATCTATTTTACTCTATCTGACAACGAATGATGCACTGTGTGTGTCATCTATATTATCTATTTTACTCTATCTGACAACGAATGATGCACTGTGTGTGCCATCTATATTATCTATTTTACTCTATCTGACAACGAATGATGCACTGTGTGTGCCATCTATATTATCTATTTTACTCTATCTGACAACGAATGATGCACTATGTGTGCCATCTATATTATCTATTTTACTCTATCTGACAGCGAATGATGCACTGTGTGCCATCTATATTATCTATTTTACTCTCTCTGACAACGAATGATGCACTATGTGTGTCATCTATATTATCTATTTTACTCTATCTGACAACGAATGATGCACTATGTGTGCCATCTATATTATCTATTTTTCTCTATCTGACAACGAATGATGCACTATGTGTGTCATCTATACTATCTGTTTTACTCTATCTGACAACGAATGATGCACTGTGTGTGTCATCTATATTATCTATTTAACTCTATCTGACAGCGAATGATGCACTATGTGTGCCATCTATATTATTTATTTCACTCTTTCTGTCAATCAATGATGCACTGTGTGTGCGATCTATATTATCTATTTTACTCTATCTGACAGCGAATGATGCACTATGTGTGTCATCTATATTGACTATTTTACTCTATCTGACAACGAATGATGCACTGTGTGTGCCATCTATATTATCTATTTTACTCTATCTGACAACGAATGATGCACTATGTGTGCCATCTATATTATCTATTTTACTCTATCTGACAACAAATGATGCACTGTGTGTGTCATCTATATTATCTATTTTACTCTATCTGACAACGAATGATGCACTGTGTGTGCCATCTATATTGACTATTTTACTCTATCTGACAGCAAATGATGCTCTGTGTGCCATCTATATTATCTATTTTACTCTATCTGACAACGAATGATGCACTGTGTGTGCCATCTATATTATCTATTTTACTCTATCTGACAACGAATGATGCACTGTGTGTGTCATCTATATTATCTATTTTACTCTATCTGACAGCAAATGATTCACTATGTGTGCCATCTATATTGTCTATTTTACTCTATCTTACAATGAATGATGCACTATGTGTGCCATCTATATTGACTATTTTACTCTATCTGACAGCAAATGATGCACTGTGTGCCATCTATATTATCTATTTTACTCTATCTGACAACGAATGATGCACTATGTGTGCCATCTATATTGACTATTTTACTCTATCTGACAACGAATGATGCACTGTGTGTGCCATCAAAATTGACTATTTTACTCTATCTGACAGCAAATGATGCACTGTGTGCCATCTATATTATCTATTTTACTCTATCTGACAATGAATGATGCACTGTGTGTGCCATCTATATTGTCTATTGTACTCTATCTGACAACGAATGATGCACTGTGTGCCATCTATATTATCTATTTTACTCTCTCTGACAACGAATGATGCACTATGTGTGTCATCTATATTATCTATTTTACTCTATCTGACAACGAATGATGCACTGTGTGTGTCATCTATATTATCTATTTTACTCTATCTGACAACGAATGATGCACTGTGTGTGCCATCTATATTATCTATTTTACTCTATCTGACAACGAATGATGCACTGTGTGTGCCATCTATATTATCTATTTTACTCTATCTGACAACGAATGATGCACTATGTGTGCCATCTATATTATCTATTTTACTCTATCTGACAGCGAATGATGCACTGTGTGCCATCTATATTATCTATTTTACTCTCTCTGACAACGAATGATGCACTATGTGTGTCATCTATATTATCTATTTTACTCTATCTGACAACGAATGATGCACTATGTGTGCCATCTATATTATCTATTTTTCTCTATCTGACAACGAATGATGCACTATGTGTGTCATCTATACTATCTGTTTTACTCTATCTGACAACGAATGATGCACTGTGTGTGTCATCTATATGATCTATTTAACTCTATCTGACAGCGAATGATGCACTATGTGTGCCATCTATATTATTTATTTCACTCTTTCTGTCAATCAATGATGCACTGTGTGTGCGATCTATATTATCTATTTTACTCTATCTGACAGCGAATGATGCACTATGTGTGCCATCTATATTGACTATTTTACTCTATCTGACAACGAATGATGCACTGTGTGTGCCATCTATATTATCTATTTTACTCTATCTGACAACGAATGATGCACTATGTGTGCCATCTATATTATCTATTTTACTCTATCTGACAACAAATGATGCACTGTGTGTGTCATCTATATTATCTATTTTACTCTATCTGACAACGAATGATGCACTATGTGTGCCATCTATATTGACTATTTTACTCTATCTGACAACGAATGATGCACTGTGTGTGCCATCAAAATTGACTATTTTACTCTATCTGACAGCAAATGATGCACTGTGTGCCATCTATATTATCTATTTTACTCTATCTGACAATGAATGATGCACTGTGTGTGCCATCTATATTGTCTATTGTACTCTATCTGACAACGAATGATGCACTGTGTGCCATCTATATTATCTATTTTACTCTCTCTGACAACGAATGATGCACTATGTGTGCCATCTATATTATCTATTTTTCTCTATCTGACAACGAATGATGCACTATGTGTGTCATCTATACTATCTGTTTTACTCTATCTGACAACGAATGATGCACTGTGTGTGTCATCTATATTATCTATTTAACTCTATCTGACAGCGAATGATGCACTATGTGTGCCATCTATATTATTTATTTCACTCTTTCTGTCAATCAATGATGCACTGTGTGTGCGATCTATATTATCTATTTTACTCTATCTGACAGCGAATGATGCACTATGTGTGCCATCTATATTGACTATTTTACTCTATCTGACAACTAATGATGCACTGTGTGTGCCATCTATATTATCTATTTTACTCTATCTGACAACGAATGATGCACTATGTGTGCCATCTATATTATCTATTTTACTCTATCTGACAGCAAATGATGCACTGTGTGCCATCTATATTATCTATTTTACTCTATCTGACAACGAATGATGCACTATGTGTGCCATCTATATTGACTATTTTACTCTATCTGACAACGAATGATGCACTGTGTGTGCCATCAAAATTGACTATTTTACTCTATCTGACAGCAAATGATGCACTGTGTGCCATCTATATTATCTATTTTACTCTATCTGACAATGAATGATGCACTGTGTGTGCCATCTATATTGTCTATTGTACTCTATCTGACAACGAATGATGCACTGTGTGCCATCTATATTATCTATTTTACTCTCTCTGACAACGAATGATGCACTATGTGTGTCATCTATATTATCTATTTTACTCTATCTGACAACGAATGATGCACTGTGTGTGTCATCTATATTATCTATTTTACTCTATCTGACAACGAATGATGCACTGTGTGTGCCATCTATATTATCTATTTTACTCTATCTGACAACGAATGATGCACTGTGTGTGCCATCTATATTATCTATTTTACTCTATCTGACAACGAATGATGCACTATGTGTGCCATCTATATTATCTATTTTACTCTATCTGACAGCGAATGATGCACTGTGTGCCATCTATATTATCTATTTTACTCTCTCTGACAACGAATGATGCACTATGTGTGTCATCTATATTATCTATTTTACTCTATCTGACAACGAATGATGCACTATGTGTGCCATCTATATTATCTATTTTTCTCTATCTGACAACGAATGATGCACTATGTGTGTCATCTATACTATCTGTTTTACTCTATCTGACAACGAATGATGCACTGTGTGTGTCATCTATATGATCTATTTAACTCTATCTGACAGCGAATGATGCACTATGTGTGCCATCTATATTATTTATTTCACTCTTTCTGTCAATCAATGATGCACTGTGTGTGCGATCTATATTATCTATTTTACTCTATCTGACAGCGAATGATGCACTATGTGTGCCATCTATATTGACTATTTTACTCTATCTGACAACGAATGATGCACTGTGTGTGCCATCTATATTATCTATTTTACTCTATCTGACAACGAATGATGCACTATGTGTGCCATCTATATTATCTATTTTACTCTATCTGACAACAAATGATGCACTGTGTGTGTCATCTATATTATCTATTTTACTCTATCTGACAACGAATGATGCACTATGTGTGCCATCTATATTGACTATTTTACTCTATCTGACAACGAATGATGCACTGTGTGTGCCATCAAAATTGACTATTTTACTCTATCTGACAGCAAATGATGCACTGTGTGCCATCTATATTATCTATTTTACTCTATCTGACAATGAATGATGCACTGTGTGTGCCATCTATATTGTCTATTGTACTCTATCTGACAACGAATGATGCACTGTGTGCCATCTATATTATCTATTTTACTCTCTCTGACAACGAATGATGCACTATGTGTGCCATCTATATTATCTATTTTTCTCTATCTGACAACGAATGATGCACTATGTGTGTCATCTATACTATCTGTTTTACTCTATCTGACAACGAATGATGCACTGTGTGTGTCATCTATATTATCTATTTAACTCTATCTGACAGCGAATGATGCACTATGTGTGCCATCTATATTATTTATTTCACTCTTTCTGTCAATCAATGATGCACTGTGTGTGCGATCTATATTATCTATTTTACTCTATCTGACAGCGAATGATGCACTATGTGTGCCATCTATATTGACTATTTTACTCTATCTGACAACGAATGATGCACTGTGTGTGCCATCTATATTATCTATTTTACTCTATCTGACAACGAATGATGCACTATGTGTGCCATCTATATTATCTATTTTACTCTATCTGACAACAAATGATGCACTGTGTGTGTCATCTATATTATCTATTTTACTCTATCTGACAACGAATGATGCACTATGTGTGCCATCTATATTGACTATTTTACTCTATCTGACAACGAATGATGCACTGTGTGTGCCATCAAAATTGACTATTTTACTCTATCTGACAGCAAATGATGCACTGTGTGCCATCTATATTATCTATTTTACTCTATCTGACAATGAATGATGCACTGTGTGTGCCATCTATATTGTCTATTGTACTCTATCTGACAACGAATGATGCACTGTGTGCCATCTATATTATCTATTTTACTCTCTCTGACAACGAATGATGCACTATGTGTGTCATCTATATTATCTATTTTACTCTATCTGACAACGAATGATGCACTGTGTGTGTCATCTATATTATCTATTTTACTCTATCTGACAACGAATGATGCACTGTGTGTGCCATCTATATTATCTATTTTACTCTATCTGACAACGAATGATGCACTGTGTGTGCCATCTATATTATCTATTTTACTCTATCTGACAACGAATGATGCACTATGTGTGCCATCTATATTATCTATTTTACTCTATCTGACAGCGAATGATGCACTGTGTGCCATCTATATTATCTATTTTACTCTCTCTGACAACGAATGATGCACTATGTGTGTCATCTATATTATCTATTTTACTCTATCTGACAACGAATGATGCACTATGTGTGCCATCTATATTATCTATTTTACTCTATCTGACAGCGAATGATGCACTGTGTGCCATCTATATTATCTATTTTACTCTCTCTGACAACGAATGATGCACTATGTGTGTCATCTATATTATCTATTTTACTCTATCTGACAGCGAATGATGCACTGTGTGTGTCATCTATATTGTCTATTTTACTCTATCTGACAGCAAATGATGCTCTGTGTGCCATCTATATTAACTATTTTACTCTGACAGCGAATGATGCACTATGTGTGCCATCTATATTGTCTAATTTACTCTATCTGACAACGAATGATGCACTATGTGTGTCATCTATATTATCTATTTTACTCTATCTGACAACGAATGATGCTCTATGTGTGTCATCTATATTATCTATTTTACTCTATCTGCCAACGAATGATGCACTGTGTGTTTCTATTTTAGTCTATCTGACAACGAATGATGCACTGTGTGTGCCATCTATATTGTCTAATTTACTCTATCTGACAACGAATGATGCACTATGTGTGTCATCTATATTATCTATTTTACTCTATCTGACAACGAATGATGCTCTATGTGTGTCATCTATATTATCTATTTTACTCTATCTGCCAACGAATGATGCACTGTGTGTGCCATCAAAATTGACTATTTTACTCTATCTGACAGCAAATGATGCACTGTGTGCCATCTATATTATCTATTTTACTCTATCTGACAACGAATGATGCACTATGTGTGCCATATATATTGACTATTTTACTCTATCTGACAGCAAATGATGCACTATGTGTGCCATCTATATTATCTATTTTACTCTATCTGCCAACGAATGATGCACTGTGTGTGCCATCTATATTGACTATTTTACTCTATCTGACAGCAAATGATGCACTATGTGTGCCATCTATATTATCTATTTTACTCTATCTGACAACGAATGATGCACTATGTGTGCCATCTATATTGACTATTTTACTCTATCTGACAGCAAATGATGCACTATGTGTGCCATCTATATTATCTATTTTACTCTATCTGACAACGAATGATGCACTATGTGTGCCATCTATATTATCTATTTTACTCTATCTGACAACGAATGATGCACTATGTGTGCCATCTATATTGACTATTTTACTCTATCTGACAGCAAATGATGCTCTGTGTGCCATCTATATTATCTATTTTACTCTATCTGACAGCAAATGATGCACTGTGTTTGTCATCTATATTGTCTATTTTACTCTATCTGACAACGAATGATGCACTGTGTGCCATCTATATTATCTATTTTACTCTATCTGACAACGAATGATGCACTGTGTGTGTCATCTATATTATCTATTTTATTCTATCTGACAACGAATGATGCACTGTGTGCCATCTATATTGACTAGTTTACTCTATCTGACAGCAAATGATGCACTATGTGTGCCATCTATATTATCTATTTTACTCTATCTGACAACGAATGATGCACTATGTGTGCCATCTATATTGACTATTTTACTCTATCTGACAGCAAATGATGCACTATGTGTGCCATCTATATTATCTATTTTACTCTATCTGACAACGAATGATGCACTATGTGTGCCATCTATATTATCTATTTTACTCTATCTTACAACGAATGATGCACTGTGTGTGTCATTTATATTATCTATTTTAGTCTATCTGACAACGAATGATGCACTGTGTGCCATCTATATTGACTATTTTACTCTATCTGACAGCAAATGATGCACTATGTGTGCCATCTATATTATCTATTTTACTCTATCTGACAACGAATGATGCACTATGTGTGCCATCTATATTGACTATTTTACTCTATCTGACAACGAATGATGCACTATGTGTGCCATCTATATTATCTATTTTACTCTATCTGACAACGAATGATGCACTATGTGTGTCATCTATGTTATCTATTTTACTCTATCTGACAGCGAATGATGCACTATGTGTGTCATCTATATTATCTATTTTACTCTATCTGACAATGAATGATGCACTGTGTGTGTCATCTATATTATCCGTTTTACTCTATCTGACAACGAATGATGCACTGTGTGTGTCATCTATATTATCTATTTAACTCTATCTGACAGCGAATGATACACTATGTGTGCCATCTATATTATTTATTTCACTCTATCTGACAGCGAATGATGCACTGTGTGTGCCATCTATATTATCTATTTTACTCTATCTGACAACGAATGATGCACTATGTGTGCCATCTATATTATCTATTTTACTCTATCTGACAACGAATGATGCACTCTGTGTGCCATCTATATTATCTGTTTTACTCTATCTGACAATGAATGATGCACTATGTGTGCCATCTATATTGTCTATTTTACTCTATCTGACAACAAATGATGCACTGTGTGCCATCTATATTATCTATTTTACTCTCTCTGACAACGAATGATGCACTATGTGTGTCATCTATATTATCTATTTTACTCTATCTGACAACGAATGATGCACTGTGTGTGTCATCTATATTGTCTATTTTACTCTATCTGACAACGAATGATGCACTGTGTGTGTCATCTATATTATCTATTTTACTCTATCGGACAACGAATGATGCACTATGTGTGCCATCTATATTATCTATTTTACTCTATCTGACAACGAATGATGCACTGTGTGTGTCATCTATATTATCTATTTTAGTCTATCTGACAACGAATGATGCACTGTGTGCCATCTATATTGACTATTTTACTCTATCTGACAGCAAATGATGCACTATGTGTGCCATCTATATTAGCTATTTTACTCTATCTGACAACGAATGATGCACTATGTGTGCCATCTATATTATCTATTTTACTCTATCTGACAACGAATGATGCACTATGTGTGCCATCTATATTGACTATTTTACTCTATCTGACAGCAAATGATGCTCTGTGTGCCATCTATATTATTTATTTTACTCTATCTGACAGCAAATGATGCACTGTGTTTGTCATCTATATTGTCTATTTTACTCTATCTGACAACTAATGATGCACTATGTGTGCCATCTATATTATCTATTTTACTCTATCTGACAACGAATGATGCACTATGTGTGTCATCTATATTATCTATTTTACTCTATCTGACAGCGAATGATGCACTATGTGTGCCATCTATATTATCTATTTTACTCTATCTGACAACGAATGATGCACTATGTGTGTCATCTATATTATCTATTTTACTCTATCTGACAACGAATGATGCACTGTGTGTGTCATCTATATTATCTATTTTACTCTATTTGACAACGAATGATGCACTATGTGTGTCATCTATGTCGTCTATTTTACTCTATCTGACAACGAATGATGCACTATGTGTGCCATCTATATTATCTATTTTAGTCTATCTGACAACGAATGATGCACTGTGTGTCATCTATATTGACTATTTTACTCTATCTGACAGCAAATGATGCACTATGTGTGCCATCTATATTATCTATTTTAGTCTATCTGACAACGAATGATGCACTGTGTGTCATCTATATTGACTATTTTACTCTATCTGACAGCAAATGATGCACTATGTGTGCCATCTATATTAGCTATTTTACTCTATCTGACAGCAAATGATGCACTGTGTGCCATCTATATTATCTATTTTACTCTATCTGACAACGAATGATGCACTATGTGTGCCATATATATTGACTATTTTACTCTATCTGACAGCAAATGATGCACTATGTGTGCCATCTATATTATCTATTTTACTCTATCTGCCAACGAATGATGCACTGTGTGTGCCATCTATATTGACTATTTTACTCTATCTGACAGCAAATGATGCACTATGTGTGCCATCTATATTATCTATTTTACTCTATCTGACAACGAATGATGCACTATGTGTGCCATCTATATTGACTATTTTACTCTATCTGACAGCAAATGATGCACTATGTGTGCCATCTATATTATCTATTTTACTCTATCTGACAACGAATGATGCACTATGTGTGCCATCTATATTATCTATTTTACTCTATCTGACAACGAATGATGCACTATGTGTGCCATCTATATTGACTATTTTACTCTATCTGACAGCAAATGATGCTCTGTGTGCCATCTATATTATCTATTTTACTCTATCTGACAGCAAATGATGCACTGTGTTTGTCATCTATATTGTCTATTTTACTCTATCTGACAACGAATGATGCACTGTGTGCCATCTATATTATCTATTTTACTCTATCTGACAACGAATGATGCACTGTGTGTGTCATCTATATTATCTATTTTATTCTATCTGACAACGAATGATGCACTGTGTGCCATCTATATTGACTAGTTTACTCTATCTGACAGCAAATGATGCACTATGTGTGCCATCTATATTATCTATTTTACTCTATCTGACAACGAATGATGCACTATGTGTGCCATCTATATTGACTATTTTACTCTATCTGACAGCAAATGATGCACTATGTGTGCCATCTATATTATCTATTTTACTCTATCTGACAACGAATGATGCACTATGTGTGCCATCTATATTATCTATTTTACTCTATCTTACAACGAATGATGCACTGTGTGTGTCATTTATATTATCTATTTTAGTCTATCTGACAACGAATGATGCACTGTGTGCCATCTATATTGACTATTTTACTCTATCTGACAGCAAATGATGCACTATGTGTGCCATCTATATTATCTATTTTACTCTATCTGACAACGAATGATGCACTATGTGTGCCATCTATATTGACTATTTTACTCTATCTGACAACGAATGATGCACTATGTGTGCCATCTATATTATCTATTTTACTCTATCTGACAACGAATGATGCACTATGTGTGTCATCTATGTTATCTATTTTACTCTATCTGACAGCGAATGATGCACTATGTGTGTCATCTATATTATCTATTTTACTCTATCTGACAATGAATGATGCACTGTGTGTGTCATCTATATTATCCGTTTTACTCTATCTGACAACGAATGATGCACTGTGTGTGTCATCTATATTATCTATTTAACTCTATCTGACAGCGAATGATACACTATGTGTGCCATCTATATTATTTATTTCACTCTATCTGACAGCGAATGATGCACTGTGTGTGCCATCTATATTATCTATTTTACTCTATCTGACAACGAATGATGCACTATGTGTGCCATCTATATTATCTATTTTACTCTATCTGACAACGAATGATGCACTCTGTGTGCCATCTATATTATCTGTTTTACTCTATCTGACAATGAATGATGCACTATGTGTGCCATCTATATTGTCTATTTTACTCTATCTGACAACAAATGATGCACTGTGTGCCATCTATATTATCTATTTTACTCTCTCTGACAACGAATGATGCACTATGTGTGTCATCTATATTATCTATTTTACTCTATCTGACAACGAATGATGCACTGTGTGTGTCATCTATATTGTCTATTTTACTCTATCTGACAACGAATGATGCACTGTGTGTGTCATCTATATTATCTATTTTACTCTATCGGACAACGAATGATGCACTATGTGTGCCATCTATATTATCTATTTTACTCTATCTGACAACGAATGATGCACTGTGTGTGTCATCTATATTATCTATTTTAGTCTATCTGACAACGAATGATGCACTGTGTGCCATCTATATTGACTATTTTACTCTATCTGACAGCAAATGATGCACTATGTGTGCCATCTATATTAGCTATTTTACTCTATCTGACAACGAATGATGCACTATGTGTGCCATCTATATTATCTATTTTACTCTATCTGACAACGAATGATGCACTATGTGTGCCATCTATATTGACTATTTTACTCTATCTGACAGCAAATGATGCTCTGTGTGCCATCTATATTATTTATTTTACTCTATCTGACAGCAAATGATGCACTGTGTTTGTCATCTATATTGTCTATTTTACTCTATCTGACAACTAATGATGCACTATGTGTGCCATCTATATTATCTATTTTACTCTATCTGACAACGAATGATGCACTATGTGTGTCATCTATATTATCTATTTTACTCTATCTGACAGCGAATGATGCACTATGTGTGCCATCTATATTATCTATTTTACTCTATCTGACAACGAATGATGCACTATGTGTGTCATCTATATTATCTATTTTACTCTATCTGACAACGAATGATGCACTGTGTGTGTCATCTATATTATCTATTTTACTCTATTTGACAACGAATGATGCACTATGTGTGTCATCTATGTCGTCTATTTTACTCTATCTGACAACGAATGATGCACTATGTGTGCCATCTATATTATCTATTTTACTCTATCTGACAACGAATGATGCACTGTGTGTGTCATCTATATTATCTATTTTATTCTATCTGACAACGAATGATGCACTGTGTGCCATCTATATTGACTAGTTTACTCTATCTGACAGCAAATGATGCACTATGTGTGCCATCTATATTATCTATTTTACTCTATCTGACAACGAATGATGCACTATGTGTGCCATCTATATTGACTATTTTACTCTATCTGACAGCAAATGATGCACTATGTGTGCCATCTATATTATCTATTTTACTCTATCTGACAACGAATGATGCACTATGTGTGCCATCTATATTATCTATTTTACTCTATCTTACAACGAATGATGCACTGTGTGTGTCATTTATATTATCTATTTTAGTCTATCTGACAACGAATGATGCACTGTGTGCCATCTATATTGACTATTTTACTCTATCTGACAGCAAATGATGCACTATGTGTGCCATCTATATTATCTATTTTACTCTATCTGACAACGAATGATGCACTATGTGTGCCATCTATATTGACTATTTTACTCTATCTGACAACGAATGATGCACTATGTGTGCCATCTATATTATCTATTTTACTCTATCTGACAACGAATGATGCACTATGTGTGTCATCTATGTTATCTATTTTACTCTATCTGACAGCGAATGATGCACTATGTGTGTCATCTATATTATCTATTTTACTCTATCTGACAATGAATGATGCACTGTGTGTGTCATCTATATTATCCGTTTTACTCTATCTGACAACGAATGATGCACTGTGTGTGTCATCTATATTATCTATTTAACTCTATCTGACAGCGAATGATACACTATGTGTGCCATCTATATTATTTATTTCACTCTATCTGACAGCGAATGATGCACTGTGTGTGCCATCTATATTATCTATTTTACTCTATCTGACAACGAATGATGCACTATGTGTGCCATCTATATTATCTATTTTACTCTATCTGACAACGAATGATGCACTCTGTGTGCCATCTATATTATCTGTTTTACTCTATCTGACAATGAATGATGCACTATGTGTGCCATCTATATTGTCTATTTTACTCTATCTGACAACAAATGATGCACTGTGTGCCATCTATATTATCTATTTTACTCTCTCTGACAACGAATGATGCACTATGTGTGTCATCTATATTATCTATTTTACTCTATCTGACAACGAATGATGCACTGTGTGTGTCATCTATATTGTCTATTTTACTCTATCTGACAACGAATGATGCACTGTGTGTGTCATCTATATTATCTATTTTACTCTATCGGACAACGAATGATGCACTATGTGTGCCATCTATATTATCTATTTTACTCTATCTGACAACGAATGATGCACTGTGTGTGTCATCTATATTATCTATTTTAGTCTATCTGACAACGAATGATGCACTGTGTGCCATCTATATTGACTATTTTACTCTATCTGACAGCAAATGATGCACTATGTGTGCCATCTATATTAGCTATTTTACTCTATCTGACAACGAATGATGCACTATGTGTGCCATCTATATTATCTATTTTACTCTATCTGACAACGAATGATGCACTATGTGTGCCATCTATATTGACTATTTTACTCTATCTGACAGCAAATGATGCTCTGTGTGCCATCTATATTATTTATTTTACTCTATCTGACAGCAAATGATGCACTGTGTTTGTCATCTATATTGTCTATTTTACTCTATCTGACAACTAATGATGCACTATGTGTGCCATCTATATTATCTATTTTACTCTATCTGACAACGAATGATGCACTATGTGTGTCATCTATATTATCTATTTTACTCTATCTGACAGCGAATGATGCACTATGTGTGCCATCTATATTATCTATTTTACTCTATCTGACAACGAATGATGCACTATGTGTGTCATCTATATTATCTATTTTACTCTATCTGACAACGAATGATGCACTGTGTGTGTCATCTATATTATCTATTTTACTCTATTTGACAACGAATGATGCACTATGTGTGTCATCTATGTCGTCTATTTTACTCTATCTGACAACGAATGATGCACTATGTGTGCCATCTATATTATCTATTTTAGTCTATCTGACAACGAATGATGCACTGTGTGTCATCTATATTGACTATTTTACTCTATCTGACAGCAAATGATGCACTATGTGTGCCATCTATATTATCTATTTTACTCTATCTGACAACGAATGATGCACTATGTGTGTCATCTATATTATCTATTTTACTCTATCTGACAACGAATGATGCACTATGTGTGCCATCTATATTATCTATTTTACTCTGACAACGAATGATGCACTATGTGTGTCATCTATATTATTTATTTTACTCTATCTGACAACGAATGATGCACTATGTGTGTCATCTATATTATCTATTTTACTCTATCTGACAACGAATGATGCACTGTGTGTGTCATCTATATTATCTATTTTACTCTATCTGACAATGAATGTTGCACGATGTATGCCATCTATATTATCTATTTTACTCTCTCTCTGACAATGAATGATGCACTACGTATGCCATCTATATTATCTATTTTAACAATTCAAGTTTTTGTATTCTAACAACTAATTACTTAAAGGGCTTTTGAATTTCCATTGCAGATCTCTGGCTCTCTCGGATTTATTAATTTCATGATGATTCACTTCTCTAAATTTGATGACTATTTTAATCTTGTTAGGATGTTGATACTTAAGCTCTCCAGTTTTTCCTGAATTGTCTGACCCTAGCATTGTCGTTCCATCATTCATGACATACCATTTTACTTGTGAATATACCAGGATATATGCGAGAACTTTTCAACACTGAACTATTTGCGTATGTTCACAAAAGAAGCAATGAAATGGAACTGGAGAGGAAGATCTACAATCATTTTTAAATACATTCCAAAATAACAGAGATGTTATAACCAATACGCAGGGTAAAACTCTAACAGGCCTATGTAAAACTTTGACAGGCCTATGTAAAACTTTGACAGACCTATGTAAAACTTTGACAGGCCTATGTAAAACTTTGACAGGCCTATGTAAAACTTTGACAGACCTATGTAAAACTTTGACAGGCCTATGTAAAACTTTGACAGGCCTATGTAAAACTTTGACAGGCCTATGTAAAACTTTGACAGACCTATGTAAAACTTTGACAGGCCTATGTAAAACTTTGACAGACCTATGTAAAACTTTGACAGACCTATGTAAAACTTTGACAGGCCTATGTAAAACTTTGACAGGCCTATGTAAAACTTTGACAGACCTATGTAAAACTTTGACAGGCCTATGTAAAACTTTGACAGACCTATGTAAAACTTTGACAGGCCTATGTAAAACTTTGACAGACCTATGTAAAACTTTGACAGACCTATGTAAAACTTTGACAGACCTATGTAAAACTTTGACAGGCCTATGTAAAACTTTGACAGGCCTATGTAAAACTTTGACAGACCTATGTAAATCTTTGACAGACCTATGTAAAACTTTGACAGACCTATGTAAAACTTTCACAGACCTATGTAAAACTTTCACAGGCCTATGTAAAACTTTGACAGGCCTATGTAAAACTTTGACAGACCTATGTAAAACTTTGACAGGCCTATGTAAAACTTTGACAGGCCTATGTAAAACTTTGACAGACCTATGTAAAACTTTGACAGACCTATGTAAAACTTTCACAGACCTATGTAAAACTTTGACAGGCCTATGTAAAACTTTGACAGACCTATGTAAAACTTTGACAGACCTATGTAAAACTTTGACAGGCCTATGTAAAACTTTGACAGACCTATGTAAAACTTTGACAGACCTATGTAAAACTTTCACAGGCCTATGTAAAACTTTGACAGGCCTATGTAAAACTTTGACAGACCTATGTAAAACTTTGACAGGCCTATGTAAAACGTTGACAGACCCATGTAAAACTTTGACAGGCCTATGTAAAACTTTGACAGACCTATGTAAAACTTTGACAGACCTATTTAATACTTTAACAGACCCATGTAAAACTTTGACAGACCTATGTAAAACTTTCACAGACCTCTGTAAAACTTTGACAGGCCTATGTAAAACTTTGACAGACCTATGTAAATCTTTGACAGACCTATGTAAAACTTTGACAGACCTATGTAAAACTTTCACAGGCCTATGTAAAACTTTGACAGGCCTATGTAAAACTTTGACAGACCTATGTAAAACTTTGACAGACCTATGTAAATCTTTGACAGACCTATGTAAAACTTTGACAGACCTATGTAAAACTTTGACAGACCTATGTAAATCTTTGACAGACCTATGTAAAACTTTGACAGACCTATGTAAAACTTTCACAGACCTATGTAAAACTTTCACAGGCCTATGTAAAACTTTGACAGGCCTATGTAAAACTTTGACAGACCTATGTAAAACTTTGACAGGCCTATGTAAAACTTTGACAGGCCTATGTAAAACTTTGACAGACCTATGTAAAACTTTGACAGACCTATGTAAAACTTTCACAGACCTATGTAAAACTTTGACAGGCCTATGTAAAACTTTGACAGACCTATGTAAAACTTTGACAGACCTATGTAAAACTTTGACAGGCCTATGTAAAACTTTGACAGACCCATGTAAAACTTTGACAGGCCTATGTAAAACTTTGACAGACCTATGTAAAACTTTGACAGGCCTATGTAAAACTTTGACAGACCCATGTAAAACTTTGACAGGCCTATGTAAAACTTTGACAGACCTATGTAAAACTTTGACAGACCTATTTAATACTTTAACAGACCCATGTAAAACTTTGACAGACCTATGTAAAACTTTCACAGACCTCTGTAAAACTTTGACAGACCTATGTAAAACTTTGACAGACCTATGTAAAACTTTCACAGACCTATGTAAAACTTTGACAGGCCTATGTAAAACTTTGACAGACCTATGTAAATCTTTGACAGACCTATGTAAAACTTTGACAGACCTATGTAAAACTTTCACAGACCTATGTAAAACTTTCACAGGCCTATGTAAAACTTTGACAGGCCTATGTAAAACTTTGACAGACCTATGGAAAACTTTCACAGACCTATGTAAAACTTTGACAGGCCTATGTAAAACTTTGACAGACCTATGTAAAACTTTGACAGGCCTATGTAAAACTTTGACAGACCTATGTAAAACTTTCACAGACCTATGTAAAACTTTGACAGGCCTATGTAAAACTTTGACAGACCTATGTAAAACTTTGACAGACCTATGTAAAACTTTCACAGACCTATGTAAAACTTTGACAGGCCTATGTAAAACTTTGACAGACCTATGTAAAACTTTGACAGACCTATGTAAAACTTTGACAGACCTATGTAAAACTTTGACAGACCTATGTAAAACTTTGACAGACCTATGTAAATCTTTGACAGACCTATGTAAAACTTTGACAGACCTATGTAAAACTTTGACAGGCCTATGTAAAACTTTGACAGACCTATGTAAAACTTTGACAGGCCTATGTAAAACTTTGACAGACCCATGTAAAACTTTGACAGGCCTATGTAAAACTTTGACAGACCTATGTAAAACTTTGACAGACCTATTTAATACTTTAACAGACCTATGTAAAACTTTGACAGACCTATGTAAAACTTTCACAGACCTCTGTAAAACTTTGACAGACCTATGTAAAACTTTGACAGACCTATGTAAAACTTTCACAGACCTATGTAAAACTTTGACAGACCTATGTAAAACTTTCACAGACCTATGTAAAACTTTCACAGACCTATGTAAAACTTTGACAGACCTATGTAAAACTTTGACAGACCCATGTAAAACTTTGACAGACCTATGTAAAACTTTCACAGACCTATGTAAAACTTTGACAGACCTATGTAAAACTTTGACAGGCCTATGTAAAACTTTGACAGACCTATGTAAAACTTTGACAGACCCATGTAAAACTTTGACAGGCCTATGTAAAACTTTCACAGACCTATGTAAAACTTTGACAGACCTATGTAAAACTTTGACAGACCTATGTAAAACTTTCACAGACCTATGTAAAACTTTCACAGACCTATGTAAAACTTTGACAGACCTATGTAAAACTTTGACAGGCCTATGTAAAACTTTCACAGACCTATGTAAAACTTTCACAGACCTATGTAAATCTTTGACAGACCTATGTAAAACTTTCACAGACCTATGTAAAACTTTGACAGGCCTATGTAAAACTTTGACAGACCTATGTAAAACTTTCACAGACCTATGTAAAACTTTCACAGACCTATGTAAAACTTTGACAGACCTATGTAAAACTTTGACAGACCTATGTAAAACTTTGACAGACCCATGTAAAACTTTGACAGACCTATGTAAAACTTTGACAGACCTATGTAAAACTTTGACAGACCCATGTAAAACTTTGACAGACCTATGTAAAACTTTCACAGACCTATGTAAAACTTTGACAGGCCTATGTAAAACTTTGACAGGCCTATGTAAAACTTTGACAGACCTATGTAAAACTTTGACAGACCTATGTAAAACTTTGACAGGCCTATGTAAAACTTTCACAGACCTATGTAAAACTTTCACAGACCTATGTAAAACTTTGACAGACCTATGTAAAACTTTGACAGACCTATGTAAAACTTTGACAGACCTATGTAAAACTTTCACAGACCTATGTAAAACTTTCACAGACCTATGTAAAACTTTGACAGACCTATGTAAAACTTTGACAGACCTATGTAAAACTTTGACAGGCCTATGTAAAACTTTGACAGACCTATGTAAAACTTTCACAGACCTATGTAAAACTTTGACAGGCCTATGTAAAACTTTGACAGACCTATGTAAAACTTTCACAGACCTATGTAAAACTTTGACAGACCTATGTAAAACTTTGACAGGCCTATGTAAAACTTTGACAGGCCTATGTACAACTTTGACAGACCTATGTAAAACTTTGACAGACCTATGTAAAACTTTGACAGGCCTATGTAAAACTTTGACAGACCTATGTAAAACTTTCACAGACCTATGTAAAACTTTGACAGACCTATGTAAAACTTTGACAGGCCTATGTAAAACTTTGACAGACCTATGTAAAACTTTGACAGACCTATGTAAAACTTTCACAGACCTATGTAAAACTTTCACAGACCTATGTAAAACTTTCACAGACCTATGTAAAACTTTGACAGACCTATGTAAAACTTTGACAGGCCTATGTAAAACTTTGACAGACCTATGTAAAACTTTGACAGACCTATTTAATACTTTGACAGACCTATGTAAAACTTTGACAGACCTATGTAAAACTTTGACAGACCTATGTAAAACTTTCACAGACCTATGTAAAACTTTCACAGACCTATGTAAAACTTTGACAGACCTATGTAAAACTTTGACAGACCTATGTAAAACTTTGACAGGCCTATGTAAAACTTTGACAGACCTATTTAATACTTTGACAGACCTATGTAAAACTTTGACAGACCTATGTAAAACTTTGACAGGCCTATGTAAAACTTTGACAGGCCTATGTAAAACTTTGACAGGCCTATGTAAAACTTTCACAGGCCTATGTAAAACTTTGACAGACCTATGTAAAACTTTGACAGACCTATGTAAAACTTTGACAGACCTATGTAAAACTTTGACAGACCTATGTAAAACTTTGACAGGCCTATGTAAAACTTTGACAGACCTATGTAAAACTTTCACAGGCCTATGTAAATCTTTGACAGACCTATGTAAAACTTTGACAGGCCTATGTAAAACTTTCACAGGCCTATGTAAAACTTTGACAGACCCATGTAAAACTTTGACAGACCTATGTAAAACTTTGACAGGCCTATGTAAAACTTTGACAGGCCTATGTAAAACTTTGACAGACCCATGTAAAACTTTGACAGACCTATGTAAAACTTTGACAGGCCTATGTAAAACTTTCACAGGCCTATGTAAAACTTTGACAGACCCATGTAAAACTTTGACAGACCTATGTAAAACTTTGACAGACCTATGTAAAACTTTGACAGACCTATGTAAAACTTTGACAGGCCTATGTAAAACTTTCACAGGCCTATGTAAAACTTTGACAGACCCATGTAAAACTTTGACAGACCTATGTAAAACTTTGACAGACCTATGTAAAACTTTGACAGGCCTATGTAAAACTTTGACAGACCTATGTAAAACTTTGACAGGCCTATGTAAAACTTTGACAGACCTATGTAAAACTTTGACAGACCTATGTAAAACTTTGACAGACCTATGTAAAACTTTGACAGACCTATGTAAAACTTTGACAGACCTATGTAAAACTTTCACAGACCTATGTAAAACTTTGACAGACCTATGTAAAACTTTGACAGACCTATGTAAAACTTTGACAGGCCTATGTAAAACTTTGACAGACCTATTTAATACTTTGACAGGCCTATGTAAAACTTTGACAGGCCTATGTAAAACTTTCACAGACCTATGTAAAACTTTGACAGACCTATGTAAAACTTTGACAGACCTATGTAAAACTTTGACAGACCTCTGTAAAACTTTGACAGGCCTATGTAAAACTTTGACAGACCTATTTAATACTTTGACAGACCTATGTAAAACTTTGACAGGCCTATGTAAAACTTTGACAGACCTATTTAATACTTTGACAGGCCTATGTAAAACTTTGACAGACCTATTTAATACTTTGACAGACCTATGTAAAACTTTGACAGACCTATGTAAAACTTTGACAGACCTATGTAAAACTTTGACAGACCTATGTAAAACTTTGACAGACCTATGTAAAACTTTGACAGGCCTATGTAAAACTTTGACAGACCTATGTAAAACTTTGACAGGCCTATGTAAAACTTTGACAGGCCTATGTAAAACTTTGACAGACCTATGTAAAACTTTGACAGACCTATGTAAAACTTTGACAGACCTATTTAATACTTTGACAGACCTATGTAAAACTTTGACAGACCTATGTAAATCTTTGACAGACCTATGTAAAACTTTGACAGACCTATGTAAAACTTTGACAGGCCTATGTAAAACTTTGACAGGCCTATGTAAAACTTTGACAGACCTATGTAAAACTTTGACAGACCTATGTAAAACTTTGACAGGCCTATGTAAAACTTTGACAGACCTATGTAAAACTTTGACAGACCTATGTAAAACTTTGACAGACCTATGTAAAACTTTGACAGACCTATGTAAAACTTTCACAGGCCTATGTAAAACTTTGACAGACCTATGTAAAACTTTGACAGACCTATGTAAAACTTTGACAGGCCTATGTAAAACTTTGACAGGCCTATGTAAAACTTTGACAGACCCATGTAAAACTTTCACAGACCTATGTAAAACTTTGACAGACCTATGTAAAACTTTGACAGACCTATGTAAAACTTTGACAGACCTATGTAAAACTTTGACAGGCCTATGTAAAACTTTCACAGACCTATGTAAAACTTTGACAGACCTATGTAAAACTTTCACAGACCTATGTAAAACTTTGACAGGCCTATGTAAAACTTTGACAGACCTATGTAAAACTTTGACAGACCTATGTAAAACTTTGACAGACCTATGTAAAACTTTGACAGACCTATGTAAAACTTTCACAGACCTATGTAAAACTTTGACAGGCCTATGTAAAACTTTGACAGGCCTATGTAAAACTTTGACAGACCCATGTAAAACTTTCACAGACCTATGTAAAACTTTCACAGACCTATGTAAAACTTTGACAGGCCTATGTAAAACTTTGACAGGCCTATGTAAAACTTTGACAGACCTATGTAAAACTTTGACAGGCCTATGTAAAACTTTGACAGGCCTATGTAAAACTTTGACAGACCTATGTAAAACTTTGACAGACCTATGTAAAACTTTGACAGACCTATGTAAAACTTTGACAGACCTATGTAAAACTTTGACAGACCTATGTAAAACTTTGACAGACCTATGTAAAACTTTGACAGACCTCTGTAAAACTTTGACAGGCCTATGTAAAACTTTGACAGGCCTATGTAAAACTTTGACAGACCTATGTAAAACTTTGACAGGCCTATGTAAAACTTTCACAGACCTATGTAAAACTTTGACAGACCTATAAAACTTTGACAGACCTATGTAAAACTTGTGATGTTAGAATTCTGAATGGCAGAATACCAGGTGATTGTAGTGGGAACTTCACATGTTATCATTACAACGGAGCTAGCATAATAGATTATGCAATAGCTGGATCTAAACTCATTGAGAAATTTCTGTACTTTAAAGTACATAATTTTACTTATATGTCAGACCACTACCAGATTTCCTGCCTTCTTAGACTTGATAAAAACGTTAAACTAGATAGAATTAGTACAAATACAAATACTCTAAAAAATCTGCCAAATAGTTATATATGGGATAAACTATCAGTGTTTAATTATCATGATACCCTAGCCTCTAAAGTTATTCAAGATAAAATCAAAACTTTCCTAAATAATAATTACAATGAAGATAAAGACATATATAAAGCAGTGGATGATTTTAACTCAATAGTCACCAGTTCAGCTAATCAGGTATTTCGTAGGAAAAATATTAAAAATAACAATAAAAAATTTAAACCAAGGAGTAACAAAAGATGGTTTGATAAGGAGTGCAAAATTCTCTGAAACAGCCAAACTACTTAATAAATTCTCTTATGACACTAAACTAAGAGAATCATTTTTTGACAAGAAAAAGAAATTAAATAAAATGGTTAAATACAAAAGAAAACAATAGGAAAATATAATCGTTAACAAATTAAAACAACTTAATAATAACAACCCTATAGAATTTAAGAGACTCAACTAAAGATCAGGATAATCCAATCTCACCAGAGAAATGGGTTGATTATTATAAAAAGTTAAACATCAATGACAAGATGAATGACTTTCAAAATCAATCTAATCCAATTCCACCAAGAAAATGGAAATAATTCTACGAACAATTAAATAATAATGCTACTGGTACTGATAATCTGTAACATGATCTCAGCTACGGAAAAAAAGAACATTTTAAAAATTATAATTTAAATAATGAAATATCTGAAAAAGAAATTAGGCGAGCCATTAAAAAACTAAAGAGTTGCTTAAATACAGTTCAGACTTCCTAATTCAGCCACTACATAAATTATTTAATATAATCCTGGACACAGGTATCTTCAAAAAAGGAGACAAATCTGACACAGAAAATTATAGAGGAATAGCTGTTTCTAGTTGTGTAGGTAAAATTTTCTGTAGTATAATTAACACTAGAATTAGTCAATATACTGAAGATAATAACATTATAAATAATAATCAGGCAGGATTTCGTAGGGGATATCATACTACAGATCAGATATTTGTAATGAAAACTTTTGTCAACAAATACTTGAAATCAAAGGGAAAACATTGTATACATGTTTCATAGACTTTCGAAAAGCATTTGATAAAATCTGGAGACAGGGGCTTTTCTATAAATTACTTAATAATAGTATAAATGGGAAAACTCTATAACATCATACAAAATCATGCATTCGTTTCAAAAATAAAATTACACCCATATTTGAAACGACCAAGGGTGTTAGGCAGGATTGTGTCATTAGCCCAATGCTTTTTAATTTGTTTGTTAATGACTTAAATAATTCACTAGAAGATGAATCCACAGTCAGCTGGCGCACACGTGATAATAAAATAAATACGATATTTACTATATGGGGCCGTCATCTTGAATTGCGCATAAAACTAAATAAGAGACAAGTTGTGAAACGCGTTTTTCAGATTCCTACAAATCAGGACAAAAATACCAATCTTTCACAAAAATACGGTCCGTTGGGGTTATATTAAGCCAACCGATAACAAAATTTGGCCTAATTCATCGTTTTTGTGTGGAAAAATCCCTTGCATACGAACACCTAATTACGCGAAGAACCTAGAACACTCAGCCGGGGTCTTTGAAACCGAAATTGTCATCTAAGCGTTAAGCCGTCGCTGATTGGCTGCTGAACTGGAATGTCAATTTTTAGTTTTAAATACCCCAGGAAAGTGTTCTATGTTCTTCGTGTAATTAGGCCGAATTTTGTTATCGGTTGGCTTAATATAACCCCAACGAACCGTATTTTTGTGAAAGATTGTTATTTTTGTCCTGATTTGTAGGAATCTGAAAAACGCGTTTCACAACTTGTCTCTTATTTAGTTTTATGCGTAATTCAAGATGGCGGCCCCCATATAGTAAATATCGTATTTATTTTATCATCACGTGTGCGCCAGCTGACTGTGGCTGAATCATTAGATCCAGTTACATTGAATAACTGTAAAATAAGTTCCCTACTCTATGCAGATGATCCAGTGTTAATATCTGAAACAAAAAATGGTCTACAAAATGTACTAAATAGTTCAGAGGTTTATTGTCATAAATGGAAACTCCAGGTAAATCTGACAAAAACAAAGTTGTTATTTTCAGACGAGGAACACTGAAAAAGACAGAAAAATTCTATTATAATGAACAAAATATTACCTGTGTAGATATGTACACTGCTACACTGAAGCCAAACAAAATTTAGCAGATAAAGCAGCCCGAGCAATGTATGCATTGAAACAGTTCCTACCACCAGAAACAAATTTTAGAACTTTCATCCATCTTTTTAAAAGGTGTATTTAACCAATATTATTGTACGGGTCTGAAATCTGGGGTCATGAAATTCAAGATTACAACAAATGGGACAAAACAATAACAGAAAAAACACAATTGAATTTTTACAAACAACTACTAGGATTGAACAAATTTGGGACAAACATTGCATGCAGAGCTGAAGTAGGAGAATTCCCACTCTTAGTAGACATTCAGATCAATTTAATAAAATACTGGACTCGAATCAGTAAATTACCAGGCAATAATATCACAAAACAAGCATACCTTGAACAAAAGAAATCCAATTTACAATGGTACTCTTCAATACAAAAAATGATGAACAACATGAATTTTTCACGAGAACAACGGAATGATTTGTTAACTAAACATATACAGCAAATTGGCAAAGCTGTCAAACAAAAATACAAAAATTTCTGGGGAAAAATATAACTGAAAAAACAAAATTGAGAACTTATGAAAAATTCAAAGACTCTTATAATTTTGAAAAATACTTGGATGTGCTGAATTTGAAACAACGAATTTCAATGACAAAATTTCAACTAGTAATCACAATTTAGCAATAGAAAAATAGAGGCATATGCAACCAAAAATACCTACTGAAAATAGAATTTGCAAACAATGTACACAGAATAAAATAGAAGATGAACTGCACTTTGTTATGATATGCTCACAATGTAAAGTAATACGCCAACAAATCATTTCCAGAACAGGATGATTTCCAGAAATTTAATTTCTTGATGACTTCAAAAGATGATGTAATAATAAAAAAAGCTTGGCAATTATATTCATAATGCATTTCAATCAAGAAAAGAAAATGACATTTGTTATGTAACACTTGCTTTATCCTATTAACAACTAACTTTCTTTTTGTAGTAGTAGTAGTTATCACAACTAATCTTTATTGCTATTAACTGATAGAAACATGGTACACTGGGCAAAATCGTTGGTATACGGCGGGTACATTAGTGTATTCGCACGCGTATATTCCCGATATTCGAAGATATACGTTGGTCGGCGCACACGTACATTCAACGTATGTAAGAGGAATACACAACGTCTATTCACACATTCGGAACATACTGATACGTAAATATACACAGCAGTATATTTACGCAGACCGGAAGTTTACAGTGCGCACATTAACGTACACCTAATGCAGAACAATGCACTGCACAGAGTTAATACTGACGCAGATCGACGTATACATAGCGTATACGGTCACGCAATAAACCAGTGCACACAATTAACATCGGCGTAGATCTACGTATATTTTGCGTATACTCGGCATATTTAAAGGCATGCTATTGGCTGATTTTTCAGGAACATTTGCATACAGGTCACATATTTTAGGTCATGCTTCATTTCCGGTTAATCATTCACGTAGTAATTTGGTTCTTGGGCGCCGCACGTGCTTGTAATTTTTCTAGGTACTAGTATTTTGTTTATAAATAAAGTATCGATAGTATTACTCGTGATTGCTACCGCAACACATTTATTTATAAACACAATACAACAACCTAGCAATATCACGAGCTCCTGTTACAGTCATATACATGTAAAGATAAAGAAATGGTTATTGCCACACCCATGGCCATCCCAGTGATCAGACGTTTTTTTTATGAACACAGGACCAGCAACGAGGCATTAACCCTTTCTTTATCTGTAAGTTACAAGTGACTGTTCTCCCGTGACTTGCATCAGACTAGATCCGCATACCACAGGAAATTAAACGTGGGAGGTGATTCACAATGAAATATTTGGCCACTCGATGTTCAACACAAGTAGGATCAGGGCAACGTGAACAGTTCATAATCGGAAATAACGTTTACAGTAGATCTATGGTCAACGATAACACATTGCAACTAATGCAATTTCGTGTTAATTAATATTGAGGAGTTGTTTTTGGGTAATTGCAAAGGTGGTGATTTGTGATTCAAGTGATTTAGTATTTATTTGTAATAACAATACACACACTTACAAGTACACAAATCTTCCTCGACATACATAAATAAATCATATGGGGTTTTAATTCCAATTTAATTGAAGGTGAAAAATAAGTTCATTTCAAGTGGTTTAAATTTAGTGGACTTCTTTAACAGAAATAACGAAATTCAACAATTAATGCATTTAATGTCAAGTAATTTATAAATTCAATGAAACAAAAGAAATAAAATTCCAGTTATAAGCTAAAAATATTGAAAGGGTTTGGGTTTGGGTAGGAATCAGAAAAAAATCACGCTGGTCATCAAAACTTAGAGCAATCACGTGGGGTTTGACAGGTACATGGTGGTCCTACTTATTTCTGGAGCATGCGGATCGGTTGCCTTCTTGCCACTCGGTTGTCTTAATCCAACATCAAGTCGTTCAGGGCCATGACCTGAATGTCGGAGACCTCACAATGAACATTCCTTTCCGATCTTCTTCGCCGTCTTCCTCATCTGACATCATAATGTCCACAACTTTCGTCACCATCTCCCACATCTCTTGTTCTTCCTCTTTAACTTCTTTTCCCGACATTCCGTCAGCTGCAATGATAGAAATGTTTACACTATATTTATTATATTTATTATTACTGCTATTTTAACAAGCTTGAATAAAACGAATTCAAAATTATAAAAACTATAAATTAACACTTACTCATCTCCTCCTTTGTTCTTTATTTGTTTTTTCCAAGCTGTATAAAAACACTCTCGTCTCTCTCTGTCATTTTCTGGTAACAGTACCTAAAATAGAATATGTAACAGTTTAATTGAGATTTGTCAAGCAAATTTGAATAGGAAAAGGTGTTGTATTATAATGTTTGGTGACCTGGACAGTTTTTACTCAATATATTACCGACTCAACAGTGGGCAATGAGATTCAAACCTACCTCCCGCTCGAAATCAAAACGTGCTAATCATTGTAGTAATAACTTATGTATTTTATATTTAAAATTATAGGGGTGAAAAATTTGTTAAGAAAACGCAAGCCAATCAACAAGAATAAAAAATGCACGCGAGCTGTAGCTGGAACAAACGTTGACACATTCAAGAAAAAATAAAAAAAATATAAATAAGACAGCGTGAAAAAAAAAATTAATTGCAATGGTCATATCCCGTGATTTCAAATGTTTGCCTCAAATATTATGCCACATAAAACTGTTGTTAAAATGCAAGTTAGTATGAAGTATTAGTGCTATATGACTACATCCACCCACACTTGCTTACAGGAAGTCAGTAGAAGACAAAAGATTTTTTCGTTAATGTGGGGATACGTTGGTCAGCGTGGGGGGAAACAGAGGTGTTAATCTGAAAATTCATTGTCTGTTCTTGTTTGTGATTGGTTCACAACGTTTCGAGGATCGCGTCGTAGCTCCTTCGTTGGTAGTGGGTGCGCGTAAATGGCGAGAGCCGGGTTACCACGAAAGTTGGGTTACCGCTATCGCCATTTATACACTACCATATTTTATTTAATAAAAAATTAAAACAAGAGACTGTATGCAAGTCTAACGTCCACTTTACACTAGCCTGTATCGGTTAATTGCTGAACAGCCTGAGCCCTTTGTCAATTTGAGTAGAGCTCTTTGAAAACAATGAAGGGTCAGACAAAAGCATGGAACAACGGACATCATATGGTATAACCAGGCCAACATGAATTACTAGTAATTTGGGTGAAGAGGTCAATTAATTAGATCGGACATCAATTTTCGACTTTCGCATACTTACGTTTTTTCTGACACATAAAATAAAATTGCGTATATAGCGATTTACAGGCTGTAATCAAAATCGATCCACTGAATACAAGTTATAATAGTTGCAATGAAATGGTATGAACTAAGTGTGAAAAATTGAACAGTGACTTTTCTATGCATGTTTGAAATGACACAGCTAGACACGCTACATCGACTGAAAGTTAAACACAACTTACACAAATACTGCAGGGTCAATCCGGACACGCTGATTTTCAGAACTTCTAAAAGGGTTGATATTATTCTCTTGTGGTGACTTGGTTTCGGTTTTTAAAATAGCACGCTTTTTTTCTGTCTGTTTTGATGTAGCCATGACTTCCTTGCGCAAACGATTTACTGTTGTAACTAAAGATCGCATAATGTTGGTGATCCGAGATGCTTGAAGACTGTGGGCGAGATCTATCAAAACTTCCGAATAAACTTTGACTTAGTGAAGATGAGATGGGGATTGAGATCAGCCTGAACGCTGAACATCAGACAATCGACAACTACGATGGAAATGGGACATCTTGTTCCTGGATTAATGCAACAATTACGTAACTGATTTCAAAAGGGCTCATCACTTCAGTCACGTTAGCGTATAGCATTTTGTTAGTAGGGGTGTGCGATTGCGAAATTCGACATTTCACAGTTTCATCATGTTCGATTATTATTTTATTTCCACCAGTAATATAGATATTTGTTATTTTACTATTCTGTACATACTAAAAACGTAGTGTTTGATTTGTTAGTGACGACGGTTCCAACTCAGCACATAATGATAACGTCCAACCAGTGTATTGCGCTCTCATTATTTTGGACAGTGTTCTACGGATGCCTGTTCGCGCAAAGAATTGTGGGACACTCTACCACAAATAAAGATGAAGTGAATATATATACCCTAAGAGAGACTGCACCATTGGAGTATCTCTCACGTACACCATAGACTATGGAAAATGAAAAATTTCTAGTAAAATGTATTTAGGAATTCAAATGATAGTAAGAGACAAACATTTATTTAAATTTATAAATGAAACCTAATAACAAAATACAAGTTTACAGACAGATTCGGAAAAGGATCGTCGTGACCCAAGTATAAATAGGCTTCTAAATAATAAGAATTATTTCTTTGCAATTCTCGCTGCAGTAAACAGTAGATGTATGTGGCTATGAATATCACTGCAGTTATTCAATGTTGTATTTATGACAATAATTAAAGTTAAAATTAAGATTTTGTTGAATAAAGGTACAAAAAAAACATGAACCGGTAAACTGTTGCGCTGCTAAGCATGAATAGTTAACTGATGTCAATTGATGTCACGTGATGTGAACGCACTAAAACATGAATCGTCAGTCTAGTTTTCACAAACATTTACACAGTTCCTAATATGTTGCCAAGTACCACATAGCAGGTTCAACGAAGACAATGAGAATTGTGTTCGTAAATCTGAAACGTCATTGCAAAGAGTACTAGCTAGACTGGCAAAGTCTGGACTTTTTTTTTGTTTTACAAAAAAAATATAATTAATTGTCAATTTAGCCTTTTTAACGTGGTCGCGAAAACTAGCGTGACTGCGAAAGAAATCCCAATTTGTGTAGTTTTCTTGATTTATTCTGCAGATATCGGTAAAATGTAGGTAAGGCTTTGGTGAAATTTGAAGGAGCAACTAATATTCTTCAACCTGGTATTTTTTTTAGATTTTATTTTTCATTCTTTTCGTCTGTTTTTTCGAGTTTAAAAAATGTGAGCTGGCTGGAGCCTTCATCCCTTGTCTATTTGATACACTGGATACCAGCGAATACCCCCCCCCCCCCAGTTGATTATTATAGTTCCTGGGCTCCCTGTGCAGCTACTGTAAAAGCCGGCATTCGTTGAACGATTGCCAAACCGTAAGTACACGTGAATCCCGCTTAGACATTGTCAGACGTAATAAACTCTGTTTTAATTGTTTAGGCAAGCATGGTGTAAAACAGTGCCGTTCACGCTTCACCTGTAGGTAATGTAAAGGTGATCATCATACGTCCCTACATCCGGACATGTCGATTCAATTCAATCTGTCACCTTTGCTGTTGCTCCACCATCTTGTCTCTTGGTGTCCGATATAAATCTATCGAATGACTAACTGATTCTCTCATTAAAAGGTGTTGTTGTTAACCATCGATATTATCGTCGGTTATGTAAAATGCAATTTTAAATTCAGCGCTTACGATTTGTTTGAGATGTTTACAATGTCGAATGCAGAACATCACCATCAATAAAAGGCATGATGCAAACAAAAAAAGATTCCGGAATTTTGAAAAACCGGAGCTGCAGAAGAAAGCTCCCTGAAAAAACAACTCAGCATGGCAGCATGTGTACTTCCTGTGACCTTTGTCCTCAGTATCCATCATGCAGTGTGACAAAATAATTATTTTATTAGCAGTCAGTAGATTCTACTTTTTGAAAACTGTAATTTTGAAACATGGTAATACATTGTATTTTTTTCATTTTTATTTTTTCAGTTTGTCAACTATTACAGTATTTTAATGCATATTTAAAACTCAACTGACTGAAAATACTCGACCTAAATTTTAGAATGTTGAAATTATAAAAACTAATTTCTCATAAAGATTACTGGTAGGTTGTAATTTACAGTTGACTAAAACAAAAACATTAGATTGAAAGTTTGTTTTACACCAAAATGTTGTTTTTTTTTGGTCAAAAATGTAATTTTCGATTTCTTCAAAACCGGTAGCCCGAATGCTTCGTAACTTAGATTTTTGTCTGATTTGTTCATTTTATGTAATTTTCGAATTTTTCTTGAAACACAATCACTTCGTTTGTATACCTTGCATAGATTTTGTTAGATTTGTTCATTTAGCTCTATTTACATTTATCCACTGTAAGAGTCATTCAATAACCTTTTCAATAATCATGATAGCATCACCAAGCTCTATGGAGACAGTGAAGCTATTGTCAGCGTCAGGTCGCTTGTTTTAATAAGGGTTCATTTGATTTGACAACCTTTATTTCACCTTCTTTCCCCCTAAATGGTCAAATTTTCTGGGCACAACCTATATTCACACTTTACCTTAGAAGGTCTTCTTACTACATTTTAACTCGTACAGATGCTTACTACACATAATGATGACTCTACGCAGCACCATTGCTTTTTCCTATGACAATATGTCAATTCAAGACTAACAGGAAAATAAAAAAACAAAAGAACCTAAAAGTTTCTACTCTCATATCCAAATTCCGGATGAGCATCTACGTCATTGACAGTCTGGTTAAAAAATATTTGTCATTTGTGGTAAAAAATATTATTTTCAATTTCAGTGCTCTGGCTTCCACTTCATGCATCTCAACAATTGCAGGTGTATGTTCACCTACATGTAACACAATTGTTGTTTAATAAATTATTCTTAATTGTGATTTTATAAATATCTCTTAAATGAAGTTTATGCCTTCAGTTCACTGTGCTCAGGACTTTCTTTCTTACACTGTTGTACAGATTGCAAAATATGTATCTAACAGCAGAGCTATATCAGCTGACATGCTTCTTGTTTTACTTCTAACTTGCCTGGCAACATGAGTGTACACTGTTGAGAATACAAGCAGTTAGTGCTGTGATTTTTCATTATTTAACTCCCTCTCAATACAGTGCAGTGCTGTGAATTTTCATTAGTGAACTATCTCAATACAGTGCATTGCTGTGAGTTTTCATTAGTTAAATCTATCTTAATAGAGTGCTGTGAGTTTTCATTAGTTAACTATCTCAATACAGTGCAGTGCTGTCAATTTTCATTAGTTAAATCTATCTTAATAGAGTGCTGTGAATTTTCATTAGTTAATTCCATCCCTATACAGTGCAGTGCTATGCGTTTTCATTAGTTAACTATCTCAATACAGTGCAGTGCTGTCAATTTTCATTAGTTAAATCTATCTTAATAGAGTGCTGTGAATTTTCATTAGTTAATTCCATCCCTATACAGTGCAGAGCTGTGAGTATTCATTAGTTAACTATCTCAATACAGTCAGTTTTCAATAGGTAAATCTATCTCAATACAGTGCAGTGCTGTGCGTTTTCATTAGTTAACTATCTCAATACAGTGCAGTCCTGTCAATTTTCATTAGTTAAATCTATCTTAATAGAGTGCTGTGAATTTTCATTAGTTAACTCCATCCCTATACAGTGCAGAGCTGTGAGTATTCATTGGTTAACTATCTCAATACAGTGCTGTGAGTTTTCAATAGGTAAATCTATCTCAATACAGTGCAGAGCTGTGAGTTTTCATTAGTTAACTATCTCAATACAGTGCTGTGAGTTTTCAATAGGTAAATCTATCTCAATACAGTGCAGAGTTGTGAGTTTTCATTAGTTAACTATCTCAATACAGTGCAGTGCTGTAAATTGTTATTAGTTAAATCTATCTTAATAGAGTGCTGTGAATATTTATTTACATTTTTATTGCATATAACTTATATCACATGGTAATTAGCATATATGAATATATAATGACTTCAAGAAGGTATACAGAGATATAGATGGAAGTAGATTGATATGAATCTACATATCACTGAGCATGAGAAATTAGTGGCAAATACAAATTCTAGAATTGCAAGTGAGCTTGTAGAAGCAATTGGTTTTAAGTTTGTTTTTCTATGTCATTACATATTGTATCTGTAGTATATACAGTGCTATGAGTTTTCATTAGTTAAATTACTGTTGGTACTATAATCAGCCACGGATTGTGCTTGTCTGGTTAATTCTCTTCCACAACTTCACATAATAACCCATGTCAACCATGCAGGTTACTGAATATAGTGTAGAACTACAAATTCACAGAGTCCTTGGAGGCCACTGAATCTACAAGCCTCCTTTCTGAGTGCTCTTGTCTCTTATAATATACATATACATCTGAACTTAAGTTCACAAGTTAGTCTTTTACATGTTTAAAATGTTGCTCTTGACAGGAATATACCACAAGCAGCATTATTCTGTACCAACAAAATTATTTCCTTATATGTTACTTGTCAGATATTGAGATACATGTGTAATAACATAGCATGCCCTTATATCTCTATATCTTCCTTTGATTACACTAATGACATATGAATGATTCTGACCCATATATAGCACAGCAATTCAATTTGATAATTGAAAAAATTGTTTAGATCTTTTTTGCATTATCCATCATGCCATGGTAAAGGCAATCTTGGGAATCTGTCTTAAGCATCACTGTTTAGACCAACATATGACATTTGAGATCTATGTTTGTTTCTGATAATCAAGATAAAGTGGGAAAAAAAGTCCATTTCGTTAATGTACAGCTTTCTTGGGATTTACATTATAGAAGCAAATTTTGAAAGCACTACAAAATCTTGTTATTGTAATGAAGTGAAAGAATGCATGTAATAATTATGTAAGATATAAAATAAGCAAAAAAAATTGGACATACCCAAACATCCACATAATGACTTCGCAATTCCTTAAAGCTTTAAACCCATTTGAATTGGAGAATAAACAAAATATATACAATTAAGGTTTTTAAATTCAAAAACTAGTTTATGTACCCCAATTTCTTTCTTTGGAATTTGTAACTGTTAATTTAGCTGAGTTTCAGGAATTCCCGGTTCCTAAGTGTGTTAAGGAAAGAGAATAGGATCTGTTTGTAATAAGAGAAAGGTGATTGCTCTCAAAATACGCTTTTATCAACATCCTTATGGAGGTTAAATTAAAGGTTATTTGTTTATCATACTTTCATTATTAGATACATGTTCAAAATGTTATGGAAAATGGAAAAATTGGGAAGTTCTCCATTTGTTGGGTTATATCAAATTTGAATTCAGCTGCTTCAAACTGTTCGAAAGTACTCTCCTAGCGGGTACTGAGTACTGTTGCTGGTACAAAAAATGTAGTCATCGTGCTATGAAATTCAATACTTTACTATGTGAGGAAATACATGTATAGATTATTAAGGTTATCTGTGTGTCAACAGACTTTTACATATTTATTCTAGTCCCTGGAAGATTTAGAATAATATCAGTTTGAGTCTGGATGTAATTACTTTTTTGTGTAATTTCCTTATCTGACAAGTGTCATGAGATAAGAAATACTGAATTTTAATTGGTTGACCTCAAATTGTCACAAGAAATTGAATTTAAATTGTTTTTTCATATATCTTTGTCTTTTCTCTGTCCATTGGAGATAATGAAGAAAAAACTGGTGCATCAAGATTTCAATATTAAAGTAAAACAGATTGTGTAACTGTTCTTTAGCGAAAAATTGTTTTTAGTCATTTCAAAATTATCAGCTTGATATACATGTAACATTGGAGTGGCCAATCAAGAGAATTATTACTTAATGGTTACAACTATTATGTGCGTCATATTTAAACCATCCGGCTACAGGAGTGATTTGACACAATTATGAGATTGGAATCACTGTCACATGGTGATTTGACACAATTATAAGATTGAAATTTCAGTCACATGGTGATTTGTCACAATTATGAGATTGGAACCTCAGTCACATGGTGATTTGACACAATTATGAGATTGAAATTTCAGTCACATGGTGATTTGTCACAATTATGAGATTGGAATCTCAGTCACATGGTGATTTGACATAATTTTGAGATTGGAATCACAGTCACATGGTGATTGGACACAATTATGAGATTGAAATCTCAGTCACATGGTGATTTGACACAATTATGAGATTGGAATCTCAGTCACATGGTGATTTGACATAATTATGAGATTGGAATCTCAGTCACATGGTGATTTGAAACAATTATGATATTGAAATCTCATTTACATGGTGATTTGACATAATTTTAAGATTGAAATCTCAGTCACATGGTGATTTGACTCAATTATGAGATTGGAATCTCAGTCACATGGTGATTTGACATAATTATGAGATTGAAATCTCAGTCACATGGTGATTTGACACAATTATGAGATTGAAATCTCAGTCACATGGTGATTTGAAACAATTATGAGATTGGAATCTCAATCACATGGTGATTTGACACAATTATGAGATTGGAATCTCAGTCACATTGTGATTGGACACAATTATGAGATTGGAATCTCAGTCACATGGTGATTTGTCACAAATATAAGATTAGAATCTCAGTCACATGTTGATTTGACATAATTTTAAGATTGGAATCTCAGTCACATGGTGATTTGACACAATTATGAGATTGGAATCTCAGTCACATTGTGATTGGACACAATTATGAGATTGGAATCTCAGTCACATGGTGATTTGTCACAATTATGAGATTAGAACCTCAGTCACATGGTGATTTGACACAATTATGAGATTGGAATCTCAGTCACATGGTGATTTGAAACAATTATGATATTGAAATCTCAGTTACATGGTGATTTGACACAATTATGAGATTGGAATCTCAGTCACATGGTGATTTGAAACAATTATGATATTGAAATCTCAGTTACATGGTGATTTGACACAATTATGAGATTGGAATCTCAGTCACATGGTGATTTGACACAATTATGAGATTGAAATCTCAGTCACATGGTGATTTGACATAATTATGAGATTGGAATCTCAGTCACATGGTAACTTCAATGGAGAAATGATGTTGTGTTGCTTTGTTGCCATTAAAGCAAGTAGAGATATAAGAAAATACATGTATTCATCAATTCCATCCTATACTTCCTGATCACAGAACTATAATTACAGGAAATGAAAAGCATGCCTGATTGCTTCACTTATAGACATTGGAATCCAAATGTGCATGTGTCTGTGGTTTATAAGGAATCCATGGCAGACATGAGACATAATTGTAGAATAAGGCATATCTATCCTGTCTTTAAATCTAAGAGAAATCAACTTCTTGTGCAGTAGTCATATTAAATAATAAACATATGAACCCCAATTACAGTTAATCCTAACTCTCTGTTATTAGTGGCTGATAATATAATTCAATGATTGTAAGGCCCAGAAAAAAATTGTTTGTCAAATTGTTTTCAAAATTTGATTCACACGTTTTTTGTTACTCACATGTCAAAGCACACAATATGAATCTTTGCAGCTAACATGTCTGTCTGTCCCTGTCTGTACAGCCAGGTCAGAATGTCACAATATCTGGCTATACTGTGTAGTTTATTTATGTGTGGTCGGGTTTCATGGTCATGGGGCAGACATTAGATAAATGGAACAAGCATAGCATATGTTAAACCAAAATTACAATCTAAATAGAAACTAGAATACTGTCTCTTGATTCCATGTAGATCTTGCATAGTGCATATATGTATCATAGTATCATATCAAACCACCTGCTTAGGTCATTCAGTAGATTGGTGATGCATCCATACAGCTCATTCACCTGAAAATTGTTAGTTTCAATTTAAGGTGCTGCTAGTGAGAATAAAGTTGTACTCTTCACTTGGATCTTGTCAGAACAATGAGCCAAAAAGTAGTATTGCCATAGTAGTACTCCTGCTGTGTATTTAAGTAAATTTTTTAACTAAATTTATAAGTCACATTTATCTTTCAGTTTACAACAAACATAATTTTGGGTGTATTGGAGATGCACATCTAATAAATAAAATATGGTACATCTCTGTTTATTTGAAATACATGTTACAAATTAAACTCCGCTCCAATTTCTAGCGATTATGAGCTACATGTACCTCTTCAATTCAAAAATCACATTAAACTCACCTCCTGAGGAGAATTTTCTATTAACACCTACTGGCTAATACTGGACTTGAGTGCTACTACTCTCATAAAAAAAAATATATTAAATTGAATGCTATTTGCACTATGTTTGATTTCTGAAATTAAAAAATATGATTGAGCGTATGACTTTGCCTTTCAAGATGTATATCTTAGGTTACTATTTAATACTTAGACACTGGAAACATAGGAATGAGATTAGATATACAAGGTTTCTACTAAATAATCTCTATTAGAGGCTGTCATACATGCATTCATGTGAATACCAGTTATTAATGGTAATATATAGATATACATGTAGTGATGGTAATCTAAAAATTGTCAAATAGTTAATAATAAATTTGTAATTAAAAGTAATCAACATTCAAAAATTGCTTGAACAATTAATTTGTAGTTAAGTATTTGAAAATTATTTTATGAAGAACTAACAAAACAAATTAGTTTGATCTCTGGTGTTCCATATTCTGTGTTTCATAGTCGGTGTGTTCAAATCGTGATCATTGCCATGGAAATGTGTTCTGTGGGAAAACTGAAATGGACATCTAATCTGAAAGGATACCATAAAGCTGTATGAAATTGAAGATTGAAAAATGATCAATCACAGTGAAGACGTGGGTAACTCATGAATTGTTAAGTGCTTGAATAGTTTTGCCTGTATAGTATAACACCTTACATACATCAATGCTGTATTATGATTTATGATGGACGTTGCCATCAAATGGTGTATGGTCAAGTGACAACTGTGGGTGGATAGGAATTTAAAGTGACCCATTTTTGTACAACTCTGAATGTTAAGTTTGAATAAATATAGTATAGTAGTTTTACAGTGAATTTCATGAATGCATGAATGTTTTTTTTTTTATATAAAATATTTATAAATGTATTATATATTTCATATGATTGTTGAAAACAACTTGACCAATCAAAACACATTTATAGATGCATAGTAGTAAATGATTTAAGGAAACTCGCAAAGACTAATGGGTAATGGGCATTACCAAATGATTTCTATAGGCAATGAAAGCATATTGTATTCTTTGGATTAGAGTTTAGCCCGAGAATTGTCAGGGTAAATGTTTTTATACATTTCCATAAAACACCATAATGCCTTCATGAAATTCACTATATCTTTAAAAATAAATATTAAATTAAAAAAACTTTCAACACTCCTTTGAATACAAGAATAATAGACTAGATCACTTGTTTGTTTCTGCAATACATTATAAAGTTCAAGCTAAATGCATATGACAAAGGGACAGAAATTCCAATTGACTCTAGTGGAAAAATATTATCTCGTGGGAGACGTACTGGAACAAATGTACATTTATTGAGAATTGGAAGAATACCACTATTACATGTACATGTATTATTCATATCAATAATAATGGACAGTCCGTACTTTAATCATAAAAAGCAAGATAATTATAATTCATTTTCTCTATGTTTATATTATTGACAGTTTGGCATTTGTTATCAATTCACTATGTACCTCCTTAAGAACCATAACTATACATGCATCATATGACATATTATTGACAGTTTGGCATTTGTTATCAATTCACTATGTACCTCCTTAAGAACCATAACTATACATGCATCATATGACATATTATTGACAGTTTGGCATTTGTTATCAATTCACTATGTACCTCCTTAAGAACCATAACTATACATGCATCATATGACATATTATTGACAGTTTGGCATTTGTTATCAATTCACTATGTACCTCCTTAAGAACCATAACTATACATGCATCATATGACATTATCAAATATCTATAATAAAGTGATTCCATATGAGCAATGTAAACTGTGAAGCACATTTTGTAATCGGCTGAGTTCTTGGATCTGTCATAACTGAAGGCTTTTTTGTTATAACCACTATTCATTGTCAAAACTAGTCTATGCCAGATTTAGCTCATAATTTTGTATGGTGGACTGGCAATGCTATAATTATAGTTTCACCATATTAAATTATTCTTTGTTCTACTCCTTAAGCATATAATATTTGATAAATTTAGCTACTTACACATGATCAGCTCACTCAATGACATTTTGTGTAATCACCTTTGGTTCAGAAACATGTATAATGTAAATAAAATGAGTTATCATGTTTCTCACGTACTTTATGTGTTAGACTTGTAGAGAGCAGCGAGACAATACAGTTCATCAAAAATTCACTTTTACATATTGTTTGCAGGGAACTATGCAAAATCCATAGCAGGAAGACAATATAGTTGACATTGAGTCTGAAAGGATCACCTCTGAAATAAATGAAGAAGAAGATGATGTTGAGATTACCAGAACACCTGGCATACACAGACAGCGTGCTAACACTGTGCGATGGAAAACACACTTTAAGCTTTGACAATTGTAAACTTTACTCGTATTTTATAAAACAGTTTCCATTTAGACATTTAATATATTGATATACTAGTATATCATAAATTTAACTAAGTGTGTTAAGTACTTAATAATAATTCATATTTTATAATTCACCCAATATTAAAATTTGTTATTTCATATTTTATTATTCTTTATTAAATTTCATGTCAATTTCAAAATTATCTGTATATGTATATATAAAACAAATATTAATATGTTAGCAATATTTTCTTCCTGTCATAGATATTTATTTATACAGGATGAAAAAAATTATGACACATTTTTGCAATTAAGTATTACAGAATTCTTATTTGTCACCTTTCAATTTGAAGTTGTTTTGCTCTAGCAAATTTGAATCACAGTTTTGTCTTTTTACCATTCTTTTACAAATTGCATGCAAGTTTAATTCATGAAATATGACAACAGTTTTCATGACAACAATCTGGGAAGCTTTGAGTAGGTTTGCTATATAACGTCACGGTGTATTGTCACCTTCCACAAAGTGGATCTAAGTGAAAGAATATACTAGTATATCAGATCATGAACATAGATAACAGAAGTATAATTTTATTGACTCTCGTGTGCGAAGCACAAAAAGGGAGTCTTTGCAGTTAGTGTGTGTGTGTGTGTGTGTGTGTGTGTGTGTGTGTGTGTGTGTGTGTGTGTGTGTGTGCGTGTGTGTTTGTGTCTGTGTGTGTGTGTATCTGTTCCACTGATATCTCAAGAACCATACATTGATTTTTGATGAAACTTGTAGCATAGATGCTCTTGGCCAATGTTCAGATTTGATTAGGTTTTGGTAAAAACCCATGCATATTAATTACCTAATTTGCATGATAATTAGCTGATTTTTAGCTGTTCTATGATTGTTCTACTGATATTTAAAGAACCACTCATTGGATTTTGATGAAACTTGGCACATAGATACTCTGAACTAATACGCATATTTTATTAGTTTTAGGTAAAAATCTGTGCAATATTAATTACCTAATTTGCATAATGATTAATCAATTTTTGGCTTTTCCATTGATATCTCAAGTACTAATCATCACATTTCAATAAAACTTGGTACATATATGTCATAGGACACTGCACAGACCTGATAGTTTTTAGTGTAATATCAGTACATGTTAATTACCTAATTTGCATAATTAATTCATTTTCTGTTTTTGATATTTCAAGTAGTAATCATCACATTTCAATGAAACTTGGTACATAGTTACTGTGCAGAGACCTGATTTATTTTGGGGTAAATACTTGTGCATATTAGTCACCTTATTAGCATAATTAGTTCATTTTAAGCTTTTCGCCTGATAACTGAAGTACTGATCATCATATTTCAATGAGACTTGCTTCTTGATCCTCTAGGACTATGCAGAGGCTTGATTAGTTTTAGGGTAAATAATTGTGGATATTAATTACCTAATTTGCATAATTAGTTAATTTTTTCTATGAATGTTCCACTGATATATACATGTAAAGAACCACTAATTGGATTTTAATGAAACAATCATAGAGTATTCATCATCATATTTCAATGAACCTAGGACTATGCAGAGACCCAATCAGGTTTTGGTAAATATTTATGCTTAGTAATCACCTAATTAAAATAATTAACACTGATATCTCAATTACTGAACATCACATTTGAATAAAATTTGGTACATAAATGCTCTGGAACAATAGACAGGACTGATTAATTTTGGGTTGAAATTTGTTTATATTTATTCTCTAATAATAATTCATAGTTTTTTGTTCTAATCACATTTCAATGAAACTTGGTACATAGATATTACATTACGCAGGCCTTATTAGTTTTACACTCAAATCTGTTCATATCAGTTACCTGATTTACATAATTAGTTTTCAGTTTTTCCATCAATATCTCAAGTACAAGTAATTTTGAAAATAATTTTTAATGTGTCTTCAATACTCTCAGCACACAGGAGCTCTTTCTAAGCTTTCTTTGATTTTGATTTTGTTTTGAAATAATGCAATAATATGTTACTTGGGATTCAAATATTGACAAAAGAGTTCAAATATTTCTAAAAACTTTATTACTTATATAGTAATACATAGCTTGGGCAGTAAAACACAGGCAATAGTGGCTCAGACAATATTGTGCGGGCAATAGTGGGCCTGATAATTATGAGCAGGCAATAGTCAGCCCAGCAATAATGCCCAGACAATAATGTACAGGCAATAGTGGTCTAGGCAATAGTGGTCTAGGCAATAATGTGAAGACAATAGTGGTCTGGACAATAATGTGCAGGCAATAGTGGTCTGGACAATAATGTGTAGGCAATAGTGGTCTAGATAATAATGTGCAGGCAATAGTGGTCTAGAAAATAATGTGCAGGCAATAGTGGTCTAGACAATAATGCAGGAAATATTGGCCCACACAATAATGTACAGGCAATAGTTGCCTGGACAATAACATTTGGGCAATAGTGTAAAATATAATAATGTCACAAACAATACCCAGTTGGTATATAATGTGTCATTTCGTAACAAGAGTGAATGGAACATTTCTCCATAGTAGCACTTGCATGTGGTGAATTAATAATGCAATATAAAGAGACTAAAGTGAGCTTAAACACCACAAGTAAACTTTGAACACAATGAACTGAGCTACAACCACAAAACATATTCATTAGAAATGTGACATAAAGACTAAAACGAAAATTATGTTTCGGGTTAAAATGTATACACAGATATTTTTTATTTTGTCTGAATCTGAAAAATAAAAGTATTATTTCATAATTAATAATGTGCACATCAATATTGAAAAACTTATTGACCTACATGTTTTTCTTGGCATGAATGAAAGTAGGAAAAAATATGCACAAATAATTTTATTCTTTGTTAAGAATGTTTGATATCTGCTCTCTTACAGAATTATTACCATCTCATTATTTTTTATTTTGAAATTCAATTTTCTGTATATTGTGCTTACAGTATTTATAGTAATAAGTTGAAGTGAAAATATGGAATAAAATGGAAATAAAGTATCTCATTCAGAGCTTATTGTAATTTTTCTAATAGCCATGCAATGTAGGTTTAATTCATGAAATGTGACAACAGTTGTCATGACAGCAATCTGTGAAGCTTTGAGTAGGTTTGTATCGAGATGCCCCTTTAGTGCTATGTAACGTCACGGTGTATTCTCACCTTCCACAAAGTGGATCTAAGTGAAGCAATATACTAGTATATCAGATCATGAACATAGATAACATGGCATTATCATTTTATAAATTTTTTTTTGGTTGGTGAAATACTGCAATAATATTTCAACAACTTGGGATTTAAGTACCGTACTCGACTGGCTTAGCACCCAGAGTACTCAGCTCCAAAAATTATGTGTTTTAGGGGATGCGCTTACCTGAACACCCTCTCAAAAAAGTGTGCAAATAACAATTTCAATTCATGTGACAGATTGAGGTGAATATTACGTTTTTTGGGGGGAAATAAATTTGCGAAATCAGTCGCGTGGTTGATTTCAACAGCACAATGTCAACAATATTCATATATTGGAAAACTTCATGCCATGATTATCACAATAATTGTGGTAATTCAGACGATAAAAGGCAGGAGTAGTGTTTAATAACTGCCTAGACAATAATGTGCAGGCAATTATCAACAATAGTGGCCCAGACAATAATGTGCAGACAACAGTAGCCAAGGCATTAACAACCCACACAATAATGTGCAGGCAATAGTGGCCTAGACAATAATGTGCAGGCAATAGTGGTCAAGGCAATAATGTGCAGGCTATAGTGGTCAAGGCAATAATGTGCAGGCAATAGTTGTCTAGGCAATAATGCGCAGGCAATAGTGGTCTAAGGAATAATGTGCAGGCAATATTGGTCAAAGCAATAATGTGCAGGCTATAGTGGTCAAGGCAATAATGTGCAGGCAATAGTGGCCTAGACAATCATGCGCAGGCAATAGTGGTCTAGGCAATGATGTGCAGGCAATAGTTGTCTAGGCAATAATGTGCAGGCAATAGTGGTCAAGGCAATAATGTGCAGGCTATAGTGGTCAAGGCAATAATGTGCAGGCAGTAGTTGTCTAGGCAATAATGTGCAGGCAATAGTGGTCTAAGGAATAATGTGCAGGCAAAAGTGGTCAAAGCAATAATGTGCAGGCTATAGTGGTCAAGGCAATAATGTGCAGGCAATAGTGGCCTAGACAATAATGCGCAGGCAATAGTGGTCTAGGCAATGATGTGCAGGCAATAGTTGTCTAGGGAATAATGTGCAGCCAATAGTGGTCAAGGCAATAATGTGCAGGCTATAGTGGTCAAGGCAATAATGTGCAGGCAATAGTTGTCTAGGCAATAATGTGCAGGCAATAGTGTTCTGGGCAATAATGTGCAGGCAATAGTGACCTAGACAATAATGTGCAGGCAATAGTTGACTAGACAATAATGCACAGGCAATAGTGGTATAGGCAATAATGTGCAGGCAATATTGGCCAAGACAATAATGTGCAAGCATTAGTGACCCACACAATAATATGCAAGCAATAGTGGACCTGACAATAATGTGCACACAACAGTAGCCACGATACTAAAGTGCAGGCAATAGTGAACCACACAATAATGTGCAAAGCAATTGTGGCCTATATAATAATGTGCAGACAATAGTTGCCTAGGCAATAATTGTTCAGGTAATAGTGGGCTAGACAATAATGTGCAGGCAATAATGACTCACACAATTATGTGCAGGCAATAGTGGTCTAGACAATAATGTGCAGGTAATAGTAACCCACAAAATGATGTGCCGACAATAGTGGAATATACAATAATGTGCAGGCAATAATGGCCCACACAATAATATGCAGGCAATAGTGACCCACACAATAATGTGCAGGCAATAGTGGCCTAGGCAATAATGCGCAGGCAATAGTTTGCTAGGCAATAATATGCAAGGAATAGTGGGATAGGCAAGAATGTGCAGGCAATAGTGGTCTGGGAAATAATGTGCAGACAATAGTAACTCACACAATTATGTACTGACTATAGTAATCTATGCAATAATGTGCAGGTAATAGTGACGCAAACAATTATGTGCCGGCAATAGTGCACCACACAATAATGTGCAAGGCAATTGTGGCCTATAGAATAATGTGCAGGCAATAGTTGTCAAGGCAACAATGTGCTTGCAATAGTGACCCAGACAACAATGTGCAGGCAATAGTGACCCACACAATTATGTGCAAGGCAATTGTGGCATATAGAATAATGTGCAGGCAATAGTTGTCTAGGCAACTATGTGCTTGCAATAGTGGCCCAGACAATATTGCGCAGACAATAGTTGTCCAGGCAATAATGTGCAGGCAATAGTGGCCAATATAATGAGAGGCAGACAATAGTAACCCACACAATAATATGCAGGCAATAGTGGTCTAGGCATTAATGTGCAGGTAATAGTTACCCACACAATTATGTGCCGGCAATAGTGAACCACACAATAATGTGCAAGGCAATTGTGTTGTCTCGGCAACTATGTGCTTGCAATAGTGGCCCAGACAATAATGCACAGACAATAGTTGTCTAGGCAATAATGTGCAGGCAATAGTGACCCACACAATAATATGCAGACAGACAATAGTGACCCACACAATAATGTGCAGGCAGCAGTGGTCTAGACAATAATGCACAGGCAATAGTGGTCGAGGCAATAATGTGGAGGCAATAGTGGCCAATATAATTAGGCAGACAATAGTAACCCACACAATAATATGCAAGCAATAGTGGACCTGACAATAATGTGCACACAGCAGTATCCATGATACTAAAGTGCAGGCACTAATGAACCACACAATAATGTGCCGGTAATAGTAACCTGGACAATAACGTGCAGGCATTAGTGACCTAAACAATAATGTGCAGGCAATAGTGAAATAGTGCAATAGTGCGGTAATGTGCAAGGCAATTGGGACCTATACAATAAAGTGCAGGCAACAGTTGTCTAGGCAATAATATGCAGGCAATAGTGACCAACACAATACTGTGCAGGCAATAGTAGCCTAGTCATTAATGCGCATGCTAAAGTGGTCTAGACAATAATGTGCCGGCAACAGTGAACCACACAATAATGTGCAAGGTAATTGTGGCCTATAATAATAATGTGCAGGCAATATTTTCTAGGCAATAATGTGCAGACAAAAGTGTTCTAGGCAATGATGTGCAGGCAATAGTAGACATGGCAACAATGTGCAGGCAATATTGGAATAGTGTTTAATAATTGCCTAGACAGTTTTGTGCGGGCAAAAGTCTACAATAGCGGCCCAGACAATAATATTCAGGGAATAGTGATATAAGCAATAATGTGCAGGTAATAGTGACCCACGCAATTATGTGCCGGCAATAGTGACCCACACAATAATGTGCAAGCAATAGTTGTCTAGGCAATAGTGTGTAGGAAATTGTGGCCTAGACAGTAATGTGCAGGCAATAGTGGTCTAGACAATCATGTGCCGGCAATAGTGAACCACACAATAATGTACAAATTGTGGCCTATAATAATAATGTGCAGACAATAGTGACCCACACAATTATGTGCCAAGAATAGTGAACCACACAATAATGTGCAAGGCAATTGTGGCCTATACAATAATGTGCAGGCAATAATTGTCTGGGCAATAATGTGCAGGCAATAATGGCCTAGACAGTAATGCGCAGGCTATAGTGGTCTAGGCAATAATCTGCCGACAATAGTGAACCACACAATAATGTGCAGGCAATAGTGACCTATACAATAATGTGCAGGCAATAGTTGTCTAGGCAATAGTGTGTAGGCAATAGTGGCCTAGACAATAATGCGCAAGCAATAGTGGGCTAGACAATAATGTACAGGCAATGATGGTCTTGGAAATAATGTGCAGGCAATAGTGACCCACACCATTATGTGCAGGCAATAGTGGTCCTGGCAATAATGAGCAGGTAATAGTGACCCACACAATAATGTGCCGGCAATAGTGAACCACACAATAATGTGCAGGCAATAGTGACCTATACAATAATGTGCAGGCAATAGTTGTCTAGGCAATAGTGTGTAGGCAATAGTGGGCTAGACAATAATGTGCAGGCAATAGTGGTCCAGGCAATAATGAGCAGGTAATAGTGACCCACACAATAATCTGCCGACAATAGTGAACCACACAATAATGTGCAGGCAATAGTGACCTATACAATAATGTGCAGGCAATAGTTGTCTAGGCAATAGTGTGTAGGCAATAGTGGGCTAGACAATAATATACAGGCAATGATGGTATTGGAAATAATGTGCAGGCAATAGTGACCCACACAATAATGTGCCGGCAAGAGTGAACCACACAATAATGTGCAAGGCTATTGTTGCCTATACAATAATGTGCCGGCAATAGTGAAACACACAATAATGTGCTAATTGTGGCCTATACGAATAATGTGCAGGAAACAGTGTTCTAGACAATGATGGCAATAGTGACCTATACAACAATGTGCGGCAATATTTGTCTAGGCAATAATGTGCTGGCAATAGTGGCACAGACAATAATGCGCAGACAGTAGTGACCAACACTATAACGTGCAGGCAATAGTGGCCTATACAATAATGTGCAGGCAATAGTTGTCTAGGCAATAATGTGCAGACAATAGTAACCCACACAATAATGTGCAGGCAATAGTGGCCTAAACAATTATGTGCAGGCACTAATGGTCTAGGCAATAATGTGCAGGTAATAGTTACCCACATAATTATGTGCCGGCAATAGTGACCTACACAATAACGTGCAGGCAATAGTGGCTTATACAATAATGTGCAGGCAATAGTTGTCTAGGCAGTAATATGCAGGCAATAGTTGTCTAGGCAATAATGTGTAGGTAATAGTCACCCACACAATTATGTGCCGACAATAGTGAACCACACAATAATGTACAGGCAATAGTTGTATAGGCAATAATATGGAGGCAATAGTGATCTACACAATACTGTGCAGGCAATAGCAGACATGGCAACAATGTGCAGGCAATATTGGAGGAGTGTTTAATAATTACCTAGACAATTTTGTGCGGGCAATTGTCTACAATAGCGGCCTAGACAATAATATTCAGGGAATAGTGATATGAGCGATAATGTGCAGGTAATAGTAACCCACACAATAATGTGCCAAGAATAGTGAACCACACAATAATGTGCAAGGCAATTGTGGCCTATACGAATAATGTGCAGGAAACATTGTTCTAGACAATGATGGCAATAGTGACCTATACAACAATGTGCGGCAATATTTGTCTAGGCAATAATGTGCTGGCAATAGTGGCACAGACAATAATGCGCAGACAGTAGTGACCAACACTATAACGTGCAGGCAATAGTGGCCTATACAATAATGTGCAGGCAATAGTTGTCTAGGCAATAATGTGCAGACAATAGTAACCCACACAATAATATGCAGGCAATAGTGACCCACACAATAATGTGCAGGCAATAGTGGCCTAGGCAATAATGCGCAGGCAATAGTTTGCTAGGCAATAATATGCAGGGAATAGTGGGATAGGCAACAATATGCAGGCAATAGTGGTCTGGGAAATAATGTGCAGACAATAGTAACTCACACAATTATGTACTGACTATAGTAATCTATGCAATAATGTGCAGGTAATAGTGACGCAAACAATTATGTGCCGGCAATAGTGCACCACACAATAATGTGCAAGGCAATTGTGGCCTATAGAATAATGTGCAGGCAATAGTTGTCAAGGCAACAATGTGCTTGCAATAGTGACCCAGACAACAATGTGCAGGCAATAGTGACCCACACAATTATGTGCAAGGCAATTGTGGCATATAGAATAATGTGCAGGCAATAGTTGTCTAGGCAACTATGTGCTTGCAATAGTGGCCCAGACAATATTGCGCAGACAATAGTTGTCCAGGCAATAATGTGCAGGCAATAGTGGCCAATATAATGAGAGGCAGACAATAGTAACCCACACAATAATATGCAGACAATAGTGGTCTAGGCATTAATGTGCAGGTAATAGTTACCCACACAATTATGTGCCGGCAATAGTGAACCACACAATAATGGGCAAGGCAATTGTGTTGTCTCGGCAACTATGTGCTTGCAATAGTGGCCCAGACAATAATGCACAGACAATAGTTGTCTAGGCAATAATGTGCAGGCAATAGTGACCCACACAATAATATGCAGACAGACAATAGTGACCCACACAATAATGTGCAGGCAACAGTGGTCTAGACAATAATGCACAGGCAATAGTGGTCGAGGCAATAATGTGGAGGCAATAGTGGCCAATATAATTAGAGGCAGACAATAGTAACCCACACAATAATATGCAAGCAATAGTGGACCTGACAATAATGTGCACACAGCAGTATCCATGATACTAAAGTGCAGGCACTAATGAACCACACAATAATGTGCCGGTAATAGTAACCTGGACAATAACGTGCAGGCAATAGTGACCTAAACAATAATGTGCAGGCAATAGTGAAATAGTGCAATAGTGCGGTAATGTGCAAGGCAATTGGGACCTATACAATAAAGTGCAGGCAATAGTTGTCTAGGCAATAATATGCAGGCAATAGTGACCAACACAATACTGTGCAGGCAATAGTAGCCTAGTCATTAATGCGCATGCTATAGTGGTCTAGACAATAATGTGCCGGCAACAGTGAACCACACAATAATGTGCAAGGTAATTGTGGCCTATAATAATAATGTGCAGGCAATATTTTCTAGGCAATAATGTGCAGACAAAAGTGTTCTAGGCAATGATGTGCAGGCAATAGTAGACATGGCAACAATGTGCAGGCAATATTGGAATAGTGTTTAATAATTGCCTAGACAGTTTTGTGCGGGCAAAAGTCTACAATAGCGGCCCAGACAATAATATTCAGGGAATAGTGATATAAGCAATAATGTGCAGGTAATAGTGACCCACGCAATTATGTGCCGGCAATAGTGACCTACACAATAACGTACAGGCAATAGTGGCCTATACAATAATGTGCAGGCAATAGTGGCCAAGACAATAATGTGACGGCAACAGTGAAACACACAATAATGTGCGAATTGTGACCTATAATAATAATGTGCAGGCAATAGTTGTCTAGACAATAATGTTCTAGGCAACAGTGTTCTAGGCAATAATGTGCAGGCAATAGTGACCCACACAATAATGTGCAGGCAATAGTGGCCTAGACAATAATGCACAGGCAATAGTGGTCGAGGCAACAATGTGCAGGCAATTGTTGCCTATACAATAATGCGCAGAGAGTAGTGACCAACACAATAACGTGCAGGCAATAGTGGCCTATACAATAATGTGCAGGCATTAGTTGTCTAGGCAATAATGTGCAGACAATAGTAACCCACACAATAATATGCAGGCAGTAGTGGACCTGACAATAATGTGCAGGCAATAGTGGCCTAAACAATTATGTGCAGGCACTAATGGTCTAGGCAATAATGTGCAGGTAATAGTGACCAACAGAATAACGTGCAGGCAATAGTGGCTTATACAATAATGTGCAGGAAACAGTTGTCTAGGCAGTAATGTGCAGGCAATAGTTGTCTAGGCAATAATGTGTAGGTAATAGTTACCCACACAATTATGTGCCGGCAATAGTGAACCACACAATAATGTACAGGCAATAGTTGTATAGGCAATAATATGGAGGCAATAGTGGTCTACACAATACTGTGCAGGCAATAGCATACATGGCAACAATGTGCAGGCAATATTGGAGGAGTGTTTAATAATTGCCTAGACAATTTTGTGCGGGCAATTGTCTACAATAGCGGCCTAGACAATAATATTCAGGGAATAGTGATATGAGCGATAATGTGCAGGTAATAGTGACCCACACAATTATGCGCCAAGAATAGTGAACCACACAATAATGTGCAAGGCAATAGTGACCTATACAATAATGTGCAGGCAATAGTTGTCTAGACAATCATGTGCCGGCAATAGTGAACCACACAATAATGTGCAAATTGTGGCCTATAATAATAATGTGCAGACAATAGTCACCCACACAATTATGTGCCAAGAATAGTGAACCACACAATAATGTGCAAGGCAATTGTGGCCTATACAATAATGTGCAGGCAATAATTGTCTGGGCAATAATGTGCAGGCAATAATGGCCTAGACAGTAATGCGCAGGCTATAGTGGTCTAGGCAATAATCTGCCGACAATAGTGAACCACACAATAATGTGCAGGCAATAGTGACCTATACAATAATGTGCAGGCAATAGTTGTCTAGACAATAATGTACAGGCAATGATGGTCTTGGAAATAATGTGCAGGCAATAGTGACCCACACCATTATGTGCAGGCAATAGTGAGCCAGGCAATAATGAGCAGGTAATAGTGACCCACACAATAATCTGCCGACAATAGTGAACCACACAATACTGTGCAGGCAATAGTGACCTATACAATAATGTGCAAGCAATAGTTGTCTAGGCAATAGTGTGTAGACAATAGTGGCCTAGACAATAATGCGCAAGCAATAGTGAGCTAGACAATAATATACAGGCAATGATGGTCTTGGAAATAATGTGCAGGCAATAGTGACCCACGCCATTATGTGCAGGCAATAGTGGTCCAGGCAATAATGAGCAGGTAATAGTGACCCACACAATAATATGCAGGCAATAGTGAACCACACAATAATGTGCCGGCAATAGTGAACCACACAATAATGTGCAAGGCTATTGTTGCCTATACAATAATGTGCCGGCAATAGTGAACCACACAATACTGTGCAGGCAATAGTGACCTATACAATAATGTGCAAGCAATAGTTGTCTAGGCAATAGTGTGTAGACAATAGTGGCCTAGACAATAATGCGCAAGCAATAGTGAGCTAGACAATAATATACAGGCAATGATGGTCTTGGAAATAATGTGCAGGCAATAGTGACCCACGCCATTATGTGCAGGCAATAGTGGTCCAGGCAATAATGAGCAGGTAATAGTGACCCACACAATAATATGCAGGCAATAGTGAACCACACAATAATGTGCCGGCAATAGTGAACCACACAATAATGTGCAAGGCTATTGTTGCCTATACAATAATGTGCCGGCAATAGTGAAACACACAATAATGTGCTAATTGTGGCCTATACGAATAATGTGCAGGAAACATTGTTCTAGACAATGATGGCAATAGTGACCTATACAACAATGTGCGGCAATATTTGTCTAGGCAATAATGTGCTGGCAATAGTGGCACAGACAATAATGCGCAGACAGTAGTGACCAACACAATAACGTGCAGCCAATAGTGGCCTATACAATAATGTGCAGGCATTAGTTGTCTAGGCAATAATGTGCAGACAATAGTAACCCACACAATAATATGCAGGTAGTAGTGGACCTGACAATAATGTGCAGGCAATAGTGGCCTAAACAATTATGTGCAGGCACTAATGGTCTAGGCAATAATGTGCAGGTAATAGTGACCAACAGAATAACGTGCAGGCAATAGTGGAGGAGTGTTTAATAATTGCCTAGAAAATTTTGTGCGGGCAATTGTCTACAATAGCGGCCTAGACAATAATATTCAGGGAATAGTGATATGAGCGATAATGTGCAGGTAATAGTAACCCACACAATTATGTGCCAAGAATAGTGAACCACACAATAATGTGCAAGGCAATTGTGGCCTATACAATAATGTGCAAGCAATAATTGTCTGAGCAATAATGTGCAGGCATTAATGGCCTAGACAGTAATGCGCAGGCTATAGTTGTCTAGGCAATAATCTGCAGACAATAGTGAACCACACAATAATGTGCAAGGCAATAGTGACCTACACAATAATGTGCAGGCAATAGTTGTCTAGGCAATAGTGTGTAGGAAATTGTGGCCTAGACAGTAATGTGCAGGCAATAGTGGTCTAGACAATCATGTGCCGGCAATAGTGAACCACACAATAATGTAAAAATTGTGGCCTATAATAATAATGTGCAGACAATAGTGACCCACACAATTATGTGCCAAGAATAGTGAACCACACAATAATGTGCATGGCAATTGTGGCCTATACAACAATGTGCAGGCAATAATTGTCTGGGCAATAATGTGCAGGCAATAATGGCCTAGACAGTAATGCGCAGGCTATAGTGGTCTAGGCAATAATCTGCCGACAATAGTGAACCACACAATAATGTGCAGGCAATAGTGACCTATACAATAATGTGCAGGCAATAGTTGTCTAGGCAATAGTGTGTAGGCAATAGTGGCCTAGACAATAATACGCAAGCAATAGTGGGCTAGACAATAATGTACAAGCAATGATGGTCTTGGAAATAATGTGCAGGCAATAGTGACCCACACCATTATGTGCAGGCAATAGTGGTCCTGGCAATAATGAGCAGGTAATAGTGACCCACACAATAATGTGCCGGCAATAGTGAACCACACAATAATGTGCAAGGCAGTTGTGACCTATACAATAATGTGCAGGCAATAGTTGTCTAGGCAATAATGTCTAGGCAATAGTGGCCTAGACAATAATGTGCAGGCAATAGTGGTCCAGGCAATAATGAGCAGGTAATAGTGACCCACACAATAATCTGCCGACAATAGTGAACCACACAATAATGTGCAGGCAATAGTGACCTATACAATAATGTGCAGGCAATAGTTGTCTAGGCAATAGTGTGTAGGCAATATTGGGCTAGACAATAATATACAGGCAATGATGGTATTGGAAATAATGTGCAGGCAATAGTGACCCACACCATTATGTGCTAATTGTGGCCTATACGAATAATGTGCAGGAAACAGTGTTCTAGACAATGATGGCAATAGTGACCTATACAACAATGTGCGGCAATATTTGTCTAGGCAATATTGTGCTGGCAATAGTGGCACAGACAATAATGCGCAGACAGTAGTGACCAACACTATAAGGTGCAGGCAATAGTGGCCTATACAATAATGTGCAGGCAATAGTTGTCTAGGCAATAATGTGCAGACAATAGTAACCCACACAATAATGTGCAGGCAATAGTGGCCTAAACAATTATGTGCAGGCACTAATGGTCTAGGCAATAATGTGCAGGTAATAGTGACCAACACAATAACGTGCAGGCAATAGTGGCTTATACAATAATGTGCAGGCAATAGTTGTCTAGGCAGTAATATGCAGGCAATAGTTGTTTAGGCAATAATGTGTAGGTAATAGTCACCCACACAATTATGTGCCGACAATAGTGAACCACACAATAATGTACAGGCAATAGTTGTATAGGCAATAATGTGCTGGCAATAGTGGCACAGACAATAATGCGCAGACAGTAGTGACCAACACAATAACGTGCAGGCAATAGTGGCCTATACAATAATGTGCAGGCAATAGTTGTCTAGGCAATAATGTGCAGACAATAGTAACCCACACAATAATATGCAGGCAGTAGTGGACCTGACAATATTGTGCAAACAACAGTAGCCATGATACTAAAGTGCGGGCAATAGTGAACCACACAATAATGTGCAAGGCATTTGTGGCCTATACAATAATGTGTAGGCAATAATAATAATAATATATATTTATTCAGTAACAAAAATAAATAAATAAATAGATAAATAGATCGTTTGACAAGAATAACCACTGCTACTACTTGTCTGAATACAAACTTATACTTCACCTATGAATACCAACTTATATTCAGTAGCATAATAAATTTCCATTCAAGCGCTGGGCAATAGTAAAACTTGTGTATAAAACGAATTCTAATTCCTCAAATTTGGGACATTGTAAAAGAAAATGGAACTCGTTTTCAATGTGATTACAACCAAAAGAACATAATCTTTGGTCAAGTGGTATTCCTAATGCCCTACCCTTTTCAATCATGAGACCATGAGTAGACATCCTAAAACAAGTGAGAGATTTTCCAAAAACACTTATGGTGATAGAATCCAGATATTTTTACCCGGCTAATAATTTTTTAAATTTAGAATAGATGCATAATTTTGAACTATTACCAATCTGATTATGCCACTGTTGCTGGGAAATATCTAGACACCGTTGCTTAAACTGTAGCAGAAAACAATTTGGGTTATTCACATACTGGCTTTCCCATACGTGTGCAAAACCAAAATTACATAACAAATCCTTAACATATGTTGCCCAAAATTAAATCCCTTTTCTACCCTGTCATATTGATAGCCATAACATTCTTTTACTAAAACAGAGGAATCAGCACTTATACATTTTAACCAATACCGAATTATTTCTTTGTTCACATATGTTCTAATTAGATGTCTTCCCAACTCCCCCCTCACAGCAGAGTTTGTGGCCTTTGGTGTACCCCTAAAATATATTTACAAAATTTATGATGAACTGTTTCTATATCGTAAGATTTATGTGTTCCCCACATTGCACTGCCATAAAGCAGGATTGGGGGAATTTCACTATTAAAAACACGAAATGCAATAGCTGCATCCCTTACGGAAATACAAGGCTTCTGGCACATACTTGTGGCAAGCTTGCCACAACTTTGTGGCGTGTGTACCACAAGTGATTTGCGGCACGCTTGCAGCATATGCATATTTTCGCATGCAAATTAGCACTTGTGGCAACTAATGTGGCAAGGTTGCCACAAAGTTTGCGGCATGTATGCCACAATTTCTTATAAACTGCCAGAATCCAGCTTGTGGCACAGTTGCCAGAAAACCGCTTGTGGCAAGGAAATATAGGTAGGCACATCCCCCCACCCCCACAACCACCATGCACTACCACCACGCACAAAACCCCACCAACACAAACACAAAATCAAACAATGGATTTATTCTGAGTGAAGCAACAAATTTTAATTGCCTTATTAAACTAGTGGTGATTTACAGGATTTGCAAAGTGCAAAATATTATTTTTGATAGTAAAGTCTAATAATAATTTTGAAAAATAATGATAGATAATATCATTTTTAAACATAAAATATAAAATAACAGAACTGAAGGTAACTTCACAAAATGTGAGAGGTCCACTCAGTGAATACACATGACACATCCCCACTCTGTGACATAAACACTGAGGAACCATAAATATGTCAGGTCTGTTTCACCCTACAAGTATGTCTGAACGAGGCTTAACAAAGCAATTGGAATACAAGACATTATTTTTTGATACTAAAGTCTAATAATTTTGAAAAATAAGTAGATATTGTCATTTTTAAACATAAAGTTTAAAATAAGAAAACTGAAGTTAACTTGACAAAATGCGAGAGGTCCAATCATGAACAAATCACTGTCAAGACACATTCAAGCTCTGTGACATTAACATTGAGAAACCATAAATATGTAAGGTCTGTTTTAGTCTACAAGTACCGGTGGTATGTCTGAAAAGGGACTAACAAAGCAATTGGAATACAAGACGAAGTTTCATACACTTAACCCTCAAAAAAAAATCCAGGACTTTCTCTGCAACCTATTTTTAACCATCCAGTTAAAAATCAGAAAAATTATGCTGTGAATTTAGAAAGATTTTCCAGGACCATACAAACACTGCAAGATATTACTGGATGACCATCATAACATTCCACATCGGCAGAGCTTGAAAATATAGATTGGTTGAATTCTCTCATTACACGGCCCAAAGACACTGTTCGCTTACACGTTGACATGTGTACGACATTGACATGTGTAATTTGTTTATGCCAAACACTGAAAAAGAAAGAAACAAAAATTAATCAATTGGTTGTGGTTCAAGACAAAAGTCACTTATAAATATTCTATAATCAATTGCAATTAGGTGTACATTGTTGTACACAGGAGAAAATGACAACTTTTGAAGAGACAAGAAAATGACCTGTTTTGCCACTCTTGATGTTTAGACACACAACACATAGTATTAAAGTTACAATACACAGTGAGAAATGAGTTAGTGTGAACAAGAGACAAGATATGCGCTGTAGGATAGTTATAATTTTCCGGATTTGACCTTCTTGTTTGTCAGTCATTTGTTTTGTGTTCTTGAATTTGTAAATTTCGTTTTGACGACGTGTATTCGGATATTGTTTGGCTACATTATTCCTACTGTATTCAACTGAATTGTTCGCCAAAATCACGGAAATTAAACTGAACATTGGTCAATATTCAACAAGATTTTAATGTTAATTTATAAAAGATCGATCGAATCGGTAACGCATCATGACATGCAAGCAGCAGATGACCTTGGATTGTGTCATTCTGAATAAAATACGCAAAATCGACATTGCGATTACGGCCAGCATAGACTCACACAAACAAAACATATTTAGCTCAGTAAAATTAATATATATTTATATTATATTCTTACCTGTGAAAAGTGACAGCTCTTTCGACGTGCGTTTGACAAGGCCCGGTGCGCGAGGAGACGATACAAGTTCGCGCGCGAAGTCAGACAGTCCATGCACTTTGACCTTTTTGTATTTGTGCGAATTTCGTTTCTCCACATAAAGTCGTAACATTTTGCAACGATTAGTAAAAGCGGTTACTGAGACCACATCGTTCGCCTGCACGGTGTTCCGTTGTTCCGTTCGGACATTCAAGATGCTGAGACCATGGAAAAAATAACGACTGGTATGATGCTTCGGTAAAAAAAATATTTCAATCTACAGCCTATGGATGTAAAAATGTACTCCGTGATTTTGGCACGTACGTAAAATTGAAAAAAAAAAATTTATACAGAACGTGGCAAGCGGAGATATACGTTGTGTTTTGATTGTTTTTCTTTAATTTCTGTTCTGTAATCTTGTTTTTTTTTATAATACAATACAATATAATGTTCTTACATTGACAAGAAAAAAAAATTGCATACTTTTGTTTTCACATGAAAAGTTGCACCAGCTTTTAAAACATCAAATTGCTGACGTTTTACAATTATCTGGGAGAGCAGCGATAATTCCCTGCCACAAAAGTAGGTGATTAAATTTAAAACCAAGTTGATAAAGATCATCCAAGGTTTTAAATTTAGCACATAATTTCCTTATTGATAAAACCACACCAATTCATTTCATGACAATATCTTGAATTTTTTAATTTTTGTGAATAATTTTGTCACATTTTCTTGAAAACAGCTTAACTGAATAGTTTATTAATGTAAGTGCATTCCTTGGGTTTACCACCATAAGATTTTGCAACAGTGTCTTCAGTTTGGATCAAATTACTTTCAGAGTATGCAGCGGAGCTATATCAGCCGACAGGCTGCATGCTTATACAATATTGGGCTAGTACATTTTTCATTCATTTAATTTCTGACAATATATTTTTTGAATTCAGTATAAGTTTGTAATTTGTAAGTCAAATGTGATGCGTAATAAAGAAAGATTTTAAATACATATTCAATGTTGACGTCACACAACTTTTTTTACTTACGGCTAAGATATACATACACTTATGCCCACTCTATAAATTACCACTTTTGCCGCATAGTTGCCACAAAATTATGTTTACTCTGTGTTGTGGCAATGTTGCCACAAATAACTAAGTAGTTGCCAGAATGATTGCCACTACTGGCAATGATCGGCAACTAGTTGCCAGAATGTTCTGGCAATCAAATATGCTTGCGCTATGCTTGCCACAAGCGTGCGAACTAGTTGCCACAAAAAAACAGTTTGGTAAGGGTGGTTTGAACACATCATATTTATAAAGAATACTTTTAATACTGTGCATGGCTTTCGTTGCTTGTTCAGCAATGTGTTTTTGGGCCTGATACCAGATACCTGAACTAGAAAAAAGAACCCCCAAATAGTTATATTTTGCGACTATTTCAATTTCATTCCCATTCCAAAACCACTTTTCAAATTTCTTTAGTCTACCTGATTTGCGAAAAACAACAATTTTTGGTTTATTCAAATTTACTGTTCCATCTTTTACAGTAATTCGCTAATCTATTTAGAAGACGCTGTAGACCAATGGGAGATTTACTAAATAATGCGAGGTCATCAGCATATAATAAATATATAATTTTAAAGTGTTTACATATATTACAGTTTCAAAACCTTGTGTAAGAGCTTCTTCTATATCATTTATATAAAAACAAAAGAGTAATAGGGAAATAACTGAACCTTGTTGCAAGCCTGTTCCAGTTTTAAACAGATCAGTCACACCATGTGGGGTTTTAACTACTGCCTTAATAACATGTGTATACATTGAGAACAAAGTTGTTAATAGTCTACCTCTCATTGCTGGTTTTGTTAATTTATAAAATTGTGAAATATGGTGGACCCTATCGAATGCTTTTTCATAATCTATAAAAGCACAATATAATCGACTATTGAGATGGAATACATTTTTATCAATAATTGTGCTTAGAATAAATATATTATCTAATGTGCTTCGTTTCTTTCTAAAACCAATCTGATTTTCAACAATTCTACTATATTTATCAACCCATACTGATCTCTCTGTCAGGATATTCATATATATTTTACTAATAATATTTAAAAGCATAATGTTCCGATAATTTGCAGGGTTATCCCTATGCTCTTTTTTATACACTGGTGTTATTAATCCAATTGCCCACTTTTCAGGAAAATAACCTCGTTCAAGTAATACATTAAATAAAATATATAACATTTCAAAAATTTTCAGTGGTGCATATTCCCAAAATTCCGAAGAAATTCCATCTTGCCCAGGGGCTTTATTATTTTTTAGTTTCTTTATGCTCTTTTTAATTTCCCTCTGTGTGATAGGGCAGTCAAGGTCAGTATTGTAAACCTCTGTGTTCTCAATGTCATCAAACCTTGTTACATAATCATTCACTGATGCTCCCACCTTAACCTAAATGTGTCATTCTTGTTAACAATACAATTGTCCAAACTATCCCCAGTTGGATTTATTTCCCCACCTCATATTGGTAAGTTAAAACAAATTCTAAAGACATGTGGTCAGATTCAACTCTACTGCCCACTGTAAAATCAGTAAATTTTACTGAAACCTCCTCTGTTGTCAACACTCGGACCAAGTTCTGATATAAAAGTGAAATTGCCACTCCCTCTTTCCTGAAATAATCTCCCATTCACAATTTTTAATCCAGTCACTGAACAAAATTCAAGTAGTTCCATCCCATAATTATTTACGACCACGTCTTTTGAAATTCGTTTATCAGCCCCTTGTCCCATATTTTCAAACCCCTCCATTGGCAAGTATGTGCAATCCAGATCAATACCATCAGATTTGCAACCTGTTCTACCATTAAAATCTCCTGCAATTATAATATTACTATCATATTTACTGGTATAAATTAACATTTCAGATTCTAAAGTATCGAAAAAATCTTTGTCAGCAAATTGTGAACTTTCTGGTGCTCTATATACATTACCAAGTAACAAAATCGGGTGGTTTCTCTGTGTTATCAAAGCCCAATTTATATTTTGTGAGTTACTAGAAATAAACTTTATATCAAAATTATCTTCATTATTTTCTCTAAATAAGTGTGAGTGAGACAGTCAAAATCAAAAGATTTCAAGTAATCACAAAAATCTACATTTTCTATTTTTTCCAATAAACCGTTCACATTCCATACAAGGAATCTCAAACTCTTATCTGTTTTAGAACATCTTTTGTCCAGACATTCCAAACTTTGCCCATGGCCCAGGCCAATGTCTCATCAGGTATTGTTTTGTTGTACTTCACGGCTCTCAGTCAGCGGTCGTATATCTTGGAGTAGATCATCATACACATACAGTACACCATTGATTTTGATTTTAGTGTACATGAATTTTACTTGTTTGCCCACAGCTCTTGCGTCACCTGCAAACTTTCCCAGCTTCTTTCGAGTTTCTCTTACTTTCCAAGTATAGTCTTCTCCAATCCGATAGTCAGTACCTTTCAGTTTATTTGCTGCACGGTGAACTTGCATACGTTGCTTGTACCTCAAAAAATTAGCTATAATTGGTTGTGGATGACTATGAGCACCAGTCAGACGATGAACTCGATGAAATTCCAGTTCACCAGCGTTTTTATGCAAGTTGTCAGTAATAAATGTGCAGGCAAGAGTGGTTTAGGCAATAATGTGCAGGAAATAGTAGCCTAGATAACAATGTACAGGCAATAGTTGTCTGGGAAATAATGTGCAGACAATTGTGGCCCGCACAATTATGTGCCGACAATAGTGACTAGTACAATAACGTACAGGTAATAGTGGACTAGACAATAATGTGCAGGCAATAGTGACCCACACAATAATGTGCAGGCAATAGTGGTCTAGACAATAATGCGCAACCAATAGTTGTCTGGGAAATAATGTGCAGACAATTGTGGCCCGCACAATTATGTGCCGACAATAGTGACTAGTACAATAACGTACAGGTAATAGTGGACTAGACAATAATGTGCAGGCAATAGTGACCCACACAATAATGTGCAGGCAATAGTGGTCTAGACAATAATGCGCAACCAATAGTGGTCTAGGCAATAATGTGCAGGCAATAGTAGCCTAGATAACAATGTACAGGCAATAGTTGTCTGGGAAATAATGTGCAGACAATTGTGGCCCGCACAATTATGTGCCGACAATAGTGACTAGTACAATAACGTGCAAATACTAGTGGCCAATATAATAAGGTGCAGGCAATAGTGACCCACACAATATTATGCAGGCAATAGTGGAACTGACAATGATGTGCACACAACATTAGCCAAGATACTGAAGTGCAAGCAATGGTGAACCACACAATAATGTGCAAGGCAATTGTGGTGTATACAATAATGTGCAGGCAATAGTTGTCTAGGGAATAATGTGCAGGCAATAGTAGCCAACATAATAAGTGCAGGCAATAGTGATCCACACAAAAATATGCAGGCAATAGTGGACCTGACAATAATGTTCACACAACATTAGCCACGATACTAAAGTGCAGTCAATAGTGAACTACACAATCAATAGGAAATAATGTGCAGGCAATTGTGACCCACACCATTATGTGCAGGTAATAGTGGTCTATACAATAATGTCCAGGCAGTAGTTGTCTAGGCAATTATGTGCAGGCAATAGTGGTCTAAACAATAATGTGCAGGCAATAATGACGCACACAATTATGTGCAGACAATAGAGGTCTAGGCACTAATGAGCAGGTAATAGTGACCCACGCAATTATGTGCCGGCAATAGTGAACCACACAACAATGTGCAGGCAATAGCGGCAATACAATAATGTGCAGGCAATAGTTGTCTAGGCAATAATGTGCAGGAAATACTGACCAAGACAATAATGTCACAACAACACAACACTGCAATCTTTACGATATTGAAATGTATAATCACACCACAACAGTGCAATCTTTACTATATTGGGATGTATAATCAAATCACAACACTGCAATCATTACTATATTGAGGAGATGTATAAACACATCACAACACTGTAATCTTTACTATATTGAAATGTATAATCACACCACAACAGTGCAATCTTTGCTATATTGAGATGTATAATCACATCACAACACTGTAATCTTTACTATATTGAGATGTATAATCATATCACAACACTGCAATCTTTACTATATTGAGATGTATAAACACATCACAACACTGCAATCTTTACTATATTGAGATGTATAATCACATCACAACACTGCAATCTTTACTATATTGAGATGTATAATCACATCACAACACTGCGATCTTTACTATATTGAGATGTATAATCACATCACAACACTGTAATCTTTACTATATTGAAATGTACAATCACACCACAACGGTGCAATCTTTACTATATTGAGATGTATAATCACATCACAACACTGTAATCTTTACTATATTGAGATGTATAATCACATCACAACACTGCGATCTTTACTATATTGAGATGTATAATCATATCACAACACTGCAATCTTTACTATATTGAGATGTATAATCACATCACAACACTGCGATCTTTACTATATTGAGATGTGTAATCATATCACAACACTGAAATCTTTACTATATTGAGATGTATAATCACATCACAACACTGCGATCTTTACTATATTGAGATGTGTAATCATATCACAACACTGAAATCTTTACTATATTGAGATGTATAATCACATCACAACACTGCGATCTTTACTATATTGAAATGTATAATTACATCACAACACTGCGATCTTTACTATATTGAAATGTATAATCACATCACATCACAACACTACAATCTTTACTATATTGAGATGTATAATCATATCACAACACTGCAATCTTTACTTTTTTGAGATGTATAATCACATCACAACACTGCAATCTTTACAATATTGAGATGTATAATCACATCACAACACTGCGATCTTTACTATATTGAGATGTATAATCATATCACAACACTGCGATCTTTACTATATTGAGATGTATAATCACATCACAACACTGTAATCTTTACTATATTGAGATGTATAATCATATCACAACACTGCAATCTTTACTATATTGAGATGTATAAACACATCACAACACTGCAATCTTTACTATATTGAGATGTATAATCACATCACATCACAACACTGCAATCTTTACTATATTGAGATGTATAATCACATCACAACACTGCGATCTTTACTATATTGAGATGTATAATCACATCACAACACTGTAATCTTTACTATATTGAAATGTACAATCACACGACAACGGTGCAATCTTTACTATATTGAGATGTATAATCACATCACAACACTGTAATCTTTACTATATTGAGATGTATAATCATATCACAACACTGCAATCTTTACTACATTGAGATGTATAAACACATCACAACACTGCAATCTTTACTATATTGAGATGTATAATCACATCACAACACTGCGATCTTTACTATATTGAGATGTATAATCATATCACAACACTGCAATCTTTACTATATTGAGATGTATAATCACATCACAACACTGCGATCTTTACTATATTGAGATGTGTAATCATATCACAACACTGAAATCTTTACTATATTGAGATGTATAATCACATCACAACACTGCGATCTTTACTATATTGAAATGTATAATTACATCACAACACTGCGATCTTTACTATATTGAAATGTATAATCACACCACAACACTGTGATCTTAACTATATTGAAATGTATTATCACATCACATCACAACACTACAATCTTTACTATATTGAGATGTATAATCATATCACAACACTGCAATCTTTACTTTTTTGAGATGTATAATCACATCACAACACTGCAATCTTTACAATATTGAGATGTATAATCACATCACAACACTGCGATCTTTACTATATTGAGATGTATAATCATATCACAACACTGCGATCTTTACTATATTGAGATGTATAATCACATCAGAACACTGCAATCTTTACTATACTGAAATGTATAATCACACCACATCACTGCAATCTTTACTATACTGAAATGTATAATCACATCACATCACATCACTGCAATCTTTTCTATATTGAAATGTATAATCATATCACAACACTGTAATCTTTACTATATTGAAATGTATAATCACACCACAACAGTGCAATCTGTGCTATATTGAGATGTATAAACACATCACAACACTGTAATCTTTACTATATTGAGATGTATAATCATATCACAACACTGCAATCTTTACTATATTGAGATGTATAATCACATCACAACACTGCAATCTTTACAATATTGAGATGTATAATCACATCACAACACTGCGATCTTTACTATATTGAGATGTATAATCATATCACAACACTGCGATCTTTACTACATTGCGATGTATAATCACATCAGAACACTGCAATCTTTACTATACTGAAATGTATAATCACACCACATCACTGCAATCTTTACTATATTGAAATGTATAATCACATCACATCACATCACATCACATCACATCACTGCAATCTTTTCTATATTGAAATGTATAATCATATAACAACACTGTAATCTTTACTATATTGAGATGTATAATCACATCACAACACTACAATCTTTACTATATTGAAATGTATAATCACATCACATCACAACACTGCAATATTTACTATAGTGAGATGTATAATCATATCACAACACTACAATATTTACTATTTTCAGATGTATAATCATATCACAACACTGCAATCTTTACTAAATTGAAATGTATAATCACATCACAACACTGCAATCTTTACTAAATTGAAATGTACAATCACATCACATCACTGCAATCTTTACTATATTGAAATGTATAATCACATCACAACACTGCAATCTTTACTATATTGAGATGTATAATCACATCACAACACTGCAATCTTTACTATATTGAAATGTATAATCACATCACAACACTGCAATCTTTACTATATTGAGATGTATAATCACATCACAACACTGCGATCTTTACTATATTGAGATGTATAATCATATCACAACACTGCGATCTTTACTATATTGAGATGTATAATCACATCAGAACACTGCAATCTTTACTATACTGAAATGTATAATCACACCACATCACTGCAATCTTTACTATATTGAAATGTATAATCACATCACATCACATCACTGCAATCTTTTCTATATTGAGATGTATAATCATATCACAACACTGTAATCTTTACTATATTGAGATGTATAATCACATCACAACACTACAATCTTTACTATATTGAAATGTATAATCACATCACAACACTGCAATATTTACTATAGTGAGATGTATAATCATATCACAACACTACAATATTTACTATTTTCAGATGTATAATCATATCACAACACTGCAATCTTTACTAAATTGAAATGTATAATCACATCACGTCACAACACTGCAATCTTTACTAAATTGAAATGTACAATCATATCACATCACTGCAATCTTTACTATATTGAAATGTATAATCACATCACAACACTGCAATCTTTACTATATTGAGATGTATAATCACATCACAACACTGCAATCTTTACTATATTGAAATGTATAATCACATCACAACACTGCAATCTTTAGTATATTGAGATGTATAATTATATCACAACACTGCAATCTTTCTTAAATTCAAATGTATAATCACATCACAACACTGCAATCTTTACTATATTGAGATGTATAATCACATCACAACACTACAATCTTTACTATATTGAGATGTATAATCACATCACAACACTACAATCTTTACTATATTGAGATGTATAATCATATCACAACACTACAATATTTACTATTTTCAGATGTATAATCACATCACAACACTGTAATCTTCACTATATTGAGATGTATAATCACATCACAACACTGCAATCTTTACTAAATTGAAATGTATAATCATATCACAACACTACAATATTTACTATATTGAGATGTATAATCACACCACACCAAAACACTGCAATCTTAACAATATTGAGATGCATAATCATATCACATCACTGCGATCTTTACTATATTGAGATGTATTATAACATCACAACACTGTAATCGTTACTATATTGAGATGTATAATCATATCACAACACTATAATCTTTACTATATTGAGATGTATAATCATATCACAACACTGCAAGCTTTACTAAATTGAAATGTATAATCACATCACAACACTGCAATCTTTACTAAATTGAAATGTACAATCACATCACATCACTGCAATCTTTACTATATTGAAATGTATAATCACATCACAACACAGCAATCTTTACTATATTGAGATGTATAATCACATCACACATTGCAATCTTTACTATATTGAAATGTATAATCACATCACAACACTGCAATCTTTACTATATTGAGATGTATAATCATATCACAACACTGCGATCTTTACTATATTGAAATGTATAATCAGACCACAACACTGCAATCTTTACTATATTGAGATGTATAATCACATCACAACTCTACAATCTTTACTATATTGAGATGTATAATCACATCACAACACTACAATCTTTACTATATTGAGATGTATAATCATATCACAACACTACAATATTTACTATTTCCAGATGTATAATCACATCACAACTCTGTAATCTTCACTATATTGAGATGTATAATCACATCACAACACTGCAATCTTTACTATATTGAAATATATAATCATATCACAACACTACAATATTTACTATATTGAGATGTATAATCACACCACACCAAAACACTGCAATCTTAACAATATTGAGATGCATAATCATATCACAACACTGCGATCTTTACTATATTGAGATGTATTATCACATCACAACACTGTAATCGTTACTATATTGAGATGTATAATCACATCACAACACTGCAATCTTTACTATATTGAAATATATAATCATATCACAACACTACAATATTTACTATATTGAGATGTATAATCACACCACACCAAAACACTGCAATCTTAACAATATTGAGATGTATAATCATATCACAACACTGCGATCTTTACTATATTGAGATGTATAATCACATCAGAACACTGCAATCTTTACTATACTGAAATGTATAATCACACTGCGATCTTTACTATATTGAGATGTATAATCATATCACAACACTGCAATCTTTACTATATTGAGATGTATAATCACATCACAACACTGCGATCTTTACTATATTGAGATGTGTAATCATATCACAACACTGAAATCTTTACTATATTGAGATGTATAATCACATCACAACACTGCGATCTTTACTATATTGAAATGTATAATTACATCACAACACTGCGATCTTTACTATATTGAAATGTATAATCACACCACAACACTGCGATCTTAACTATATTGAGATGTATAATCACATCACAACACTGCGATCTTTACTATATTGAGATGTATAATCATATCACAACACTGAAATCATTACTATATTGAGATGTATAATCACATCACAAAAACTGTGATCTTTACTATATTGAGATGTATAATCACATCACAACACTGCGATCTTTACTATATTGAGATGTATAATCATATCACAACACTGCGATCTTTACTATATTGAGATGTATAATCACATCAGAACACTGCAATCTTTACTATACTGAAATGTATAATCACACTGCGATCTTTACTATATTGAGATGTATAATCATATCACAACACTGCAATCTTTACTATATTGAGATGTATAATCACATCACAACACTGCGATCTTTACTATATTGAGATGTGTAATCATATCACAACACTGAAATCTTTACTATATTGAGATGTATAATCACATCACAACACTGCGATCTTTACTATATTGAAATGTATAATTACATCACAACACTGCGATCTTTACTATATTGAAATGTATAATCACACCACAACACTGCGATCTTAACTATATTGAAATGTATTATCACATCACATCACAACACTACAATCTTTACTATATTGAGATGTATAATCATATCACAACACTGCAATCTTTACTTTTTTGAGATGTATAATCACATCACAACACTGCAATCTTTACAATATTGAGATGTATAATCACATCACAACACTGCGATCTTTACTATATTGAGATGTATAATCATATCACAACACTGCGATCTTTACTATATTGAGATGTATAATCACATCAGAACACTGCAATCTTTACTATACTGAAATGTATAATCACACCACATCACTGCAATCTTTACTATACTGAAATGTATAATCACATCACATCACATCACTGCAATCTTTTCTATATTGAAATGTATAATCATATCACAACACTGTAATCTTTACTATATTGAAATGTATAATCACACCACAACAGTGCAATCTGTGCTATATTGAGATGTATAAACACATCACAACACTGTAATCTTTACTATATTGAGATGTATAATCATATCACAACACTGCAATCTTTACTATATTGAGATGTATAATCACATCACAACACTGCAATCTTTACAATATTGAGATGTATAATCACATCACAACACTGCGATCTTTACTATATTGAGATGTATAATCATATCACAACACTGCGATCTTTACTACATTGAGATGTATAATCACATCAGAACACTGCAATCTTTACTATACTGAAATGTATAATCACACCACATCACTGCAATCTTTACTATATTGAAATGTATAATCACATCACATCACATCACATCACATCACTGCAATCTTTTCTATATTGAAATGTATAATCATATAACAACACTGTAATCTTTACTATATAGAGATGTATAATCACATCACAACACTACAATCTTTACTATATTGAAATGTATAATCACATCACATCACAACACTGCAATATTTACTATTTTCAGATGTATAATCATATCACAACACTGCAATCTTTACTAAATTGAAATGTATAATCACATCACAACACTGCAATCTTTACTAAATTGAAATGTACAATCACATCACATCACTGCAATCTTTACTATATTGAAATGTATAATCACATCACAACACTGCAATCTTTACTATATTGAGATGTATAATCACATCACAACACTGCAATCTTTACTATATTGAAATGTATAATCACATCACAACACTGCAATCTTTACTATATTGAGATGTATAATCACATCACAACACTGCGATCTTTACTATATTGAGATGTATAATCATATTACAACACTGCGATCTTTACTACATTGAGATGTATAAGCACATCAGAACACTGCAATCTTTACTATACTGAAATGTATAATCACACCACATCACTGCAATCTTTACTATATTGAAATGTATAATCACATCACATCACATCACATCACATCACTGCAATCTTTTCTATATTGAAATGTATAATCATATAACAACACTGTAATCTTTACTATATTGAGATGTATAATCACATCACAACACTACAATCTTTACTATATTGAAATGTATAATCACATCACATCACAACACTGCAATATTTACTATTTTCAGATGAATAATCATATCACAACACTGCAATCTTTACTAAATTGAAATGTATAATCACATCACAACACTGCAATCTTTACTAAATTGAAATGTACAATCACATCACATCACTGCAATCTTTACTATATTGAGATGTATAATCACATCACAACACTGCAATCTTTACTATATTGAGATGTATAATCACATCACAACACTGCAATCTTTACTATATTGAAATGTATAATCACATCACAACACTGCAATCTTTACTATATTGAGATGTATAATCACATCACAACACTGCGATCTTTACTATATTGAGATGTATAATCATATCACAACACTGCGATCTTTACTATATTGAGATGTATAATCACATCAGAACACTGCAATCTTTACTATACTGAAATGTATAATCACACCACATCACTGCAATCTTTACTATATTGAAATGTATAATCACATCACATCACATCACTGCAATCTTTTCTATATTGAGATGTATAATCATATCACAACACTGTAATCTTTACTATATTGAGATGTATAATCACATCACAACACTACAATCTTTACTATATTGAAATGTATAATCACATCACAACACTGCAATATTTACTATAGTGAGATGTATAATCATATCACAACACTACAATATTTACTATTTTCAGATGTATAATCATATCACAACACTGCAATCTTTACTAAATTGAAATGTATAATCACATCACGTCACAACACTGCAATCTTTACTAAATTGAAATGTACAATCATATCACATCACTGCAATCTTTACTATATTGAAATGTATAATCACATCACAACACTGCAATCTTTACTATATTGAGATGTATAATCACATCACAACACTGCAATCTTTACTATATTGAAATGTATAATCACATCACAACACTGCAATCTTTAGTATATTGAGATGTATAATCATATCACAACACTGCAATCTTTCTTAAATTCAAATGTATAATCACATCACAACACTGCAATCTTTACTATATTGAGATGTATAATCACATCACAACACTACAATCTTTACTATATTGAGATGTATAATCACATCACAACACTACAATCTTTACTATATTGAGATGTATAATCATATCACAACACTACAATATTTACTATTTTCAGATGTATAATCACATCACAACACTGTAATCTTCACTATATTGAGATGTATAATCACATCACAACACTGCAATCTTTACTAAATTGAAATGTATAATCATATCACAACACTACAATATTTACTATATTGAGATGTATAATCACACCACACCAAAACACTGCAATCTTAACAATATTGAGATGCATAATCATATCACATCACTGCGATCTTTACTATATTGAGATGTATTATAACATCACAACACTGTAATCGTTACTATATTGAGATGTATAATCATATCACAACACTATAATCTTTACTATATTGAGATGTATAATCATATCACAACACTGCAAGCTTTACTAAATTGAAATGTATAATCACATCACAACACTGCAATCTTTACTAAATTGAAATGTACAATCACATCACATCACTGCAATCTTTACTATATTGAAATGTATAATCACATCACAACACTGCAATCTTTACTATATTGAGATGTATAATCACATCACAACACTGCAATCTTTACTATATTGAAATGTATAATCACATCACAACACTGCAATCTTTACTATATTGAGATGTATAATCATATCACAACACTGCGATCTTTACTATATTGAGATGTATAATCACATCAGAACACTGCAATCTTTACTATACTGAAATGTATAATCACACCACATCACTGCAATCTTTACTATATTGAAATGTATAATCACATCACATCTAATCACTGCAATCTTTTCTATATTGAGATGTATAATCATATCACAACACTGTAATTTTTACTATATTGAGATGTATAATCACACCACAACACTACAATCTTTACTATATTGAAATGTATAATCACATCACAACACTGCAATATTTACTATAGTGAGATGTATAATCATATCACAACACTACAATATTTACTATTTTCAGATGTATAATCATATCACAACACTGCAATCTTTACTAAATTGAAATGTATTATCACATCACGTCACAACACAACACTGCAATCTTTACTAAATTGAAATGTACAATCATATCACATCACTGCAATCTTTACTATATTGAAATGTATAATCACATCACAACACTGCAATCTTTACTATATTGAGATGTATAATCACATCACAACACTGCAATCTTTACTATATTGAAATGTATAATCACATCACAACACTGCAATCTTTAGTATATTGAGATGTATAATCATATCACAACACTGCAATCTTTCTTAAATTCAAATGTATAATCACATCACAACACTGCAATCTTTACTATATTGAGATGTATAATCACATCACGACACTACAATCTTTACTATATTGAGATGTATAATCACATCACAACACTACAATCTTTACTATATAGAGATGTATAATCATATCACAACACTACAATATTTACTATTTTCAGATGTATAATCACATCACAACACTGTAATCTTCACTATATTGAGATGTATAATCACATCACAACACTGCAATCTTTACTAAATTGAAATGTATAATCATATCACAACACTACAATATTTACTATATTGAGATGTATAATCACACCACACCAAAACACTGCAATCTTAACAATATTGAGATGCATAATCATATCACATCACTGCGATCTTTACTATATTGAGATGTATTATAACATCACAACACTGTAATCGTTACTATATTGAGATGTATAATCATATCACAACACTATAATCTTTACTATATTGAGATGTATAATCACATCACAACACTGCAATCTTTACTATATTGAGATGTATAATCACATCACAACACTGTAATCTTTACTATATTGAGATGTATAATCATATCACAACACTGTGATCTTTATTAAATTGAAATGTATAATCATATCACAACACTACAATATTTACTATATTGAGATGTATAATCACATCACAACACTACAATCTTTAATATATTGAGATGTATAATCATATCACAACACTGCAATCTTTACTATATTGAGTTGTATAATCACATCACAACACTGCAATCTTTAAAATATTGAGATGTATAATCACACCACAACTCTGCGATCTTTACTATATTGAGATGTATAATCACACCACACCACAACACTGCAATCTTAACAATATTGAGATGCATAATCATATCACAACACTGTGATCTTTACTATATTGCGATGTATAATCACATCACTACACTGCAATCTTTACAATATTGAGATGTATAATCACATCACAACACTGTAATCTTTACTATATTGAGATGTATAATCACACCACAACACTGCGATCTTTACTATATTGAGATGTATAATCACACCACACCACAACACTGCAATCTTAACAATATTGAGATGCATAATCATATCACAACACTGTGATCTTTACTATATTGAGATGTATAATCACATCACAACACTGCAATCTTTACTTAATTGAAATGTATAATCATATCACATCACAACACAGCAATCTTTACTATATTGAGATGTATAATCACATCACAACACTGCAATCTTTACTATATTGAAATGTATAATCACATCACAACACTGCAATCTTTATTTTATTGAGATGTATAATCATATCACGAAACTATAATCTTTACTATCTTGAGATGTATAATCACATCATAACACTGTAATCTTTATTTTATTGAGATGTATAATCATATCACAGCACTGCTATATTTACTATATTGAGATGTATAATCACACCACACCACAACAATGCAATCTTAACAATATTGAGATGCATAATCATATCACAACACTGCGATCTTTACTATATTGAGATGTATTATCAAATCAAAACACTGCAATCGTTACTATATTGAGATGTATAATCACATCACAACACTACGATCTTCACTATATTGAGACGTATAATCATATCACAGCACTGCAATCTTTACTATATTGAGATGTATAAGCACATCACAACACTGCAATCTTCACTATATTGAGACGTATAATCATATCACAGCACTGCAATCTTTACTATATTGAGATGTATAATCATATCACAATACTGTAATCTTTACTATATTGAGATGTATAATCACATCACAACACTGTAATCTTTACTATATTGAGAAGTATAATCACATCACAACACTGCAATCTTTACTAAATTGAAATGTATAATCATATCACAACACTGCAATCTTTACTAAATTGAAATGTATAATCACATCACATCACTGCAATCTTTACTATATTGAGATGTATAATCACATCACAACACTACAATCTTTACTATATTGAGATGTATAATCACATCACAACACTACAATCTTTACTATATTGAGATGTATAATCATATCACAACACTACAATATTTACTATTTTCAGATGTATAATCACATCACAACACTACAATATTTACTATATTGAGATGTATAATCACAGCACAACACTGCAATCTTTACTAAATTGAAATGTATAATCATATCACAACACTACAATATTTACTATATTGAGATGTATAATCACACCACACCAAAACACTGCAATCTTTACTAAATTGAAATGTAAAATCACATCACATCACTGCAATCTTTACTATATTGAAATGTATAATCACATCACATCACAACACAGCAATCTTTACTATATTGAGATGTATAATCACATCACATCACAACACTGCAATCTTTACTATATTTAAATGTATAATCACATCACAACACTGCAATCTTTATTTTATTGAGATATATAATCACATCACAACACTGCAATCTTTACTATATTGAAATGTATAATCACATCACAACACTGCGATCTTTACTATATTGAGATGTATAATCACATCACAACACTGCAATCTTTACTATATTGAGATGTATAATCACATCACAACACTGCGATCTTTACTATATTGAGATGTATAATCATATCACAACACTGCGATCTTTACTATATTGAGATGTATAATCACATCACAACACTGCGATCTTTACTATATTGAGATGTATAATCATATCACAACACTACGATCTTTACTATATTGAGATGTATAATCACATCAGAACACTGCAATCTTTACTATACTGAAATGTATAATCACACCACATCACTGCAATCTTTACTATATTGAAATGTATAATCACATCACTGCAATCTTTTCTATATTGAGATGTATAATCATATCACAACACTGTAATCTTTACTATATTGAGATGTATAATCACATCACAACTCTACAATCTTTACTATATTGAAATGTATAATCACATCACAACACTGCAATATTTACTATAGTGAGATGTATAATCATATCACAACACTACAATATTTACTATTTTCAGATGTATAATCATATCACAACACTGCAATCTTTACTAAATTGAAATGTATAATCACATCACGTCACAACACTGCAATCTTTACTAAATTGAAATGTACAATCATATCACATCACTGCAATCTTTACTATATTGAAATGTATAATCACATCACAACACTGCAATCTTTACTATATTGAGATGTATAATCACATCACAACACTACAATCTTTACTATATTGAGATGTATAATCACATCACAACACTACAATCTTTACTATATTGAGATGTATAATCATATCACAACACTACAATATTTACTATTTTCAGATGTATAATCACATCACAACACTGTAATCTTCACTATATTGAGATGTATAATCACATCACAACACTGCAATCTTTACTAAATTGAAATGTATAATCATATCACAACACCACAATATTTACTATATTGAGATGTATAATCACACCACACCAAAACACTGCAATCTTAACAAGATTGAGATGCATAATCATATCACATCACTGCGATCTTTACTATATTGAGATGTATTATAACATCACAACACTGTAATCGTTACTATATTGAGATGTATAATCATATCACAGCACTATAATCTTTACTATATTGAGATGTATAATCACATCACAACACTGCAATCTTTACTATATTGAGATGTATAATCACATCACAACACTGTAATCTTTACTATATTGAGATGTATAATCATATCACAACACTGTGATCTTTATTAAATTGAAATGTATAATCATATCACAACACTACAATATTTACTATATTGAGATGTATAATCACATCACAACACTACAATCTTTAATATATTGAGATGTATAATCATATCACAACACTGCAATCTTTACTATATTGAGATGTATAATCACATCACAACACTGCAATCTTTAAAATATTGAGATGTATAATCACACCACAACTCTGCGATCTTTACTATATTGAGATGTATAATCACACCACACCACAACACTGCAATTTTAACAATATTGAGATGCATAATCATATCACAACACTGTGATCTTTACTATATTGCGATGTATAATCACATCACTACACTGCAATCTTTACAATATTGAGATGTATAATCACATCACAACACTGTAATCTTTACTATATTGAGATGTATAATCACACCACAACACTGCGATCTTTACTATATTGAGATGTATAATCACACCACACCACAACACTGCAATCTTAACAATATTGAGATGCATAATCATATCACAACACTGTGATCTTTACTATATTGAGATGTATAATCACATCACAACACTGCAATCTTTACAATATTGAGATGTATAATCACATCACAACACTGTAATCTTTACTATATTGAGATGTATAATCACATCACAACACAGCAATCTTTACTATATTGAGATGTATAATCACATCACAACACTGCAATCTTTACTATATTGAAATGTATAATCACATCACAACACTGCAATCTTTATTTTATTGAGATGTATAATCGTATCACGAAACTTTAATCTTTACTATCTTGAGATGTATAATCACATCATAACACTGTAATCTTTATTTTATTGAGATGTATAATCATATCACAGCACTGCTATATTTACTATATTGAGATGTATAATCACACCACACCACAACAATGCAATCTTAACAATATTGAGATGCATAATCATATCACAACACTGCGATCTTTACTATATTGAGATGTATTATCAAATCAAAACACTGCAATCGTTACTATATTGAGATGTATAATCACATCACAACACTACGATCTTCACTATATTGAGACGTATAATCATATCACAGCACTGCAATCTTTACTATATTGAGATGTATAAGCACATCACAACACTGCAATCTTCACTATATTGAGACGTATAATCATATCACAGCACTGCAATCTTTACTATATTGAGATGTATAATCATATCACAATACTGTAATCTTTACTATATTGAGATGTATAATCACATCACAACACTGTAATCTTTACTATATTGAGAAGTATAATCACATCACAACACTGCAATCTTTACTAAATTGAAATGTATAATCATATCACAACACTGCAATCTTTACTAAATTGAAATGTATAATCACATCACAACACTGCAATCTTTACTAAATTGAAATGTACAATCACATCACATCACTGCAATCTTTACTATATTGAGATGTATAATCACATCACAACACTACAATCTTTACTATATTGAGATGTATAATCACATCACAACACTACAATCTTTACTATATTGAGATGTATAATCATATCACAACACTACAATATTTACTATTTTCAGATGTATAATCACATCACAAAACTGTAATCTTCACTATATTGAGATGTATAATCACAGCACAACACTGCAATCCTTACTAAATTGAAATGTATAATCATATCACAACACTACAATATTTACTATATTGAGATGTATAATCACACCACACCAAAACACTGCAATCTTTACTAAATTGAAATGTAAAATCACATCACATCACTGCAATCTTTACTATATTGAAATGTATAATCACATCACATCACAACACAGCAATCTTTACTATATTGAGATGTATAATCACATCACAACACTGCAATCTTTACTATATTTAAATGTATAATCACATCACAACACTGCAATCTTTATTTTATTGAGATATATAATCACATCACAACACTGCAATCTTTACTATATTGAAATGTATAATCACATCACAACACTGCGATCTTTACTATATTGAGATGTATAATCACATCACAACACTGCAATCTTTACTTTATTGAGATGTATAATCACATTACAACACTGCCATCTTTACTATATTGAGATGTATAATCATATCACAACACTGCAATATTTACTATAGTGAGATGTATAATCATATCACAACACTACAATATTTACTATTTTCAGATGTATAATCATATCACAACACTGCAATCTTTACTAAATTGAAATGTATAATCACATCACAACACTGCAATCTTTACTAAATTGAAATGTACAATCACATCACATCACTGCAATCTTTACTATATTGAAATGTATAATCACATCACAACACTGCAATCTTCACTATATTGAAATGTATAATCACATCACAACACTGCAATCTTTACTATATTGAGATGTCTAATCATATCACAACAATGCGATCTTTACTATATTGAAATGTATAATCAGACCACAACACTGCAATCTTTACTATATTGAGATGTATAATCACATCACAACTCTACAATCTTTACTATATTGAGATGTATAATCACATCACAACACTACAATCTTTACTATATTGAGATGTATAATCATATCACAACACTACAATATATACTATTTCCAGATGTATAATCACATCACAACTCTGTATTCTTCACTATATTGAGATGCATAATCACATCACAACACTGCAATCTTTACTAAATTGAAATGTATAATCATATCACAACACTACAATATTTACTATATTGAGATGTATAATCACACCACACCAAAACACTGCAATCTTAACAACATTGAGATGCATAATCATATCACAACACTGCGATCTTTACTATATTGAGATGTATTATCACATCACAACACTGTAATCGTTACTATATTGAGATGTATAATCATATCACAACACTATAATCTTTACTATATTGAAATGTATAATCACACCACAACACTGCGATCTTAACTATATTGAGATGCATAATCATATCACAACACTGCGATCTTTACTATATTGAGATGTATAATCACATCACAACACTACAATCTTTACTATATTGAGACGTATAATCATATCACAACACTGCAATCTTTACTATATTGAGATGTATAATCACATCACAACACTGCAATCTTTACAATATTGAGATGTATAATCACATCACAACACTGCGATCTTTACTATATTGAGATGTATAATCATATCACAACACTGCGATCTTTACTATATTGAGATGTATAATCACATCAGAACACTGCAATCTTTACTATACTGAAATGTATAATCACACCACATCACTGCAATCTTTACTATATTGAAATGTATAATCACATCACATCACATCACTGCAATCTTTTCTATATTGAGATGTATAATTATATCACAACACTGTAATCTTTACTATATTGAGATGTATAATCACATCACAACACTACAATCTTTACTATATTGAAATGTATAATCACATCACAACACTGCAATATTTACTATAGTGAGATGTATAACCATATCACAACACTACAATATTTACTATTTTCAGATGTATAATCACATCACAACACTGCAATCTTTACTATATTGAAATGTATAATCATATCACAACACTACAATATTTACTATATTGAGATGTATAATCACACCACACCAAAACACTGCAATCTTTACTAAATTGAAATGTACAATCACATCACATCACTGCAATCTTTACTATATTGAAATATATAATCACATCACAACACAGCAATCTTTACTATATTGAGATGTATAATCACATCACAACACTGCAATCTTTACTATATTGAAATGTATAATCACATCACAACACTGCAATCTTTACTATATTGAGATGTATAATCATATCACAACACTGCAATCTTTCCTAAATTCAAATGTATAATCACATCACAACACTGCAATCTTTACTATATTGAAATGTATAATCACATCACAACACTACAATCTTTACTATATTGAGATGTATAATCACATCACAACACTACAATCTTTACTATATTGAGATGTATAATCATATCACAACACTACAATATTTACTATTTTCAGATGTATAATCACATCACAACACTGTAATCTTCACTATATTGAGATGTATAATCACATCACAACACTACGATCTTCACTATATTGAGACGTATAATCATATCACAGCACTGCGATCTTTATTTTATTGAGATGTATAATCATATCACAGCACTGCAATCTTTACTATATTGAGATGTATAATCACATCACAACACTGCAATCTTTACTATATTGAAATGTATAATCACATCACATCACAACACTGCAATCTTTACTATATTGAGATGTATAATCATATCACAACACTGCAATCTTTCCTAAATTCAAATGTATAATCACATCACAACACTGCAATCTTTACTATATTGAGATGTATAATCACATCACAACACTACAATCTTTACTATATTGAGATGTATAATCACATCACAACACTACAATCTTTACTATATTGAGATGTATAATCATATCACAACACTACAATATTTACTATTTTCAGATGTATAATCACATCACAACACTGCGATCTTTACTATATTGAGATGTATAATCACATCACAACACTGCAATCTTTACTATATTGAGATGTATAATCACATCACAACACTGCGATCTTTACTATATTGAGATGTATAATCATATCACAACACTGCGATCTTTACTATATTGAGATGTATAATCACATCACAACACTACAATCTTTACTATATTGAGATGTATAATCACATCACAACACTACAATCTTTACTATATTGAGATGTATAATCATATCACAACACTACAATATTTACTATTTTCAGATGTATAATCACATCACAACACTGCGATCTTTACTATATTGAGATGTATAATCACATCACAACACTGCAATCTTTACTATATTGAGATGTATAATCACATCACAACACTGCGATCTTTACTATATTGAGATGTATAATCATATCACAACACTGCGATCTTTACTATATTGAGATGTATAATCACATCACAACACTGCGATCTTTACTATATTGAGATGTATAATCATATCACAACACTGCGATCTTTACTATATTGAGATGTATAATCACATCAGAACACTGCAATCTTTACTATACTGAAATGTATAATCACACCACATCACTGCAATCTTTACTATATTGAAATGTATAATCACATCACTGCAATCTTTTCTATATTGAGATGTATAATCATATCACAACACTGTAATCTTTACTATATTGAGATGTATAATCACATCACAACTCTACAATCTTTACTATATTGAGATGTATAATCACATCACAACACTACAATCTTTACTATATTGAGATGTATAATCATATCACAACACTACAATATTTACTATTTTCAGATGTATAATCACATCACAACACTGCGATCTTTACTATATTGAGATGTATAATCACATCACAACACTGCAATCTTTACTATATTGAGATGTATAATCACATCACAACACTGCGATCTTTACTATATTGAGATGTATAATCATATCACAACACTGCGATCTTTACTATATTGAGATGTATAATCACATCACAACACTGCGATCTTTACTATATTGAGATGTATAATCATATCACAACACTGCGATCTTTACTATATTGAGATGTATAATCACATCAGAACACTGCAATCTTTACAATACTGAAATGTATAATCACACCACATCACTGCAATCTTTACTATATTGAAATGTATAATCACATCACTGCAATCTTTTCTATATTGAGATGTATAATCATATCACAACACTGTAATCTTTACTATATTGAGATGTATAATCACATCACAACTCTACAATCTTTACTATATTGAAATGTATAATCACATCACAACACTGCAATATTTACTATATTGAGATGTATAATCACACCACACCAAAACACTGCAATCTTTACTAAATTGAAATTTACAATCACATCACATCACTGCAATCTTTACTATATTGAAATATATAATCACATCACATCACAACACAGCAATCTTTACTATATTGAGATGTATAATCACATCACAACACTGCAATCTTTACTATATTGAAATGTATAATCACATCACAACACTGCAATCTTTACTATATTGAGATGTATAATCATATCACAACACTGCAATCTTTCCTAAATTCAAATGTATAATCACATCACAACACTGCAATCTTTACTATATTGAAATGTATAATCACATCACAACACTACAATCTTTACTATATTGAGATGTATAATCACATCACAACACTACAATCTTTACTATATTGAGATGTATAATCATATCACAACACTACAATATTTACTATTTTCAGATGTATAATCACATCACAACACTGTAATCTTCACTATATTGAGATGTATAATCACATCACAACACTACGATCTTCACTATATTGAGACGTATAATCATATCACAGCACTGCGATCTTTATTTTATTGAGATGTATAATCATATCACAGCACTGCAATCTTTACTATATTGAGATGTATAATCACATCACAACACTGCAATCTTTACTATATTGAAATGTATAATCACATCACATCACAACACTGCAATCTTTACTATATTGAGATGTATAATCATATCACAACACTGCAATCTTTCCTAAATTCAAATGTATAATCACATCACAACACTGCAATCTTTACTATATTGAGATGTATAATCACATCACAACACTACAATCTTTACTATATTGAGATGTATAATCACATCACAACACTACAATCTTTACTATATTGAGATGTATAATCATATCACAACACTACAATATTTACTATTTTCAGATGTATAATCACATCACAACACTGCGATCTTTACTATATTGAGATGTATAATCACATCACAACACTGCAATCTTTACTATATTGAGATGTATAATCACATCACAACACTGCGATCTTTACTATATTGAGATGTATAATCATATCACAACACTGCGATCTTTACTATATTGAGATGTATAATCACATCACAACACTACAATCTTTACTATATTGAGATGTATAATCACATCACAACACTACAATCTTTACTATATTGAGATGTATAATCATATCACAACACTACAATATTTACTATTTTCAGATGTATAATCACATCACAACACTGCGATCTTTACTATATTGAGATGTATAATCACATCACAACACTGCAATCTTTACTATATTGAGATGTATAATCACATCACAACACTGCGATCTTTACTATATTGAGATGTATAATCATATCACAACACTGCGATCTTTACTATATTGAGATGTATAATCACATCACAACACTGCGATCTTTACTATATTGAGATGTATAATCATATCACAACACTGCGATCTTTACTATATTGAGATGTATAATCACATCAGAACACTGCAATCTTTACTATACTGAAATGTATAATCACACCACATCACTGCAATCTTTACTATATTGAAATGTATAATCACATCACTGCAATCTTTTCTATATTGAGATGTATAATCATATCACAACACTGTAATCTTTACTATATTGAGATGTATAATCACATCACAACTCTACAATCTTTACTATATTGAGATGTATAATCACATCACAACACTACAATCTTTACTATATTGAGATGTATAATCATATCACAACACTACAATATTTACTATTTTCAGATGTATAATCACATCACAACACTGCGATCTTTACTATATTGAGATGTATAATCACATCACAACACTGCAATCTTTACTATATTGAGATGTATAATCACATCACAACACTGCGATCTTTACTATATTGAGATGTATAATCATATCACAACACTGCGATCTTTACTATATTGAGATGTATAATCACATCACAACACTGCGATCTTTACTATATTGAGATGTATAATCATATCACAACACTGCGATCTTTACTATATTGAGATGTATAATCACATCAGAACACTGCAATCTTTACTATACTGAAATGTATAATCACACCACATCACTGCAATCTTTACTATATTGAAATGTATAATCACATCACTGCAATCTTTTCTATATTGAGATGTATAATCATATCACAACACTGTAATCTTTACTATATTGAGATGTATAATCACATCACAACTCTACAATCTTTACTATATTGAAATGTATAATCACATCACAACACTGCAATATTTACTATAGTGAGATGTATAATCATATCACAACACTACAATATTTACTATTTTCAGATGTATAATCATATCACAACACTGCAATCTTTACTAAATTGAAATGTATAATCACATCACGTCACAACACTGCAATCTTTACTAAATTGAAATGTACAATCATATCACATCACTGCAATCTTTACTATATTGAAATGTATAATCACATCACAACACTGCAATCTTTACTATATTGAGATGTATAATCACATCACAACACTACAATCTTTACTATATTGAGATGTATAATCACATCACAACACTACAATCTTTACTATATTGAGATGTATAATCATATCACAACACTACAATATTTACTATTTTCAGATGTATAATCACATCACAACACTGCAATCTTCACTATATTGAGATGTATAATCACATCACAACACTGCAATCTTTACTAAATTGAAATGTATAATCATATCACAACACCACAATATTTACTATATTGAGATGTATAATCACACCACACCAAAACACTGCAATCTTAACAAGATTGAGATGCATAATCATATCACATCACTGCGATCTTTACTATATTGAGATGTATTATAACATCACAACACTGTAATCGTTACTATATTGAGATGTATAATCATATCACAGCACTATAATCTTTACTATATTGAGATGTATAATCACATCACAACACTGCAATCTTTACTATATTGAGATGTATAATCACATCACAACACTGTAATCTTTACTATATTGAGATGTATAATCATATCACAACACTGTGATCTTTATTAAATTGAAATGTATAATCATATCACAACACTACAATATTTACTATATTGAGATGTATAATCACATCACAACACTACAATCTTTAATATATTGAGATGTATAATCATATCACAACACTGCAATCTTTACTATATTGAGATGTATAATCACATCACAACACTGCAATCTTTAAAATATTGAGATGTATAATCACACCACAACTCTGCGATCTTTACTATATTGAGATGTATAATCACACCACACCACAACACTGCAATTTTAACAATATTGAGATGCATAATCATATCACAACACTGTGATCTTTACTATATTGCGATGTATAATCACATCACTACACTGCAATCTTTACAATAATGAGATGTATAATCACATCACAACACTGTAATCTTTACTATATTGAGATGTATAATCACACCACAACACTGCGATCTTTACTATATTGAGATGTATAATCACACCACACCACAACACTGCAATCTTAACAATATTGAGATGCATAATCATATCACAACACTGTGATCTTTACTATATTGAGATGTATAATCACATCACAACACTGCAATCTTTACAATATTGAGATGTATAATCACATCACAACACTGTAATCTTTACTATATTGAGATGTATAATCACATCACAACACTGCAATCTTTACTAAATTGAAATGTATAATCATATCACATCACAACACAGCAATCTTTACTATATTGAGATGTATAATCACATCACAACACTGCAATCTTTACTATATTGAAATGTATAATCACATCACAACACTGCAATCTTTATTTTATTGAGATGTATAATCGTATCACGAAACTTTAATCTTTACTATCTTGAGATGTATAATCACAACATAACACTGTAATCTTTATTTTATTGAGATGTATAATCATATCACAGCACTGCTATATTTACTATATTGAGATGTATAATCACACCACACCACAACAATGCAATCTTAACAATATTGAGATGCATAATCATATCACAACACTGCGATCTTTACTATATTGAGATGTATTATCAAATCAAAACACTGCAATCGTTACTATATTGAGATGTATAATCACATCACAACACTACGATCTTCACTATATTGAGACGTATAATCATATCACAGCACTGCAATCTTTACTATATTGAGATGTATAAGCACATCACAACACTGCAATCTTCACTATATTGAGACATATAATCATATCACAGCACTGCAATCTTTACTATATTGAGATGTATAATCATATCACAATACTGTAATCTTTACTATATTGAGATGTATAATCACATCACAACACTGTAATCTTTACTATATTGAGAAGTATAATCACATCACAACACTGCAATCTTTACTAAATTGAAATGTATAATCATATCACAACACTGCAATCTTTACTAAATTGAAATGTATAATCACATCACAACACTGCAATCTTTACTAAATTGAAATGTACAATCACATCACATCACTGCAATCTTTACTATATTGAGATGTATAATCACATCACAACACTACAATCTTTACTATATTGAGATGTATAATCACATCACAACACTACAATCTTTACTATATTGAGATGTATAATCATATCACAACACTACAATATTTACTATTTTCAGATGTATAATCACATCACAAAACTGTAATCTTCACTATATTGAGATGTATAATCACAGCACAACACTGCAATCTTTACTAAATTGAAATGTATAATCATATCACAACACTACAATATTTACTATATTGAGATGTATAATCACACCACACCAAAACACTGCAATCTTTACTAAATTGAAATGTAAAATCACATCAAATCACTGCAATCTTTACTATATTGAAATGTATAATCACATCACATCACAACACAGCAATCTTTACTATATTGAGATGTATAATCACATCACAACACTGCAATCTTTACTATATTTAAATGTATAATCACATCACAACACTGCAATCTTTATTTTATTGAGATATATAATCACATCACAACACTGCAATCTTTACTATATTGAAATGTATAATCACATCACAACACTGCGATCTTTACTATATTGAGATGTATAATCACATCACAACACTGCAATCTTTACTTTATTGAGATGTATAATCACATTACAACACTGCCATCTTTACTATATTGAGATGTATAATCATATCACAACACTGCAATATTTACTATAGTGAGATGTATAATCATATCACAACACTACAATATTTACTATTTTCAGATGTATAATCATATCACAACACTGCAATCTTTACTAAATTGAAATGTATAATCACATCACAACACTGCAATCTTTACTAAATTGAAATGTACAATCACATCACATCACTGCAATCTTTACTATATTGAAATGTATAATCACATCACAACACTGCAATCTTCACTATATTGAAATGTATAATCACATCACAACACTGCAATCTTTACTATATTGAGATGTCTAATCATATCACAACAATGCGATCTTTACTATATTGAAATGTATAATCAGACCACAACACTGCAATCTTTACTATATTGAGATGTATAATCACATCACAACTCTACAATCTTTACTATATTGAGATGTATAATCACATCACAACACTACAATCTTTACTATATTGAGATGTATAATCATATCACAACACTACAATATATACTATTTCCAGATGTATAATCACATCACAACTCTGTATTCTTCACTATATTGAGATGCATAATCACATCACAACACTGCAGTCTTTACTAAATTGAAATGTATAATCATATCACAACACTACAATATTTACTATATTGAGATGTATAATCACACCACACCAAAACACTGCAATCTTAACAATATTGAGATGCATAATCATATCACAACACTGCGATCTTTACTATATTGAGATGTATTATCACATCACAACACTGTAATCGTTACTATATTGAGATGTATAATCATATCACAACACTATAATCTTTACTATATTGAAATGTATAATCACACCACAACACTGCGATCTTAACTATATTGAGATGCATAATCATATCACAACACTGCGATCTTTACTATATTGAGATGTATAATCACATCACAACACTACAATCTTTACTATATTGAGACGTATAATCATATCACAACACTGAAATCTTTACTATATTGAGATGTATAATCACATCACAACACTGCAATCTTTACAATATTGAGATGTATAATCACATCACAACACTGCGATCTTTACTATATTGAGATGTATAATCATATCACAACACTGCGATCTTTACTATATTGAGATGTATAATCACATCAGAACACTGCAATCTTTACTATACTGAAATGTATAATCACACCACATCACTGCAATCTTTACTATATTGAAATGTATAATCACATCACATCACATCACTGCAATCTTTTCTATATTGAGATGTATAATTATATCACAACACTGTAATCTTTACTATATTGAGATGTATAATCACATCACAACACTACAATCTTTACTATATTGAAATGTATAATCACATCACAACACTGCAATATTTACTATAGTGAGATGTATAACCATATCACAACACTACAATATTTACTATTTTCAGATGTATAATCACATCACAACACTGCAATCTTTACTATATTGAAATGTATAATCATATCACAACACTACAATATTTACTATATTGAGATGTATAATCACACCACACCAAAACACTGCAATCTTTACTAAATTGAAATGTACAATCACATCACATCACTGCAATCTTTACTATATTGAAATATATAATCACATCACAACACAGCAATCTTTACTATATTGAGATTTATAATCACATCACAACACTGCAATCTTTACTATATTGAAATGTATAATCACATCACAACACTGCAATCTTTACTATATTGAGATGTATAATCATATCACAACACTGCAATCTTTCCTAAATTCAAATGTATAATCACATCACAACACTGCAATCTTTACTATATTGAAATGTATAATCACATCACAACACTACAATCTTTACTATATTGAGATGTATAATCACATCACAACACTACAATCTTTACTATATTGAGATGTATAATCATATCACAACACTACAATATTTACTATTTTCAGATGTATAATCACATCACAACACTGTAATCTTCACTATATTGAGATGTATAATCACATCACAACACTACGATCTTCACTATATTGAGACGTATAATCATATCACAGCACTGCGATCTTTATTTTATTGAGATGTATAATCATATCACAGCACTGCAATCTTTACTATATTGAGATGTATAATCACATCACAACACTGCAATCTTTACTATATTGAAATGTATAATCACATCACATCACAACACTGCAATCTTTACTATATTGAGATGTATAATCATATCACAACACTGCAATCTTTCCTAAATTCAAATGTATAATCACATCACAACACTGCAATCTTTACTATATTGAGATGTATAATCACATCACAACACTACAATCTTTACTATATTGAGATGTATAATCACATCACAACACTACAATCTTTACTATATTGAGATGTATAATCATATCACAACACTACAATATATACTATTTCCAGATGTATAATCACATCACAACTCTGTATTCTTCACTATATTGAGATGCATAATCACATCACAACACTGCAGTCTTTACTAAATTGAAATGTATAATCATATCACAACACTACAATATTTACTATATTGAGATGTATAATCACACCACACCAAAACACTGCAATCTTAACAATATTGAGATGCATAATCATATCACAACACTGCGATCTTTACTATATTGAGATGTATTATCACATCACAACACTGTAATCGTTACTATATTGAGATGTATAATCATATCACAACACTATAATCTTTACTATATTGAAATGTATAATCACACCACAACACTGCGATCTTAACTATATTGAGATGCATAATCATATCACAACACTGCGATCTTTACTATATTGAGATGTATAATCACATCACAACACTACAATCTTTACTATATTGAGACGTATAATCATATCACAACACTGCAATCTTTACTATATTGAGATGTATAATCACATCACAACACTGCAATCTTTACAATATTGAGATGTATAATCACATCACAACACTGCGATCTTTACTATATTGAGATGTATAATCATATCACAACACTGCGATCTTTACTATATTGAGATGTATAATCACATCAGAACACTGCAATCTTTACTATACTGAAATGTATAATCACACCACATCACTGCAATCTTTACTATATTGAAATGTATAATCACATCACATCACATCACTGCAATCTTTTCTATATTGAGATGTATAATTATATCACAACACTGTAATCTTTACTATATTGAGATGTATAATCACATCACAACACTACAATCTTTACTATATTGAAATGTATAATCACATCACAACACTGCAATATTTACTATAGTGAGATGTATAACCATATCACAACACTACAATATTTACTATTTTCAGATGTATAATCACATCACAACACTGCAATCTTTACTATATTGAAATGTATAATCATATCACAACACTACAATATTTACTATATTGAGATGTATAATCACACCACACCAAAACACTGCAATCTTTACTAAATTGAAATGTACAATCACATCACATCACTGCAATCTTTACTATATTGAAATATATAATCACATCACAACACTGCAATCTTTACTATATTGAGATTTATAATCACATCACAACACTGCAATCTTTACTATATTGAAATGTATAATCACATCACAACACTGCAATCTTTACTATATTGAGATGTATAATCATATCACAACACTGCAATCTTTCCTAAATTCAAATGTATAATCACATCACAACACTGCAATCTTTACTATATTGAAATGTATAATCACATCACAACACTACAATCTTTACTATATTGAGATGTATAATCACATCACAACACTACAATCTTTACTATATTGAGATGTATAATCATATCACAACACTACAATATTTACTATTTTCAGATGTATAATCACATCACAACACTGTAATCTTCACTATATTGAGATGTATAATCACATCACAACACTACGATCTTCACTATATTGAGACGTATAATCATATCACAGCACTGCGATCTTTATTTTATTGAGATGTATAATCATATCACAGCACTGCAATCTTTACTATATTGAGATGTATAATCACATCACAACACTGCAATCTTTACTATATTGAAATGTATAATCACATCACATCACAACACTGCAATCTTTACTATATTGAGATGTATAATCATATCACAACACTGCAATCTTTCCTAAATTCAAATGTATAATCACATCACAACACTGCAATCTTTACTATATTGAGATGTATAATCACATCACAACACTACAATCTTTACTATATTGAGATGTATAATCACATCACAACACTACAATCTTTACTATATTGAGATGTATAATCATATCACAACACTACAATATATACTATTTCCAGATGTATAATCACATCACAACTCTGTATTCTTCACTATATTGAGATGCATAATCACATCACAACACTGCAGTCTTTACTAAATTGAAATGTATAATCATATCACAACACTACAATATTTACTATATTGAGATGTATAATCACACCACACCAAAACACTGCAATCTTAACAATATTGAGATGCATAATCATATCACAACACTGCGATCTTTACTATATTGAGATGTATTATCACATCACAACACTGTAATCGTTACTATATTGAGATGTATAATCATATCACAACACTATAATCTTTACTATATTGAAATGTATAATCACACCACAACACTGCGATCTTAACTATATTGAGATGCATAATCATATCACAACACTGCGATCTTTACTATATTGAGATGTATAATCACATCACAACACTACAATCTTTACTATATTGAGACGTATAATCATATCACAACACTGCAATCTTTACTATATTGAGATGTATAATCACATCACAACACTGCAATCTTTACAATATTGAGATGTATAATCACATCACAACACTGCGATCTTTACTATATTGAGATGTATAATCATATCACAACACTGCGATCTTTACTATATTGAGATGTATAATCACATCAGAACACTGCAATCTTTACTATACTGAAATGTATAATCACACCACATCACTGCAATCTTTACTATATTGAAATGTATAATCACATCACATCACATCACTGCAATCTTTTCTATATTGAGATGTATAATTATATCACAACACTGTAATCTTTACTATATTGAGATGTATAATCACATCACAACACTACAATCTTTACTATATTGAAATGTATAATCACATCACAACACTGCAATATTTACTATAGTGAGATGTATAACCATATCACAACACTACAATATTTACTATTTTCAGATGTATAATCACATCACAACACTGCAATCTTTACTATATTGAAATGTATAATCATATCACAACACTACAATATTTACTATATTGAGATGTATAATCACACCACACCAAAACACTGCAATCTTTACTAAATTGAAATGTACAATCACATCACATCACTGCAATCTTTACTATATTGAAATATATAATCACATCACAACACAGCAATCTTTACTATATTGAGATTTATAATCACATCACAACACTGCAATCTTTACTATATTGAAATGTATAATCACATCACAACACTGCAATCTTTACTATATTGAGATGTATAATCATATCACAACACTGCAATCTTTCCTAAATTCAAATGTATAATCACATCACAACACTGCAATCTTTACTATATTGAAATGTATAATCACATCACAACACTACAATCTTTACTATATTGAGATGTATAATCACATCACAACACTACAATCTTTACTATATTGAGATGTATAATCATATCACAACACTACAATATTTACTATTTTCAGATGTATAATCACATCACAACACTGTAATCTTCACTATATTGAGATGTATAATCACATCACAACACTACGATCTTCACTATATTGAGACGTATAATCATATCACAGCACTGCGATCTTTATTTTATTGAGATGTATAATCATATCACAGCACTGCAATCTTTACTATATTGAGATGTATAATCACATCACAACACTGCAATCTTTACTATATTGAAATGTATAATCACATCACATCACAACACTGCAATCTTTACTATATTGAGATGTATAATCATATCACAACACTGCAATCTTTCCTAAATTCAAATGTATAATCACATCACAACACTGCAATCTTTACTATATTGAGATGTATAATCACATCACAACACTACAATCTTTACTATATTGAGATGTATAATCACATCACAACACTACAATCTTTACTATATTGAGATGTATAATCATATCACAACACTACAATATTTACTATTTTCAGATGTATAATCACATCACAACACTGTAATCGTCACTATATTGAGATGTATAATCACATCACAACACTACAATCTTCACTATATTGAGACGTATGATCATATCACAGCACTGCAATCTTTACTATATTGAGATGTATAATCATATCACAACCCTGTAATCTTTACTATATTGAGATGTATAATCACATCACAACACTGTAATCTTTACTATATTGAGAAGTATAATCACATCACAACACTGCAATCTTCACTAAATTGAAATGTATAATCATATCACAACACTGCAATCTTTACTAAATTGAAATGTATATTCACATCACAACACTGCAAGCTTTACTAAATTGAAATGTACAATCACATCACATCACTGCAATCTTTACTATATTGAGATGTATAATCACATCACAACACTACAATCTTTACTATATTGAGATGTATAATCACATCACAACACTACAATCTTTACTATATTGAGATGTATAATCATATCACAACACTACAATATTTACTATTTTCAGATGTATAATCACATCACAACACTGTAATCTTTACTAAATTGAAATGTATAATCATATCACAACACTACAATATTTACTATATTGAGATGTATAATCACACCACACCAAAACACTGCAATCTTTACTAAATTGAAATGTACAATCACATCACATCACTGCAATCTTTACTATATTGAAATGTATAATCACATCACAACACAGCAATCTTTACTATATTGAGATGTATAATCACATCACAACACTGCAATCTTTACTATATTGAAATGTATAATCACACCACAACACTGCAATCTTTACTATATTGAGATGTATAATCATATCACAACACTGCAATCTTTCCTAAATTCAAATGTATAATCACATCACAACACTGCAATCTTTACTATATTGAAATGTATAATCACATCACAACACTACAATCTTTACTATATTGAGATGTATAATCACATCACAACACTACAATCTTTACTATATTGAGATGTATAATCATATCACAACACTACAATATTTACTATTTTCAGATGTATAATCACATCACAACACTGTAATCTTCACTATATTGAGATGTATAATCACATCACAACACTGCAATCTTTACTAAATTGAAATGTATAATCATATCACAACACTACAATATTTACTATATTGTGATGTATAATCACACCACACCAAAACACTGCAATCTTAACAATATTGAGATGCATAATCATATCACAACACTGCGATCTTTACTATATTGAGATGTATTATCACATCACATCACAACACTTTAATCGTTACTATATTGAGATGTATAATCATATCACAACACTATAATCTTTACTATATTGTGATGTATAATCACATCACAACACTGCAATCTTTACTATATCGAGATGTATAATCACATCACAACACTGCAATCTTTACTAAATTCAAATGTATAATCACATCACAACACTGCAATCTTTACTATATTGAAATGTATAATCACATCACAACACTACAATCTTTACTATATTGAGATGTATAATCACATCACAACACTACACTCTTTACTATATTGAGATGTATAATCATATCACAACACTACAATATTTACTATTTTCAGATGTATAATCACATCACAACACTGTAATCTTCACTATATTGAGATGTATAATCACATCACAACACTACGATCTTCACTATATTGAGACGTATAATCATATCACAGCACTGCGATCTTTATTGTATTGAGATGTATAATCATATCACAGCACTGCAATCTTTACTATATTGAGATGTATAATCACATTACAACACTGCAATCTTCACTATATTGAGACGTATAATCATATCACAGCACTGCAATCTTTACTATATTGAGATGTATAATCATATCACAATACTGTAATCTTTACTATATTGAGATGTATAATCACATCACAACACTGTAATCTTTACTATATTGAGAAGTATAATCACATCACAACACTGCAATCTTTACTAAATTGAAATGTATAATCATATCACAACACTGCAATCTTTACTAAATTGAAATGTATAATCACATCACAACACTGCAATCTTTACTAAATTGAAATGTACAATCACATCACATCACTGCAATCTTTACTATATTGAGATGTATAATCACATCACAACACTACAATCTTTACTATATTGAGATGTATAATCACATCACAACACTACAATCTTTACTATATTGAGATGTATAATCATATCACAACACTACAATATTTACTATTTGCAGATGTATAATCACATCACAACACTGTAATCTTCACTATATTGAGATGTATAATCACATCACAACACTGCAATCTTTTCTAAATTGAAATGTATAATCATATCACAACACTACAATATTTACTATATTGAGATGTATAATCACACCACACCAAAACACAGCAATCTTTACTATATTGAGATGTATAATCACATCACAACACTGCAATCTTTACTATATTGAAATGTATAATCACATCACAACACTGCAATCTTTACTATATTGAGATGTATAATCATATCACAACACTGCAATCTTTCCTAAATTCAAATGTATAATCACATCACAACACTGCAATCTTTACTATATTGAGATGTATAATCACATCACAACACTACAATCTTTACTATATTGAGATGTATAATCACATCACAACACTACAATCTTTACTATATTGAGATGTATAATCATATCACAACACTACAATATTTACTATTTTCAGATGTATAATCACATCACAACACTTTAATCGTCACTATATTGAGTTGTATAATCACATCACAACACTGCAATCTTTCCTAAATTCAAATGTATAATCACATCACAACACTGCAATCTTTACTAAATTGAAATGTATATTCACATCACAACACTGCAAGCTTTACTAAATTGAAATGTACAATCACATCACATCACTGCAATCTTTACTATATTGAGATGTATAATCACATCACAACACTACAATCTTTACTATATTGAGATGTATAATCACATCACAACACTACAATCTTTACTATATTGAGATGTATAATCATATCACAACACTACAATATTTACTATTTTCAGATGTATAATCACATCACAACACTGTAATCTTTACTAAATTGAAATGTATAATCATATCACAACACTACAATATTTACTATATTGAGATGTATAATCACACCACACCAAAACACTGCAATCTTTACTAAATTGAAATGTACAATCACATCACATCACTGCAATCTTTACTATATTGAAATGTATAATCACATCACAACACAGCAATCTTTACTATATTGAGATGTATAATCACATCACAACACTGCAATCTTTACTATATTGAGATGTATAATCATATCACAACACTGCAATCTTTCCTAAATTCAAATGTATAATCATATCACAGCACTGCAATCTTTACTATATTGAGATGTATAATCACATCACAACACTGCAATCTTCACTATATTGAGACGTATAATCATATCACAGCACTGTAATCTTTACTATATTGAGATGTATAATCACATCACAACACTGTAATCTTTACTATATTGAGAAGTATTATCACATCACAACACTGCAATCTTTACTAAATTGAAATGTATAATCATATCACAACACTGCAATCTTTACTAAATTGAAATGTATAATCACATCACAACACTGCAATCTTTACTAAATTGAAATGTACAATCACATCACATCACTGCAATCTTTACTATATTGAGATGTATAATCACATCACAACACTGCAATCTTTACTATATTGAAATGTATAATCACATCACAACACTGCAATCTTTACTATATTGAGATGTATAATCACATCACAACACTACAATCTTTACTATATTGAGATGTATAATCATATCACAACACTACAATATTTACTATTTTCAGATGTATAATCACATCACAACACTGTAATCTTTACTAAATTGAAATGTATAATCATATCACAACACTACAATATTTACTATATTGAGATGTATAATCACACCACACCAAAACACTGCAATCTTTACTAAATTGAAATGTACAATCACATCACATCACTGCAATCTTTACTATATTGAAATGTATAATCACATCACAACACAGCAATCTTTACTATATTGAGATGTATAATCACATCACAACACTACAATCTTTACTATATTGAGATGTATAATCATATCACAACACTACAATATTTACTATTTTCAGATGTATAATCACATCACAACACTGTAATCTTCACTATATTGAGATGTATAATCACATCACAACACTGCAATCTTTACTAAATTGAAATGTATAATCACATTACAACACTGCAATCTTTACTAAATTGAAATGTACAATCACATCACATCAGTGCAATCTTTACTATATTGAGATGTATAATCACATCACAACACTACAATATTTACTATATTGGGATGTATAATCACATCACAATACTACTATCTTTACTATATTGAGATGTATAATCATATCACAACACTACAATATTTACTATTTTCAGATGTATAATCACATCACAACACTGTAATCTTTACTAAATTGAAATGTATAATCATATCACAACACTACAATATTTACTATATTGAGATGTATAATCACACCACACCAAAACACTGCAATCTTTACTAAATTGAAATGTACAATCACATCACATCACTGCAATCTTTACTATATTGAAATGTATAATCACATCACAACACTACAATCTTTACTATATTGAGATGTATAATCATATCACAACACTACAATATTTACTATTTTCAGATGTATAATCACATCACAACACTGTAATCTTCACTATATTGAGATGTATAATCACATCACAACACTGCAATCTTTACTAAATTGAAATGTATAATCACATTACAACACTGCAATCTTTACTAAATTGAAATGTACAATCACATCACATCACTGCAATCTTTACTATATTGAGATGTATAATCACATCACAACACTACAATATTTACTATATTGGGATGTATAATCACATCACAATACTACTATCTTTACTATATTGAGATGTATAATCATATCACAACACTGCAATATTTACTATTTTCAGATGTATAATCACATCACCACACTGTAATCTTCACTATATTGAGATGTATAATCACATCACAACACTGCAATCTTTACTAAATTGAAATGTATAATCATATCACAACACTACAATATTTACTATATTGATATGTATAATCACACCACACCAAAACACTGCAATCTTAACAATATTGAGATGCATAATCATATCACAACACTGCGATCTTTACTATATTGAGATGTATTATCACATCACAACACTGTAATCGTTACTATATTGAGATGTATAATCATATCACAACACTATAATCTTTACTATATTGAGATGTATAATCACATCACAACACTGCAATCTTTACTAAATTGAAATGTATAATCATATCACAACACTACAATATTTACTATATTGAGATGTATAATCACATCACAACACTGCGATCTTTACTATATTGACATGTATAATCACACCACAACACTTCGATATTTACTATATTGAGATGTATAATCACACCACACCACAACACTGCAATCTTAACAATATTGAGATGCATAATCATATCACAACACTGCGATCTTAACTATATTGAGATATATAAACTCATCACAACACTGTAATCTTTACTATATTGAGATGTATAATCATATCACAACACTGCAATCTTTACTATATTGAGAAGTATAATCACATCACAACACTGCGATCTTTACTATATTGAAATGTATAATCACACCACAACACTGCGATCTTAACTATATTGAGATGTATAATCACATCACAACACTGCGATCTTTACTATATTGAGATGTATAATCACACCACACCACAACACTGCAATCTTAACAATATTGAGATGCATAATCATATCACAACACTGTGATCTTTACTATATTGAGATGTATAATCACATCACAACACTGTAATCTTTACTATAATGAGATGTATAATCACATCACAACACTGCAATCTTTACTAAATTGAAATGTATAATCATATCACAACACTACAATATTTACTATATTGAGATGTATAATCACACCACACCACAACAATGCAATCTTAACAATATTGAGATGCATAATCATATCACAACACTGCGATCTTTACTATATTGAGATGTATTATCAAATCAAAACACTGCAATCGTTACTATATTGAGATGTATAATCACATCATAACACTGCGATCTTTATTTTATTGAGATGTATAATCATATCACAGCACTGCAATCTTTACTATATTGAGATGTATAATCACATCCCAACACTGCAATCTTCACTATATTGAGACGTATAATCATATCACAGCACTGCAATCATTACTATATTGAGATGTATAATCATATCACAACACTGTAATCTTTACTATATTGAGATGTATAATCACATCACAACACTGTAATCTTTACTATATTGAGAAGTATAATCACACCACAACACTGCAATCTTTACTAAATTGAAATGTATAATCATTTCACAACACTGCAATCTTTACTAAATTGAAATGTATAATCACATTACAACACTGCAATCTTTACTAAATTGAAATGTACAATCACATCACATCACTGCAATCTTTACTATATTGAGATGTATAATCACATCACAACACTACAATCTTTACTATATTGGGATGTATAATCACATCACAATACTACTATCTTTACTATATTGAGATGTATAATCATATAACAACACTGCAATATTTACTATTTTCAGATGTATAATCACATCACAACACTGTAATCTTCACTATATTGAGATGTATAATCACATCACAACACTGCAATCTTTACTAAATTGAAATGTATAATCATATCACAACACTACAATATTTACTATATTGAGATGTATAATCACACCACACCAAAACACTGCAATCTTAACAATATTGAGATGCATAATCATATCACAGCACTGCGATCTTTACTATATTGAGATGTATTATCACATCACAACACTGTAATCGTTACTATATTGAGATGTATAATCATATCACAACACTATAATCTTTACTATATTGAGATGTATAATCACATCACAACACTGCAATCTTTACTAAATTGAAATGTATAATCATATCACAACACTACAATATTTACTATATTGAGATGTATAATCACATCACAACACTGCGATCTTTTCTATATTGACATGTATAATCACACCACAACACTGCGATATTTACTATATTGAGATGTATAATCACACCACACCACAACACTGCAATCTTAACAATATTGAGATGCATAATCATATCACAACACTGCGATCTTAACTATATTGAGATATATAAACTCATCACAACACTGTAATCTTTACTATATTGAGATGTATAATCATATCACAACACTGCAATCTTTACCATATTGAGAAGTATAATCACATCACAACACTGCGATCTTTACTATATTGAAATGTATAATCACACCACAACACTGCGATCTTAACTATATTGAGATGTATAATCACATCACAACACTGCGATCTTTACTATATTGAGATGTATAATCACACCACACCACAACACTGCAATCTTAACAATATTGAGATGCATAATCATATCACAACACTGTGATCTTTACTATATTGAGATGTATAATCACATCACAACACTGTAATCTTTACTATATTGAGATGTATAATCACATCACAACACTGCAATCTTTACTAAATTGAAATGTATAATCATATCACAACACTACAATATTTACTATATTGAGATGTATAATCACACCACACCACAACAATGCAATCTTAACAATATTGAGATGCATAATCATATCACAACACTGCGATCTTTACTATATTGAGATGTATTATCAAATCAAATCACTGCAATCGTTACTATATTGAGATGTATAATCACATCATAACGCTGCGATCTTTATTTTATTGAGATGTATAATCATATCACAGCACTGCAATCTTTACTATATTGAGATGTATAATCACATCACAACACTGCAATCTTCACTATATTGAGACGTATAATCATATCACAGCACTGCAATCATTACTATATTGAGATGTATAATCATATCACAACACTGTAATCTTTACTATATTGAGATGTATAATCACATCACAACACTGTAATCTTTACTATATTGAGAAGTATAATCACACCACAACACTGCAATCTTTACTAAATTGAAATGTATAATCATTTCACAACACTGCAATCTTTACTAAATTGAAATGTATAATCACATTACAACACTGCAATCTTTACTAAATTGAAATGTACAATCACATCACATCACTGCAATCTTTACTATATTGAGATGTATAATCACATCACAACACTACAATCTTTACTATATTGGGATGTATAATCACATCACAATACTACTATCTTTACTATATTGAGATGTATAATCATATCACAACACTGCAATATTTACTATTTTCAGATGTATAATCACATCACAACACTGTAATCTTCACTATATTGAGATGTATAATCACATCACAACACTGCAATCTTTACTAAATTGAAATGTATAATCATATCACAACACTACAATATTTACTATATTGAGATGTATAATCACACCACACCAAAACACTGCAATCTTAACAATATTGAGATGCATAATCATATCACAACACTGCGATCTTTACTATATTGAGATGTATTATCACATCACAACACTGTAATCGTTACTATATTGAGATGTATAATCATATCACAACACTATAATCTTTACTATATTGAGATGTATAATCACATCACAACACTGCAATCTTTACTAAATTGAAATGTATAATCATATCACAACACTACAATATTTACTATATTGAGATGTATAATCACATCACAACACTGCGATCTTTACTATATTGACATGTATAATCACACCACAACACTGCGATATTTACTATATTGAGATGTATAATCACACCACACCACAACACTGCAATCTTAACAATATTGAGATGCATAATCATATCACAACACTGCGATCTTAACTATATTGAGATATATAAACTCATCACAACACTGTAATGTTTACTATATTGAGATGTATAATCATATCACAACACTGCAATCTTTACTATATTGAGAAGTATAATCACATCACAACACTGCGATCTTTACTATATTGAAATGTATAATCACACCACAACACTGCGATCTTAACTATATTGAGATGTATAATCACATCACAACACTACAATCTTTACTATATTGAGATGTATAATCATATCACAACACTGTAATCATTACAATACTGAGATGTATAATCACATCATAACACTGCAATATTTACTATATTGAGATGTATAATCACATCACAACACTGCAATCTTTACTAAATTGAAATGTATAATCATATCACAACACTGCAATCTTTACTAAATTGAAATGTATAATCACATCACAACACTGCAATCTTTACTAAATTGAAATGTACAATCACATCACATCACTGCAATCTTTACTATATTGAAATGTATAATCACATCACATCACATCACATCACTGCAATCTTTTCTATATTGAAATGTATAATCATATCACAACACTGTAATCTTTACTATATTGAGATGTATAATCACATCACAACACTACAATCTTTACTATTTTGAAATGTATAATCACATCACAACACTGCAATATTTACTATAGTGAGATGTATAATCATATCACAACACTACAATATTTACTATTTTCAGATGTATAATCATATCACAACACTGCAATCTTTACTAAATTGAAATGTATAATCACATCACAACACTGCAATCTTTACTATATTGAAATGTACAATCACATCACATCACTGCAATCTTTACTATATTGAAATGTATAATCACATCACAACACTGCAATCTTAACTATATTGAGATGTATAATCATATCACAACACTGCGATCTTTACTATATTGAGATGTATAATCATATCACAACACTGCAATCTTTACTATATTGAGATGTATAATCACATCAGAACACTGCAATCTTTACTTTACTGAAATGTATAATCACACCACATCACTGCAATCTTTAGTATATTGAAATGTATAATCACATCACATCACATCACATCACTGCAATCTTTTCTATAATGAAATGTATAATCATATCACAACACTGTAATCTTTACTATATTGAGATGTATAATCACATCACAACACTACAATCTTTACTATATTGAAATGTATAATCACATCACAACACTGCAATATTTACTATAGTGAGATGTATGATCATATCACAACACTACAATATTTACTATTTTCAGATGTATAATCATATCACAACACTGCAATCTTTACTGAATTGAAATGTATAATCACATCACAACACTGCAATCTTTACTAAATTGAAATGTACAATCACATCACATCACTGCAATCTTTACTATATTGAAATGTATAATCACATCACAACACTGCAATCTTTACTATATTGAGATGTATAATCACATCACAACACTGCAATCTTTACTATATTGTAATTTATAATCACATCACAACACTGCAATCTTTACTATATTGAGATGTATAATAATATCACAACACTGCAATCTTTACTAAATTCAAATGTATAATCACATCACAACACTGCAATATTTACTATAGTGAGATGTATAATCATATCACAACACTACAATATTTACTATTTTCAGATGTATAATCACATCACAACACTGTAATCTTCACTATATTGAGATGTATAATCACATCACAACACTGCAATCTTTACTAAATTGAAATGTATAATCATATCACAACACTACAATATTTACTATATTGAGATGTATAATCACATCACAACACTGCAATCTTTACTAAATTGAAATGTATAATCATATCACAACACTACAATATTTACTATATTGAGATGTATAATCACATCACAACACTGCGATCTTTACTATATTGACATGTATAATCACACCACAACACTGCGATATTTACTATATTGAGATGTATAATCACACCACACCACAACACTGCAATCTTAACAATATTGAGATGCATAATCATATCACAACACTGCGATCTTAACTATATTGAGATATATAAACTCATCACAACACTGTAATCTTTACTATATTGAGATGTATAATCATATCACAACACTGCAATCTTTACTATATTGAGAAGTATAATCACATCACAACACTGCGATCTTAACTATATTGAGATGTATAATCACATCACAACACTACAATCTTTACTATATTGAGATGTACAATCATATCACAACACTGTAATCATTACAATACTGAGATGTATAATCACATCATAACACTGCAATATTTACTATATTGAGATGTATAATCACATCACAACACTGCAATCTTTACTAAATTGAAATGTATAATCATATCACAACACTGCAATCTTTACTAAATTGAAATGTATAATCACATCACAACACTGCAATCTTTACTAAATTGAAATGTACAATCACATCACATCACTGCAATCTTTACTATATTGAAATGTAGAATCACATCACATCACATCACTGCAATCTTTTCTATATTGAAATGTATAATCATATCACAACACTGTAATCTTTACTATATTGAGATGTATAATCACATCACAACACTGCAATCTTTACTAAATTGAAATGTATAATCACATCACAACACTGCAATCTTTCTAAATTGAAATGTACAATCACATCACATCACTGCAATCTTTACTATATTGAAATGTATAATCACATCACAACACTGCAATCTTAACTATATTGAGATGTATAATCACATCACAACACTACAATCTTTACTATATTGAGATGTATAATCATATCACAACACTGCGATCTTTACTATATTGAGATGTATAATCATATCACAACACTGCGATCTTTACTATATTGAGATGTATAATCACATCAGAACACTGTAATCTTTACTATACTGAAATGTATAATCACACCACATCACTGCAATCTTTAGTATATTGAAATGTATAATCACATCACAACACTGTAATCTTTACTATATTGAGAAGTATAATCACATCACAACACTGCAATCTTTACTAAATTGAAATGTATAATCATATCACAACACTGCAATCTATACTAAATTGAAATGTATAATCACATCACAACACTGCAATCTTTACTAAATTGAAATGTACAATCACATCACATCACTGCAATCTTTACTATATTGAGATGTATAATCACATCACAACACTACAATCTTTACTATATTGAGATGTATAATCACATCACAACACTACAATCTTTACTATATTGAGATGTATAATCATATCACAACACTACAATATTTACTATTTGCAGATGTATAATCACATCACAACACTGTAATCTTCACTATATTGAGATGTATAATCACATCACAACACTGCAATCTTTTCTAAATTGAAATGTATAATCATATCACAACACTACAATATTTACTATATTGAGATGTATAATCACACCACACCAAAACACTGCAATCTTAACAATATTGAGATGCATAATCATATCACAACACTGCGATCTTTACTATATTGAGATGTATTATCACATCACAACACTGTAATCGTTACTATATTGAGATGTATAATCATATCACAACACTATAATCTTTACTATATTGAGATGTATAATCACATCACAACACTGCAATCTTTACTATATCGAGATGTATAATCACATCACAACACTGCAATCTTTACTAAATTGAAATGTATAATCATATCACAACACTACAATATTTACTATATTGAGATGTATAATCACATCACAACACTGCGATCTTTACTGTATTGAGATGTATAATTACATCACAACACTGCAATTTTTACAATATTGAGATGTATAATCACATCACAACACTGTAATCTTTACTATATTGAGATGTATAATCACATCACAACACTGCAATCTTTACAATACTGAGATGTATAATCACATCAGAACACTGTAATCTTTACTATATTGAGATGTATAATCACACCACAACACTGCGATCTTTACTATATTGAGATGTATAATCACACCACACCACAACACTGCAATCTTAACAATATTGAGATGCATAATCATATCACAACACTGTGATCTTTACTATATTGAGATGTATAATCACATCACAACACTGTAATCTTTACTATATTGAGATGTATAATCACATCACAACACTGCAATCTTTACTAAATTGAAATGTATAATCATATCACAACACTACAATATTTACTATATTGAGATGTATAATCACACCACACCAAAACACTGCAATCTTAACAATATTGAGATGCATAATCATATCACAACACTGCGATCTTTACTATATTGAGATGTATAATCACATCACAACACTACAATCTTTACTATATTGAGATGTATAATCACATCACAACACTACAATCTTTACTATATTGAGATGTATAATCATATCACAACACTACAATATTTACTATTTGCAGATGTATAATCACATCACAACACTGTAATCTTCACTATATTGAGATGTATAATCACATCACAACACTGCAATCTTTTCTAAATTGAAATGTATAATCATATCACAACACTACAATATTTACTATATTGAGATGTATAATCACACCACACCAAAACACTGCAATCTTAACAATATTGAGATGCATAATCATATCACAACACTGCGATCTTTACTATATTGAGATGTATTATCACATCACAACACTGTAATCGTTACTATATTGAGATGTATAATCATATCACAACACTATAATCTTTACTATATTGAGATGTATAATCACATCACAACACTGCAATCTTTACTATATCGAGATGTATAATCACATCACAACACTGCAATCTTTACTAAATTGATATGTATAATCATATCACAACACTACAATATTTACTATATTGAGATGTATAATCACATCACAACACTGCGATCTTTACTGTATTGAGATGTATAATTACATAACAACACTGCAATTTTTACAATATTGAGATGTATAATCACATCACAACACTGTAATCTTTACTATATTGAGATGTATAATCACATCACAACACTGCAATCTTTACAATACTGAGATGTATAATCACATCAGAACACTGTAATCTTTACTATATTGAGATGTATAATCACACCACAACACTGCGATCTTTACTATATTGAGATGTATAATCACACCACACCACAACACTGCAATCTTAACAATATTGAGATGCATAATCATATCACAACACTGTGATCTTTACTATATTGAGATGTATAATCACATCACAACACTGTAATCTTTACTATATTGAGATGTATAATCACATCACAACACTGCAATCTTTACTAAATTGAAATGTATAATCATATCACAACACTACAATATTTACTATATTGAGATGTATAATCACACCACACCACAACAATTCAATCTTAACAATATTGAGATGCATAATCACATCACAACACTGTAATCTTTACTATATTGAGATGTATAATCACATCACAACACTGCAATCTTTACAATACTGAGATGTATAATCACATCAGAACACTGTAATCTTTACTATATTGAGATGTATAATCACACCACAACACTGCGATCTTTACTATATTGAGATGTATAATCACACCACACCACAACACTGCAATCTTAACAATATTGAGATGCATAATCATATCACAACACTGTAATCTTTACTATATTGAGATGTATAATCACACCACAACACTGCGATCTTTACTATATTGAGATGTATAATCACACCACACCACAACACTGCAATCTTAACAATATTGAGATGCATAATCATATCACAACACTGCAATCTTTACTATATTGAGATGTATAATAATATCACAACACTGCAATCTTTACTAAATTCAAATGTATAATCACATCACAACACTGCAATATTTACTATAGTGAGATGTATAATCATATCACAACACTACAATATTTACTATTTTCAGATGTATAATCACATCACAACACTGTAATCTTCATTATATTGAGATGTATAATCACATCACAACACTGCAATCTTTACTAAATTGAAATGTATAATCATATCACAACACTACAATATTTACTATATTGAGATGTATAATCACATCACAACACTGCAATCTTTACTAAATTGAAATGTATAATCATATCACAACACTACAATATTTACTATATTGAGATGTATAATCACATCACAACACTGCGATCTTTACTATATTGACATGTATAATCACACCACAACACTGCGATATTTACTATATTGAGATGTATAATCACACCACACCACAACACTGCAATCTTAACAATATTGAGATGCATAATCATATCACAACACTGCGATCTTAACTATATTGAGATATATAAACTCATCACAACACTGTAATCTTTACTATATTGAGATGTATAATCATATCACAACACTGCAATCTTTACTATATTGAGAAGTATAATCACATCACAACACTGCGATCTTAACTATATTGAGATGTATAATCACATCACAACACTACAATCTTTACTATATTGAGATGTACAATCATATCACAACACTGTAATCATTACAATACTGAGATGTATAATCACATCATAACACTGCAATATTTACTATATTGAGATGTATAATCACATCACAACACTGCAATCTTTACTAAATTGAAATGTATAATCATATCACAACACTGCAATCTTTACTAAATTGAAATGTATAATCACATCACAACACTGCAATCTTTACTAAATTGAAATGTACAATCACATCACATCACTGCAATCTTTACTATATTGAAATGTAGAATCACATCACATCACATCACTGCAATCTTTTCTATATTGAAATGTATAATCATATCACAACACTGTAATCTTTACTATATTGAGATGTATAATCACATCACAACACTGCAATCTTTACTAAATTGAAATGTATAATCACATCACAACACTGCAATCTTTCTAAATTGAAATGTACAATCACATCACATCACTGCAATCTTTACTATATTGAAATGTATAATCACATCACAACACTGCAATCTTAACTATATTGAGATGTATAATCACATCACAACACTACAATCTTTACTATATTGAGATGTATAATCATATCACAACACTGCGATCTTTACTATATTGAGATGTATAATCATATCACAACACTGCGATCTTTACTATATTGAGATGTATAATCACATCAGAACACTGTAATCTTTACTATACTGAAATGTATAATCACACCACATCACTGCAATCTTTAGTATATTGAAATGTATAATCACATCACAACACTGTAATCTTTACTATATTGAGAAGTATAATCACATCACAACACTGCAATCTTTACTAAATTGAAATGTATAATCATATCACAACACTGCAATCTATACTAAATTGAAATGTATAATCACATCACAACACTGCAATCTTTACTAAATTGAAATGTACAATCACATCACATCACTGCAATCTTTACTATATTGAGATGTATAATCACATCACAACACTACAATCTTTACTATATTGAACTCATAGTTGCTGTCGACATAGGAAGTAAAGTAAGCAAATAACACCGAATAAACGGCAAGGTAAAGACTATGTCTAATTATAGTAAATACGTACTGCGTGCGTGACTCGAACCGGCGCTCGCGTACGGCACCTAATCGCCTAGCTTCACGCCACTACACGTCTTCCCCTCGGCCACCGGGCATCCCCAATAAAGGATGCTTAATAACCGAGCTTATTACGTGCAGAGAACGTGAAACCCGTCCACGCGATACGCGCCACACAGCATGGCCAGAATGCGGCAAAGGCCTTCAGATCTGGCTGTAGTAGGATGGTGAAAGTAATGGTACAGCATTTTAACAGTGAATAAGTACTGAGAAATAATTTTTAAACTCATAGTTGCTGTCGACATAGGAAGTAAAGTAAGCAAATAACACCGAATAAACGGCAAGGTAAAGACTATGTCTAATTATAGTAAATACGTACTGCGTGCGTGACTCGAACCGGCGCTCGCGTACGGCACCTAATCGCCTAGCTTCACGCCACTACACGTCTTCCCCTCGGCCACCGGGCATCCCCAATAAAGGATGCTTAATAACCGAGCTTATTACGTGCAGAGAACGTGAAACCCGTCCACGCGATACGCGCCACACAGCATGGCCAGAATGCGGCAAAGGCCTTCAGATCTGGCTGTAGTAGGATGGTGAAAGTAATGGTACAGCATTTTAACAGTGAATAAGTACTGAGAAATAATTTTTAAACTCATAGTTGCTGTCGACATAGGAAGTAAAGTAAGCAAATAACACCGAATAAACGGCAAGGTAAAGACTATGTCTAATTATAGTAAATACGTACTGCGTGCGTGACTCGAACCGGCGCTCGCGTACGGCACCTAATCGCCTAGCTTCACGCCACTACACGTCTTCCCCTCGGCCACCGGGCATCCCCAATAAAGGATGCTTAATAACCGAGCTTATTACGTGCAGAGAACGTGAAACCCGTCCACGCGATACGCGCCACACAGCATGGCCAGAATGCGGCAAAGGCCTTCAGATCTGGCTGTAGTAGGATGGTGAAAGTAATGGTACAGCATTTTAACAGTGAATAAGTACTGAGAAATAATTTTTAAACTCATAGTTGCTGTCGACATAGGAAGTAAAGTAAGCAAATAACACCGAATAAACGGCAAGGTAAAGACTATGTCTAATTATAGTAAATACGTACTGCGTGCGTGACTCGAACCGGCGCTCGCGTACGGCACCTAATCGCCTAGCTTCACGCCACTACACGTCTTCCCCTCGGCCACCGGGCATCCCCAATAAAGGATGCTTAATAACCGAGCTTATTACGTGCAGAGAACGTGAAACCCGTCCACGCGATACGCGCCACACAGCATGGCCAGAATGCGGCAAAGGCCTTCAGATCTGGCTGTAGTAGGATGGTGAAAGTAATGGTACAGCATTTTAACAGTGAATAAGTACTGAGAAATAATTTTTAAACTCATAGTTGCTGTCGACATAGGAAGTAAAGTAAGCAAATAACACCGAATAAACGGCAAGGTAAAGACTATGTCTAATTATAGTAAATACGTACTGCGTGCGTGACTCGAACCGGCGCTCGCGTACGGCACCTAATCGCCTAGCTTCACGCCACTACACGTCTTCCCCTCGGCCACCGGGCATCCCCAATAAAGGATGCTTAATAACCGAGCTTATTACGTGCAGAGAACGTGAAACCCGTCCACGCGATACGCGCCACACAGCATGGCCAGAATGCGGCAAAGGCCTTCAGATCTGGCTGTAGTAGGATGGTGAAAGTAATGGTACAGCATTTTAACAGTGAATAAGTACTGAGAAATAATTTTTAAACTCATAGTTGCTGTCGACATAGGAAGTAAAGTAAGCAAATAACACCGAATAAACGGCAAGGTAAAGACTATGTCTAATTATAGTAAATACGTACTGCGTGCGTGACTCGAACCGGCGCTCGCGTACGGCACCTAATCGCCTAGCTTCACGCCACTACACGTCTTCCCCTCGGCCACCGGGCATCCCCAATAAAGGATGCTTAATAACCGAGCTTATTACGTGCAGAGAACGTGAAACCCGTCCACGCGATACGCGCCACACAGCATGGCCAGAATGCGGCAAAGGCCTTCAGATCTGGCTGTAGTAGGATGGTGAAAGTAATGGTACAGCATTTTAACAGTGAATAAGTACTGAGAAATAATTTTTAAACTCATAGTTGCTGTCGACATAGGAAGTAAAGTAAGCAAATAACACCGAATAAACGGCAAGGTAAAGACTATGTCTAATTATAGTAAATACGTACTGCGTGCGTGACTCGAACCGGCGCTCGCGTACGGCACCTAATCGCCTAGCTTCACGCCACTACACGTCTTCCCCTCGGCCACCGGGCATCCCCAATAAAGGATGCTTAATAACCGAGCTTATTACGTGCAGAGAACGTGAAACCCGTCCACGCGATACGCGCCACACAGCATGGCCAGAATGCGGCAAAGGCCTTCAGATCTGGCTGTAGTAGGATGGTGAAAGTAATGGTACAGCATTTTAACAGTGAATAAGTACTGAGAAATAATTTTTAAACTCATAGTTGCTGTCGACATAGGAAGTAAAGTAAGCAAATAACACCGAATAAACGGCAAGGTAAAGACTATGTCTAATTATAGTAAATACGTACTGCGTGCGTGACTCGAACCGGCGCTCGCGTACGGCACCTAATCGCCTAGCTTCACGCCACTACACGTCTTCCCCTCGGCCACCGGGCATCCCCAATAAAGGATGCTTAATAACCGAGCTTATTACGTGCAGAGAACGTGAAACCCGTCCACGCGATACGCGCCACACAGCATGGCCAGAATGCGGCAAAGGCCTTCAGATCTGGCTGTAGTAGGATGGTGAAAGTAATGGTACAGCATTTTAACAGTGAATAAGTACTGAGAAATAATTTTTAAACTCATAGTTGCTGTCGACATAGGAAGTAAAGTAAGCAAATAACACCGAATAAACGGCAAGGTAAAGACTATGTCTAATTATAGTAAATACGTACTGCGTGCGTGACTCGAACCGGCGCTCGCGTACGGCACCTAATCGCCTAGCTTCACGCCACTACACGTCTTCCCCTCGGCCACCGGGCATCCCCAATAAAGGATGCTTAATAACCGAGCTTATTACGTGCAGAGAACGTGAAACCCGTCCACGCGATACGCGCCACACAGCATGGCCAGAATGCGGCAAAGGCCTTCAGATCTGGCTGTAGTAGGATGGTGAAAGTAATGGTACAGCATTTTAACAGTGAATAAGTACTGAGAAATAATTTTTAAACTCATAGTTGCTGTCGACATAGGAAGTAAAGTAAGCAAATAACACCGAATAAACGGCAAGGTAAAGACTATGTCTAATTATAGTAAATACGTACTGCGTGCGTGACTCGAACCGGCGCTCGCGTACGGCACCTAATCGCCTAGCTTCACGCCACTACACGTCTTCCCCTCGGCCACCGGGCATCCCCAATAAAGGATGCTTAATAACCGAGCTTATTACGTGCAGAGAACGTGAAACCCGTCCACGCGATACGCGCCACACAGCATGGCCAGAATGCGGCAAAGGCCTTCAGATCTGGCTGTAGTAGGATGGTGAAAGTAATGGTACAGCATTTTAACAGTGAATAAGTACTGAGAAATAATTTTTAAACTCATAGTTGCTGTCGACATAGGAAGTAAAGTAAGCAAATAACACCGAATAAACGGCAAGGTAAAGACTATGTCTAATTATAGTAAATACGTACTGCGTGCGTGACTCGAACCGGCGCTCGCGTACGGCACCTAATCGCCTAGCTTCACGCCACTACACGTCTTCCCCTCGGCCACCGGGCATCCCCAATAAAGGATGCTTAATAACCGAGCTTATTACGTGCAGAGAACGTGAAACCCGTCCACGCGATACGCGCCACACAGCATGGCCAGAATGCGGCAAAGGCCTTCAGATCTGGCTGTAGTAGGATGGTGAAAGTAATGGTACAGCATTTTAACAGTGAATAAGTACTGAGAAATAATTTTTAAACTCATAGTTGCTGTCGACATAGGAAGTAAAGTAAGCAAATAACACCGAATAAACGGCAAGGTAAAGACTATGTCTAATTATAGTAAATACGTACTGCGTGCGTGACTCGAACCGGCGCTCGCGTACGGCACCTAATCGCCTAGCTTCACGCCACTACACGTCTTCCCCTCGGCCACCGGGCATCCCCAATAAAGGATGCTTAATAACCGAGCTTATTACGTGCAGAGAACGTGAAACCCGTCCACGCGATACGCGCCACACAGCATGGCCAGAATGCGGCAAAGGCCTTCAGATCTGGCTGTAGTAGGATGGTGAAAGTAATGGTACAGCATTTTAACAGTGAATAAGTACTGAGAAATAATTTTTAAACTCATAGTTGCTGTCGACATAGGAAGTAAAGTAAGCAAATAACACCGAATAAACGGCAAGGTAAAGACTATGTCTAATTATAGTAAATACGTACTGCGTGCGTGACTCGAACCGGCGCTCGCGTACGGCACCTAATCGCCTAGCTTCACGCCACTACACGTCTTCCCCTCGGCCACCGGGCATCCCCAATAAAGGATGCTTAATAACCGAGCTTATTACGTGCAGAGAACGTGAAACCCGTCCACGCGATACGCGCCACACAGCATGGCCAGAATGCGGCAAAGGCCTTCAGATCTGGCTGTAGTAGGATGGTGAAAGTAATGGTACAGCATTTTAACAGTGAATAAGTACTGAGAAATAATTTTTAAACTCATAGTTGCTGTCGACATAGGAAGTAAAGTAAGCAAATAACACCGAATAAACGGCAAGGTAAAGACTATGTCTAATTATAGTAAATACGTACTGCGTGCGTGACTCGAACCGGCGCTCGCGTACGGCACCTAATCGCCTAGCTTCACGCCACTACACGTCTTCCCCTCGGCCACCGGGCATCCCCAATAAAGGATGCTTAATAACCGAGCTTATTACGTGCAGAGAACGTGAAACCCGTCCACGCGATACGCGCCACACAGCATGGCCAGAATGCGGCAAAGGCCTTCAGATCTGGCTGTAGTAGGATGGTGAAAGTAATGGTACAGCATTTTAACAGTGAATAAGTACTGAGAAATAATTTTTAAACTCATAGTTGCTGTCGACATAGGAAGTAAAGTAAGCAAATAACACCGAATAAACGGCAAGGTAAAGACTATGTCTAATTATAGTAAATACGTACTGCGTGCGTGACTCGAACCGGCGCTCGCGTACGGCACCTAATCGCCTAGCTTCACGCCACTACACGTCTTCCCCTCGGCCACCGGGCATCCCCAATAAAGGATGCTTAATAACCGAGCTTATTACGTGCAGAGAACGTGAAACCCGTCCACGCGATACGCGCCACACAGCATGGCCAGAATGCGGCAAAGGCCTTCAGATCTGGCTGTAGTAGGATGGTGAAAGTAATGGTACAGCATTTTAACAGTGAATAAGTACTGAGAAATAATTTTTAAACTCATAGTTGCTGTCGACATAGGAAGTAAAGTAAGCAAATAACACCGAATAAACGGCAAGGTAAAGACTATGTCTAATTATAGTAAATACGTACTGCGTGCGTGACTCGAACCGGCGCTCGCGTACGGCACCTAATCGCCTAGCTTCACGCCACTACACGTCTTCCCCTCGGCCACCGGGCATCCCCAATAAAGGATGCTTAATAACCGAGCTTATTACGTGCAGAGAACGTGAAACCCGTCCACGCGATACGCGCCACACAGCATGGCCAGAATGCGGCAAAGGCCTTCAGATCTGGCTGTAGTAGGATGGTGAAAGTAATGGTACAGCATTTTAACAGTGAATAAGTACTGAGAAATAATTTTTAAACTCATAGTTGCTGTCGACATAGGAAGTAAAGTAAGCAAATAACACCGAATAAACGGCAAGGTAAAGACTATGTCTAATTATAGTAAATACGTACTGCGTGCGTGACTCGAACCGGCGCTCGCGTACGGCACCTAATCGCCTAGCTTCACGCCACTACACGTCTTCCCCTCGGCCACCGGGCATCCCCAATAAAGGATGCTTAATAACCGAGCTTATTACGTGCAGAGAACGTGAAACCCGTCCACGCGATACGCGCCACACAGCATGGCCAGAATGCGGCAAAGGCCTTCAGATCTGGCTGTAGTAGGATGGTGAAAGTAATGGTACAGCATTTTAACAGTGAATAAGTACTGAGAAATAATTTTTAAACTCATAGTTGCTGTCGACATAGGAAGTAAAGTAAGCAAATAACACCGAATAAACGGCAAGGTAAAGACTATGTCTAATTATAGTAAATACGTACTGCGTGCGTGACTCGAACCGGCGCTCGCGTACGGCACCTAATCGCCTAGCTTCACGCCACTACACGTCTTCCCCTCGGCCACCGGGCATCCCCAATAAAGGATGCTTAATAACCGAGCTTATTACGTGCAGAGAACGTGAAACCCGTCCACGCGATACGCGCCACACAGCATGGCCAGAATGCGGCAAAGGCCTTCAGATCTGGCTGTAGTAGGATGGTGAAAGTAATGGTACAGCATTTTAACAGTGAATAAGTACTGAGAAATAATTTTTAAACTCATAGTTGCTGTCGACATAGGAAGTAAAGTAAGCAAATAACACCGAATAAACGGCAAGGTAAAGACTATGTCTAATTATAGTAAATACGTACTGCGTGCGTGACTCGAACCGGCGCTCGCGTACGGCACCTAATCGCCTAGCTTCACGCCACTACACGTCTTCCCCTCGGCCACCGGGCATCCCCAATAAAGGATGCTTAATAACCGAGCTTATTACGTGCAGAGAACGTGAAACCCGTCCACGCGATACGCGCCACACAGCATGGCCAGAATGCGGCAAAGGCCTTCAGATCTGGCTGTAGTAGGATGGTGAAAGTAATGGTACAGCATTTTAACAGTGAATAAGTACTGAGAAATAATTTTTAAACTCATAGTTGCTGTCGACATAGGAAGTAAAGTAAGCAAATAACACCGAATAAACGGCAAGGTAAAGACTATGTCTAATTATAGTAAATACGTACTGCGTGCGTGACTCGAACCGGCGCTCGCGTACGGCACCTAATCGCCTAGCTTCACGCCACTACACGTCTTCCCCTCGGCCACCGGGCATCCCCAATAAAGGATGCTTAATAACCGAGCTTATTACGTGCAGAGAACGTGAAACCCGTCCACGCGATACGCGCCACACAGCATGGCCAGAATGCGGCAAAGGCCTTCAGATCTGGCTGTAGTAGGATGGTGAAAGTAATGGTACAGCATTTTAACAGTGAATAAGTACTGAGAAATAATTTTTAAACTCATAGTTGCTGTCGACATAGGAAGTAAAGTAAGCAAATAACACCGAATAAACGGCAAGGTAAAGACTATGTCTAATTATAGTAAATACGTACTGCGTGCGTGACTCGAACCGGCGCTCGCGTACGGCACCTAATCGCCTAGCTTCACGCCACTACACGTCTTCCCCTCGGCCACCGGGCATCCCCAATAAAGGATGCTTAATAACCGAGCACGTAATAAGCTCGGTTATTAAGCATCCTTTATTGGGGATGCCCGGTGGCCGAGGGGAAGACGTGTAGTGGCGTGAAGCTAGGCGATTAGGTGCCGTACGCGAGCGCCGGTTCGAGTCACGCACGCAGTACGTATTTACTATAATTAGACATAGTCTTTACCTTGCCGTTTATTCGGTGTTATTTGCTTACTTTACTTCCTATGTCGACAGCAACTATGAGTTTAAAAATTATTTCTCAGTACTTATTCACTGTTAAAATGCTGTACCATTACTTTCACCATCCTACTACAGCCAGATCTGAAGGCCTTTGCCGCATTCTGGCCATGCTGTGTGGCGCGTATCGCGTGGACGGGTTTCACGTTCTCTGCACGTAATAAGCTCGGTTATTAAGCATCCTTTATTGGGGATGCCCGGTGGCCGAGGGGAAGACGTGTAGTGGCGTGAAGCTAGGCGATTAGGTGCCGTACGCGAGCGCCGGTTCGAGTCACGCACGCAGTACGTATTTACTATAATTAGACATAGTCTTTACCTTGCCGTTTATTCGGTGTTATTTGCTTACTTTACTTCCTATGTCGACAGCAACTATGAGTTTAAAAATTATTTCTCAGTACTTATTCACTGTTAAAATGCTGTACCATTACTTTCACCATCCTACTACAGCCAGATCTGAAGGCCTTTGCCGCATTCTGGCCATGCTGTGTGGCGCGTATCGCGTGGACGGGTTTCACGTTCTCTGCACGTAATAAGCTCGGTTATTAAGCATCCTTTATTGGGGATGCCCGGTGGCCGAGGGGAAGACGTGTAGTGGCGTGAAGCTAGGCGATTAGGTGCCGTACGCGAGCGCCGGTTCGAGTCACGCACGCAGTACGTATTTACTATAATTAGACATAGTCTTTACCTTGCCGTTTATTCGGTGTTATTTGCTTACTTTACTTCCTATGTCGACAGCAACTATGAGTTTAAAAATTATTTCTCAGTACTTATTCACTGTTAAAATGCTGTACCATTACTTTCACCATCCTACTACAGCCAGATCTGAAGGCCTTTGCCGCATTCTGGCCATGCTGTGTGGCGCGTATCGCGTGGACGGGTTTCACGTTCTCTGCACGTAATAAGCTCGGTTATTAAGCATCCTTTATTGGGGATGCCCGGTGGCCGAGGGGAAGACGTGTAGTGGCGTGAAGCTAGGCGATTAGGTGCCGTACGCGAGCGCCGGTTCGAGTCACGCACGCAGTACGTATTTACTATAATTAGACATAGTCTTTACCTTGCCGTTTATTCGGTGTTATTTGCTTACTTTACTATATTGAGATGTATAATCACATCACAACACTACAATCTTTACTATATTGAGATGTATAATCATATCACAACACTACAATATTTACTATTTGCAGATGTATAATCACATCACAACACTGTAATCTTCACTATATTGAGATGTATAATCACATCACAACACTGCAATCTTTTCTAAATTGAAATGTATAATCATATCACAACACTACAATATTTACTATATTGAGATGTATAATCACACCACACCAAAACACTGCAATCTTAACAATATTGAGATGCATAATCATATCACAACACTGCGATCTTTACTATATTGAGATGTATTATCACATCACAACACTGTAATCGTTACTATATTGAGATGTATAATCATATCACAACACTATAATCTTTACTATATTGAGATGTATAATCACATCACAACACTGCAATCTTTACTACATCGAGATGTATAATCACATCACAACACTGCAATCTTTACTAAATTGAAATGTATAATCATATCACAACACTACAATATTTACTATATTGAGATGTATAATCACATCACAACACTGCGATCTTTACTGTATTGAGATGTATAATTACATCACAACACTGCAATTTTTACAATATTGAGATGTATAATCACATCACAACACTGTAATCTTTACTATATTGAGATGTATAATCACATCACAACACTGCAATCTTTACAATACTGAGATGTATAATCACATCAGAACACTGTAATCTTTACTATATTGAGATGTATAATCACACCACAACACTGCGATCTTTACTATATTGAGATGTATAATCACACCACACCACAACACTGCAATCTTAACAATATTGAGATGCATAATCATATCACAACACTGTGATCTTTACTATATTGAGATGTATAATCACATCACAACACTGTAATATTTACTATATTGAGATGTATAATCACATCACAACACTGCAATCTTTACTAAATTGAAATGTATAATCATATCACAACACTACAATATTTACTATATTGAGATGTATAATCACACCACACCAAAACACTGCAATCTTAACAATATTGAGATGCATAATCATATCACAACACTGCGATCTTTACTATATTGAGATGTATAATCACATCACAACACTACAATCTTTACTATATTGAGATGTATAATCACATCACAACACTACAATCTTTACTATATTGAGATGTATAATCATATCACAACACTACAATATTTACTATTTGCAGATGTATAATCACATCACAACACTGTAATCTTCACTATATTGAGATGTATAATCACATCACAACACTGCAATCTTTTCTAAATTGAAATGTATAATCATATCACAACACTACAATATTTACTATATTGAGATGTATAATCACACCACACCAAAACACTGCAATCTTAACAATATTGAGATGCATAATCATATCACAACACTGCGATCTTTACTATATTGAGATGTATTATCACATCACAACACTGTAATCGTTACTATATTGAGATGTATAATCATATCACAACACTATAATCTTTACTATATTGAGATGTATAATCACATCACAACACTGCAATCTTTACTATATCGAGATGTATAATCACATCACAACACTGCAATCTTTACTAAATTGAAATGTATAATCATATCACAACACTACAATATTTACTATATTGAGATGTATAATCACATCACAACACTGCGATCTTTACTGTATTGAGATGTATAATTACATAACAACACTGCAATTTTTACAATATTGAGATGTATAATCACATCACAACACTGTAATCTTTACTATATTGAGATGTATAATCACATCACAACACTGCAATCTTTACAATACTGAGATGTATAATCACATCAGAACACTGTAATCTTTACTATATTGAGATGTATAATCACACCACAACACTGCGATCTTTACTATATTGAGATGTATAATCACACCACACCACAACACTGCAATCTTAACAATATTGAGATGCATAATCATATCACAACACTGTGATCTTTACTATATTGAGATGTATAATCACATCACAACACTGTAATCTTTACTATATTGAGATGTATAATCACATCACAACACTGCAATCTTTACTAAATTGAAATGTATAATCATATCACAACACTACAATATTTACTATATTGAGATGTATAATCACACCACACCACAACAATTCAATCTTAACAATATTGAGATGCATAATCATATCACAACACTGCGATCTTTACTATATTGAGATGTATTATCAAATCAAAACACTGCAATCGTTACTATATTGAGATGTATAATCACATCATAACACTGCGATCTTTATTTTATTGAGATGTATAATCATATCACAGCAGTGCAATCTTTACTATATTGAGATGTATAATCACATCACAGCACTGCAATCTTCACTATATTGAGACGAATAATCATATCACAGCACTGCAATCATTACTATATTGAGATGTATAATCATATCACAACACTGTAATCTTTACTATATTGAGATGTATAATCACATCACAACACTGTAATCTTTACTATATTGAGAAGTATAATCACACCACAACACTGCAATCTTTACTAAATTGAAATGTATAATCATTTCACAACACTGCAATCTTTACTAAATTGAAATGTATAATCACATTACAACACTGCAATCTTTACTAAATTGAAATGTACAATCACATCACATCACTGCAATCTTTACTATATTGAGATGTATAATCACATCACAACACTACAATCTTTACTATATTGGGATGTATAATCACATCACAATACTACTATCTATACTATATTGAGATGTATAATCATATCACAACACTGCAATATTTACTATTTTCAGATGTATAATCACATCACAACACTGTAATCTTCACTATATTGAGATGTATAATCACATCACAACACTGCAATCTTTACTAAATTGAAATGTATAATCATATCACAACACTACAATATTTACTATATTGAGATGTATAATCACACCACACCAAAACACTGCAATCTTAACAATATTGAGATGCATAATCATATCACAACACTGCGATCTTTACTATATTGAGATGTATAATCATATCACAACACTGTAATCATTACAATACTGAGATGTATAATCACATCATAACACTGCAATATATACTATATTGAGATGTATAATCACATCACAACACTGCAATCTTTACTAAATTGAAATGTATAATCATATCACAACACTGCAATCTTTACTAAATTGAAATGTATAATCACATCACAACACTGCAATCTTTACTAAATTGAAATGTACAATCACATCACATCACTGCAATCTTTACTATATTGAAATGTATAATCACATCACATCACATCACATCACATCACTGCAATCTTTTCTATATTGAAATGTATAATCATATCACAACACTGTAATCTTTACTATATTGAGATGTATAATCACATCACAACACTACAATCTTTACTATATTGAAATGTATAATCACATCACAACACTGCAATATTTACTATAGTGAGATGTATAATCATATCACAACACTACAATATTTACTATTTTCAGATGTATAATCATATCACAACACTGCAATCTTTACTAAATTGAAATGTATAATCACATCACAACACTGCAATCTTTACTAAATTGAAATGTACAATCACATCACATCACTGCAATCTTTACTATATCGAAATGTATAATCACATCACAACACAGCAATCTTTACTATATTGAGATGTATAATAACAACACAACACTACAATCTTTACTATATTGAGATGTATAATCATATCACAACACTGCGATCTTTACTATATTGAGATGTATAATCATATCACAACACTGCGATCTTTACTATATTGAGATGTATAATCACATCAGAACACTGCAATCTTTACTATACTGAAATGTATAATCACACCACATCACTGCAATCTTTAGTATATTGAAATGTATAATCGCATCACATCACATCACTGCAATCTTTTCTATAATGAAATGTATAATCATATCACAACACTGTAATCTTTACTATATTGAGATGTATAATCACATCACAACACTACAATCTTTACTATATTGAAATGTATAATCACATCACAACACTGCAATATTTACTATAGTGAGATGTACAATCATATCACAACACTACAATATTTACTATTTTCAGATGTATAATCATATCACAACACTGCAATCTTTACTGAATTGAAATGTATAATCACATCACAACACTGCAATCTTTACTAAATTGAAATGTACAATCACATCACATCACTGCAATCTTTACTATATTGAAATGTATAATCACATCACAACACTGCAATCTTTACTATATTGAGATGTATAATCACATCACAACACTGCAATCTTTACTATATTGAAATGTATAATCACATCACAACACTGCAATCTTTACTATATTGAGATGTATAATAATATCACAACACTGCAATCTTTACTAAATTCAAATGTATAATCACATCACAACACTGCAATATTTACTATAGTGAGATGTATAATCATATCACAACACTACAATATTTACTATTTTCAGATGTATAATCACATCACAATACTGTAATCTTCACTATATTGAAATGTATAATCATATCACAACACTACAATATTTACTATATTGAGATGTATAATCATAACACACCACAACACTGCGATCTTTACTATATTGAGATGTATAATCACACCACACCACAACACTGCAATCGTAACAATATTGAGATGCATAATCATATCACAACACTACAATATTTACTATATTGAGATGTATAATCACATCACAACACTGCGATCTTTACTATATTGACATGTATAATCACACCACAACACTGCGATATTTACTATATTGAGATGTATAATCACACCACACCACAACACTGCAATCTTAACAATATTGAGATGCATAATCATATCACAACACTGCGATCTTAACTATATTGAGATATATAAACTCATCACAACACTGTAATCTTTACTATATTGAGATGTATAATCATATCACAACACTGCAATCTTTACTATATTGAGAAGTATAATCACATCACAACACTGCGATCTTTACTATATTGAAATGTATAATCACAACACAACACTGCGATTTTTACTATATTGAAATGTATAATCACACCACAACACTGCGATCTTAACTATATTGAGATGTATAATCACATCACAACACTACAATCTTTACTATATTGAGATGTATAATCATATCACAACACTGTAATCATTACAATACTGAGATGTATAATCACATCATAACACTGCAATATTTACTATATTGAGATGTATAATCACATCACAACACTGCAATCTTTACTAAATTGAAATGTATAATCATATCACAACACTGCAATCTTTACTAAATTGAAATGTATAATCACATCACAACACTGCAATCTTTACTAAATTGAAATGTACAATCACATCACATCACTGCAATCTTTACTATATTGAAATGTAGAATCACATCACATCACATCACTGCAATCTTTTCTATATTGAAATGTATAATCATATCACAACACTGTAATCTTTACTATATTGAGATGTATAATCACATCACAACACTACAATCTTTACTATATTGAAATGTATAATCACATCACAACACTGCAATATTTACTATAGTGAGATGTATAATCATATCACAACACTACAATATTTACTATTTTCAGATGTATAATCATATCACAACACTGCAATCTTTACTAAATTGAAATGTATAATCACATCACAACACTGCAATCTTTACTAAATTGAAATGTACAATCACATCACATCACTGCAATCTTTACTATATTGAAATGTATAATCACATCACTACACTGCAATCTTAACTATATTGAGATGTATAATCACATCACAACACTACAATCTTTACTATATTGAGATGTATAATCATATCACAACACTGCGATCTTTACTATATTGAGATGTATAATCATATCACAACACTGCGATCTTTACTATATTGAGATGTATAATCACATCAGAACACTGTAATCTTTACTATACTGAAATGTATAATCACACCACATCACTGCAATCTTTAGTATATTGAAATGTATAATCACATCACATCACATCACTGCAATCTTTTCTATAATGAAATGTATAATCATATCACAACACTGTAATCTTTACTATATTGAGATGTATAATCACATCACAACACTACAATCTTTACTATATTGAAATGTATAATCACATCACAACACTGCAATATTTACTATAGTGAGATGTATAAGCATATCACAACACTGTAATCTTTACTATATTGAGATGTATAATCACATCACAACACTGCAATCTTTACTAAATTGAAATGTATAGTCGTATCACAACACTACAATATTTACTATATTGAGATGTATAATCACATCACAACACTGCAATCTTTACTAAATTGAAATGCATAATCATATCACAACACTACAATATTTACTATATTGAGATGTATAATCACATCACAACACTGCGATCTTTACTATATTGACATGTATAATCACACCACAACACTGCGATATTTACTATATTGAGATGTATAATCACACCACACCACAACACTGCAATCTTAACAATATTGAGATGCATAATCATATCACAACACTGCGATCTTAACTATATTGAGATATATAAACTCATCACAACACTGTAATCTTTACTATATTGAGATGTATAATCATATCACAACACTGCAATCTTTACTATATTGAGAAGTATAATCACATCACAACACTGCGATCTTTACTATATTGAAATGTATAATCACAACACAACACTGCGATTTTTACTATATTGAAATGTATAATCACACCACAACACTGCGATCTTAACTATATTGAGATGTATAACCACATCACAACACTACAATCTTTACTATATTGAGATGTATAATCATATCACAACACTGTAATCATTACAATACTGAGATGTATAATCACATCATAACACTGCAATATTTACTATATTGAGATGTATAATCACATCACAACACTGCAATCTTTACTAAATTGAAATGTATAATCATATCACAACACTGCAATCTTTACTAAATTGAAATGTATAATCACATCACAACACTGCAATCTTTACTAAATTGAAATGTACAATCACATCACATCACTGCAATCTTTACTATATTGAAATGTAGAATCACATCACATCACATCACTGCAATCTTTTCTATATTGAAATGTATAATCATATCACAACACTGTAATCTTTACTATATTGAGATGTATAATCACATCACAACACTACAATCTTTACTATATTGAAATGTATAATCACATCACAACACTGCAATATTTACTATAGTGAGATGTATAATCATATCACAACACTACAATATTTACTATTTTCAGATGTATAATCATATCACAACACTGCAATCTTTACTAAATTGAAATGTATAATCTCATCACAACACTGCAATCTTTACTAAATTGAAATGTACAATCACATCACATCACTGCAATCTTTACTATATTGAAATGTATAATCACATCACAACACTGCAATCTTAACTATATTGAGATGTATAATCACATCACAACACTACAATCTTTACTATATTGAGATGTATAATCATATCACAACACTGCGATCTTTACTATATTGAGATGTATAATCATATCACAACACTGCGATCTTTACTATATTGAGATGTATAATCACATCAGAACACTGTAATCTTTACTATACTGAAATGTATAATCACACCACATCACTGCAATCTTTAGTATATTGAAATGTATAATCACATCACATCACATCACTGCAATCTTTTCTATAATGAAATGTATAATCATATCACAACACTGTAATCTTTACTATATTGAGATGTATAATCACATCACAACACTACAATCTTTACTATATTGAAATGTATAATCACATCACAACACTGCAATATTTACTATAGTGAGATGTATAATCATATCACAACACTACAATATTTACTATTTTCAGATGTATAATCATATCACAACACTGCAATCTTTACTGAATTGAAATGTATAATCACATCACAACACTGCAATCTTTACTAAATTGAAATGTACAATCACATCACATCACTGCAATCTTTACTATATTGAAATGTATAATCACATCACAACACTGCAATCTTTACTATATTGAGATGTATAATCACATCACAACACTGCAATCTTTACTATATTGAAATGTATAATCACATCACAACACTGCAATCTTTACTATATTGAGATGTATAATAATATCACAACACTGCAATCTTTACTAAATTCAAATGTATAATCACATCACAACACTGCAATATTTACTATAGTGAGATGTATAATCATATCACAACACTACAATATTTACTATTTTCAGATGTATAATCACATCACAACACTGTAATCTTCACTATATTGAGATGTATAATCACATCACAACACTGCAATCTTTACTAAATTGAAATGTATAATCATATCACAACACTACAATATTTACTATATTGAGATGTATAATCACAACACACCACAACACTGCGATCCTTACTATATTGAGATGTATAATCACACCACACCACAACACTGCAATCGTAACAATATTGAGATGCATAATCATATCACAACACTGCGATCTTTACTATATTGAGATGTATTACCACATCACAACACTGCAATCGTTACTATATTGAGATATATAATCATATCACAACTCTATAAGCTTTACTATATTGAGATGTATAATCACATCACAACACTGCAATCTTTACTATATTGAGATGTATAATCACATCACAACACTGTAATCTTTACTATATTGAGATGTATAATCACATCACAACACTGCAATCTTTACTAAATTGAAATGTATAGTCGTATCGCAACACTACAATATTTACTATATTGAGATGTATAATCACATCACAACACTGCGATCTTTACTAAATTGAGATGTATAATCACACCACACCACAACACTGCAATCTTAACAATATTGAGATGCATAATCATATCACAACACTGCGATCTTTACTATATTGAGATGTATAATCGCATCACAACACTGTAATCTTTACTATATTGAGATGTATACTCACATCACAACTCTGCAATCTTTACTAAATTGAAATGTATAATCATATCACAACACTACAATATTTACTATATTGAGATGTATAATCACACCACACCACAACACTGCGATCTTTACTATATTGAGATGTATAATCACACCTCACTACAACACTGCAATCTTAACAATATTGAGATGCATAATCATTTCGCAACACTGCGATCTTTACAATATTGAGATGTATTATCACATCACAATACTGCAATCTTTACTAAATTGAAATGTATAATCGTATCACAACACTACAATATTTACTATATTCAGATGTATAATCACATCACAACACTGCGATCTTTACTAAATTGAGATGTATAATCACACCACACCACAACACTGCAATCTTAACAATATTGAGATGCATAATCATATCACAACACTGCGATCTTTACTATATTGAGATGTATAATCACATCACAACACTGCAATCTTTACTATATTGAGATGTATAATCACATCACAACACTGCGATCTTTACTATATTGAGATGTATAATTACATCACAACACTGCAATCTTTACTAAATTGAAATGTATAATCGTATCACAACACTACAATATTTACTATATTGAGATGTATAATCACATCGCAACACTGCGATCTTTACTAAATTGAGATGTATAATCACACCACACCACAACACTGCAATCTTAACAATATTGAGATGAATAATCACATCACAACACTACAATCTTTACTATATTGAGATGTATAATCACATCACAACACTACAATCTTTACTATATTGAGATGTATAATCATATCACAACACTACAATATTTACTATTTTCAGATGTATAATCACATCACAACACTGTAATCTTCACTATATTGATATGTATAATCACATCACAACACTGCAATCTTTACTAAATTGAAATGTATAATCATATCACAACACTACAATATTTACTATATTGAGATGTATAATCACACCACACCAAAACACTGCAATCTTAACAATATTGAGATGCATAATCATATCACATCACTGCGATCTTTACTATATTGAGATGTATTATAACATAACAACACTGTAATCGTTACTATATTGAGATGTATAATCATATCACAACACTGCAATCTTTACTATATTGAGATGTATAATCACATCACAACACTATAATCTTTACTATATTGAGATGTATAATCACATCACAACACTGCAATCTTTACTATATTGAGATGTATAATCACATCACAACACTGTAATCTTTACTATATTGAGATGTATAATCATATCACAACACTGTGATCTTTACTAAATTGAAATGTATAATCATATCACAACACTACAATATTTACTATATTGAGATGTATAATCACATCACAACACTGCGATCTTTACTATATTGAGATGTATAATCACACCACACCACAACACTGCAATCTTAACAATATTGAGATGCATAATCATATCACAACACTGCGATCTTAACTATATTGAGATGTATAAACACATCACAACACTGTAATCTTTATATATTGAGATGTATAATCATATCACAACACTACAATATTTACTATATTGAGATGTATAATCACACCACACCACAACACTGCGATCTTTACTATATTGAGATGTATAATCACACCTCACAACAACACTGCAATCTTAACAATATTGAGATGCATAATCATTTCGCAACACTGCGATCTTTACAATATTGAGATGTATTATCACATCACAATACTGCAATCTTTACTAAATTGAAATGTATAATCGTATCACAACACTACAATATTTACTATATTCAGATGTATAATCACATCACAACACTGCGATCTTTACTAAATTGAGATGTATAATCACACCACACCACAACACTGCAATCTTAACAATATTGAGATGCATAATCATATCACAACACTGCGATCTTTACTATATTGAGATGTATAATCACATCACAACACTGCAATCTTTACTATATTGAGATGTATAATCACATCACAACACTGCGATCTTTACTATATTGAGATGTATAATTACATCACAACACTGCAATCTTTACTAAATTGAAATGTATAATCGTATCACAACACTACAATATTTACTATATTGAGATGTATAATCACATCGCAACACTGCGATCTTTACTAAATTGAGATGTATAATCACACCACACCACAACACTGCAATCTTAACAATATTGAGATGAATAATCACATCACAACACTACAATCTTTACTATATTGAGATGTATAATCACATCACAACACTACAATCTTTACTATATTGAGATGTATAATCATATCACAACACTACAATATTTACTATTTTCAGATGTATAATCACATCACAACACTGTAATCTTCACTATATTGATATGTATAATCACATCACAACACTGCAATCTTTACTAAATTGAAATGTATAATCATATCACAACACTACAATATTTACTATATTGAGATGTATAATCACACCACACCAAAACACTGCAATCTTAACAATATTGAGATGCATAATCATATCACATCACTGCGATCTTTACTATATTGAGATGTATTATAACATAACAACACTGTAATCGTTACTATATTGAGATGTATAATCATATCACAACACTGCAATCTTTACTATATTGAGATGTATAATCACATCACAACACTATAATCTTTACTATATTGAGATGTATAATCACATCACAACACTGCAATCTTTACTATATTGAGATGTATAATCACATCACAACACTGTAATCTTTACTATATTGAGATGTATAATCATATCACAACACTGTGATCTTTACTAAATTGAAATGTATAATCATATCACAACACTACAATATTTACTATATTGAGATGTATAATCACATCACAACACTGCGATCTTTACTATATTGAGATGTATAATCACACCACACCACAACACTGCAATCTTAACAATATTGAGATGCATAATCATATCACAACACTGCGATCTTAACTATATTGAGATGTATAAACACATCACAACACTGTAATCTTTATATATTGAGATGTATAATCATATCACAACACTTCAATCTTTACTATATTGAGATGTATAATCACATCACAACACTGCGATCTTTACTATATTGAAATGTATAATCACATCACAACACTGCGATTTTTACTATATTGAAATGTATAATCACACCACAACACTGCGATCTTAACTATATTGAGATGTATAATCACATCACAACACTACAATCTTTACTATATTGAGATGTATAATCATATCACAACACTGCAATCTTTACTATATTGAGATGTATAATCACATCACAACACTGCAATCTTTACAATATTGAGATGTATAATCACATCACAACACTGCGATCTTTACTATATTGAGATGTATAATCATATCACAACACTGCGATCTTTACTATATTGAGATGTATAATCACATCACAACACTGTAATCATTAAAATACTGAGATGTATAATCACATCATAACACTGCAATATTCACTATATTGAGATGTATAATCACATCACAACACTGCAATCTTTACTAAATTGAAATGTATAATCATATCACAACACTACAATATTTACTATATTGAGATGTATAATCACATCACAACACTGCGATCTTTACTATATTGAGATGTATAATCACACCACACCACAACACTGCAATCTTAACAATATTGAGATGCATAATCATATCACAACACTGCGATCTTAACTATATTGAGATGTATAAACACATCACAACACTGTAATCTTTACTATATTGAGATGTATAATCACATCACAACACTGCGATCTTTACTATATTGAAATGTATAATCACATCACAACACTGCGATTTTTACTATATTGAAATGTATAATCACACCACAACACTGCGATCTTAACTATATTGAGATGTATAATCACATCACAACACTACAATCTTTACTATATTGAGATGTATAATCATATCACAACACTGCAATCTTTACTATATTGAGATGTATAATCACATAACAACACTGCAATCTTTACAATATTGAGATGTATAATCACATCACAACACTGCGATCTTTACTATATTGAGATGTATAATCATATCACAACACTGCGATCTTTACTATATTGAGATGTATAATCACATCACAACATTGTAATCATTACAATACTGAGATGTATAATCACATCATAACACTGCAATATTTACGATATTGAGATGTATAATCACATCACAACACTGCAATCTTTACTATATTGAAATGTATAATCACATCACAACACTGCGATCTTTACTATATTGAGATGTATAATCATATCACAACACTGCGATCTTTACTATATTGAGATGTATAATCACATCACAACACTGTAATCATTACAATGCTGAGATGTATAATCACATCATAACACTGCAATATTTACTATATTGAGATGTATAATCATATCACAACACTGCGATCTTTACTATATTGAGATGTATTACCACATCACAACACTGCAATCGTCACTATATTGAGATATATAATCATATCACAACACTGTAATCTTTACTATATTGAGATGTATAATCACATCACAACACTGCAATCTTTACTATATTGAGATGTATAATCACATCACAACACTGTAATCTTTACTATATTGAGATGTATAATCATATCACAACACTGTGATCTTTACTAAATTGAGATGTACAATCACACCACACCACACCACAACACTGCAATCTTAACAATATTGAGATGCATAATCATATCACAACACTGCGATCTTTACTATATTGAGATATATTATCACATCACAATACTGCAATCGTTACTATATTGAGATGTATAGTCACACCTCACCACAACACTGCAATCTTAACAATATTGAGATGCATAATCATATCACAACACTGCGATCTTTACTATATTGAGATGTATTATCACATCACAATACTGCAATCGTTACTATATTGAGATGTATAATCACATCACAACACTACGATCTTCACTATATTGAGACGTATAATCATATCACAGCACTGCAATCTTTACTATATTGAAATGTATAATCATGTCACAACACTATAATCTTTACTATATTGAGATGTATAATCACATCATAACACTGCGATCTTTATTTTATTTTATTGAGATGTATAATCATATCACAGCACTGCAATCTTTACTATATTGAGATGTATAATCACATCACAACACTGTAATCATTACAATACTGAGATGTATAATCACATCATAACACTGCAATCTTTACTAAATTGAAATGTATAATCATATCACAACACTGCAATCTTTACTAAATTGAAATGCATAATCACATCACAACACTGCAATCTTTACTAAATTGAAATGTACAATCACATCACATCACTGCAATCTTTACTATATTGAGATGTATAGTCACATCACAACACTGCGATCTTTACTATATTGAAATGTATAATCACATCACAACACTGCGATTTTTACTATATTGAAATGTATAATCACACCACAACACTGCGATCTTAACTATATTGAGATGTATAATCACATCACAACACTACAATCTTTACTATATTGAGATGTATAATCATATCACAACACTGCAATCTTTACTATATTGAGATGTATAATCACATAACAACACTGCAATCTTTACAATATTGAGATGTATAATCACATCACAACACTGCGATCTTTACTATATTGAGATGTATAATCATATCACAACACTGCGATCTTTACTATATTGAGATGTATAATCACATCACAACACTGTAATCATTACAATACTGAGATGTATAATCACATCATAACACTGCAATATTTACTATATTGAGATGTATAATCACATCACAACACTGCAATCTTTACTATATTGAAATGTATAATCACATCACAACACTGCGATCTTTACTATATTGAGATGTATAATCATATCACAACACTGCGATCTTTACTATATTGAGATGTATAATCACATCACAACACTGTAATCATTACAATACTGAGATGTATAATCACATCATAACACTGCAATATTTACTATATTGAGATGTATAATCATATCACAACACTGCGATCTTTACTATATTGAGATGTATTACCACATCACAACACTGCAATCGTTACTATATTGAGATATATAATCATATCACAACACTATAATCTTTACTATATTGAGATGTATAATCACATCACAACACTGCAATCTTTACTATATTGAGATGTATAATCACATCACAACACTGTAATCTTTACTATATTGAGATGTATAATCATATCACAACACTGTGATCTTTACTAAATTGAGATGTACAATCACACCACACCACACCACAACACTGCAATCTTAACAATATTGAGATGCATAATCATATCACAACACTGCGATCTTTACTATATTGAGATGTATTATCACATCACAATACTGCAATCGTTACTATATTGAGATGTATAGTCACACCTCACCACAACACTGCAATCTTAACAATATTGAGATGCATAATCATATCACAACACTGCGATCTTTACTATATTGAGATGTATTATCACATCACAATACTGCAATCGTTACTATATTGAGATGTATAATCACATCACAACACTACGATCTTCACTATATTGAGACGTATAATCATATCACAGCACTGCAATCTTTACTATATTGAAATGTATAATCATGTCACAACACTATAATCTTTACTATATTGAGATGTATAATCACATCATAACACTGCGATCTTTATTTTATTGAGATGTATAATCATATCACAGCACTGCAATCTTTACTATATTGAGATGTATAATCACATCACAACACTGTAATCATTACAATACTGAGATGTATAATCACATCATAACACTGCAATCTTTACTAAATTGAAATGTATAATCATATCACAACACTGCAATCTTTACTAAATTGAAATGCATAATCACATCACAACACTGCAATCTTTACTAAATTGAAATGTACAATCACATCACATCACTGCAATCTTTACTATATTGAGATGTATAGTCACATCACAACACTGCGATCTTTACTATATTGAAATGTATAATCACATCACAACACTGCGATTTTTACTATATTGAAATGTATAATCACACCACAACACTGCGATCTTAACTATATTGAGATGTATAATCATATCACAACACTGCAATCTTTACTATATTGAGATGTATAATCACATAACAACACTGCAATCTTTACAATATTGAGATGTATAATCACATCACAACACTGCGATCTTTACTATATTGAGATGTATAATCATATCACAACACTGCGATCTTTACTATATTGAGATGTATAATCACATCACAACACTGTAATCATTACAATACTGAGATGTATAATCACATCATAACACTGCAATATTTACTATATTGAGATGTATAATCACATCACAACACTGCAATCTTTACTATATTGAAATGTATAATCACATCACAACACTGCGATCTTTACTATATTGAGATGTATAATCATATCACAACACTGCGATCTTTACTATATTGAGATGTATAATCACATCACAACACTGTAATCATTACAATACTGAGATGTATAATCACATCATAACACTGCAATATTTACTATATTGAGATGTATAATCATATCACAACACTGCGATCTTTACTATATTGAGATGTATTACCACATCACAACACTGCAATCGTTACTATATTGAGATATATAATCATATCACAACACTATAATCTTTACTATATTGAGATGTATAATCACATCACAACACTGCAATCTTTACTATATTGAGATGTATAATCACATCACAACACTGTAATCTTTACTATATTGAGATGTATAATCATATCACAACACTGTGATCTTTACTAAATTGAGATGTACAATCACACCACACCACACCACAACACTGCAATCTTAACAATATTGAGATGCATAATCATATCACAACACTGCGATCTTTACTATATTGAGATGTATTATCACATCACAATACTGCAATCGTTACTATATTGAGATGTATAGTCACACCTCACCACAACACTGCAATCTTAACAATATTGAGATGCATAATCATATCACAACACTGCGATCTTTACTATATTGAGATGTATTATCACATCACAATACTGCAATCGTTACTATATTGAGATGTATAATCACATCACAACACTACGATCTTCACTATATTGAGACGTATAATCATATCACAGCACTGCAATCTTTATTATATTGAAATGTATAATCATGTCACAACACTATAATCTTTACTATATTGAGATGTATAATCACATCATAACACTGCGATCTTTATTTTATTGAGATGTATAATCATATCACAGCACTGCAATCTTTACTATATTGAGATGTATAATCACATCACAACACTGTAATCATTACAATACTGAGATGTATAATCACATCATAACACTGCAATCTTTACTAAATTGAAATGTATAATCATATCACAACACTGCAATCTTTACTAAATTGAAATGCATAATCACATCACAACACTGCAATCTTTACTAAATTGAAATGTATAATCATATCACAACACTACAATATTTACTATATTGAGATGTACAATCACATCACAACACTGCAATCTTTGCTATATTGAGATGTATAATCATATCACAACACTGCAATCTTTGCTATATTGAGATGTATAATCATATCACAACACTGCAATCTTTGCTATATTGAGATATATAATCATATCACAACACTGCAATATTTACTATATTGAGATGTATAATCACATCACATCACAGCACTGTAATCTTCACTATATTGAAATGTATAATCACATCACAACACTGCGATTTTTACTATATTGAAATGTATAATCACACCACAACACTGCGATCTTAACTATATTGAGATGTATAATCACTTCACAACACTACAATCTTTACTATATTGAGATGTATAATCATATCACAACACTGCAATCTTTACTATATTGAGATGTATAATCACATAACACTGCAATCTTTACAATATTGAGATGTATAATCACATCACAACACTGCGATCTTTACTATATTGAGATGTATAATCATATCACAACACTGCGATCTTTACTATATTGAGATGTATAATCACATCACAACACTGTAATCATTACAATACTGAGATGTATAATCACATCATAACACTGCAATATTTACTATATTGAGATGTATAATCACATCACAACACTGCAATCTTTACTATATTGAAATGTATAATCACATCACAACACTGCGATCTTTACTATATTGAGATGTATAATCATATCACAACACTGCGATCTTTACTATATTGAGATGTATAATCACATCACAACACTGTAATCATTACAATACTGAGATGTATAATCACATCATAACACTGCAATATTTACTATATTGAGATGTATAATCATATCACAACACTGCGATCTTTACTATATTGAGATGTATTACCACATCACAACACTGCAATCGTTACTATATTGAGATATATAATTATATCACAACACTATAATCTTTACTATATTGAGATGTATAATCACATCACAACACTGCAATCTTTACTATATTGAGATGTATAATCACATCACAACACTGTAATCTTTACTATATTGAGATGTATAATCATATCACAACACTGTGATCTTTACTAAATTGAGATGTACAATCACACCACACCACACCACAACACTGCAATCTTAACAATATTGAGATGCATAATCATATCACAACACTGCGATCTTTACTATATTGAGATGTATTATCACATCACAATACTGCAATCGTTACTATATTGAGATGTATAGTCACACCTCACCACAACACTGCAATCTTAACAATATTGAGATGCATAATCATATCACAACACTGCGATCTTTACTATAATGAGATGTATTATCACATCACAATAATGCAATCGTTACTATATTGAGATGTATAATCACATCACAACACTACGATCTTCACTATATTGAGACGTATAATCATATCACAGCACTGCAATCTTTACTATATTGAAATGTATAATCATGTCACAACACTATAATCTTTACTATATTGAGATGTATAATCACATCATAACACTGCGATCTTTATCTTATCGAGATGTATAATCATATCACAGCACTGCAATCTTTACTATATTGAGATGTATAATCACATCACAACACTGTAATCATTACAATACTGAGATGTATAATCACATCATAACACTGCAATCTTTACTAAATTGAAATGTATAATCATATCACAACACTGCAATCTTTACTAAATTGAAATGCATAATCACATCACAACACTGCAATCTTTACTAAATTGAAATGTACAATCACATCACATCACTGCGATCTTTACTATATTGAGATGTATTACCACATCACAACACTGCAATCGTTACTATATTGAGATATATAATCATATCACAACACTATAATCTTTACTATATTGAGATGTATAATCACATCACAACACTGCAATCTTTACTATATTGAGATGTATAATCACATCACAACACTGTAATCTTTACTATATTGAGATGTATAATCATATCACAACACTGTGATCTTTACTAAATTGAGATGTACAATCACACCACACCACACCACAACACTGCAATCTTAACAATATTGAGATGCATAATCATATCACAACACTGCGATCTTTACTATATTGAGATGTATTATCACATCACAATACTGCAATCGTTACTATATTGAGATGTATAGTCACACCTCACCACAACACAGCAATCTTAACAATATTGAGATGCATAATCATATCACAACACTGCGATCTTTACTATATTGAGATGTATTATCACATCACAATACTGCAATCGTTACTATATTGAGATGTATAATCACATCACAACACTACGATCTTCACTATATTGAGACGTATAATCATATCACAGCACTGCAATCTTTACTATATTGAAATGTATAATCATGTCACAACACTATAATCTTTACTATATTGAGATGTATAATCACATCATAACACTGCGATCTTTATTTTATTGAGATGTATAATCATATCACAGCACTGCAATCTTTACTATATTGAGATGTATAATCACATCACAACACTGTAATCATTACAATACTGAGATGTATAATCACATCATAACACTGCAATCTTTACTAAATTGAAATGTATAATCATATCACAACACTGCAATCTTTACTAAATTGAAATGCATAATCACATCACAACACTGCAATCTTTACTAAATTGAAATGTATAATCATATCACAACACTACAATATTTACTATATTGAGATGTACAATCACATCACAACACTGCAATCTTTGCTATATTGAGATGTATAATCATATCACAACACTGCAATCTTTGCTATATTGAGATGTATAATCATATCACAACACTGCAATCTTTGCTATATTGAAATGTATAATCACATCACAACACTGCGATTTTTACTATATTGAAATGTATAATCACACCACAACACTGCGATCTTAACTATAATGAGATGTATAATCACTTCACAACACTACAATCTTTACTATATTGAGATGTATAATCATATCACAACACTGCAATCTTTACTATATTGAGATGTATAATCACATAACACTGCAATCTTTACAATATTGAGATGTATAATCACATCACAACACTGCGATCTTTACTATATTGAGATGTATAATCATATCACAACACTGCGATCTTTACTATATTGAGATGTATAATCACATCACAACACTGTAATCATTACAATACTGAGATGTATAATCACATCATAACACTGCAATATTTACTATATTGAGATGTATAATCACATCACAACACTGCAATCTTTACTATATTGAAATGTATAAGCACATCACAACACTGCGATCTTTACTATATTGAGATGTATAATCATATCACAACACTGCGATCTTTACTATATTGAGATGTATAATCACATCACAACACTGTAATCATTACAATACTGAGATGTATAATCACATCATAACACTGCAATATTTACTATATTGAGATGTATAATCATATCACAACACTGCGATCTTTACTATATTGAGATGTATTACCACATCACAACACTGCAATCGTTACTATATTGAGATATATAATTATATCACAACACTATAATCTTTACTATATTGAGATGTATAATCACATCACAACACTGCAATCTTTACTATATTGAGATGTATAATCACATCACAACACTGTAATCTTTACTATATTGAGATGTATAATCATATCACAACACTGTGATCTTTACTAAATTGAGATGTACAATCACACCACACCACACCACAACACTGCAATCTTAACAATATTGAGATGCATAATCATATCACAACACTGCGATCTTTACTATATTGAGATGTATTATCACATCACAATACTGCAATCGTTACTATATTGAGATGTATAGTCACACCTCACCACAACACTGCAATCTTAACAATATTGAGATGCATAATCATATCACAACACTGCGATCTTTACTATAATGAGATGTATTATCACATCACAATACTGCAATCGTTACTATATTGAGATGTATAATCACATCACAACACTACGATCTTCACTATATTGAGACGTATAATCATATCACAGCACTACAATCTTTACTATATTGAAATGTATAATCATGTCACAACACTATAATCTTTACTATATTGAGATGTATAATCACATCATAACACTGCGATCTTTATTTTATTGAGATGTATAATCATATCACAGCACTGCAATCTTTACTATATTGAGATGTATAATCACATCACAACACTGTAATCATTACAATACTGAGATGTATAATCACATCATAACACTGCAATCTTTACTAAATTGAAATGTATAATCATATCACAACACTGCAATCTTTACTAAATTGAAATGCATAATCACATCACAACACTGCAATCTTTACTAAATTGAAATGTACAATCACATCACATCACTGCAATCTTTACTATATTGAGATGTATAGTCACATCACAACACTGCGATCTTTACTATATTGAAATGTATAATCACATCACAACACTGCGATTTTTACTATATTGAAATGTATAATCACACCACAACACTGCGATCTTAACTATATTGAGATGTATAATCACATCACAACACTACAATCTTTACTATATTGAGATGTATAATCATATCACAACACTGCAATCTTTACTATATTGAGATGTATAATCACATAACAACACTGCAATCTTTACAATATTGAGATGTATAATCACATCACAACACTGCGATCTTTACTATATTGAGATGTATAATCATATCACAACACTGCGATCTTTACTATATTGAGATGTATAATCACATCACAACACTGTAATCATTACAATACTGAGATGTATAATCACATCATAACACTGCAATATTTACTATATTGAGATGTATAATCACATCACAACACTGCAATCTTTACTATATTGAAATGTATAATCACATCACAACACTGCGATCTTTACTATATTGAGATGTATAATCATATCACAACACTGCGATCTTTACTATATTGAGATGTATAATCACATCACAACACTGTAATCATTACAATACTGAGATGTATAATCACATCATAACACTGCAATATTTACTATATTGAGATGTATAATCATATCACAACACTGCGATCTTTACTATATTGAGATGTATTACCACATCACAACACTGCAATCGTTACTATATTGAGATATATAATCATATCACAACACTATAATCTTTACTATATTGAGATGTATAATCACATCACAACACTGCAATCTTTACTATATTGAGATGTATAATCACATCACAACACTGTAATCTTTACTATATTGAGATGTATAATCATATCACAACACTGTGATCTTTACTAAATTGAGATGTACAATCACACCACACCACACCACAACACTGCAATCTTAACAATATTGAGATGCATAATCATATCACAACACTGCGATCTTTACTATATTGAGATGTATTATCACATCACAATACTGCAATCGTTACTATATTGAGATGTATAGTCACACCTCACCACAACACTGCAATCTTAACAATATTGAGATGCATAATCATATCACAACACTGCGATCTTTACTATATTGAGATGTATTATCACTTCACAATACTGCAATCGTTACTATATTGAGATGTATAATCACATCACAACACTACGATCTTCACTATATTGAGACGTATAATCATATCACAGCACTGCAATCTTTACTATATTGAAATGTATAATCATGTCACAACACTATAATCTTTACTATATTGAGATGTATAATCACATCATAACACTGCGATCTTTATCTTATCGAGATGTATAATCATATCACAGCACTGCAATCTTTACTATATTGAGATGTATAATCACATCACAACACTGTAATCATTACAATAATGAGATGTATAATCACATCATAACACTGCAATCTTTACTAAATTGAAATGTATAATCATATCACAACACTGCAATCTTTACTAAATTGAAATGCATAATCACATCACAACACTGCAATCTTTACTAAATTGAAATGTATAATCATATCACAACACTACAATATTTACTATATTGAGATGTACAATCACATCACAACACTGCAATCTTTGCTATATTGAGATGTATAATCATATCACAACACTGCAATCTTTGCTATATTGAGATGTATAATCATATCACAACACTGCAATCTTTGCTATATTGAGATGTATAATCATATCACAACACTGCAATATTTACTATATTGAGATGTATAATCACATCACATCACAGCACTGTAATCTTCACTATATTGAGATGTATAATCACATCACAACACTGCAATCTTTACTATACTGAGATGCATAATCATATCACAAAACTGCCATCTTTATTTTATTGAGATGTATAATCATATCACAACACTGCGATCATTACTATATTGAGATGTATAATCACATCACAACACTGCATTCTTTACTATATTGAGATGTATAATCACATCACAACACTGCAATCTTTACAATATTGAGATGTATAATCACATCACAACACTGCAATCTTTATTTTATTGAAATATATAATCACATCACAACACTGTAATCTTTACTATATTGAGATGTTTAATCACATCACAACACTGTAATCTTTACTATATTGAGATGTATAATCACATCACAACACTGCAATCTTTACTATATTGAGATGTATAATCACATCACAACACTGCAATCTTTACTATATTGAAATGTATAATCACATCACAACACTGCAATCTTTAGTATATTGAGATGTATAATCATATCACAACACTGCAATCTTTCCTAAATTCAAATGTATAATCACATCACAACACTGCAATCTTTGCTATATTGAGATGTATAATCATATCACAACACTGCAATATTTACTATATTGAGATGTATAATCACATCACATCACAGCACTGTAATCTTCACTATATTGAGATGTATAATCACATCACAACACTGCAATCTTTACTATACTGAGATGCATAATCATATCACAAAACTGCAATCTTTATTTTATTGAGATGTATAATCATATCAAAACACTGCGATCATTACTATATTGAGATGTATAATCACATCACAACACTGCAATCTTTACTATATTGAGATGTATAATCACATCACAACACTGCAATCTTTACTATATTGAGATGTATAATCACATCACAACACTGCAATCTTTATTTTATTGAAATATATAATCACATATCAACACTGTAATCTTTACTATATTGAGATGTATAATCACACCACAACACTGCAATCTTAACAATATTGAGATGCATAATCATATCACAACACTGCAATCGTTACTATATTGAAATGTATAATCATATCACACCACTGCAATCTTTACTATATTGAGATGTATAATCACATCACAACACTGCAATCTTTACTATATTGAGATGTATAATCACATCACAACAATGTAGTCTTCACTTTATTGATATGTATAATCACATCACAACTCTGAAATCTTAACTATATTGAGATGTAAAAACACATCACAACACTGTAATCTTTACTATATTGAGATGTATAATCACATCACAACACTGCAATCTTTACTATATTGAGATGTATAATCACATCACAACACTGTAATCTTTACTATATTGAGATGTTTAATCACATCACAACACTGTAATCTTTACTATATTGAGATGTATAATCACATCACAACACTGCAATCTTTACTATATTGAGATGCATAATCACATCACAACACTGCAATCTTTACTAAATTGAAATGTATAATCATATCACAACACTACAATATTTACTATATTGAGATGTATAATCACATCACAACACTGCAATCTTTGCTATATTGAGATGTATAATCATATCACAACACTGCAATCTTTGCTATATTGAGATGTATAATCATATCACAACACTGCAATCTTTGCTATATTGAGATGTATAATCATATCACAACACTGCAATATTTACTATATTGAGATGTATAATCACATCACATCACAGCACTGTAATCTTCACTATATTGAGATGTATAATCACATCACAACACTGCAATCTTTACTATACTGAGATGCATAATCATATCACAAAACTGCAATCTTTATTTTATTGAGATGTATAATCATATCACAACACTGCGATCATTACTATATTGAGATGTATAATCACATCACAACACTGCAATCTTTACTATATTGAGATGTATAATCACATCACAACACTGCAATCTTTACTATATTGAGATGTATAATCACATCACAACACTGCAATCTTTATTTTATTGAAATATATAATCACATATCAACACTGTAATCTTTACTATATTGAGATGTATAATCACACCACAACACTGCAATCTTAACAATATTGAGATGCATAATCATATCACAACACTGCAATCGTTACTATATTGAGATGTATAATAATATCACAACTCTATAATCTTTACTATATTGAGATGTTTAATCATATCACAACACTGCAAGCTTTACTAAATTGAAATGTATAATCACATCACAACACTGCAATCTTTACTAAATTGAAATGTACAATCACATCACATCACTGCAATCTTTACTATATTGAAATGTATAATCACATCACAACACTGCTAAATTGAGATGTATAATCACATCACAACACTACGATCTTAACTATATTGAGATGTATAAACACATCTCATCACTGTAATCTTTACTATATTGAGATGTATAATCACATCACAACACTGTAATCTTTACTATATTGAGATGTATAATCACATCACAACACAACAATCTTTACTATATTGAGATGTATAATCACATCACAACACTGTAATCTTTACCATATTGAGATATATAATCACATCACAACACTGTAATCTTTCCTATATTGAGATGTATAATCATATCACAACACTGCAATCTTCACTTTATTGATATGTATAATCACATCACATCACAGCACTGTAATCTTCACTATATTGAGATGTATAATCACATCACAACACTGCAATCTTTACTATATTGAGATGTATAATCACATCACAACACTGCAATCTTTACTATATTGAGATGTATAATCACATCACAACACTGCAATCTTTATTTTATTGAAATATATAATCACATATCAACACTGTAATCTTTACTATATTGAGATGTATAATCACACTACAACACTGCAATCTTAACAATATTGAGATGCATAATCATATCACAACACTGCAATCGTTACTATATTGAGATGTATAATCATATCACACCACTGCAATCTTTACTATATTGAGATGTATAATCACATAACAACACTGCAATCTTTACTATATTGAGATGTATAATCGCATCACAACACTGTAGTCTTCACTTTAATGATATGTATAATCACATCACAACTCTGAAATCTTAACTATATTGAGATGTAAAAACACATCACAACACTGTAATCTTTACTATATTGAGATGTATAATCACATCACAACACTGCAATCTTTACTATATTGAGATGTATAATCACATCACAACACTGTAATCTTTACTATATTGAGATGTTTAATCACATCACAACACTGTAATCTTTAATATATTGAGATGTATAATCACATCACAACACTGCAATCTTTACTATATTGAGATGCATAATCACATCACAACACTGCAATCTTTACTAAATTGAAATGTATAATCATATCACAACACTACAATATTTACTATATTGAGATGTATAATCACATCACAACACTGCAATCTTTGCTATATTGAGATGTATAATCATATCACAACACTGCAATCTTTGCTATATTGAGATGTATAATCATATCACAACACTGCGATCATTACTATATTGAGATGTATAATCACATCACAACACTGCAATCTTTACTATATTGAGATGTATAATCACATCACAACACTGCAATCTTTATTTTATTGAAATTTATAATCACATATCAACACTGTAATTTTTACTATATTGAGATGTATAATCATATCACAACACTGCAATCTTTGCTATATTGAGATGTATAATCATATCACAACACTGCAATCTTTGCTATATTGAAATGTATAATCATATCACAACACTGTAGTCTTCACTTTATTGATATGTATAATCACATCACATCACAGCACTGTAATCTTCACTATATTGAGATGTATAATCACATCACAACACTGCAATCTTTACTATATTGAGATGTATAATCACATCACAACACTGCAATCTTTACTATATTGAGATGTATAATCACATCACAACACTGCAATCTTTATTTTATTGAAATATATAATCACATATCAACACTGTAATCTTTACTATATTGAGATGTATAATCACACCACAACACTGCAATCTTAACAATATTGAGATGCATAATCATATCACAACACTGCAATCGTTACTATATTGAAATGTATAATCATATCACACCACTGCAATCTTTACTATATTGAGATGTATAATCACATCACAACACTGCAATCTTTACTATATTGAGATGTATAATCACATCACAACAATGTAGTCTTCACTTTATTGATATGTATAATCACATCACAACTCTGAAATCTTAACTATATTGAGATGTAAAAACACATCACAACACTGTAATCTTTACTATATTGAGATGTATAATCACATCACAACACTGCAATCTTTACTATATTGAGATGTATAATCACATCACAACACTGTAATCTTTACTATATTGAGATGTTTAATCACATCACAACACTGTAATCTTTACTATATTGAGATGTATAATCACATCACAACACTGCAATCTTTACTATATTGAGATGCATAATCACATCACAACACTGCAATCTTTACTAAATTGAAATGTATAATCATATCACAACACTACAATATTTACTATATTGAGATGTATAATCACATCACAACACTGCAATCTTTGCTATATTGAGATGTATAATCATATCACAACACTGCAATCTTTGCTATATTGAGATGTATAATCATATCACAACACTGCAATCTTTGCTATATTGAGATGTATAATCATATCACAACACTGCAATATTTACTATATTGAGATGTATAATCACATCACATCACAGCACTGTAATCTTCACTATATTGAGATGTATAATCACATCACAACACTGCAATCTTTACTATACTGAGATGCATAATCATATCACAAAACTGCAATCTTTATTTTATTGAGATGTATAATCATATCACAACACTGCGATCATTACTATATTGAGATGTATAATCACATCACAACACTGCAATCTTTACTATATTGAGATGTATAATCACATCACAACACTGCAATCTTTACTATATTGAGATGTATAATCACATCACAACACTGCAATCTTTATTTTATTGAAATATATAATCACATATCAACACTGTAATCTTTACTATATTGAGATGTATAATCACACCACAACACTGCAATCTTAACAATATTGAGATGCATAATCATATCACAACACTGCAATCGTTACTATATTGAGATGTATAATAATATCACAACACTATAATCTTTACTATATTGAGATGTTTAATCACATCACAACACTGCAATCTTTACTAAATTGAAATGTATAATCATATCACAACACTGCAAGCTTTACTAAATTGAAATGTATAATCACATCACAACACTGCAATCTTTACTAAATTGAAATGTACAATCACATCACATCACTGCAATCTTTACTATATTGAAATGTATAATCACATCACAACACTGCTAAATTGAGATGTATAATCACATCACAACACTACGATCTTAACTATATTGAGATGTATAAACACATCTCATCACTGTAATCTTTACTATATTGAGATGTATAATCACATCACAACACAACAATCTTTACTATATTGAGATGTATAATCACATCACAACACTGTAATCTTTACTAATTGAGATGTATAATCACATCACAACACTGCAATCTTTACCATATTGAGATATATAATCACATCACAACACTGTAATCTTTCCTATATTGAGATGTATAATCATATCACAACACTGCAATCTTCACTTTATTGATATGTATAATCACATCACATCACAGCACTGTAATCTTCACTATATTGAGATGTATAATCACATCACAACACTGCAATCTTTACTATATTGAGATGTATAATCACATCACAACACTGCAATCTTTACTATATTGAGATGTATAATCACATCACAACACTGCAATCTTTATTTTATTGAAATATATAATCACATATCAACACTGTAATCTTTACTATATTGAGATGTATAATCACACTACAACACTGCAATCTTAACAATATTGAGATGCATAATCATATCACAACACTGCAATCGTTACTATATTGAGATGTATAATCATATCACACCACTGCAATCTTTACTATATTGAGATGTATAATCACATAACAACACTGCAATCTTTACTATATTGAGATGTATAATCGCATCACAACACTGTAGTCTTCACTTTAATGATATGTATAATCACATCACAACTCTGAAATCTTAACTATATTGAGATGTAAAAACACATCACAACACTGTAATCTTTACTATATTGAGATGTATAATCACATCACAACACTGCAATCTTTACTATATTGAGATGTATAATCACATCACAACACTGTAATCTTTACTATATTGAGATGTTTAATCACATCACAACACTGTAATCTTTAATATATTGAGATGTATAATCACATCACAACACTGCAATCTTTACTATATTGAGATGCATAATCACATCACAACACTGCAATCTTTACTAAATTGAAATGTATAATCATATCACAACACTACAATATTTACTATATTGAGATGTATAATCACATCACAACACTGCAATCTTTGCTATATTGAGATGTATAATCATATCACAACACTGCAATCTTTGCTATATTGAGATGTATAATCATATCACAACACTGCGATCATTACTATATTGAGATGTATAATCACATCACAACACTGCAATCTTTACTATATTGAGATGTATAATCACATCACAACACTGCAATCTTTATTTTATTGAAATATATAATCACATATCAACACTGTAATTTTTACTATATTGAGATGTATAATCATATCACAACACTGCAATCTTTGCTATATTGAGATGTATAATCATATCACAACACTGCAATCTTTGCTATATTGAAATGTATAATCATATCACAACACTGTAGTCTTCACTTTATTGATATGTATAATCACATCACATCACAGCACTGTAATCTTCACTATATTGAGATGTATAATCACATCACAACACTGCAATCTTTACTATACTGAGATGCATAATCATATCACAAAACTGCAATCTTTACTATATTGAGATGTATAATCACACCACAACACTGCAATCTTAACAATATTGAGATGCATAATCATATCACAACACTGCAATCGTTACTGTATTGAGATGTATAATAATATGACAACACTATAATCTTTACTATATTGAGATGTTTAATCATATCACAACACTGCAATCTTTACTAAATTGAAATGTATAATCATATCACAACACTGCAAGCTTTACTAAATTGAAATGTATAATCACATCACAACACTGCAATCTTTACTAAATTGAAATGTACAATCACATCACATCACTGCAATCTTTACTATATTGAAATGTATAATCACATCGCAACACTGCTAAATTGAGATGTATAATCACATCACAACACTACGATCTTAACTATATTGAGATGTATAAACACATCTCAACACTGTAATCTTTACTATATTGAGATGTATAATCACATCACAACACAGCAATCTTTACTATATTGAGATGTATAATCACATCACAACACTGCAATCTTTAATATATTGAGATGTATAATCACACCAAACCACAACACTGCAATATTAACAATATTGAGATGTATAATCATATCACAACACTGCAATCTTTACCATATTGAGATGTATAATCACATCACAACACTGTAATCTTTCCTATATTGAGATGTATAATCACATCACAACTCTGCAATCTTTACTATATTGAGATGTATAATCACATCACAACACTGCAATCTTTGCTATATTGAGATGTATAATCATATCACAACACTACAATATTTACTATATTGAGATGTATAATCACACCACACCACAACACTGCGATCTTTAATATATTGAGATGTATAATCACACCAAACCACAACACTGCAATATTAACAATATTGAGATGTATAATCATATCACAACACTGCAATCTTTACCATATTGAGATGTATAATCACATCACAACACTGTAATCTTTCCTATATTGAGATGTATAATCACATCACAACTCTGCAATCTTTACTATATTGAGATGTATAATCACATCACAACACTGCAATCTTTGCTATATTGAGATGTATAATCATATCACAACACTGCAATCTTTGCTATATTGAGATGTATAATCATATCACAACACTGCAATATTTACTATATTGAGATGTATAATCACATCACATCACAACACTGTAATCTTCACTATATTGAGTTGTATAGTCACATCACAACACTGCAATTTTTACTATACTGAGATGCATTATCATATCACAAAACTGCAATCTTTATTTTATTGAGATGTATAATCATATCACAACACTGCGATCATTACTTTATTGAGATGTATAATCACATCACAACACTGCAATCTTTACTATATTGAGATGTATAATCACATCACAACACTGCAATCTTTACTATATTGAGAAGTATAATCACATCACAACACTGCAATCTTTATTTTATTGAAATATATAATCACATATCAACACTGTAATCTTTACTATATTGAGATGTATAATCACACCACAACACTGCAATCTTAACAATATTGAGATGCATAATCATATCACAACACTGCAATCGTTACTATATTGAGATGTATAATCATATCACAACACTGTAATCTTTACTATATTGAGATGTATAATCACATCAAAACACTGCAATCTTTACTATATTGAGATGTATAATCACATCACAACACTGTAATCTTTACTATATTGAGATGTTTAATCACATCACAACACTGCAATCTTTACTATATTGAGATGTTTAATCATATCACAACACTGCAATCTTTACTAAATTGAAATGTATAATCATATCACAACACTGCAAGCTTTACTAAATTGAAATGTATAATCACATCACAACACTGCAATCTTTACTAAATTGAAATGTACAATCACATCACATCACTGCAATCTTTACTATATTGAAATGTATAATCACATCACAACACTGCTAAATTGAGATGTATAATCACATCACAACACTACGATCTTAACTATATTGAGATGTATAAACACATCTCAACACTGTAATCTTTACTATATTGAGATGTATAATCACATCACAACACAGCAATCTTTACTATATTGAGATGTATAATCACATCACAACACTGCAATCTTTACTAAATTGAAATGTATAATCATATCACAACACTACAATATTTACTATATTGAGATGTATAATCACACCACACCACAACACTGCGATCTTTAATATATTGAGATGTATAATCACACCAAACCACAACACTGCAATATTAACAATATTGAGATGTATAATCATATCACAACACTGCAATCTTTACCATATTGAGATGCATAATCACATCACAACACTGTAATCTTTCCTATATTGAGATGTATAATCACATCACAACACTGCAATCATTACTATATTGAGATGTATAATCACATCACAACACTGCAATCTTTGCTATATTGAGATGTATAATCATATCACAACACTGCAATCTTTGCTATATTGAGATGTATAATCATATCACAACACTGCAATATTTACTATATTGAGATGTATCATCACATCACATCACAGCACTGTAATCTTCACTATATTGAGATGTATAATCACATCACAACACTGCAATTTTTACTATACTGAGATGCATAATCATATCACAAAACTGCAATCTTTATTTTATTGAGATGTATAATCATATCACAACACTGCGATCATTACTATATTGAGATGTATAATCACATCACAACACTGCAATCTTTACTATATTGAGATGTATAATCACATCACAACACTGCAATCTTTACTATATTGAGATGTATAATCACATCACAACACTGCAATCTTTATTTTATTGAAATATATAATCACATATCAACACTGTAATCTTTACTATATTGAGATGTATAATCACACCACAACACTGCAATCTTAACAATATTAAGATGCATAATCATATCACAACACTGCAATCGTTACTATATTGAGATGTATAATCATATCACACCACTGCAATCTTTACTATATTGAGATGTATAATCACATCACAACACTGCAATCTTTACTATATTGAGATGTATAATCACATCACAACACTGTAGTCTTCACTTTATTGATATGTATAATCACATCACAACTCTGAAATCTTAACTATATTGAGATGTAAAAACACATCACAACACTGCAATCTTTACTATATTGAGATGTATAATCACATCACAACACTGCAATCTTTACTATATTGAGATGTATAATCACATCACAACACTGTAATCTTTACTATATTGAGATGTTTAATCACATCACAACACTGTAATCTTTACTATATTGAGATGTATAATCACATCACAACACTGCAATCTTTACTATATTGAGATGCATAATCACATCACAACACTGCAATCTTTACTAAATTGAAATGTATAATCATATCACAATACTACAATATTTACTATATTGGGATGTATAATCACATCACAACACTGCAATCTTTGCTATATTGAGATGTATAATCACATCACAACACTGCAATCTTTGCTATATTGTGATGTATAATCATATCACAACACTGCAATCTTTGCTATATTGAGATGTATAATCATATCACAACACTGCAATATTTACTATATTGAGATGTATAATCACATCACATCACATCACTGTAATCGTCACTATATTGAGATGTATAATCACATCACAACACTGCAATCTTTACTATATTGAGATGTATAATCACATCACAACACTGCAATCTTTATTTTATTGAAATATATAATTATATCACAACACTATAATCTTTACTATATTGAGATGTATAATCACATCACAACACTGCAATCTTTACTATATTGAGATGTATAATCACATCACAACACTGTAATCTTTACTATATTGAGATGTATAATCATATCACAACACTGTGATCTTTACTAAATTGAGATGTACAATCACACCACACCACACCACAACACTGCAATCTTAACAATATTGAGATGCATAATCATATCACAACACTGCGATCTTTACTATATTGAGATGTATTATCACATCACAATACTGCAATCGTTACTATATTGAGATGTATAGTCACACCTCACCACAACACTGCAATCTTAACAATATTGAGATGCATAATCATATCACAACACTGCGATCTTTACTATAATGAGATGTATTATCACATCACAATAATGCAATCGTTACTATATTGAGATGTATAATCACATCACAACACTACGATCTTCACTATATTGAGACGTATAATCATATCACAGCACTGCAATCTTTACTATATTGAAATGTATAATCATGTCACAACACTATAATCTTTACTATATTGAGATGTATAATCACATCATAACACTGCGATCTTTATCTTATCGAGATGTATAATCATATCACAGCACTGCAATCTTTACTATATTGAGATGTATAATCACATCACAACACTGTAATCATTACAATACTGAGATGTATAATCACATCATAACACTGCAATCTTTACTAAATTGAAATGTATAATCATATCACAACTCTGCAATCTTTACTAAATTGAAATGCATAATCACATCACAACACTGCAATCTTTACTAAATTGAAATGTACAATCACATCACATCACTGCGATCTTTACTATATTGAGATGTATTACCACATCACAACACTGCAATCGTTACTATATTGAGATATATAATCATATCACAACACTATAATCTTTACTATATTGAGATGTATAATCACATCACAACACTGCAATCTTTACTATATTGAGATGTATAATCACATCACAACACTGTAATCTTTACTATATTGAGATGTATAATCATATCACAACACTGTGATCTTTACTAAATTGAGATGTACAATCACACCACACCACACCACAACACTGCAATCTTAACAATATTGAGATGCATAATCATATCACAACACTGCGATCTTTACTATATTGAGATGTATTATCACATCACAATACTGCAATCGTTACTATATTGAGATGTATAGTCACACCTCAACACAACACTGCAATCTTAACAATATTGAGATGCATAATCATATCACAACACTGCGATCTTTACTATATTGAGATGTATTATCACATCACAATACTGCAATCGTTACTATATTGAGATGTATAATCACATCACAACACTACGATCTTCACTATATTGAGACGTATAATCATATCACAGCACTGCAATCTTTACTATATTGAAATGTATAATCATGTCACAACACTATAATCTTTACTATATTGAGATGTATAATCACATCATAACACTGCGATCTTTATTTTATTGAGATGTATAATCATATCACAGCACTGCAATCTTTACTATATTGAGATGTATAATCACATCACAACACTGTAATCATTACAATACTGAGATGTATAATCACATCATAACACTGCAATCTTTACTAAATTGAAATGTATAATCATATCACAACACTGCAATCTTTACTAAATTGAAATGCATAATCACATCACAACACTGCAATCTTTACTAAATTGAAATGTATAATCATATCACAACACTACAATATTTACTATATTGAGATGTACAATCACATCACAACACTGCAATCTTTGCTATATTGAGATGTATAATCATATCACAACACTGCAATCTTTGCTATATTGAGATGTATAATCATATCACAACACTGCAATCTTTGCTATATTGAGATGTATAATCATATCACAACACTGCAATATTTACTATATTGAGATGTATAATCACATCACATCACAGCACTGTAATCTTCACTATATTGAAATGTATAATCACATCACAACACTGCGATTTTTACTATATTGAAATGTATAATCACACCACAACACTGCGATCTTAACTATAATGAGATGTATAATCACTTCACAACACTACAATCTTTACTATATTGAGATGTATAATCATATCACAACACTGCAATCTTTACTATATTGAGATGTATAATCACATAACACTGCAATCTTTACAATATTGAGATGTATAATCACATCACAACACTGCGATCTTTACTATATTGAGATGTATAATCATATCACAACACTGCGATCTTTACTATATTGAGATGTATAATCACATCACAACACTGTAATCATTACAATACTGAGATGTATAATCACATCATAACACTGCAATATTTACTATATTGAGATGTATAATCACATCACAACACTGCAATCTTTACTATATTGAAATGTATAAGCACATCACAACACTGCGATCTTTACTATATTGAGATGTATAATCATATCACAACACTGCGATCTTTACTATATTGAGATGTATAATCACATCACAACACTGTAATCATTACAATACTGAGATGTATAATCACATCATAACACTGCAATATTTACTATATTGAGATGTATAATCATATCACAACACTGCGATCTTTACTATATTGAGATGTATTACCACATCACAACACTGCAATCGTTACTATATTGAGATATATAATTATATCACAACACTATAATCTTTACTATATTGAGATGTATAATCACATCACAACACTGCAATCTTTACTATATTGAGATGTATAATCACATCACAACACTGTAATCTTTACTATATTGAGATGTATAATCATATCACAACACTGTGATCTTTACTAAATTGAGATGTACAATCACACCACACCACACCACAACACTGCAATCTTAACAATATTGAGATGCATAATCATATCACAACACTGCGATCTTTTCTATAATGAGATGTATTATCACATCACAATACTGCAATCGTTACTATATTGAGATGTATAATCACATCACAACACTACGATCTTCACTATATTGAGACGTATAATCATATCACAGCACTACAATCTTTACTATATTGAAATGTATAATCATGTCACAACACTATAATCTTTACTATATTGAGATGTATAATCACATCATAACACTGCGATCTTTATTTTATTGAGATGTATAATCATATCACAGCACTGCAATCTTTACTATATTGAGATGTATAATCACATCACAACACTGTAATCATTACAATACTGAGATGTATAATCACATCATAACACTGCAATCTTTACTAAATTGAAATGTATAATCATATCACAACACTGCAATCTTTACTAAATTGAAATGCATAATCACATCACAACACTGCAATCTTTACTAAATTGAAATGTACAATCACATCACATCACTGCAATCTTTACTATATTGAGATGTATAGTCACATCACAACACTGCGATCTTTACTATATTGAAATGTATAATCACATCACAACACTGCGATTTTTACTATATTGAAATGTATAATCACACCACAACACTGCGATCTTAACTATATTGAGATGTATAATCACATCACAACACTACAATCTTTACTATATTGAGATGTATAATCATATCACAACACTGCAATCTTTACTATATTGAGATGTATAATCACATAACAACACTGCAATCTTTACAATATTGAGATGTATAATCACATCACAACACTGCGATCTTTACTATATTGAGATGTATAATCATATCACAACACTGCGATCTTTACTATATTGAGATGTATAATCACATCACAACACTGTAATCATTACAATACTGAGATGTATAATCACATCATAACACTGCAATATTTACTATATTGAGATGTATAATCACATCACAACACTGCAATCTTTACTATATTGAAATGTATAATCACATCACAACACTGCGATCTTTACTATATTGAGATGTATAATCATATCACAACACTGCGATCTTTACTATATTGAGATGTATAATCACATCACAACACTGTAATCATTACAATACTGAGATGTATAATCACATCATAACACTGCAATATTTACTATATTGAGATGTATAATCATATCACAACACTGCGATCTTTACTATATTGAGATGTATTACCACATCACAACACTGCAATCGTTACTATATTGAGATATATAATCATATCACAACACTATAATCTTTACTATATTGAGATGTATAATCACATCACAACACTGCAATCTTTACTATATTGAGATGTATAATCACATCACAACACTGTAATCTTTACTATATTGAGATGTATAATCATATCACAACACTGTGATCTTTACTAAATTGAGATGTACAATCACACCACACCACACCACAACACTGCAATCTTAACAATATTGAGATGCATAATCATATCACAACACTGCGATCTTTACTATATTGAGATGTATTATCACATCACAATACTGCAATCGTTACTATATTGAGATGTATAGTCACACCTCACCACAACACTGCAATCTTAACAATATTGAGATGCATAATCATATCACAACACTGCGATCTTTACTATATTGAGATGTATTATCACTTCACAATACTGCAATCGTTACTATATTGAGATGTATAATCACATCACAACACTACGATCTTCACTATATTGAGACGTATAATCATATCACAGCACTGCAATCTTTACTATATTGAAATGTATAATCATGTCACAACACTATAATCTTTACTATATTGAGATGTATAATCACATCATAACACTGCGATCTTTATCTTATCGAGATGTATAATCATATCACAGCACTGCAATCTTTACTATATTGAGATGTATAATCACATCACAACACTGTAATCATTACAATAATGCGATGTATAATCACATCATAACACTGCAATCTTTACTAAATTGAAATGTATAATCATATCACAACACTGCAATCTTTACTAAATTGAAATGCATAATCACATCACAACACTGCAATCTTTACTAAATTGAAATGTATAATCATATCACAACACTACAATATTTACTATATTGAGATGTACAATCACATCACAACACTGCAATCTTTGCTATATTGAGATGTATAATCATATCACAACACTGCAATCTTTGCTATATTGAGATGTATAATCATATCACAACACTGCAATCTTTGCTATATTGAGATGTATAATCATATCACAACACTGCAATATTTACTATATTGAGATGTATAATCACATCACATCACAGCACTGTAATCTTCACTATATTGAGATGTATAATCACATCACAACACTGCAATCTTTACTATACTGAGATGCATAATCATATCACAAAACTGCCATCTTTATTTTATTGAGATGTATAATCATATCACAACACTGCGATCATTACTATATTGAGATGTATAATCACATCACAACACTGCATTCTTTACTATATTGAGATGTATAATCACATCACAACACTGCAATCTTTACAATATTGAGATGTATAATCACATCACAACACTGCAATCTTTATTTTATTGAAATATATAATCACATCACAACACTGTAATCTTTACTATATTGAGATGTTTAATCACATCACAACACTGTAATCTTTACTATATTGAGATGTATAATCACATCACAACACTGCAATCTTTACTATATTGAGATGTATAATCACATCACAACACTGCAATCTTTACTATATTGAAATGTATAATCACATCACAACACTGCAATCTTTAGTATATTGAGATGTATAATCATATCACAACACTGCAATCTTTCCTAAATTCAAATGTATAATCACATCACAACACTGCAATCTTTGCTATATTGAGATGTATAATCATATCACAACACTGCAATATTTACTATATTGAGATGTATAATCACATCACATCACAGCACTGTAATCTTCACTATATTGAGATGTATAATCACATCACAACACTGCAATCTTTACTATACTGAGATGCATAATCATATCACAAAACTGCAATCTTTATTTTATTGAGATGTATAATCATATCAAAACACTGCGATCATTACTATATTGAGATGTATAATCACATCACAACACTGCAATCTTTACTATATTGAGATGTATAATCACATCACAACACTGCAATCTTTACTATATTGAGATGTATAATCACATCACAACACTGCAATCTTTATTTTATTGAAATATATAATCACATATCAACACTGTAATCTTTACTATATTGAGATGTATAATCACACCACAACACTGCAATCTTAACAATATTGAGATGCATAATCATATCACAACACTGCAATCGTTACTATATTGAAATGTATAATCATATCACACCACTGCAATCTTTACTATATTGAGATGTATAATCACATCACAACACTGCAATCTTTACTATATTGAGATGTATAATCACATCACAACAATGTAGTCTTCACTTTATTGATATGTATAATCACATCACAACTCTGAAATCTTAACTATATTGAGATGTAAAAACACATCACAACACTGTAATCTTTACTATATTGAGATGTATAATCACATCACAACACTGCAATCTTTACTATATTGAGATGTATAATCACATCACAACACTGTAATCTTTACTATATTGAGATGTTTAATCACATCACAACACTGTAATCTTTACTATATTGAGATGTATAATCACATCACAACACTGCAATCTTTACTATATTGAGATGCATAATCACATCACAACACTGCAATCTTTACTAAATTGAAATGTATAATCATATCACAACACTACAATATTTACTATATTGAGATGTATAATCACATCACAACACTGCAATCTTTGCTATATTGAGATGTATAATCATATCACAACACTGCAATCTTTGCTATATTGAGATGTATAATCATATCACAACACTGCAATCTTTGCTATATTGAGATGTATAATCATATCACAACACTGCAATATTTACTATATTGAGATGTATAATCACATCACATCACAGCACTGTAATCTTCACTATATTGAGATGTATAATCACATCACAACACTGCAATCTTTACTATACTGAGATGCATAATCATATCACAAAACTGCAATCTTTATTTTATTGAGATGTATAATCATATCACAACACTGCGATCATTACTATATTGAGATGTATAATCACATCACAACACTGCAATCTTTACTATATTGAGATGTATAATCACATCACAACACTGCAATCTTTACTATATTGAGATGTATAATCACATATCAACACTGTAATCTTTACTATATTGAGATGTATAATCACATCACAACACTGCAATCTTTATTTTATTGAAATATATAATCACATATCAACACTGTAATCTTTACTATATTGAGATGTATAATCACACCACAACACTGCAATCTTAACAATATTGAGATGCATAATCATATCACAACACTGCAATCGTTACTATATTGAGATGTATAATAATATCACAACACTATAATCTTTACTATATTGAGATGTTTAATCACATCACAACACTGCAATCTTTACTAAATTGAAATGTATAATCATATCACAACACTGCAAGCTTTACTAAATTGAAATGTATAATCACATCACAACACTGCAATCTTTACTAAATTGAAATGTACAATCACATCACATCACTGCAATCTTTACTATATTGAAATGTATAATCACATCACAACACTGCTAAATTGAGATGTATAATCACATCACAACACTACGATCTTAACTATATTGAGATGTATAAACACATCTCATCACTGTAATCTTTACTATATTGAGATGTATAATCACATCACAACACAACAATCTTTACTATATTGAGATGTATAATCACATCACAACACTGTAATCTTTACTATATTGAGATGTATAATCACATCACAACACTGCAATCTTTACCATATTGAGATATATAATCACATCACAACACTGTAATCTTTCCTATATTGAGATGTATAATCATATCACAACACTGCAATCTTCACTTTATTGATATGTATAATCACATCACATCACAGCACTGTAATCTTCACTATATTGAGATGTATAATCACATCACAACACTGCAATCTTTACTATATTGAGATGTATAATCACATCACAACACTGCAATCTTTACTATATTGAGATGTATAATCACATCACAACACTGCAATCTTTATTTTATTGAAATATATAATCACATATCAACACTGTAATCTTTACTATATTGAGATGTATAATCACACTACAACACTGCAATCTTAACAATATTGAGATGCATAATCATATCACAACACTGCAATCGTTACTATATTGAGATGTATAATCATATCACACCACTGCAATCTTTACTATATTGAGATGTATAATCACATAACAACACTGCAATCTTTACTATATTGAGATGTATAATCGCATCACAACACTGTAGTCTTCACTTTAATGATATGTATAATCACATCACAACTCTGAAATCTTAAGTATATTGAGATGTAAAAACACATCACAACACTGTAATCTTTACTATATTGAGATGTATAATCACATCACAACACTGCAATCTTTACTATATTGAGATGTATAATCACATCACAACACTGTAATCTTTACTATATTGAGATGTTTAATCACATCACAACACTGTAATCTTTAATATATTGAGATGTATAATCACATCACAACACTGCAATCTTTACTATATTGAGATGCATAATCACATCACAACACTGCAATCTTTATTAAATTGAAATGTATAATCATATCACAACACTACAATATTTACTATATTGAGATGTATAATCACATCACAACACTGCAATCTTTGCTATATTGAGATGTATAATCATATCACAACACTGCAATCTTTGCTATATTGAGATGTATAATCATATCACAACACTGCGATCATTACTATATTGAGATGTATAATCACATCACAACACTGCAATCTTTACTATATTGAGATGTATAATCACATCACAACACTGCAATCTTTATTTTATTGAAATATATAATCACATATCAACACTGTAATTTTTACTATATTGAGATGTATAATCATATCACAACACTGCAATCTTTGCTATATTGAGATGTATAATCATATCACAACACTGCAATCTTTGCTATATTGAAATGTATAATCATATCACAACACTGTAGTCTTCACTTTATTGATATGTATAATCACATCACATCACAGCACTGTAATCTTCACTATATTGAGATGTATAATCACATCACAACACTGCAATCTTTACTATACTGAGATGCATAATCATATCACAAAACTGCAATCTTTACTATATTGAGATGTATAATCACACCACAACACTGCAATCTTAACAATATTGAGATGCATAATCATATCACAACACTGCAATCGTTACTGTATTGAGATGTATAATAATATGACAACACTATAATCTTTACTATATTGAGATGTTTAATCATATCACAACACTGCAATCTTTACTAAATTGAAATGTATAATCATATCACAACACTGCAAGCTTTACTAAATTGAAATGTATAATCACATCACAACACTGCAATCTTTACTAAATTGAAATGTACAATCACATCACATCACTGCAATCTTTACTATATTGAAATGTATAATCACATCGCAACACTGCTAAATTGAGATGTATAATCACATCACAACACTACGATCTTAACTATATTGAGATGTATAAACACATCTCAACACTGTAATCTTTACTATATTGAGATGTATAATCACATCACAACACAGCAATCTTTACTATATTGAGATGTATAATCACATCACAACACTGCAATCTTTAATATATTGAGATGTATAATCACACCAAACCACAACACTGCAATATTAACAATATTGAGATGTATAATCATATCACAACACTGCAATCTTTACCATATTGAGATGTATAATCACATCACAACACTGTAATCTTTCCTATATTGAGATGTATAATCACATCACAACTCTGCAATCTTTACTATATTGAGATGTATAATCACATCACAACACTGCAATCTTTGCTATATTGAGATGTATAATCATATCACAACACTACAATATTTACTATATTGAGATGTATAATCACACCACACCACAACACTGCGATCTTTAATATATTGAGATGTATAATCACACCAAACCACAACACTGCAATATTAACAATATTGAGATGTATAATCATATCACAACACTGCAATCTTTACCATATTGAGATGTATAATCACATCACAACACTGTAATCTTTCCTATATTGAGATGTATAATCACATCACAACTCTGCAATCTTTACTATATTGAGATGTATAATCACATCACAACACTGCAATCTTTGCTATATTGAGATGTATAATCATATCACAACACTGCAATCTTTGCTATATTGAGATGTATAATCATATCACAACACTGCAATATTTACTATATTGAGATGTATAATCACATCACATCACAACACTGTAATCTTCACTATATTGAGTTGTATAGTCACATCACAACACTGCAATTTTTACTATACTGAGATGCATTATCATATCACAAAACTGCAATCTTTATTTTATTGAGATGTATAATCATATCACAACACTGCGATCATTACTTTATTGAGATGTATAATCACATCACAACACTGCAATCTTTACTATATTGAGATGTATAATCACATCACAACACTGCAATCTTTACTATATTGAGAAGTATAATCACATCACAACACTGCAATCTTTATTTTATTGAAATATATAATCACATATCAACACTGTAATCTTTACTATATTGAGATGTATAATCACACCACAACACTGCAATCTTAACAATATTGAGATGCATAATCATATCACAACACTGCAATCGTTACTATATTGAGATGTATAATCATATCACAACACTGTAATCTTTACTATATTGAGATGTATAATCACATCAAAACACTGCAATCTTTACTATATTGAGATGTATAATCACATCACAACACTGTAATCTTTACTATATTGAGATGTTTAATCACATCACAACACTGCAATCTTTACTATATTGAGATGTTTAATCATATCACAACACTGCAATCTTTACTAAATTGAAATGTATAATCATATCACAACACTGCAAGCTTTACTAAATTGAAATGTATAATCACATCACAACACTGCAATCTTTACTAAATTGAAATGTACAATCACATCACATCACTGCAATCTTTACTATATTGAAATGTATAATCACATCACAACACTGCTAAATTGAGATGTATAATCACATCACAACACTACGATCTTAACTATATTGAGATGTATAAACACATCTCAACACTGTAATCTTTACTATATTGAGATGTATAATCACATCACAACACAGCAATCTTTACTATATTGAGATGTATAATCACATCACAACACTGCAATCTTTACTAAATTGAAATGTATAATCATATCACAACACTACAATATTTACTATATTGAGATGTATAATCACACCACACCACAACACTGCGATCTTTAATATATTGAGATGTATAATCACACCAAACCACAACACTGCAATATTAACAATATTGAGATGTATAATCATATCACAACACTGCAATCTTTACCATATTGAGATGCATAATCACATCACAACACTGTAATCTTTCCTATATTGAGATGTATAATCACATCACAACACTGCAATCATTACTATATTGAGATGTATAATCACATCACAACACTGCAATCTTTGCTATATTGAGATGTATAATCATATCACAACACTGCAATCTTTGCTATATTGAGATGTATAATCATATCACAACACTGCAATATTTACTATATTGAGATGTATCATCACATCACATCACAGCACTGTAATCTTCACTATATTGAGATGTATAATCACATCACAACACTGCAATTTTTACTATACTGAGATGCATAATCATATCACAAAACTGCAATCTTTATTTTATTGAGATGTATAATCATATCACAACACTGCGATCATTACTATATTGAGATGTATAATCACATCACAACACTGCAATCTTTACTATATTGAGATGTATAATCACATCACAACACTGCAATCTTTACTATATTGAGATGTATAATCACATCACAACACTGCAATCTTTATTTTATTGAAATATATAATCACATATCAACACTGTAATCTTTACTATATTGAGATGTATAATCACACCACAACACTGCAATCTTAACAATATTAAGATGCATAATCATATCACAACACTGCAATCGTTACTATATTGAGATGTATAATCATATCACACCACTGCAATCTTTACTATATTGAGATGTATAATCACATCACAACACTGCAATCTTTACTATATTGAGATGTATAATCACATCACAACACTGTAGTCTTCACTTTATTGATATGTATAATCACATCACAACTCTGAAATCTTAACTATATTGAGATGTAAAAACACATCACAACACTGTAATCTTTACTATATTGAGATGTATAATCACATCACAACACTGCAATCTTTACTATATTGAGATGTATAATCACATCACAACACTGTAATCTTTACTATATTGAGATGTTTAATCACATCACAACACTGTAATCTTTACTATATTGAGATGTATAATCACATCACAACACTGCAATCTTTACTATATTGAGATGCATAATCACATCACAACACTGCAATCTTTACTAAATTGAAATGTATAATCATATCACAATACTACAATATTTACTATATTGGGATGTATAATCACATCACAACACTGCAATCTTTGCTATATTGAGATGTATAATCACATCACAACACTGCAATCTTTGCTATATTGTGATGTATAATCATATCACAACACTGCAATCTTTGCTATATTGAGATGTATAATCATATCACAACACTGCAATATTTACTATATTGAGATGTATAATCACATCACATCACATCACTGTAATCGTCACTATATTGAGATGTATAATCACATCACAACACTGCAATCTTTACTATATTGAGATGTATAATCACATCACAACACTGCAATCTTTATTTTATTGAAATATATAATCACATATCAACACTGTAATCTTAACAATATTGAGATGCATAATGATATCACAACACTGCAATCGTTACTATATTGAGATGTATAATAATATCACAACACTATAATCTTTACTATATTGAGATGTTTAATCACATCACAACACTGCAATCTTTACTAAATTGAAATGTATAATCATATCACAACACTGCAAGCTTTACTAAATTGAAATGTATAATCACATCACAACACTGCAATCTTTACTAAATTGAAATGTACAATCACATCACATCACTGCAATCTTTACTATATTGAAATGTGTAATCACATCACAACACTGCTAAATTGAGATGTATAATCACATCACAACACTACGATCTTAACTATATTGAGATGTATAAACACATCTCAAAACTGTAATCTTTACTATATTGAGATGTATAATCATATCACAAAACTGCAATCTTTATTTTATTGAGATGTATAATCATATCACAACACTGCGATCATTACTATATTGAGATGTATAATCACATCACAACACTGCAATCTTTACTATATTGAGATGTATAATCACATCACAACACTGCAATCTTTACTATATTGAGATGTATAATCACATCACAACACTGCAATCTTTATTTTATTGAAATATATAATCACATATCAACACTGTAATCTTAACAATATTGAGATGCATAATCATATCACAACACTGCAATCGTTACTATATTGAGATGTATAATAATATCACAACACTATAATCTTTACTATATTGAGATGTTTAATCACATCACAACACTGCAATCTTTACTAAATTGAAATGTATAATCATATCACAACACTGCAAGCTTTACTAAATTGAAATGTATAATCACATCACAACACTGCAATCTTTACTAAATTGAAATGTACAATCACATCACATCACTGCAATCTTTACTATATTGAAATGTGTAATCACATCACAACACTGCTAAATTGAGATGTATAATCACATCACAACACTACGATCTTAACTATATTGAGATGTATAAACACATCTCAACACTGTAATCTTTACTATATTGAGATGTATAATCACATCACAACACAGCAATCTTTACTATATTGAGATGTATAATCACATCACAACACTGTAATCTTTACTATATTGAGATGTATAATCACATCACAACAGTGCAATCTTTACTATATTGAGATGCATAATCACATACAACACTGCAATCTTTAATAAATTGAAATGTATAATCATATCACAACACTACAATATTTACTATATTGAGATGTATAATCACACCACACCACAACACTGCGATCTTTAATATATTGAGATGTATAATCACACCAAACCACAACACTGCAATCTTAACAATATTGAGATGTATAATCATATCACAACACTGCAATCTTTACCATATTGAGATGTATAATCACATCACAACACTGTAATCTTTCCTATATTGAGATGTATAATCACATCACAAAACTGCAATCTTTACTATATTGAGATGTATAATCACACCACACCACAACACTGCGATCTTTATTATTTTGAGATGTATAATCACACCAAACCACAACACTGCAATCTTAACAATATTGAGATGTATAATCATATCACAACACTGCAATCTTTACTATATTGAGATGTATAATCACATCACAAAACTGTAATCTTTCCTATATTGAGATGTATAATCACATCACAACACTGCAATCTTTAATATATTGAGATGTATAATCACATCACAACACTGCAATCTTTGCTATATTGAGATGTATAATCATATCACAACACTGCAATCTTTGCTATATTGAGATGTATAATCATATCACAACACTGCAATCTTTGCTATATTGAAATGTATAATCATATCACAACACCGCAATATTTACTATATTGAGATGTATAATCACACCACAACACTGCAATCTTTGCTATATTGAGATGTATAATCACATCACAACACTGCAATCTTTGCTATATTGAGATGTATAATCATATCACACCACTGCAATCTTTACTATATTGAGATGTATAATCATATCACAACACTGCAATCTTTGCTATATTGAGATGTATAATCATATCACAACACTGTAGTCTTCACTTTATTGATATGTATAATCACATCACATCACAGCACTGTAATCTTCACTATATTGAGATGTATAACCACATCACAACACTGCAATCTTTACTATACTGAGATGCATAATCATATCACAAAACTGCAATCTTTACTATATTGAAATGTATAATCACACCACAACACTGCAATCTTAACAATATTGAGATGCATAATCATATCACAACACTGCAATCGTTACTATTTGAGATGTATAATAATATCACAACACTATAATCTTTACTATATTGAGATGTTTAATCATATCACAACACTGCAATCTTTACTAAATTGAAATGTATAATCATATCACAACACTGCAAGCTTTACTAAATTGAAATGTATAATCACATCACAACACTGCAATCTTTACTAAATTGAAATGTACAATCACATCACATCACTGCAATCTTTACTATATTGAAATGTATAATCACATCACAACACTGCTAAATTGAGATGTATAATCACATCACAACACTACGATCTTAACTATATTGAGATGTATAAACACATCTCATCACTGTAATCTTTACTATATTGAGATGTATAATCACATCACAACACTGCAATCTTTACTAAATTGAAATGTATAATCATATCACAACACTACAATATTTACTATATTGAGATGTATAATCACACCACACCACAACACTGCGATCTTTAATATATTGAGATGTATAATCACACCAAACCACAACACTGCAATATTAACAATATTGAGATGTATAATCATATCACAACACTGCAATCTTTACCATATTGAGATGTATAATCACATCACAACACTGTAATCTTTCCTATATTGAGATGTATAATCACATCACAACACTGCAATCTTTACTATATTGAGATGTATAATCACATCACAACACTGCAATCTTTGCTATATTGAGATGTATAATCATATCACAACACTGCAATCTTAACAATATTGAGATGCATAATCATATCACAACACTGCAATCGTTACTATATTGATATGTATAATCACATCACAACACAGCAATCTTTACTATATTGAGATGTATAATCACATCACAACACTGCAATCTTTACTAAATTGAAATGTATAATCATATCACAACACTACAATATTTACTATATTGAGATGTATAATCACACCACACCACAACACTGCGATCTTTAATATATTGAGATGTATAATCACACCAAACCACAACACTGCAATATTAACAATATTGAGATGTATAATCATATCACAACACTGCAATCTTTACGATATTGAGATGTATAATCACATCACAACACTGTAATCTTTCCTATATTGAGATGTATAATCACATCACAACACTGTAATCTTTACTATATTGAGATGTTTAATCACATCACAACACTGCAATCTTTACTATATTGAGATGTTTAATCATATCACAACACTGCAATCTTTACTAAATTGAAATGTATAATCATATCACAACACTGCAAGCTTTACTAAATTGAAATGTATAATCACATCACAACACTGCAATATTTACTATATTGAGATGTATAATCACATCACATCACAACACTGCAATCTTTACTATATTGAGATGTATAATCACATCACAACACTGCAATCTTTGCTATATTGAGATGTATAATCATATCACAACACTGCAATATTTGCTATATTGAGATGTACAATCATATCACAACACTGCAATCTTTGCTATATTGAGATGCATAATCATATCAAAACACTGCAATATTTATTATATTGAGATGTATAATCACCCCACAACACTGCAATCTTTGCTATATTGAGATGTATAATCACATCACAACACTGCAATCTTTGCTATATTGAGATGTATAATCACATCACAACACTGCAATCTTTACTATATTGAGATGTATAATCACATCACAACACTGCAATCTTTACTATATTGAGATGTATAATCACATCACAACACTGCAATCTTTACTATATTGAGATGTATAATCACATCACAACACTGTAGTCTTCATTTTATTGATATGTATAATCACATCACAACACTGCAATCTTAACTATATTGAGATGTATAAACACATCACAACACTGTAATCTTTACTATATTGAGATGTATAATCACATCACAACACTGCAATCTTTACTATATTGAGATGTATAATCACATCACAACACTGTAATCTTTACTATATTGAGATGTATAATCACACCACAACACTGCAATCTTTGCTATATTGAGATGTATAATCACATCACAACACTGCAATCTTTGCTATATTGAGATGTATAATCATATCACAACACTGCAATCTTTACTATATTGAGATGTATAATCACATCACATCACAACACTGCGATCGTACCTATATTGAGATGTATAAACACATCACAACACTATAATCTTTACTATATTGAGATGTATAATCACATCACAACACTGCAATCTTTACTAAATTGAAATGTACAATCACATCACATCACTGCAATCTTTACTATATTGAAATGTATAATCACACCACAACACTGCAATCTTAACAATATTGAGATGCATAATCATATCACAACACTGCAGTCGTTATTATATTGAGATGTATAATCATATCACAACACTATAATCTTTACTAAATTGAAATGTATAATCACATCACAACAGTGCAATCTTTACTAAATTGAAATGTACAATCACATCACATCACTGTAATCTTTACTATATTGAAATGTATAATCACACCACAACACTGCAATCTTAACAATATTGAGAAGCATAATCATATCACAACACTGCAATCGTTACTATATTGAGATGTATAATCATATCACAACACTATAATCTTTACTATATTGAGATCTATAATCATATCACAACTCTGCAATCTTTGCTATATTGAGATGTATAATCATATCACAACACTGCAATCTTTGCTATATTGAGATGTATAATCATATCAGAACACTGCAATATTTACTATATTGAGATGTATAATCACATCACATCACAGCACTGTAATCGTCACTATATTGAGATGTATAATCACATCACAACACTGCAATCTTTACTATACTGAGATGCATAATCATATCACAAAACTGCAATCTTTATTTTATTGAGATGTATAATCATATCACAACACTGCGATCATTACTATATTGAGATGTATAATCACATCACAACACTGCAATCTTTACTATATTGAGATGTATAATCACATCACAACACTGCAATCTTTACTATATTGAGATGTATAATCACATCACAACACTGCAATCTTTATTTTATTGAAATATATAATCACATATCAACACTGTAATCTTTACTATATTGAGATGTATAATCACACCACAACACTGCAATCTTAACAATATTGAGATGCATAATCATATCACAACACTGCAATCGTTACTATATTGAGATGTATAATAATATCACAACACTATAATCTTTACTATATTGAGATGTTTAATCACATCACAACACTGCAATCTTTACTAAATTGAAATGTATAATCATATCACAACACTGCAAGCTTTACTAAATTGAAATGTATAATCACATCACAACACTGCAATCTTTACTAAATTGAAATGTACAATCACATCACATCACTGCAATCTTTACTATATTGAAATGTGTAATCACATCACAACACTGCTAAATTGAGATGTATAATCACATCACAACACTACGATCTTAACTATATTGAGATGTATAAACACATCTCAACACTGTAATCTTTACTATATTGAGATGTATAATCACATCACAACACAGCAATCTTTACTATATTGAGATGTATAATCACATCACAACACTGTAATCTTTACTATATTGAGATGTATAATCACATCACAACAGTGCAATCTTTACTATATTGAGATGTATAATCACATCACAACACTGTAATCTTTCCTATATTGAGATGTATAATCACATCACAAAACTGCAATCTTTACTATATTGAGATGTATAATCACACCACACCACAACACTGCGATCTTTAATATATTGAGATGTATAATCACACCAAACAACAACACTGCAATCTTAACAATATTGAGATGTATAATCATATCACAACACTGCAATCTTTACTATATTGAGATGTATAATCACATCACAAAACTGTAATCTTTCCTATATTGAGATGTGTAATCACATCACAACACTGCAATCTTTAATATTATGAGATGTATAATCACATCACAACACTGCAATCTTTGCTATATTGAGATGTATAATCATATCACAACACTGCAATCTTTGCTATATTGAGATGTATAATCATATCACAACACTGCAATCTTTGCTATATTGAAATGTATAATCATATCACAACACTGCAATATTTACTATATTGAGATGTATAATCACACCACAACACTGCAATCTTTGCTATATTGAGATGTATAATCACATCACAACACTGCAATCTTTGCTATATTGAGATGTATAATCATATCACACCACTGCAATCTTTACTATATTGAGATGTATAATCATATCACAACACTGCAATCTTTGCTATATTGAGATGTATAATCATATCACAACACTGTAGTCTTCACTTTATTGGTATGTATAATCACATCACATCACAGCACTGTAATCTTCACTATATTGAGATGTATAATCACATCACAACACTGCAATCTTTACTATACTGAGATGCATAATCATATCACAAAACTGCAATCTTTACTATATTGAAATGTATAATCACACCACAACACTGCAATCTTAACAATATTGAGATGCATACTCATATCACAACACTGCAATCGTTACTATATTGAGATGTATAATAATATCACAACACTATAATCTTTACTATATTGAGATGTTTAATCATATCACAACACTGCAATCTTCACTAAATTGAAATGTATAATCATATCACAACACTGCAAGCTTTACTGAATTGAAATGTATAATCACATCACAACACTGCAATCTTTACTAAATTGAAATGTACAATCACATCACATCACTGCAATCTTTACTATATTGAAATGTATAATCACATCACAACACTGCTAAATTGAGATGTATAATCACATCACAACACTACGATCTTAACTATATTGAGATGTATAAACACATCTCAACACTGTAATCTTTACTATATTGAGATGTATAATCACATCACAACACAGCAATCTTTACTATATTGAGATGTATAATCACATCACAACACTGCAATCTTTACTAAATTAATCATATCACAACACTGCAATCTTTACCATATTGAGATGTATAATCACATCACAACACTGTAATCTTTCCTATATTGAGATGTATAATCACATCACAACACTGCAATCTTTACTATATTGAGATGTATAATCACATCACAACACTGCAATCTTTGCTATATTGAGATGTATAATCATATCACAACACTGCAATCTTTGCTATATTGAGATGTATAATCATATCACAACACTGCAATCTTTGCTATATTGAGATGTATAATCATATCACAACACTGCAATCTTTATTATATTGAGATGTATAATCACACCACAACACTGCAATCTTTGCTATATTGAGATGTATAATCACATCACAACACTGCAATCTTTGCTATATTGAGATGTATAATCATATCACAACACTGCAATCTTTACTATATTGAGATGTATAATCACATCACAACACTGCAATCTTTACTATATTGAGATGTATAATCACATCACAACACTGTAGTCTTCATTTTATTGATATGTATAATCACATCACAACACTGCAATCTTAACTATATTGAGATGTATAAACACATCACAACACTGTAATCTTTACTATATTGAGATGTATAATCACATCACAACACTGCAATCTTTACTATATTGAGATGTATAATCACATCACAACACTGTAATCTTTACTATATTGAGATGTATAATCACACCACAACACTGCAATCTTTGCTATATTGAGATGTATAATCACATCACAACACTGCAAACTTTGCTATATTGAGATGTATAATCATATCACAACACTGCAATCTTTACTATATTGAGATGTATAATCACATCACATCACAACACTGCGATCGTACCTATATTGAGATGTATAAACACATCACAACACTGTAACCTTTACTATATTGAGATGTATAATCACATCACAACACTGCAATCTTTACTAAATTGAAATGTACAATCACATCACATCACTGCAATCTTTACTATATTGAAATGTATAATCACACCACAACACTGCAATATTAACAATATTGAGATGCATAACCATATCACAACACTGCAGTCGTTACTATATTGAGATGTATAATCATATCACAACACTATAATCTTTACTAAATTGAAATGTATAATCACATCACAACAGTGCAATCTTTACTAAATTGAAATGTACAATCACATCACATCACTGTAATCTTTACTATATTGAAATGTATAATCACACCACAACACTGCAATCTTAACAATATTGAGATGCATAATCATATCACAACACTGCAATCGTTACTATATTGAGATGTATAATCACATCACAACACAGCAATCTTTACTATATTGAGATGTATAATCACATCACAACACTGCAATCTTTACTAAATTGAAATGTATAATCATATCACAACACTACAATATTTACTATATTGAGATGTATAATCACACCACACCACAACACTGCGATCTTTAATATATTGAGATGTATAATCACACCAAACCACAACACTGCAATATTAACAATATTGAGATGTATAATCATATCACAACACTGCAATCTTTACCATATTGAGATGTATAATCACATCACAACACTGTAATCTTTCCTATATTGAGATGTATAATCACATCACAACACTGTAATCTTTACTATATTGAGATGTTTAATCACATCACAACACTGCAATCTTTACTATATTGAGATGTTTAATCATATCACAACACTGCAATCTTTACTAAATTGAAATGTATAATCATATCACAACACTGCAAGCTTTACTAAATTGAAATGTATAATCACATCACAACACTGCAATATTTACTATATTGAGATGTATAATCACATCACATCACAACACTGCAATCTTTACTATATTGAGATGTATAATCACATCACAACACAGCAATCTGTACTATATTGAGATGTATAATCACATCACAACACTGCAATCTTTACTAAATTGAAATGTATAATCATATCACAACACTGCAAGCTTTACTAAATTGAAATGTATAATCACATCACAACACTGCAATATTTACTATATTGAGATGTATAATCACATCACATCACAACACTGCAATCTTTACTATATTGAGATGTATAATCATATCACAACACTGCAATCTTTACCATATTGAGATGTATAATCATATCACAACACTGCAATCTTTGCTATATTGAGATGTATAATCATATCACAACACTGCAATCTTTACTATATTGAGATGTTTAATCACATCACAACACTGCAATCTTTACTATATTGAGATGTTTAATCATATCACAACACTGCAATCTTTACTAAATTGAAATGTATAATCATATCACAACACTGCAAGCTTTACTAAATTGAAATGTATAATCACATCACAACACTGCAATATTTACTATATTGAGATGTATAATCACATCACATCACAACACTGCAATCTTTACTATATTGAGATGTATAATCACATCACAACACAGCAATCTGTACTATATTGAGATGTATAATCACATCACAACACTGCAATCTTTACTAAATTGAAATGTATAATCATATCACAACACTGCAAGCTTTACTAAATTGAAATGTATAATCACATCACAACACTGCAATATTTACTATATTGAGATGTATAATCACATCACATCACAACACTGCAATCTTTACTATATTGAGATGTATAATCATATCACAACACTGCAATCTTTACCATATTGAGATGTATAATCATATCACAACACTGCAATCTTTGCTATATTGAGATGTATAATCATATCACAACACTGCAATCTTTGCTATATTGAGATGTATAATCATATCACAACACTGCAATCTTTGCTATATTGAGATGTATAATCACATCACAACACTGCAATCTTTGCTATATTGAGATGTATAATCATATCACAACACTGCAATCTTTGCTATATTGAGATGTATAATCATATCACAACACTGCAATCTTTGCTATATTGAGATGTATAATCATATCACAACACTGCAATCTTTATTATATTGAGATGTATAATCACACCACAACACTGCAATCTTTGCTATATTGAGATGTATAATCACATCACAACACTGCAATCTTTGCTATATTGAGATGTATAATCATATCACAACACTGCAATCTTTACTATATTGAGATGTATAATCACATCACAACACTGCAATCTTTACTATATTGAGATGTATAATCACATCACAACACTGTAGTCTTCATTTTATTGATATGTATAATCACATCACAACACTGCAATCTTAACTATATTGAGATGTATAAACACATCACAACACTGTAATCTTTACTATATTGAGATGTATAATCACATCACAACACTGCAATCTTTACTATATTGAGATGTATAATCACATCACAACACTGTAATCTTTACTATATTGAGATGTATAATCACACCACAACACTGCAATCTTTGCTATATTGAGATGTATAATCACATCACAACACTGCAAACTTTGCTATATTGAGATGTATAATCATATCACAACACTGCAATCTTTACTATATTGAGATGTATAATCACATCACATCACAACACTGCGATCGTACCTATATTGAGATGTATAAACACATCACAACACTGTAACCTTTACTATATTGAGATGTATAATCACATCACAACACTGCAATCTTTACTAAATTGAAATGTACAATCACATCACATCACTGCAATCTTTACTATATTGAAATGTATAATCACACCACAACACTGCAATATTAACAATATTGAGATGCATAACCATATCACAACACTGCAGTCGTTACTATATTGAGATGTATAATCATATCACAACACTATAATCTTTACTAAATTGAAATGTATAATCACATCACAACAGTGCAATCTTTACTAAATTGAAATGTACAATCACATCACATCACTGTAATCTTTACTATATTGAAATGTATAATCACACCACAACACTGCAATCTTAACAATATTGAGATGCATAATCATATCACAACACTGCAATCGTTACTATATTGAGATGTATAATCACATCACAACACAGCAATCTTTACTATATTGAGATGTATAATCACATCACAACACTGCAATCTTTACTAAATTGAAATGTATAATCATATCACAACACTGCAATATTAACAATATTGAGATGTATAATCATATCACAACACTACAATATTTACTATATTGAGATGTATAATCACACCACACCACAACACTGCGATCTTTAATATATTGAGATGTATAATCACACCAAACCACAACACTGCAATATTAACAATATTGAGATGTATAATCATATCACAACACTGCAATCTTTACCATATTGAGATGTATAATCACATCACAACACTGTAATCTTTCCTATATTGAGATGTATAATCACATCACAACACTGTAATCTTTACTATATTGAGATGTTTAATCACATCACAACACTGCAATCTTTACTATATTGAGATGTTTAATCATATCACAACACTGCAATCTTTACTAAATTGAAATGTATAATCATATCACAACACTGCAAGCTTTACTAAATTGAAATGTATAATCACATCACAACACTGCAATATTTACTATATTGAGATGTATAATCACATCACATCACAACACTGCAATCTTTACTATATTGAGATGTATAATCATATCACAACACTGCAATCTTTACCATATTGAGATGTATAATCATATCACAACACTGCAATCTTTGCTATATTGAGATGTATAATCATATCACAACACTGCAATCTTTACTATATTGAGATGTTTAATCACATCACAACACTGCAATCTTTACTATATTGAGATGTTTAATCATATCACAACACTGAAATCTTTACTAAATTGAAATGTATAATCATATCACAACACTGCAAGCTTTACTAAATTGAAATGTATAATCACATCACAACACTGCAATATTTACTATATTGAGATGTATAATCACATCACATCACAACACTGCAATCTTTACTATATTGAGATGTATAATCACATCACAACACAGCAATCTGTACTATATTGAGATGTATAATCACATCACAACACTGCAATCTTTACTAAATTGAAATGTATAATCATATCACAACACTGCAAGCTTTACTAAATTGAAATGTATAATCACATCACAACACTGCAATATTTACTATATTGAGATGTATAATCACATCACATCACAACACTGCAATCTTTACTATATTGAGATGTATAATCATATCACAACACTGCAATCTTTACCATATTGAGATGTATAATCATATCACAACACTGCAATCTTTGCTATATTGAGATGTATAATCATATCACAACACTGCAATCTTTGCTATATTGAGATGTATAATCATATCACAACACTGCAATCTTTATTATATTGAGATGTATAATCACACCACAACACTGCAATCTTTGCTATATTGAGATGTATAATCACATCACAACACTGCAATCTTTGCTATATTGAGATGTATAATCATATCACAACACTGCAATCTTTACTATATTGAGATGTATAATCACATCACAACACTGCAATCTTTACTATATTGAGATGTATAATCACATCACAACACTGTAGTCTTCATTTTATTGATATGTATAATCACATCACAACACTGCAATCTTAACTATATTGAGATGTATAAACACATCACAACACTGTAATCTTTGCTATATTGAGATGTATAATCACATCACAACACTGCAATCTTTACTATATTGAGATGTATAATCACATCACAACACTGTAATCTTTACTATATTGAGATGTATAATCACACCACAACACTGCAATCTTTGCTATATTGAGATGTATAATCACATCACAACACTGCAATCTTTGCTATATTGAGATGTATAATCACATCACATCACAACACTGCGATCGTACCTATATTGAGATGTATAAACACATCACAACACTGTAATCTTTACTATATTGAGATGTATAATCACATCACAACACTGCAATCTTTACTAAATTGAAATGTACAATCACATCACATCACTGCAATCTTTACTATATTGAAATGTATAATCACACCACAACACTGCAATCTTAACAATATTGAGATGCATAATCATATCACAACACTGCAGTCGTTACTATATTGAGATGTATAATCATATCACAACACTATAATCTTTACTAAATTGAAATGTATAATCACATCACAACAGTGCAATCTTTACTAAATTGAAATGTACAATCACATCACATCACTGTAATCTTTACTATATTGAAATGTATAATCACACCACAACACTGCAATCTTAACAATATTGAGATGCATAATCATATCACAACACTGCAATCGTTACTATATTGAGATGTATAATCATATCACAACACTATAATCTTTACTATATTGAGATCTATAATCATATCACAACACTGCGATCTTTACTATATTGAGATGTATAATCACATCACAACAGTGCTTTCTTAACTATATTTAGATGTATAAACACATCACAACACTGTAATCTTTACTATATTGAGATGTATAATCACATCACAACACTGTAATCTTTACTATATTGAGATGTATAATCACATCACAACACTGCAATCTTTACTATATTGAGATATATAATCATATCACAACACTGCGATCTTTACTATATTGAGATGTATAATCACATCACATCACAACACTAATCTTTACTATATTGAGATGTATAATCACATCACAACACTGTAATCTTTACTATATTGAGATGTATAATCACATCACAACACTGCAATCTTTACTATATTGAGATGCATAATCACATCACAACACTGTAATCTTTACTATATTGAGATGTATAATCACACCACAACACTGCAATCTTTGCTATATTGAGATGTATAATCACATCACAACACTGCAATCTTTGCTATATTGAGATGTATAATCACATCACATCACAACACTGCGATCGTACCTATATTGAGATGTATAAACACATCACAACACTGTAATCTTTACTATATTGAGATGTATAATCACATCACAACACTGCAATCTTTACTAAATTGAAATGTACAATCACATCACATCACTGCAATCTTTACTATATTGAAATGTATAATCACACCACAACACTGCAATCTTAACAATATTGAGATGCATAATCATATCACAACACTGCAGTCGTTACTATATTGAGATGTATAATCATATCACAACACTATAATCTTTACTAAATTGAAATGTATAATCACATCACAACAGTGCAATCTTTACTAAATTGAAATGTACAATCACATCACATCACTGTAATCTTTACTATATTGAAATGTATAATCACACCACAACACTGCAATCTTAACAATATTGAGATGCATAATCATATCACAACACTGCAATCGTTACTATATTGAGATGTATAATCATATCACAACACTATAATCTTTACTATATTGAGATCTATAATCATATCACAACACTGCGATCTTTACTATATTGAGATGTATAATCACATCACAACAGTGCTTTCTTAACTATATTTAGATGTATAAACACATCACAACACTGTAATCTTTACTATATTGAGATGTATAATCACATCACAACACTGTAATCTTTACTATATTGAGATGTATAATCACATCACAACACTGCAATCTTTACTATATTGAGATATATAATCATATCACAACACTGCGATCTTTACTATATTGAGATGTATAATCACATCACATCACAACACTAATCTTTACTATATTGAGATGTATAATCACATCACAACACTGTAATCTTTACTATATTGAGATGTATAATCACATCACAACACTGCAATCTTTACTATATTGAGATGCATAATCACATCACAACACTGCAATCTTTACTAAATTGAAATGTATAATCATATCACAACACTACAATATTTAATATATTGAGATGTATAATCACACCAAACCACAACACTGCAATCTTAACAATATTGAGATGTATAATCATATCACAACACTGCAATCTTTACTATATTGAGATGTATAATCACATCACAACACTGTAATCTTTGCTATATTGAGATGTATAATCATATCACAACACTGCAATCTTTGCTATATTGAGATGTATAATCATATCACAACACTGCAATCTTTACTATATTGAGATGTATAATCACACCACAACACTGCAATCTTTGCTATATTGAGATGTATAATCACATCACAACACTGCAATCTTTGCTATATTGAGATGTATAATCATATCACAACACTGCAATCTTTACTATATTGAGATGTATAATCACATCACATCACAACACTGCGATCGTACCTATATTGAGATGTATAAACACATCACGACACTGTAATCTTTACTATATTGAGATGTATAATCACATCACAACACTGCAATCTTTACTAAATTGAAATGTACAATCACATCACATCACTGCAATCTTTACTATATTGAAATGTATAATCACACCACAACACTGCAATCTTAACAATATTGAGATGCATAATCATATCACAACACTGCAGTCGTTACTATATTGAGATGTATAATCATATCACAACACTATAATCTTTACTAAATTGAAATGTATAATCACATCACAGCAGTGCAATCTTTACTAAATTGAAATGTACAATCACATCACATCACTGTAATCTTTACTATATTGAAATGTATAATCACACCACAACACTGCAATCTTAACAATATTGAGATGCATAATCATTTCACAACACTGCAATCGTTACTATATTGAGATGTATAATCATATCACAACACTATAATCTTTACTATATTGAGATCTATAATCATATCACAACACTGCAATCTTTACTAAATTGAAATGTACAATCACATCACATCACTGCAATCTTTACTATATTGAAATGTATAATCACACCACAACACTGCAATCTTAACAATATTGAGATGCATAATCATATCACAACACTGCAGTCGTTACTATATTGAGATGTATAATCATATCACAACACTGTAATCTTTACTATATTGAGATGTATAATCACACCACAACACTGCAATCTTTGCTATATTGAGATGTATAATCACATCACAACACTGCAATCTTTGCTATATTGAGATGTATAATCATATCACAACACTGCAATCTTTACTATATTGAGATGTATAATCACATCACATCACAACACTGCGATCGTACCTATATTGAGATGTATAAACACATCACAACACTGTAATCTTTACTATATTGAGATGTATAATCACATCACAACACTGCAATCTTTACTAAATTGAAATGTACAATCACATCACATCACTGCAATCTTTACTATATTGAAATGTATAATCACACCACAACACTGCAATCTTAACAATATTGAGATGCATAATCATATCACAACACTGCAGTCGTTACTATATTGAGATGTATAATCATATCACAACACTATAATCTTTACTAAATTGAAATGTATAATCACATCACAACAGTGCAATCTTTACTAAATTGAAATGTACAATCACATCACATCACTGTAATTTTTACTATATTGAAATGTATAATCACACCACAACACTGCAATCTTAACAATATTGAGATGCATAATCATATCACAACACTGCAATCGTTACTATATTGAGATGTATAATCATATCACAACACTATAATCTTTACTATATTGAGATCTATAATCATATCACAACACTGCGATCTTTACTATATTGAGATGTATAATCACATCACAACAGTGCTATCTTAACTATATTTAGATGTATAAACACATCACAACACTGTAATCTTTACTATATTGAGATGTATAATCACATCACAACACTGTAATCTTTACTATATTGAGATGTATAATCATATCACAACACTGCAATCTTTACTATATTGAGATGTATAATCACATCACATCACAACACTGCGATCGTACCTATATTGAGATGTATAATCACATCACAACACTGCAATCTTTACTATATTGAGATCTATAATCATATCACAACACTGCGATCTTTACTATATTGAGATGTATAATCACATCACAACACTGCAATCTTTGCTATATTGAGATGTATAATCATATCACAACACTGCAATCTTTGCTATATTGAGATGTATAATCATATCACAACACTGCAATCTTTGCTATATTGAGATGTATAATCATATCACAACACTGCAATCTTTATTATATTGAGATGTATAATCACACCACAACACTGCAATCTTTGCTATATTGAGATGTATAATCACATCACAACACTGCAATCTTTGCTATATTGAGATGTATAATCATATCACAACACTGCAATCTTTACTATATTGAGATGTATAATCACATCACAACACTGCAATCTTTACTATATTGAGATGTATAATCACATCACAACACTGTAGTCTTCATTTTATTGATATGTATAATCACATCACAACACTGCAATCTTAACTATATTGAGATGTATAAACACATCACAACACTGTAATCTTTACTATATTGAGATGTATAATCACATCACAACACTGCAATCTTTACTATATTGAGATGTATAATCACATCACAACACTGTAATCTTTACTATATTGAGATGTATAATCACACCACAACACTGCAATCTTTGCTATATTGAGATGTATAATCACATCACAACACTGCAAACTTTGCTATATTGAGATGTATAATCATATCACAACACTGCAATCTTTACTATATTGAGATGTATAATCACATCACATCACAACACTGCGATCGTACCTATATTGAGATGTATAAACACATCACAACACTGTAATCTTTACTATATTGAGATGTATAATCACATCACAACACTGCAATCTTTACTAAATTGAAATGTACAATCACATCACATCACTGCAATCTTTACTATATCGAAATGTATAATCACACCACAACACTGCAATATTAACAATATTGAGATGCATAATCATATCACAACACTGCATTCGTTACTATATTGAGATGTATAATCATATCACAACACTATAATCTTTACTAAATTGAAATGTATAATCACATCACAACAGTGCAATCTTTACTAAATTGAAATGTACAATCACATCACATCACTGTAATCTTTACTATATTGAAATGTATAATCACACCACAACACTGCAATCTTAACAATATTGAGATGCATAATCATATCACAACACTGCAATCGTTACTATATTGAGATGTATAATCACATCACAACACAGCAATCTTTACTATATTGAGATGTATAATCACATCACAACACTGCAATCTTTACTAAATTGAAATGTATAATCATATCACAACACTACAATATTTACTATATTGAGATGTATAATCACACCACACCACAACACTGCGATCTTTAATATATTGAGATGTATAATCACATCACAACACTGCAATCTTTACCATATTGAGATGTATAATCACATCACAACACTGTAATCTTTCCTATATTGAGATGTATAATCACATCACAACACTGTAATCTTTACTATATTGAGATGTTTAATCACATCACAACACTGCAATCTTTACTATATTGAGATGTTTAATCATATCACAACATTGCAATCTTTACTAAATTGAAATGTATAATCATATCACAACACTGCAAGCTTTACTAAATTGAAATGTATAATCACATCACAACACTGCAATATTTACTATATTGAGATGTATAATCACATCACATCACAACACTGCAATCTTTACTATATTGAGATGTATAATCACATCACAACACAGCAATCTTTACTATATTGAGATGTATAATCACATCACAACACTGCAATCTTTACTAAATTGAAATGTATAATCATATCACAACACTACAATATTTACTATATTGAGATGTATAATCACACCACACCACAACACTGCGATCTTTAATATATTGAGATGTATAATCACACCAAACCACAACACTGCAATATTAACAATATTGAGATGTATAATCATATCACAACACTGCAATCTTTACCATATTGAGATGTATAATCACATCACAACACTGTAATCTTTCCTATATTGAGATGTATAATCACATCACAACACTGTAATCTTTACTATATTGAGATGTTTAATCACATCACAACACTGCAATCTTTACTATATTGAGATGTTTAATCATATCATAACACTGCAATCTTTACTAAATTGAAATGTATAATCATATCACAACACTGCAAGCTTTACTAAATTGAAATGTATAATCACATCACAACACTGCAATATTTACTATATTGAGATGTATAATCACATCACATCACAACACTGCAATCTTTACTATATTGAGATGTATAATCACATCACAACACTGCAATCTTTGCTATATTGAGATGTATAATCATATCACAACACTGCAATCTTTGCTATATTGAGATGTATAATCATATCACAACACTGCAATCTTTGCTATATTGAGATGTATAATCATATCACAACACTGCAATCTTTATTATATTGAGATGTATAATCACACCACAACACTGCAATCTTTGCTATATTGAGATGTATAATCACATCACAACACTGCAATCTTTGCTATATTGAGATGTATAATCATATCACAACACTGCAATCTTTACTATATTGAGATGTATAATCACATCACAACACTGCAATCTTTACTATATTGAGATGTATAATCACATCACAACACTGTAGTCTTCATTTTATTGATATGTATAATCACATCACAACACTGCAATCTTAACTATATTGAGATGTATAAACACATCACAACACTGTAATCTTTACTATATTGAGATGTATAATCACATCACAACACTGCAATCTTTACTATATTGAGATGTATAATCACATCACAACACTGTAATCTTTCCTATATTGAGATGTATAATCACATCACAACACTGCAATCTTTGCTATATTGAGTTGTATAATCACATCACAACACTGCAATCTTTGCTATATTGAGATGTATAATCATATCACAACACTGCAATCTTTGCTATATTGAGATGTATAATCATATCACAACACTGCAATCTTTACTATATTGAGATGTATAATCACACCACAACACTGCAATCTTTGCTATATTGAGATGTATAATCACATCACAACACTGCAATCTTTGCTATATTGAGATGTATAATCATATCACAACACTGCAATCTTTACTATATTGAGATGTATAATCACATCACATCACAACACTGCGATCGTACCTATATTGAGATGTATAAACACATCACAACACTGTAATCTTTACTATATTGAGATGTATAATCACATCACAACACTGCAATCTTTACTAAATTGAAATGTACAATCACATCACATCACTGCAATCTTTACTATATTGAAATGTATAATCACACCACAACACTGCAATCTTAACAATATTGAGATGCATAATCATATCACAACACTGCAGTCGTTACTATATTGAGATGTATAATCATATCACAACACTATAATCTTTACTAAATTGAAATGTATAATCACATCACAACAGTGCAATCTTTACTAAATTGAAATGTACAATCACATCACATCACTGTAATCTTTACTATATTGAAATGTATAATCACACCACAACACTGCAATCTTAACAATATTGAGATGCATAATCATATCACAACACTGCAATCGTTACTATATTGAGATGTATAATCATATCACAACACTATAATCTTTACTATATTGAGATCTATAATCATATCACAACACTGCGATCTTTACTATATTGAGATGTATAATCACATCACAACACTGTAATCTTTCCTATATTGAGATGTATAATCACATCACAACACTGTAATCTTTACTATATTGAGATGTTTAATCACATCATAACACTGCAATCTTTACTATATTGAGATGTTTAATCATATCACAACACTGCAATCTTTACTAAATTGAAATGTATAATCATATCACAACACTGCAAGCTTTACTAAATTGAAATGTATAATCACATCACAACACTGCAATATGTACTATATTGAGATGTATAATCACATCACATCACAACACTGCAATCTTTACTATATTGAGATGTATAATCACATCACAACACAGCAATCTTTACTATATTGAGATGTATAATCACATCACAACACTGCAATCTTTACTAAATTGAAATGTATAATCATATCACAACACTACAATATTTACTATATTGAGATGTATAATCACACCACACCACAACACTGCGATCTTTAATATATTGAGATGTATAATCACACCAAACCACAACACTGCAATATTAACAATATTGAGATGTATAATCATATCACAACACTGCAATCTTTACCATATTGAGATGTATAATCACATCACAACACTGTAATCTTTCCTATATTGAGATGTATAATCACATCACAACACTGTAATCTTTACTATATTGAGATGTTTAATCACATCACAACACTGCAATCTTTACTATATTGAGATGTTTAATCATATCACAACACTGCAATCTTTACTAAATTGAAGTGTATAATCATATCACAACACTGCAAGCTTTACTAAATTGAAATGTATAATCACATCACAACACTGCAATATTTACTATATTGAGATGTATAATCACATCACATCACAACACTGCAATCTTTACTATATTGAGATGTATAATCACATCACAACACTGCAATCTTTGCTATATTGAGATGTATAATCATATCACAACACTGCAATCTTTGCTATATTGAGATGTATAATCATATCACAACACTGCAATCTTTGCTATATTGAGATGTATAATCATATCACAACACTGCAATCTTTATTATATTGAGATGTATAATCACACCACAACACTGCAATCTTTGCTATATTGAGATGTATAATCACATCACAACACTGCAATCTTAACTATATTGAGATGTATAAACACATCACAACACTGTAATCTTTACTATATTGATATGTATAATCACATCACAACACTGCAATCTTAACTATATTGAGATGTATAATCACATCACAACACTGCAATCTTTACTATATTGAGATGTATAATCACATCACAACACTGTAATCTTTACTATATTGAGATGTATAATCACACCACAACACTGCAATCTTTGCTATATTGAGATGTATAATCACATCACAACACTGCAATCTTTGCTATATTGAGATGTATAATCATATCACAACACTGCAATCTTTACTATATTGAGATGTATAATCACATCACATCACAACACTGCGATCGTACCTATATTGAGATGTATAAACACATCACAACACTGTAATCTTTACTATATTGAGATGTATAATCACATCACAACACTGCAATCTTTACTAAATTGAAATGTACAATCACATCACATCACTGCAATCTTTACTATATTGAAATGTATAATCACACCACAACACTGCAATCTTAACAATATTGAGATGCATAATCATATCACAACACTGCAGTCGTTACTATATTGAGATGTATAATCATATCACAACACTATAATCTTTACTAAATTGAAATGTATAATCACATCACAACAGTGCAATCTTTACTAAATTGAAATGTACAATCACATCACATCACTGTAATCTTTACTATATTGAAATGTATAATCACACCACAACACTGCAATCTTAACAATATTGAGATGCATAATCATATCACAACACTGCAATCGTTACTATATTGAGATGTATAATCATATCACAACACTATAATCTTTACTATATTGAGATCTATAATCATATCACAACACTGCGATCTTTACTATATTGAGATGTATAATCACATCACAACAGTGCTATCTTAACTATATTTAGATGTATAAACACATCACAACACTGTAATCTTTACTATATTGAGATGTATAATCACATCACAACACTGTAATCTTTACTATATTGAGATGTATAATCACATCACAACACTGCAATCTTTACTATATTGAGATGTATAATCACATCACAACACTGTAGTCTTCATTTTATTGATATGTATAATCACATCACAACACTGCAATCTTAACTATATTGAGATGTATAAACACATCACAACACTGTAATCTTTACTATATTGAGATGTATAATCACATCACAACACTGCAATCTTTACTATATTGAGATGTATAATCACATAACAACACTGTAATCTTTACTATATTGAGATGTATAATCACACCACAACACTGCAATCTTTGCTATATTGAGATGTATAATCACATCACAACACTGCAAACTTTGCTATATTGAGATGTATAATCATATCACAACACTGCAATCTTTACTATATTGAGATGTATAATCACATCACATCACAACACTGCGATCGTACCTATATTGAGATGTATAAACACATCACAACACTGTAATCTTTACTATATTGAGATGTATAATCACATCACAACACTGCAATCTTTACTAAATTGAAATGTACAATCACATCACATCACTGCAATCTTTACTATATTGAAATGTATAATCACACCACAACACTGCAATATTAACAATATTGAGATGCATAATCATATCACAACACTGCAGTCGTTACTATATTGAGATGTATAATCATATCACAACACTATAATCTTTACTAAATTGAAATGTATAATCACATCACAACAGTGCAATCTTTACTAAATTGAAATGTACAATCACATCACATCACAGTAATCTTTACTATATTGAAATGTATAATCACACCACAACACTGCAATCTTAACAATATTGAGATGCATAATCATATCACAACACTGCAATCGTTACTATATTGAGATGTATAATCACATCACAACACAGCAATCTTTACTATATTGAGATGTATAATCACATCACAACACTGCAATCTTTACTAAATTGAAATGTATAATCATATCACAACACTACAATATTTACTATATTGAGATGTATAATCACACCACACCACAACACTGCGATCTTTAATATATTGAGATGTATAATCACACCAAACCACAACACTGCAATATTAACAATATTGAGATGTATAATCATATCACAACACTGCAATCTTTACCATATTGAGATGTATAATCACATCACAACACTGTAATCTTTCCTATATTGAGATGTATAATCACATCACAACACTGTAATCTTTACTATATTGAGATGTTTAATCACATCACAACACTGCAATCTTTACTATATTGAGATGTTTAATCATATCACAACACTGCAATATTTACTAAATTGAAATGTATAATCATATCACAACACTGCAAGCTTTACTAAATTGAAATGTATAATCACATCACAACACTGCAATATTTACTATATTGAGATGTATAATCACATCACATCACAACACTGCAATCTTTACTATATTGAGATGTATAATCACATCACAACACAGCAATCTTTACTATATTGAGATGTATAATCACATCACAACACTGCAATCTTTGCTATATTGAGATGTATAATCATATCACAACACTGCAATCTTTGCTATATTGAGATGTATAATCATATCACAACACTGCAATCTTTGCTATATTGAGATGTATAATCATATCACAACACTGCAATCTTTATTATATTGAGATGTATAATCACACCACAACACTGCAATCTTTGCTATATTGAGATGTATAATCACATCACAACACTGCAATCTTTGCTATATTGAGATGTATAATCATATCACAACACTGCAATCTTTACTATATTGAGATGTATAATCACATCACAACACTGCAATCTTTACTATATTGAGATGTATAATCACATCACAACACTGTAGTCTTCATTTTATTGATATGTATAATCACATCACAACACTGCAATCTTAACTATATTGAGATGTATAAACACATCACAACACTGTAATCTTTACTATATTGAGATGTATAATCACATCACAACACTGCAATCTTTACTATATTGAGATGTATAATCACATCACAACACTGTAATCTTTACTATATTGAGATGTATAATCACACCACAACACTGCAATCTTTGCTATATTGAGATGTATAATCACATCACAACACTGCAATCTTTGCTATATTGAGATGTATAATCATATCACAACACTGCAATCTTTACTATATTGAGATGTATAATCACATCACATCACAACACTGCGATCGTACCTATATTGAGATGTATAAACACATCACAACACTGTAATCTTTACTATATTGAGATGTATAATCACATCACAACACTGCAATCTTTACTAAATTGAAATGTACAATCACATCACATCACTGCAATCTTTACTATATTGAAATGTATAATCACACCACAACACTGCAATCTTAACAATATTGAGATGCATAATCATATCACAACAATGCAGTCGTTACTATATTGAGATGTATAATCATATCACAACACTATAATCTTTACTAAATTGAAATGTATAATCACATCACAACAGTGCAATCTTTACTAAATTGAAATGTACAATCACATCACATCACTGTAATCTTTACTATATTGAAATGTATAATCACACCACAACACTGCAATCTTAACAATATTGAGATGCATAATCATATCACAACACTGCAATCGTTACTATATTGAGATGTATAATCATATCACAACACTATAATCTTTACTATATTGAGATCTATAATCATATCACAACACTGCGATCTTTACTATATTGAGATGTATAATCACATCACAACACTGTAATCTTTCCTATATTGAGATGTATAATCACATCACAACACTGTAATCTTTACTATATTGAGATGTTTAATCACATCACAACACTGCAATCTTTACTATATTGAGATGTTTAATCATATCACAACACTGCAATCTTTACTAAATTGAAATGTATAATCATATCACAACACTGCAAGCTTTACTAAATTGAAATGTATAATCACATCACAACACTGCAATATTTACTATATTGAGATGTATAATCACATCACATCACAACACTGCAATCTTTACTATATTGAGATGTATAATCACATCACAACACAGCAATCTTTACTATATTGAGATGTATAATCACATCACAACACTGCAATCTTTACTAAATTGAAATGTATAATCATATCACAACACTACAATATTTACTATATTGAGATGTATAATCACACCACACCACAACACTGCGATCTTTAATATATTGAGATGTATAATCACACCAAACCACAACACTGCAATATTAACAATATTGAGATGTATAATCATATCACAACACTGCAATCTTTACCATATTGAGATGTATAATCACATCACAACACTGTAATCTTTCCTATATTGAGATGTATAATCACATCACAACACTGTAATCTTTACTATATTGAGATGTTTAATCACATCACAACACTGCAATCTTTACTATATTGAGATGTTTAATCATATCACAACACTGCAATCTTTACTAAATTGAAATGTATAATCATATCACAACACTGCAAGCTTTACTAAATTGAAATGTATAATCACATCACAACACTGCAATATTTACTATATTGAGATGTATAATCACATCACATCACAACACTGCAATCTTTACTATATTGAGATGTATAATCACATCACAACACTGCAATCTTTGCTATATTGAGATGTATAATCATATCACAACACTGCAATCTTTGCTATATTGAGATGTATAATCATATCACAACACTGCAATCTTTGCTATATTGAGATGTATAATCATATCACAACACTGCAATCTTTATTATATTGAGATGTATAATCACACCACAACACTGCAATCTTTGCTATATTGAGATGTATAATCACATCACAACACTGCAATCTTTGCTATATTGAGATGTATAATCATATCACAACACTGCAATCTTTACTATATTGAGATGTATAATCACATCACAACACTGCAATCTGTACTATATTGAGATGTATAATCTCATCACAACACTGTAGTCTTCATTTTATTGATATGTATAATCACATCACAACACTGCAATCTTAACTATATTGAGATGTATAAACACATCACAACACTGTAATCTTTACTATATTGAGATGTATAATCACATCACAACACTGCAATCTTTACTATATTGAGATGTATAATCACATCACAACACTGTAATCTTTACTATATTGAGATGTATAATCACACCACAACACTGCAATCTTTGCTATATTGAGATGTATAATCACATCACAACACTGCAATCTTTGCTATATTGAGATGTATAATCATATCACAACACTGCAATCTTTACTATATTGAGATGTATAATCACATCACATCACAACATTGCGATCGTACCTATATTGAGATGTATAAACACATCACAACACTGTAATCTTTACTATATTGAGATGTATAATCACATCACAACACTGCAATCTTTACTAAATTGAAATGTACAATCACATCACATCACTGCAATCTTTACTATATTGAAATGTATAATCACACCACAACACTGCAATCTTAACAATATTGAGATGCATAATCATATCACAACACTGCAGTCGTTACTATATTGAGATGTATAATCATATCACAACACTATAATCTTTACTAAATTGAAATGTATAATCACATCACAACAGTGCAATCTTTACTAAATTGAAATGTACAATCACATCACATCACTGTAATCTTTACTATATTGAAATGTATAATCACACCACAACAGTGCAATCGTAACAATATTGAGATGCATAATCATATCACAACACTGCAATCGTTACTATATTGAGATGTATAATCATATCACAACACTATAATCTTTACTATATTGAGATCTATAATCATATCACAACACTGCGATCTTTACTATATTGAGATGTATAATCACATCACAACAGTGCTATCTTAACTATATTTAGATGTATAAACACATCACAACACTGTAATCTTTACTATATTGAGATGTATAATCACATCACAACACTGTAATCTTTACTATATTGAGATGTATAATCACATCACAACACTGCAATCTTTACTATATTGAGATGTATAATCACATCACATCACAACACTAATCTTTACTATATTGAGATGTATAATCACATCACAACACTAATCTTTACTATATTTAGATGTATAAACACATCACAACACTGTAATCTTTACTATATTGAGATGTATAATCACATCACAACACTGTAATCTTTACTATATTGAGATGTATAATCACATCACAACACTGCAATCTTTACTATATTGAGATGCATAATCACATCACAACACTGCAATCTTTACTAAATTGAAATGTATAATCATATCACAACACTACAATATTTAAAATATTGAGATGTATAATCACACCAAACCACAACACTGCAATCTTAACAATATTGAGATGTATAATCATATCACAACACTGCAATCTTTACTACATTGAGATGTATAATCACATCACAACACTGTAATCTTTCCTATATTGAGATGTATAATCACATCACAACACTGCAATCTTTGCTATATTGAGTTGTATAATCACATCACAACACTGCAATCTTTGCTATATTGAGATGTATAATCATATCACAACACTGCAATCTTTGCTATATTGAGATGTATAATCATATCACAACACTGCAATCTTTACTATATTGAGATGTATAATCACACCACAACACTGCAATCTTTGCTATATTGAGATGTATAATCACATCACAACACTGCAATCTTTGCTATATTGAGATGTATAATCATATCACAACACTGCAATCTTTACTATATTGAGATGTATAATCACATCACATCACAACACTGCGATCGTACCTATATTGAGATGTATAAACACATCACGACACTGTAATCTTTACTATATTGAGATGTATAATCACATCACAACACTGCAATCTTTACTAAATTGAAATGTACAATCACATCACATCACTGCAATCTTTACTATATTGAAATGTATAATCACACCACAACACTGCAATCTTAACAATATTGAGATGCATAATCATATCACAACACTGCAGTCGTTACTATATTGAGATGTATAATCATATCACAACACTATAATCTTTACTAAATTGAAATGTATAATCACATCACAACAGTGCAATCTTTACTAAATTGAAATGTACAATCACATCACATCACTGTAATCTTTACTATATTGAAATGTATAATCACACCACAACACTGCAATCGTAACAATATTGAGATGCATAATCATATCACAACACTGCAATCGTTACTATATTGAGATGTATAATCATATCACAACACTATAATCTTTACTATATTGAGATCTATAATCATATCACAACACTGCGATCTTTACTATATTGAGATGTATAATCACATCACAACAGTGCTATCTTAACTATATTTAGATGTATAAACACATCACAACACTGTAATCTTTACTATATTGAGATGTATAATCACATCACAACACTGTAATCTTTACTATATTGAGATGTATAATCACATCACAACACTGCAATCTTTACTATATTGAGATGTATAATCACATCACATCACAACACTAATCTTTACTATATTGAGATGTATAATCACATCACAACACTAATCTTTACTATATTTAGATGTATAAACACATCACAACACTGTAATCTTTACTATATTGAGATGTATAATCACATCACAACACTGTAATCTTTACTATATTGAGATGTATAATCACATCACAACACTGCAATCTTTACTATATTGAGATGCATAATCACATCACAACACTGCAATCTTTACTAAATTGAAATGTATAATCATATCACAACACTACAATATTTAAAATATTGAGATGTATAATCACACCAAACCACAACACTGCAATCTTAACAATATTGAGATGTATAATCATATCACAACACTGCAATCTTTACTACATTGAGATGTATAATCACATCACAACACTGTAATCTTTCCTATATTGAGATGTATAATCACATCACAACACTGCAATCTTTGCTATATTGAGTTGTATAATCACATCACAACACTGCAATCTTTGCTATATTGAGATGTATAATCATATCACAACACTGCAATCTTTGCTATATTGAGATGTATAATCATATCACAACACTGCAATCTTTACTATATTGAGATGTATAATCACACCACAACACTGCAATCTTTGCTATATTGAGATGTATAATCACATCACAACACTGCAATCTTTGCTATATTGAGATGTATAATCATATCACAACACTGCAATCTTTACTATATTGAGATGTATAATCACATCACATCACAACACTGCGATCGTACCTATATTGAGATGTATAAACACATCACGACACTGTAATCTTTACTATATTGAGATGTATAATCACATCACAACACTGCAATCTTTACTAAATTGAAATGTACAATCACATCACATCACTGCAATCTTTACTATATTGAAATGTATAATCACACCACAACACTGCAATCTTAACAATATTGAGATGCATAATCATATCACAACACTGCAGTCGTTACTATATTGAGATGTATAATCATATCACAACACTATAATCTTTACTAAATTGAAATGTATAATCACATCACAACAGTGCAATCTTTACTAAATTGAAATGTACAATCACATCACATCACTGTAATCTTTACTATATTGAAATGTATAATCACACCACAACACTGCAATCTTAACAATATTGAGATGCATAATCATATCACAACACTGCAATCGTTACTATATTGAGATGTATAATCATATCACAACACTATAATCTTTACTATATTGAGATCTATAATCATATCACAACACTGCAATCTTTACTAAATTGAAATGTACAATCACATCACATCACTGCAATCTTTACTATATTGAAATGTATAATCACACCACAACACTGCAATCTTAACAATATTGAGATGCATAATCATATCACAACACTGCAGTCGTTACTATATTGAGATGTATAATCATATCACAACACTGTAATCTTTACTATATTGAGATGTATAATCACACCACAACACTGCAATCTTTGCTATATTGAGATGTATAATCACATCACAACACTGCAATCTTTGCTATATTGAGATGTATAATCATATCACAACACTGCAATCTTTACTATATTGAGATGTATAATCACATCACATCACAACACTGCGATCGTACCTATATTGAGATGTATAAACACATCACAACACTGTAATCTTTACTATATTGAGATGTATAATCACATCACAACACTGCAATCTTTACTAAATTGAAATGTACAATCACATCACATCACTGCAATCTTTACTATATTGAAATGTATAATCACACCACAACACTGCAATCTTAACAATATTGAGATGCATAATCATATCACAACACTGCAGTCGTTACTATATTGAGATGTATAATCATATCACAACACTATAATCTTTACTAAATTGAAATGTATAATCACATCACAACAGTGCAATCTTTACTAAATTGAAATGTACAATCACATCACATCACTGTAATCTTTACTATATTGAAATGTATAATCACACCACAACACTGCAATCTTAACAATATTGAGATGCATAATCATATCACAACACTGCAATCGTTACTATATTGAGATGTATAATCATATCACAACACTATAATCTTTACTATATTGACATCTATAATCATATCACAACACTGCGATCTTTACTATATTGAGATGTATAATCACATCACAACAGTGCTATCTTAACTATATTTAGATGTATAAACACATCACAACACTGTAATCTTTACTATATTGAGATGTATAATCACATCACAACACTGTAATCTTTACTATATTGAGATGTATAATCACATCACAACACTGCAATCTTTACTATATTGAGATCTATAATCATATCACAACACTGCGATCTTTACTATATTGAGATGTATAATCACATCACAACACTGAAATCTTTACTATATTGAGATGCATAATCACATCACAACACTGCAATCTTTACTAAATTGAAATGTATAATCACATCACAACACTAATCTTTACTATATTGAGATGTATAATCATATCACAACACTGCAATCTTTACTATATTGAGATGTATAATCACATCACAACACTGCAATCTTTACTAAATTGAAATGTATAATCATATCACAACACTACAATATTTAATATATTGAGATGTATAATCACACCAAACCACAACCCTGCAATCTTAACAATATTGAGATGTATAATCATATCACAACACTGCAATCTTTACTATATTGAGATGTATAATCACATCACAACACTGTAATCTTTCCTATATTGAGATGTATAATCACATCACAACACTGCAATCTTTGCTATATTGAGTTGTATAATCACATCACAACACTGCAATCTTTGCTATATTGAGATGTATAATCATATCACAACACTGCAATCTTTGCTATATTGAGATGTATAATCATATCACAACACTGCAATCTTTACTATATTGAGATGTATAATCACACCACAACACTGCAATCTTTGCTATATTGAGATGTATAATCACATCACAACACTGCAATCTTTGCTATATTGAGATGTATAATCATATCACAACACTGCAATCTTTACTATATTGAGATGTATAATCACATCACATCACAACACTGCGATCGTACCTATATTGAGATGTATAAACACATCACGACACTGTAATCTTTACTATATTGAGATGTATAATCACATCACAACACTGCAATCTTTACTAAATTGAAATGTACAATCACATCACATCACTGCAATCTTTACTATATTGAAATGTATAATCACACCACAACACTGCAATCTTTGCTATATTGAGATGTATAATCACATCACATCACTGCAATCTTAACAATATTGAGATGCATAATCATATCACAACACTGCAGTCGTTACTATATTGAGATGTATAATCATATCACAACACTATAATCTTTACTAAATTGAAATGTATAATCACATCACAACAGTGCAATCTTTACTAAATTGAAATGTACAATCACATCACATCACTGTAATCTTTACTATATTGAAATGTATAATCACACCACAACACTGCAATCTTAACAATATTGAGATGCATAATCATATCACAACACTGCAATCGTTACTATATTGAGATGTATAATCATATCACAACACTATAATCTTTACTATATTGAGATCTATAATCATATCACAACACTGCAATCTTTACTATATTGGGATGTATAATCACATCACAACACTGCTATCTTAACTATATTGAGATGTATAAACACATCACAACACTGTAATCTTTACTATATTGAGATGTATAATCACATCACAACACTGTAATCTTTACTATATTGAGATGTATAATCACATCACAACACTGCAATCTTTACTATATTGAGATGTATAATCATATCACAACACTGCAATCTTTACTATATTGAGATGTATAATCATATCACAACACAGCGATCTTTACTATATTGAGATGTATAATCACATCAGAACACTGCAATCTTTACTATATTGAGATGTATAATCACATCACAACACTGCAATCTTTACTATATTGAGATGTATAATCACACCACAACACTGCGATCTTCACCATATTGACTATACAATATAGAACATACAAATGTTTGAGATTCATTTGTCTAACTAACTCTGATTTCTTACACAAAAATTTTAAATCCTGACATGAAAGGTCACTTAGTTTGTAACTGCATGTTTTCAGGAGAGTAGACTTCATCCTGTCATTTTGTTAATGTAATTGAGTACAATTTCCATGCACCTGAAATATTTAGTTCCCTGTAAAAATAGGACAATGAACCCTTGCTGGATATTTCTGACGTTGTCCCGAAGTGTTCAGTGTGAGAAAAACATGACTGTGAAAACCACCTGAGCAATAATTGGAATAAATCAACCGTGCCACCTTATCTGATGGTTGTATGAGTCCTTGCTATTACCAGCCAAGCTCTGATTCATCTAACAAAATGTTGTGTTTGGTTTGGTTATGCTATGCATGATCCATTGACCAATTTGCCAAATAGTGGATAGTGCATGTACCCGTGATGATATAACATTGAATTTATCTGTGTAAGTACAAAAACAGATAAAAAGACAGCATCATTCAATTATTACAACTACACTCCTGGTCAAAATAGTTTAAAAGCTTATTCATTGGCAAAAAAACACAAAACTGTAAAGTTGTGGCAGTCTCTAAACTTCAACAAATTTGGATTCAGACCCTCGTTAAAATTGTCGAGCTCAGATTCTTAACTTCACCTTGAAAATGTTGGGTTGAACTCCTAACTTTCCTCCCGACTGATAAAGTTGGGTTCCAACTTATCAAAATTAAACAAGTTGGAATAGCCTTCTAACTTCACCTCTGGTTGACAAAAGATGAGCTAGCCTCCCAACTTAAGCTCAGTCGAAATATTTTGGTTAGACTTCCAGCTCCACTCGGGCATAAAACAAATTGAGCGGCCTTTCAATTGACCCCTTTTAAAACAGTTTAAATAATTGTCTGCCTTACAACTTCATCTCTGTTGAAATGATGGAGCAACCTCCTAACGTGATGTAAATAATATATGCTTTCTACTGTATTCATTACCACAATTTAGGAAAAGGTATATATGTGTGAAGGGAAATGTAACCAGACAATTGTGACATATTGCATTGCCCTAGGCCAGAATTTGAAAATTAAATATTTTATCTGACAGCTGCAGATATAATTATATAGATCTCACACCTAAGTCTGGCCCAAGGACTGTTAGTTAAACAATAATAACATGTATAAATTATTTATTTTTTTAGATCAAACATATATACAAAGATTAGTGCTTACGTTTAAGATGTATACGTAAAGAGCACGATGCAAACAGATGAATATATATATATATATATATATATATATCTTTATCTGTTTGCATTGTGCTCTTTACTTATACATTTTAAACGTAAGCACCTCAAATTCGAACCCCCCACGGGAAGAAGAAGAACAAACAGACCCCGTAACAACATCCTCTGGTCAACATCCCCCTTTAGTAAAAATGTCACTAACAGCGTCGGGAGAAGATTCCTCACCCTGGTTGATAAGTGTTTCCAACAGGGAAACAAACTCAGGCAAATTTTCAGCCGTAACACCATCAAATTGAGCTACAGTTGTACGAATAACGTGAAGCAAATAATCTGCAATCAAAACAAACAACAGCTTACAGCAGCCAACACCAATACATCCAGTACCGAGATCAACAGATTATGTAACTGCCGTAAGAAATCTGAATGTCCCTTAGACGGAAATTGTTTACAATCGGCCTTGGTTTACAAAGCTAATATCAGACGGCAAGACGACAACAAGTGTGAAACATATGTGGGACTAACAGGAAATGAATTTAAAACCCGGTACAGAAACCACACTACATCGCTACGCAACCAATCATTGAGAAACGCAACAGAGCTCAGTAAATACGCTTGGTCATTAAAAGACAATAACATCGATTATGAAATCAAATGGAGAGTGTTATCGCGTGCTGCACCATATAATACTTCAAGCAAACGTTGCAACTTATGCATTAGAGAGAAATATATTATAATTTTCCAACCACATTACTGTAGTTTAAATAAAATAAATGTTTTTTTTCTTCCTGTAGACACAGAGCCAAATCGTTGCTATGCAACAACTAGTTTTACTATCGTAAACACACTCTATTGTTATGCAAATCTGTAGCGCTTATAACGTCGTCTGTTTTGGTGGTTTATTTAATAAAGTCTTAACTCCTGATGAGTGAGGTACTCCATGTACCTTACGAAACAGTACTGTAGAGTGAACTTTACTCATGTAGTCATGTCTTAATTTCTCTGTCCACGTATGAATATATATATATATATATATATATATATATATATATATATATATATATATATATATATATATCTGTTCTATTTTTATAGAAGAACTTTCCCAAATAAAAGAAATTCTAAAATTTAAAAATATAAGAGGTAGTCACTAAACCATGTACTTTCACACTCAAGCAAGAGAATAGACATGTTGGTGAACTAGCCTTGCACTGTGAGTGTTTTATTCTTTACACTCTGTAAAATACCAGTTTTTTCACAAATAAAAAAATTAAAAAAAAGAACTGCAGACCACACTTCTTCATATTTTTGAGTGGGCCAGCCATGTTTCCACATACAAAAATACACATAATATTTCTATTTAATTTATTTCATTTAAAAAAAATATTTTCGAAGCATAACAATGCAACGAATAGATTTGGTGTCACAGTTTGGTCCCAATTCATACTGGAATATTGCCAGCAATAATTAATAAAGCTTGTTCAGAAAACCATTTATTCCCGACATCATATTCAATGGCTGGTTCTCGGGATCTACAACAGTAAATAAATAAACAGAAATCATTTTGATGCGTGGTTTTTAGACGACACTGCCATATCGCACAGATATTCAATACCGCCATATCGGATTTGGATTTGGACCATACCATTTCAAGCTGCAGGGTGTCTAAACAATGATTCAACAAACAATAAACACATCTTCCACCCACCACACAAATTTTAGCCACAATTGAACAACCAAGAAAGCAACAAATATCAGACTGCATCTTGAAAACAACGAGATACCACATTACAACCAGTCATTAAAAACATGAAATCCTCCACCCCTCCCAGTACACCCTACAGCATTAATGGTTCCTATACTCATTTGCATCTATGTACAACAAGCTTAGCCAATAGATGCACCTGACTCATCAAATTTTTGACCAGCCACTCATTCTAAATATTGTTGAGTGAGGGCGCTATTTACTAATGAGAGGAATCTTTTAAACGAATTAAACAGATATATAAATATATATATATATACTTTTTTTCATTAAAATTACTGATATATATATATATATATACATCTGTTTAATTCGTTTAAAAGATTCCTATATATATATATATATATATATATATATATATATATATATATATATATATATATATATATATCAGTAATTTTAATGAAAAAAAAGTACATTTATCTTAGTAATAGTGACACCTGTTGTTTAGTGTGATGAACCCCAACGGTTGGGTACAGGAGCATAGAAGTTTTTAATTAAAATTGTTTTCCATAAGAAAAATGAAACCATCATACATGGCCTTATAAACAGCCTTTTACTTCATAGTGGGGTGGGTGGAGTAAAGCTGTGATTATTTTTATTACTTTCTGACCATCTAGTTTGCCATTTACCATGTCCATATAAACTAAAGCTCCAGCCAATATCAGATTTGACTACTTGTTTCAAGCTATGGCACTTGGAAATGAGTGTTGTGACATGTGGCAAATGTCCAACTGTCTTGGTTAATAAGATTGGCTATATTTCAACTAGAAACAGGTAAACCATTATACCTGTATGTACGAAACCAGTGAATGTTATTCAAGCCAAAGAAACTGCATCTATTTATATAAATACACATGGACAGAGAATATTTTCTTGGAGCACTAAATGTGACAATTGCCCTACTGTCTGTGATAAATATACCACACCAGCTACATAGTGCCCGACGAGGAGTTGGGTAGGTAGTGAAGAAAAACATTGACTGAAGCCTGGCAGAGGACTGAATTGTTGTCAACAGCAACAAACATACTGGGAAAGTCAAAGACAGTGAAAAAACAAACAAAAAAAACACACAGGCATATAAATACTAACTTTCTAGGATCTTTATTGACTCCAAGTAATCCAGAGTAGAACGAGATGAATCAACGCTATACTCCGCCATCTTTATTTTAATATTAGATGCAACCATTATTCTGTAGGGGACAACGGGTCATAACTTGAGGGGAGTTAACACCCATGATTTTTAAAATGCCTTGATCAATAAGAGTCTAAGTTACAGGGAACATTATTTTCATTTTTCAGTGGACCAATAAATGCATTTGACAGGAAAATAGAAAAACTCTACCACAACAGCAATTAGAACAGCTTGCTGCATTATAAGTATCACTTCCCTGTCAAATTAGTGGTTCATGCTTATTTGAATCTGAACATAACAGGCCAATTCTATCACACCTTGCTAGGCTTGAACTTCCATCCAATCACAGCATTCATATATATATATATTATATATATATATATATATATATATATATATATATATATATATATATATATATATATATATGAATGTGTGCGTGTGTGTGTGTGTGCATTAATATTGTAGGTGTCAAGGGCAAAACATGCTTCCAAATACCAGTGAAAACTTGGCGACTTTGAGAATACGAGATGGACAAAGGAGACCCGCATATGCGTTATGCATCATGTTCATTACTCATCTTATCACTGATATGTTTCACTGAAAACTAAACACTTTACTTCACTTCACTTCACTTTACTTCACTTTACTTTACTTCAGTCTGTAATCATATATAAGGCCTCACGTTTTCCACAACTGAGATCAGACACTATTGTTTGTGAAGTTGAAATCATTTAAAGTGATTGTGCCACTGATTATAAAACATGAAGCATATATAGCAACTATTGTAAAAGATTGACGTCATGGCGTATCTGCCATACTTGTATAAAAAAGTTATTATTTTAATCTTCTCTTTCATGTGTGAGGAACATAGGATTTATTATATGAAGTTGCCATAGAAACAGAACCATGCCATTCAGTGTTTTGTATTCTAAATGCAATTCTACAGTTTCCATATAATTGATAGATTCATTTAATTCACATTTACAAAAAATCAAATTGATATCATTTGCCCTTCTCTTACAACATATGCACGGTAATCATGTGTTTTGTTATTTTCCCCACAGACTGCAAACAAAATTAGATTAGCATTGCCTTAGAAACTTTAAGTGACGAATTATGAGCTATCATTGTATTTGTATATACTTTGTATCAATGAGTTTTCTATTTATTGTGAATTAATTGCTTACAAAGCCAAAGAACCTTTGTGTACTGAAGGTCACTTCATAAGCATAAATCAGGACATCGAGACGGTATACCAGAAAAGAAGGTTTCTGTGAAATGTTTTGTAATATCTCACGATCGCTATACAATTACCTAGACCTTAATTGCATGGTTTACATTATTCAAATACAGTTATAATCTCTATAATGCATACAAAAATGGATTAATCTTTATCATTAATGTAATGATTATGTACATACATACAAACTGATGGTTCCTGAATTTCATATACGTCGTGCTAAATGTAAACGCCCCCCGCAACGCTATTGTAAAAAAATATTGATCCGAACACGTATTGCCCTTTACGGTTAAAGAACTGTTCTATAGTTCTTAACAAGTAACACAATATATAACACGTATATTCCTGGAGGCTCTATTGTGGTGATAACATGTTTGAATCATGTCGTGCCATGTAAAAGGATAAAGCCGAACAGCGATATAAAATTACTACTGAAGTGCATGAATGTAATAGCCGAGGGGTGGCATAAAACACTCCGGAGCTACTACCTTAGAATCACGCAAAGTATCTACGTCTTAAGTTTTTAATATCCTGTTTCATTTGAAGTCAGTTAATAACCCCATTGAATGTTTCCATTTGAAGGAGCGTATCTGAGGGTACACGGGTCTTGACATCGTCAGGCTGAATATATTTATATATCTATAATGTAAATGTTGTTGTTTTATATGCTTTTATTTAGCCATGCTTATCTTTGTAGTAATAAAATCAAATCGTATTTGGTAAAACGTGTGTCTTGTTCATGTTTCGAAATGTGCTTTGTGGCTGTAAATAAATCAATATTTTTACATTTGAAACTTTAATGGCTACTCGAATAACATTGGTCATTGATGGCTAACACCCAGTAACGATGAGATTTCAAAAGTAGAACGAGTAAATGTGGACTACAGTTTTTTCTATGCTTAATAACCTAATGTGTTCAGGACTGTTTAACAGTATGCAAATCACAATATTGAAAACAAAAATCGATATGGGTCATGCTTTGTTTTTTGTGATTCATGTGAAAAGTATTGAAATATTCTATCTGAATGGCCATTTAGTATAACACATTAATATAATAATAGTTGACGGGGGAAACCCGCTAAATATACACCAGATTCGGATAAAGCCAGTATTGTCAAGTAATCTTACCCAAGAAGGCTACTTCAGAAAATGATCGCGGTTCATTGAGCTTTCACCAAACCTTCGATGAAGAGCTTATTGCGCTAGGCCGTGTGCAGGTAAACTCGTGTATATGTGTGTTAGTGGCACATAATATGTTTCCCACGAGAATTACAGGACCTGGGCACATTGTAGCAACAAAATGTCAAATGTCAATGAAAACTACGTATCGTCTCGACACTTTACATACCTGTATGCCCCGTTGTTCAAAACAAAGTATCAAAGGTTAAAATTACGGTTAAGATGTGATGTAGGTATCAGGGGTAAATTCTCTCTACTCTCGGGTTCTCCACACTTGTCAGGGGGGAACTCGTCTCGTCTCTCTATCTCGTCCCCTTGAGGTACGGGATCGGGAATGTCACTTTAACTTTACAGTCAAATAAGGCACACACAACGAAATACGTTTTAACTCTCGTCTTAGTCGATCTTTTGGAGCACTCTATAAGACACAGCGCCCTGGGGAAAAGTCCCCAAGACTCTCACAAGACTGAACCAAGACTCGCCCAAGACTGGACTGCCTCAAGGCTCGCCCCTGGACTCTCTCGGACTGCGTCTGTCGTGGAGTATTCGCCAAGACCAACTCAAACTCTCTTTATTCATTTTCAAAACTCCAACCAATTACAAAACAGTAAAAGACTCTAGGGCGTAACCTTCAATCATAAAGCCAATCACACTAAGTACTGAATACGTCATATCTTTTGATTAATCGTTCACTACATTAATAACTATGGATATAAACTGTCAGAATCGCGACGGTTATCTGGTAATTAGTTCCAAATCACTGAGCCAAGTTCCGTCCAAAACTTCAAATAGACCTAAACGATGACAGACATAACACAGCAATTCGCTAATACTCAGCTAATTAAGTCGGTCAAGAGATACGCGAAAACAAATTCATGACATAGGTATGTTTGTAACAGAACTTCCAGAACATTACATTACGGCAATATGGATATGGATACTGATCTTGATGAAATGCGACACAGAACGGCATTTTCTCCGAATATTGTCTATTTTTTTTACAGCATACTATATTTTTTGTATTCTATGTTGCATGGATTCAATCATGTCTTAGTTGAGAAATCAGTATGAAATTGTAAGACAACGTGACGAAGTGACGTCATCCATCGTCTTGAAACTTCCCATTAAATATCACAATAAATTATGAAATCAATAACCACACGACACATACGTATATTTTGTGGGGGAGTGATGTATGGTAATTTAAATGCTGCTGCTGAAGGTAACACGTTTTATCAAATGTATGGACTGTATGTTATATTTCCTACTTGTCCCTGCATCAATGCGATCTAACAAGCTGTATTCATAGAAACAGTGATTTTGGTATAGTTATGTTATTGTGTATACTGTTTTTATATTATATCTACCTTTAATTTATTGAAGGTTACTATGGTTACATCTTGAAATCCAATAATTGCTATCTTCAGTTATATTAATATTGATTGCTGAATAAGTATTTCTTGTTGTCATCTTAATGTTCACTCACAATTTTTGTACCGTGTGAATTAAATAGTCACCGTACCTCCTCAATTGGCATATTGGTGACATTATCAGTTCGTATACAGAATAATGTGGATTATTTTCACGCATGTAGGTGATTATGAGCATAAACTATTATTAGATACAACTTACATGTATAGATTATCGTCAATTGACTGCAAGTAAAAACATAAATTGAATGAAAGCATTATAAGTACGTCAAATTAGTGGCTTCCATTTTCCCGGAAGAATTGTACAATACACGGTAAAACTCCACTACTCCAATAACTAGATACTTAAACTCCAATACAATTCAACGAGATCTTCGATCTGATCTCAGTGCTGAACAACTCCCCTATATATACCCACACTGTCTATAAATAGACCATTACATCAGCATACATAATGAGTCTGGAACATACTACAAATTTCTAGAATGTTCCATTACCTTCTATTGCCTTCTACAGTGTCCTATTACCTATTCAATCAACATCTAAAAATTCCACCCAGACACAGTACGGTTCTAGAACATTCTCAGTCACACGGAAGTGGTAAACAAGTCGTATGCGACATGCCTCCCCTCTCAAGAATATTATAACATATAATATTACATGACTAGCAACGACGTCAATGATACGAATACGATAACAATTTCAAATAAAACAACAATACAATATATCAAATCGAACTGAATAAAGCTCTGAGTTCAAAAAATCGAAAATCACATACAGTAGAATATAATAAAATATGAAATACAGTCATAAACGAATAACATTCTACTATACTGTTCAAAAGTTCCTCAGTCCATCAATCTACTCAGGTAGTCCGCTACCACATTGTCCCGTCTAGGAGTATCCTCAACACGATAATTATATCCTTGCAGAGTCATCGCCCATCTCATCACTCGGTCATTTACAAACTTGGCTTTATCCAGGTAAGACAATGGTTTATGATCCGTCTGCAAAATGAACTCCACACCGGCTAAATATAGGCGAAATTTATTCACGCCCCATACAATGGCTAAACATTCCCTTTCTACAGTTTAATATTTTTTTTCTGCATCGGATAACTTCTTACTTGCATACGCAACTTGATGAAGCTTCTCACCATGATTCTGCATAAGTACTGCTCCAATTCCTACCTGAGACGCATTCGTCCGCAACACAAATGGTTTCTGTGGGTCTGGCAACTTCAAAATTGGTTTGCCCAATAAGTATTCCCGCAAAGTGTTATATGCTTTCTCCTGGGCCTCTCCCCATACAACTTTGTTAGGTTGTCCTTTCCTTAGTAGATCACTCAGGGGTGCTGCAATAGTTGCGAATAAGGGAATGTGGTCTCTGTAGTAATTGACCATCCCAAAGAATGATCGGACACCTTTCTTGGTCGCTGGTCTTTGCGCTTCTCGAATTTTCTCCATGTTGTCGTGACTTGGACTCACCCAATTGTGTCCAATTTCATGACCCAGGAATTCTACTGATGTTGCACCCAGAACACACTTGGATGGTCTAGCTGTTATGTCCGCTGCCCTCAGTCTTCATAACAACTCAGATAATACTTGAACATGCTCATCCCAGCAGCTTGAATAAACTATCAGGTCATCTATATAGCTTCCAACCCCCTCCATACCTGACAATAATTTCCTGATTCCCCGCACCAGAATAGCTCCCGAATTCTTCATTCCAAATGGCATCCTTATAAATTCATAAGTTCCATCAGGAGTAACAAATGCTGTCTTTGGTATATCTTCTTCAGCTACTGATATCTGCCAATAACCCTTACTTAAATCAATTTTTGAGAGGAACTTATTATTATGTAGCCTCTGAAATATGTCCCCTGTTGTTACCATTGGCTCAGGGTCGGTTATAGTGACCTTATTTAATTTCCTATAATCTACACATATGCGATTCGATCCATCCTTCTTCTTTACAATCACCACCGGTGACGCATAGGGTGATGTGGACTTCCTGATTACTCCCATTTTTAACATATCTTCAATATCTTGCCTAAGGTTCTCCCTTATTGCATATGGTAGTGAGTATGGCTTAGATCGTATTGGTGTATCATTTGTCAGGTCAATCTTATGACTGATTATCTTGGTCTTTCCTGGCAAGTCAGCAAACACCTTATCACAAGTATTGACTAAACGCGCCAGTTCTTTTCTCTGGTGTTCTGTCAGGTCTGTACCAATTTGAAAATCTTTACCTGACTCCTTGGGTTTACAAGTTCCTAACTCTAGAAGATAATCTTCGTCTACAGCATTCTCTTCATCTGACTCGTTGCACCCCACTGTAGCTGTGCGCACAGCATTCATCAAGTCTATGGCCGTATTTGGTGAGTAACTTGTCTCACTTCCATCTGGTTGAGGTGACGTCTCCCGCTCAACATACAACTTTAACATATTTACATGATACGTCTTCACTTTGTCACCTACCCTCACTCGATAATCGTTTTCGCCTATTACCTGCTCCACCACATAAGGACCCTTCCACTGCATCAATAGCTTGTTGTTGTCAGTTGGCAGCAAAATTAACACCTTATCTCCTTCCTTAAGCACTTGCTTCTTCGTTTTACGATCATAGTAGCACTTTTATCGGTTCTGTGCCTTTTGTAATTCCTCTCGAGCAATCTCTAAAGTCTGTTCTAACCGATCTCTCAACTCAAACACATACTGGTAACTATTAACTATCTCAGGAGTATCGCTTTCTTTGGTCCATAAGGATCTTCATTGGGCCTCTAACCGTTCGACCATATAACAGCTCAAATGGGGAAAAACCAGTTGACTCCTGTGGTACCTCTCTATACGCAAAGAGTAAAGCACTAATATACCGATGCCTTTGCTTTGGTTGTTCATGGCACAAACGCTTTAACATCTTCTTCAAAGTACCATTAAACTTTTCCACCAGTCCATTACAGATGGGGTGATAGGGCATAGACGTCAGTCTCTTAATGCTGAACAATCTTGATACTTCTTGCATGCATTCTGACACAAACTGAGTCCCCATGTCACTTAGTACTTCCTCTGGAATCCCCAATCGGCTATAAAAGTCAATCAACGCCTCGGCTACAGTCTCCGTATCTATATTTTTAAGTGGAACGGCCTCTGGATACCGTGTAGCATAGTCCACCATAGTTAATATGTATCCATGACCCCCGTCACTGGCTGGTGTAATTGGTCCAACCAAATCTATAGCCACACGCTTGAATGGCATATCAATTAAAGGCATCTTACCTAATGGGGCCTTCACAACTGATCCCTTTGAAACAGTCTTCTGGCACACATCACACGACCCACAAAAACTGGTAACATCTTGATGTAGCCCAGGCCAATAAAACCTAGTCACAATCCAGTCTTCTGTCTTCTTTATCCCCATGTGTCCACCAAATATTGAATCATGGGCAATCTCCATAACACGAGTTCTCAACAGTTTCGGCACAACCAGTTGACCGTCTTGCCTCCTGGAACTGAACGATCCCAATACACACGATATAGCATGCCTCCATATACCTGGAACTCGGTTGTATGGTGCCCTCTCACTTCTGGTTCTCTCTTATTATAATATTTCTTCAACGATGTGTCTGCTTGCTGCATCTCAATTAAATTGTCTTTTGTTACATGTGCTCCAGTCTTTACATCACACACTTTGAGCAGCTTCACCTTACCAGATTTCTTCGCTTGCGCTCTGGTTGTTACTGCTCCACTCACATTCCACACTGGATCCGGGTCATCTGGTGGTCTTGCTCCGGGCACATTCCCAACAATTAAATCATAGATTGGGTCCTGCAAACATAATGCTTCAACCGTGCCTCTCAAATATGGCGTATCAATTTCCACTATGGCGACTGGAACCCTTCTTACAGTACAATCAACCATCAATATATGACCCATCTTTTTTGTATACTGGTCATCTGGTACCAAGCTCTTCTTGACTATAATGCCATTACACCCAGTGTCTCTCAACATGGTCACAACTGTGTCACCAACCTTCTCTTGACCCACAGGCAAAGTCCTGTCCTCCACAACGCCACTCCGTTCCATACATGCACCATTCACAACCTTTAACTGCTCCCCCGATGCTAACAACAAATGGTCCTTCTCAACCATTTTAGGCACGTCACCGTTAATTTGAACAACACAGCTAGCACTGATATTAGACTCCTCTTTAACCACTGCAGCTGCACCAGTAGTAGTGCTGGGTTTGACACTCTTTCTTTCTTGACCCCTGTGTTGTCCACTACGGCAGAACTTAGCCACATGTCCTATGTCACCACACTGAAGGCATTGTCCACCTTTGTCATGGTTGACATCAGTAACGCGGGATGAACATTGTACTGCTCGATGACCAACACCCTGACATACATAACACTGGATACTACTACCCTGTCCCACATCAGTATTTCTAATGGCTGTCTTATTATCGTTACGCCTCACCTGGTCCTTTGTGGATAACTGTCGACCATGTGCCACTAGGTACTGCTTTGCTATTACTGCCAACTCATCTAAATCTTTGGGTGCTCTTTCTTTAAGATAAACTGCAAGATATTTTGTACAGGCACCAATAAACTGCTCCTTCACCATCAAGTCGGTAACACCATCATATGTTGCTGCAGTGCCTGACAACTCAACCCATTTAGCAAAATAATTCTTAAGCCGCACAATTAACTGGTCAGGACTCTCGGAACTTTCAGGTTTAATTTCACGGAATCACTTCCTGTACCCATCCTCTGTGAAATCGTATCTTGTCAACAGCGCCACCTTCACACGATCATAGTCAACTGCATCAGTGTCGGACATCCTGGAATATACTTCCAGTGCTCTACCAGTCAACAGCGCACTCAATTTTGTGGCCCATCCATTTCTATGCCAACTCGCATTCGTTGCAAACCTCTCAAACCGCAATAAATAACTATCAAGTTCGTCCTTACCATCAACAAATGCAGGCAACTTTGGTGACTTTGCATCACTGACCACATTTCATTGACCGCCAAAATCAGCCTGTTGGAGCCCCGGCATTGCTGCTTGCAGCTCTAATTTCCTCAACTCAAATTCTCTTTCCTTTTCTCGCTGTTCTGCTTCCGCTTCCAGTCGTAACTTTTCCTTTCTTTCCTCAATCTCCATTTTCCTTACCCCTGCTTCCCTTTCCTTTTCTCGCTGTTCTGCTTCCATTCGCAATTTCTCTCTTTCGCCTGCTTCCGCTTCCAGTCGTAACTTTTCCTTTCTTTCCTCAATCTCCATTTTCCTCACCTCTACTTCTATTTCCATTTTTGCCTTTCTCTCTTCCCTCGCCGCTTGTCTGTCAGCCCGCTGAGAACTCAATTGCTCCAAAATAAATTTCCTTTTGTCTTCTCCAGTCATTCCCAGTTCGTCCGCCCATTCCATCAACTCTTGTTTTGACATATCTTTCATCTCGCTGGCCATATTGTCTTCTATATGTCTTCACTGTTCCCGGACGAGCCCCCATATGTCACACGCAACGTAATATTACCGTAATTGGTATAGTACAGGTGTGATGGTTCAAATACCAAAATGGCAACAGTAACAGAAAGACTTCCCTGGCGGCGATGATAACATACGAACACGGAGCCAACAGATGATGTTTCAATTGGTACTGGTATTATTATACTCTGCAAACATCAAGTACAATAACGCGGTAAAACTCCACTACTCCAATAACTAGATACTTAAACTCCAATACAATTCAACGAGATCGTCGATCTGATCTCAGTGCTGAACAACTCCCCTATATATACCCACACTGTCTATAAATAGACCATTACATCAGCATACATAATGAGTCTGGAACATACTACAAATTTCTAGAATGTTCCATTACCTTCTATTGCCTTCTACAGTGTCCTATTACCTATTCAATCAACAACTAAAAATTCCACCCAAACACAGTACGGTTCTAGAACATTCTCAGTCACACGGAAGTGGTAAACAAGTCGTATGCGACACCCGCTGCCTTCTCCCCACTCAATTTTGCTACCCCTGCCCTCTCCCCGCTCATTTTGTTATTGCCTGTCCTCTGGACACGCAGTTGTATCTACTATCTCCCATCCAGTTCATACTGTCTTAATTCTCCCCTCTCAACAGTTTCTGCATTCTCCCTATCATTTTCCAGAGAAGACATTATGGTCACAAGCTCTAACCCATGTGAATTGAATTTAACGTTTTTCTTTATAGCAGGCGAATTTAATGGTAATATAATACCTATATTTTCTATGAAATGACAAAATGCCATGACCCATTTCACCGGCAACACTCTTTATTAAGAGAATTGTACCCAAGTTCAAATTTGCACTTCTGAACATACAATGCATTATGGGAGACAATCAAAAATCGAAGAAAGTTTAGAAAGAACTTAGGATCGGGGTATTCTCAGTCTAAACATTTCTCCCCTTTGGCAATTTGGTTGTTGATGTCCGCGGAAAGTTCTGCATTTTGCCCTTTAATACCCGCTCAATCTAAAAATGGAATTTGCCTGCCCTCTGAATAAAAATTTCTCGTACTGGTATTCCCCTCTGAGAAACCCTATTTGTAATGCCCTCCCACTGAAGATGTTTTATTTTGCCTGCCCGCTAAAAATCCCTTGCGAACACATTTGTTCACGAACAGCTCCGTTGACTGCACCTGACTATAGTAAGTTCAGGACCGTAGCCAGCAATTTTGAATAGAGTATTCGAAAACAACAATAATATATTTGCTGTGAAACGTGCATTTTTTAATTTTAAGAAGGAAAAAGAGTGAATTCGTTGATATCTTGTCTGCCGGTCTCGTTTAAGCATTATATATTATGTTTTCTGGTACAGGCAATTTTTTTTTAGTTCAAGTAATTTCAACCAACACAACGTTTGAAAGAAACACAGCATAATCATGGCAGCCTCTCACATTCGCATAACACCGCTACATTGTTTGTACAACTATTAACGCTAAGTAGATATCCGAATATTTGTATCCCCAAATCTCGTTACCATAACAATGGCACAATGATTGCATCAAACAAATGGTGTACCACAAAGTATTCGAACAGTATGTAAATGATTTAGTCGGTTCACTGTAAATCTCTTTTGGGGGGGGGGGGGAATAATAATAATAATAATAATAACTTTATTACACTACTAAAAACCTTCAGAGGGTTTTTGTATGGTAAGGAACATAAATACAAAGAAATAAAAAACATACAATACATAAGAGATAAAAATAAAATGTTAGTAAAATAAAAGAAAAAGTCAATTAATTACTTTCTGTGGTTTTAAAAATTGTGCTTTTTAAGTATTTTGCTAAAGCGAAATTATTCTCCATAATCTTTTTAAATATGGAATTCACATCCATTGTGTAAATATTTATTGCACACTCATCAAACAGTTTTTTCTCTGTTCTATATAGCCAGTACGCAGGAAATGTTTTTCATCTTCTAATGCTTCAGTGTTACATTTATTACAGTGTCTATTTTCTAATTCTATTTTGGGCTTTGCATTCGATGGTATTTTGAATATGCATTCGATGATATTTTAGCAGCGGTATCCATAGACAACAACGACTATATTTTCTTTTTATGAACCTACTAAAAATATTGTAAATTTTCCAAAATATCAAAAAGAAACGTGTCAGGCATTTTATATATCACTTTTTCATCATATGTTACCGTGAAAATCGTGAGATATTGGGATATATGCTTACCATAGAAACAAAGGTAATATGCCCTAAAATAGTCAACACTTATTACGGTGTACGGTGACCGCAAATTTTGTATTTAAATTTCTTCATTCTTGTAATATTTTTACATGATATATTATTTATGTAAAAATAAAAAACTGACAATAGTTTGTGTAGCGCACTACTCTGATAACGTAGACTTTGGCATATCACACAATACATTACATAAGTTATCCTCATTGAATGTAACTTTGCGAACGTATCCACAACACAATCAAATCCGATTTCGCGATGAATGTGGAGTAAAGCTAGAGATGTCAATTTCTTGTGCCCCGGATATGTATTCAATATTTTCAATTCGAAGAAACTGCGCTCACATTCACAGCTTGTCACTGTATTGACCGCAGTTTTTTGTAGTAAAACTAATATGTTGACTACATTTTGCTGATTTATAACAACTGCTTGGGATTGGCTGCTGTTTAGTCGCTCAACTCAATACCAGCCATCAACATTTATTTGAGTTCATCTGCCAAAAAAAGAGCTACCAACGAGACAATTATTCAGCCATCCATATATTTAAAATCGAAGATTATATAGAAGCGACAATTGTAAGTAAATTTTGATTGGTTAAACAAAAATCAAAACAAACTAGGCCACACAACAAATACGTAAAGATAAACTAATATATTAGTCTAGAACAATAAATAATATCAGCCAATGTTTCACATTTAGCAGCCATGGGTATAAATATAATTACAAACTTATGTATTGCCGACTTTACATCACATATATTATTTCATTTATTATCTGCTACACATAGTGAAATTCGCGATTATAACAAACGTTTCCAAAATCACGTAATAAACAATAAATTGAAGTAAAAATATAACAAATAATAATAAAATATATATGTTTAAAAACATAAAATGAGATACATTAGCTATTACACCATATTTAGCAACGACGACAACGTTTTGAAGCATAAAAAGTGAATAAAACTAATGCCAAAAACATTATCAATTTTATCGTTGAAATTCTCCCCGTGCATAGAATGTAAATTAATGATAAGTTACAATAATGGCATGTCTTCAGCACAACAATTCTATTCAGATGTAAACATAGTGCATGTCTTCAGCACAACATTTCTATTCAGATGTGAACATAGTGCATGTCTTCAGCACAACATTTCTATTCAGATGTAAACATAGTGCATGTCATCAGCACAACATTTCTATTCAGATGTGAACATAGTGCATGTCTTCAGCATAACAATTCTAATCGGGTGTGAACATGGTGCATGTCTTCAGCTGAACAATTCTATTCAGATGTAAACATAGTGCATGTCTTCAGCATAACAATTCTATTCAGATGTAAACATAGTGCATATCTTCAGCACAACATTTCTATTCAGATGTGAACATAGTGCATGTCTTCAGCACAACATTTCTATTCAGATGTGAACATAGTGCATGTCTTCAGCACAACATTTCTATTCAGATGTGAACATAGTGCATGTCTTCAGCATAACAATTCTATTCAGATGTAAACATAGTGCATGTCTTCAGCACAACATTTCTATTCAGATGTGAACATAGTGCATGTCTTCAGCATAACAATTCTATTCAGATGTAAACATAGTGCATATCTTCAGCACAACAATTCTATTCAAATGTGAACTTAGTGCATGTCTTCAGCACAACATTTCTATTCAGATATGAACATAGTGCATGTCTTCAGCACAACAATTCTATTCAGATGTGAACATAGTGCATATCTTCAGCACAACAATTCTATTCAGATGTGAACATAGTGCATGTCTTCAGCATAACAATTCTATTCAGATGTAAACATAGTGCATGTCATCAGCACAACATTTCTATTCAGATGCGAACATAGTGCATGTCTTCAGCATAACAATTCTAATCGGGTGTGAACATGGTGCATGTCTTCAGCATAACAATTCTATTCAGATGTAAACATAGTGCATATCTTCAGCATAACAATTCTATTCAGATGTGAACATAGTGCATGTCTTCAGCACAACATTTCTATTCAGATGTGAACATAGTGCATGTCTTCAGCACAACATTTCTATTCAGATGTGAACATAGTGCATGTCTTCAGCACAACATTTCTATTCAGATGTAAACATAGTGCATGTCTTCAGCATAACAATTCTATTCAGATGTAAACATAGTGCATATCTTCAGCACAACAATTCTATTCAGATGTGAACATTGTGCATGTCTTCAGCATAACAATTCTATTCGGGTGTGAACATAGTGCATGTCTTCAGCACAACAATTCTATTCAGATGTAAACATAGTACATGTCTTCAGCACAACAATTCTATTCAGATGTGAACATAGTGCATGTCTTCAGCATAACAATTCTATTCAGATGTAAACATAGTGCATATCTTCAGCACAACAATTCTATTCAGATGTAAACATAGTGCATATCTTCAGCACAACAATTCTATTCAGATGTGAACATGGTGCATGTCTTCAGCACAACATTTCTATTCAGATGTGAACATAGTGCATGTCTTCAGCATAACAATTCTATTCAGATGTAAACATAGTGCATGTCTTCAGCACAACATTTCTATTCAGATGTGAACATAGTCATGTCTTCAGCATAACAATTCTATTCAGATGTAAACATAGTGCATGTCTTCAGCATAACAATTCTATTCAGATGTAAACATAGTGCATGTCTTCAGCACAACAATTCTATTCAGATGTAAACATAGTACATGTCTTCAGCACAACAATTCTATTCAGATGTGAACATAGTGCATGTCTTCAGCATAACAATTCTATTCAGATGTAAACATAGTGCATATCTTCAGCACAACAATTCTATTCAGATGTAAACATAGTGCATATCTTCAGCACAACAATTCTATTCAGATGTGAACATAGTGCATGTCTTCAGCACAACATTTCTATTCAGATGTGAACATAGTGCATGTCTTCAGCATAACAATTCTATTCAGATGTAAACATAGTGCATGTCTTCAGCACAACATTTCTATTCAGATGTGAACATAGTGCATGTCTTCAGCATAACAATTCTATTCAGATGTAAACATAGTGCATATCTTCAGCACAACAATTCTATTCAAATGTGAACATAGTGCATGTCTTCAACACAACATTTCTATTCAGATATGAACATAGTGCATGTCTTCAGCATAACAATTCTATTCAGATATAAACATAGTGCATGTCTTCAGCACAACATTTCTAATCAGATGTGAACATAGTGCATGTCTTCAGCACAACATTTCTATTCAGATGTAAACATAGTGCATGTCTTCAGCATAACAATTCTATTCAGATGTAAACATAGTGCATGTCTTCAGCACAACATTTCTATTCAGATGTGAACAAAGTGCATGTCTTCAGCATAACAATTCTATTCAGATGTAAACATAGTGCACGTCTTCAGCACAACATTTCTATTCAGATGTAAACATAGTGCATATCTTCAGCACAACAATTCTATTCAGATGTAAACATAGTGCATGTCTTCAGCATAACAATTCTATTCAGATGTGAACATAGTGCATGTCTTCAGCACAACAATTCTATTCAGATGTGAACATAGTGCACGTCTTCAGCATAACAATTCTATTCAGATGTGAACATAGTGCATGTCTTCAGCACAACAATTCGATTCAGATGTGAACATAGTGCATGTCTTCAGCGTAACAATTCTATTCAGATGTGAAAATAGTACATGTCTTCAGCACAACAATTCTATTCAGATGTAAACATAGTGCATGTCTTCAGCACAATATTTCTATTCAGATGTGAACATAGTGCATGTCTTCATCATAACAATTCTATTCAGATGTGAACATAGTGCATGTCTTCAGCACAACAATTCCATTCATATGTGAACATAGTGCATGTCTTCAGCATAATTATTCTATTCAGATGTGAATATAGTACATATCTTCAGCACAACAATTCTATTCAGATGTGAACATAAGTGCATGTCTTCAGCATAACAATGCGAGTCAGGTGTGAACATAGTGCATGTCATCAGCATAAAAATACGAGTCAGATGTGAACATAGTGCGTGTCTTCAGCACAACAATTATATTCAGATGTGAACATAGAGCATGTCTTCGGCATAACAATTCTATTCAGATGTAAACATAGTGCATGTCTACAGCATAACAATTCTATTCAGACGTGAACATAGTGCATGTCTTCAGCATAACAATCCTATTCAGATGTGAACATAGTTGCATGTCTTCAGCATAACAATTCTATTCAGATGTGAACATAGTGCATGTCTTCAGCGTAACAATTCTATTCAGATGTGAACATAGTTCACGTCTTCAGCGTAACAATTCTATTCAGATGTGAACATAGTGCATGTCTTCAGCACAACAATTCTATTCAGATGTAAACATAGTGCATGCCTTCAGCACAACAATTCTATTCAGATGTGAACAAAGTGGATGTCTTCAGCACAACAATTCTATTCAGATATGAACATTGTGCATGTCTTCAGCACAAACATACGAGTCAGGTGTGAACATAGTGCATGTCATCAGCATAAAAATACGAGTCAGATGTGAACATAGTGCATGTCTTTAGCATAAAAATACGCGTCAGATGTGAACATAGTGCATGTCTTCAGCTTAACAATACGAGTCAGATGTGAACATAGAGCATGTCTTCGGCATAACAATACGCGACAGATGCGAACATAGTGCATGTCTTCGGCATAACAATAAGAGCCAGATGTGAATATAGTGCATGTCTTCAGCATAACAATACGCGTCAGATGTGAACATAGTGTATGTTTTCGACATAACAATACGCGTCAGATGTCACATAGTGTATGTATTCGGCATAACAATACGCGTTAGATGTGAACATAGTGCATGTCTTCAGCGTAACATTTCTATTCAGATGTAAACAAAGTGCATGTCTTCAGCACAACAATTCTATTCAGATGTGAACATTGTGCATGTCTTCAGCATAACAATACGCGTCAGACGTGAACATAGTCATGTCATCAGCTAAAAATACGAGTCAGATGTGAACATAGCGCATGTCTTCAGCATAACAATACGAGTCAGATGTGAACATAGTGCATGTCTTCAGCGTAACATTTCTATTCAGATGTAAACAAAGTGCATGTCTTCAGCATATAAATACTATTCAGATGTAAACATAGTGCATGTCTTCAGCATAATAGTTCTATTCAGATGTAAACATAGTGCATGTCTTGGGCATAACAATTCTATTCAGATGTGAACATAGTGCATGTCTTCAGCATAGCAATACGAGCCAGATGTGAACATATTCCATGTCTTCAGCATATAAATACTATTCAGATGTAAACATAGTGCATGTCTTCAGCATAATAGTTCTATTCAGATGTAAACATTGTGCGTGTCTTCAGCACAACAATTATATTTAGATGTGAACATAGTGCATGTCTTCAGCATAACAATTCTATTCAGATGTAAACATAGTGCATGTCTACAGCACAACAATTCTATTCAGATGTGAACATAGTGCATGTCTTCAGCATAACAATCCTATTCAGATGTGAACATAGTTGCATGTCTTCAGCATAACAATTCTATTCAGATGTGAACATAGTGCATGTCCTCATCATAACAATACGAACCAGATGTGATCATTGTGTATGTCTTCAGCATAACAATTCTATTCAGATGTGAAAATAGTACATGTCTTCAGCACAACAATTCTATTCAGATGTAAACATAGTGCATGTCTTCAGCACAATATTTCTATTCAGATGTGAACATAGTGCATGTCTTCATCATAACAATTCTATTCAGATGTGAACATAGTGCATGTCTTCAGCACAACAATTCCATTCATATGTGAACATAGTGCATGTCTTCAGCATAATTATTCTATTCAGATGTGAATATAGTACATATCTTCAGCACAACAATTCTATTCAGATGTGAACATAAGTGCATGTCTTCAGCATAACAATGCGAGTCAGGTGTGAACATAGTGCATGTCATCAGCATAAAAATACGAGTCAGATGTGAACATAGTGCGTGTCTTCAGCACAACAATTATATTCAGATGTGAACATAGAGCATGTCTTCGGCATAACAATTCTATTCAGATGTAAACATAGTGCATGTCTACAGCATAACAATTCTAATCAGACGTGAACATAGTGCATGTCTTCAGCATAACAATCCTATTCAGATGTGAACATAGTTGCATGTCTTCAGCATAACAATTCTATTCAGATGTGAACATAGTGCATGTCTTCAGCGTAACAATTCTATTCAGATGTGAACATAGTTCACGTCTTCAGCGTAACAATTCTATTCAGATGTGAACATAGTGCATGTCTTCAGCACAACAATTCTATTCAGATGTAAACATAGTGCATGCCTTCAGCACAACAATTCTATTCAGATGTGAACAAAGTGGATGTCTTCAGCACAACAATTCTATTCAGATATGAACATTGTGCATGTCTTCAGCACAAACATACGAGTCAGGTGTGAACATAGTGCATGTCATCAGCATAAAAATACGAGTCAGATGTGAACATAGTGCATGTCTTTAGCATAAAAATACGCGTCAGATGTGAACATAGTGCATGTCTTCAGCTTAACAATACGAGTCAGATGTGAACATAGAGCATGTCTTCGGCATAACAATACGCGACAGATGCGAACATAGTGCATGTCTTCGGCATAACAATAAGAGCCAGATGTGAATATAGTGCATGTCTTCAGCATAACAATACGCGTCAGATGTGAACATAGTGTATGTTTTCGACATAACAATACGCGTCAGATGTCACATAGTGTATGTATTCGGCATAACAATACGCGTTAGATGTGAACATAGTGCATGTCTTCAGCGTAACATTTCTATTCAGATGTAAACAAAGTGCATGTCTTCAGCACAACAATTCTATTCAGATGTGAACATTGTGCATGTCTTCAGCATAACAATACGCGTCAGACGTGAACATAGTCATGTCATCAGCTAAAAATACGAGTCAGATGTGAACATAGCGCATGTCTTCAGCATAACAATACGAGTCAGATGTGAACATAGTGCATGTCTTCAGCGTAACATTTCTATTCAGATGTAAACAAAGTGCATGTCTTCAGCATATAAATACTATTCAGATGTAAACATAGTGCATGTCTTCAGCATAATAGTTCTATTCAGATGTAAACATAGTGCATGTCTTGGGCATAACAATTCTATTCAGATGTGAACATAGTGCATGTCTTCAGCATAGCAATACGAGCCAGATGTGAACATATTCCATGTCTTCAGCATATAAATACTATTCAGATGTAAACATAGTGTATGTCTTCAGCATAATAGTTCTATTCAGATGTAAACATAGTGCGTGTCTTCAGCACAACAATTATATTTAGATGTGAACATAGTGCATGTCTTCAGCATAACAATTCTATTCAGATGTAAACATAGTGCATGTCTACAGCACAACAATTCTATTCAGATGTGAACATAGTGCATGTCTTCAGCATAACAATCCTATTCAGATGTGAACATAGTTGCATGTCTTCAGCATAACAATTCTATTCAGATGTGAACATAGTGCATGTCCTCATCATAACAATACGAACCAGATGTGATCATTGTGTATGTCTTCAGCATAACAATTCTATTCAGATGTGAAAATAGTGCATGTCTTCAGCGTAACAATTCTGTTCAGATGTGAAAATAGTGCATGTCTTAAGCACAACAATTCTATTCAGATGTAAACATAGTGCATGCCTTCAGCACAACAATTCTATTCAGATGTGAACATAGTGGATGTCTTCAGCACAACAATTCTATTCAGATATGTACATTGTGTATGTCTTCAGCACAACAATTCTATTCAGATGTGAACATTGTGCATGTCTTCAGCATAACAATACGCGTCAGACGTGAACATAGTGCATGTCATCAGCTAAAAATACGAGTCAGATGTGAACATAGTGCATGTCTTTAGCATAACAATACGCGTCAGATGTGAACATAGTGCATGTCCTCATCATAACAATACGAACCAGATGTGATCATAGTGTATGTCTTCAGCATAACAATTCTATTCAGATGTGAAAATAGTACATGTCTTCAGCGTAACAATTCTATTCAGATGTGAAAATAGTGCATGTCTTCAGCACAACAATTCTATTCAGATGTAAACATAGTGCATGCCTTCAGCACAACAATTCTATTCAGATGTGAACAAAGTGGATGTCTTCAGCACAACAATTCTATTCAGATATGAACATTGTGCATGTCTTCAGCACAAACATACGAGTCAGATGTCTTTAGCATAAAAATACGCGTCAGATGTGAACATAGTACATGTCTTCGGCATAACAATACGAGTCAGATGTGAACATAGAGCATGTCTTCGGCATAACAATTCTATTCAGATGTGAACATAGTGCATGTCTTGGGCATAACAATTCTATTCAGATGTGAACATAGTGCATGTCTTCGGCATAACAATACGCGACAGATGCGAACATAGTGCATGTCTTCGGCATAACAATAAGAGCCAGATATGAACATAGTACATGTCTTCAGCACAACAATTCTATTCAGATGTGAACATAGTGCATGTCTTCAGCATAACTATTCTATTCAGATGTGAACATAGTGCATGTCATCAGCATAACTATTCTATTCAGATGTGAACATAGTGCATGTCTTCAGCACAACATTTCTAATTCAGATGTAAACATAGTGCATGTCTTCAGCATAACAATTCTATTCAGAAGTAAACATAGTGCATGTCTTCAGCACAACATTTCTATTCAGATGTGAACATAGTGCACGTCTTCAGCGTAACAATTCTATTCAGATGTAAACATAGTGCATGTCTTCAGCACAACATTTCTATTCAGATGTAAACATAGTGCATATCTTCAGCACAACAATTCTATTCAGATGTAAACATAGTGCATGTCTTCAGCATAACAATTATATTCAGATGTGAACATAGTGCATGTCTTCAGCATAACAATTCTATTCAGATGTGAACATAGTGCATATCTTCAGCACAACAATTCTATTCAGATGTGAACATAGTGCATGTCTTCAGCATAACAATTCTATTCAGATGTGAACATAGTGCATGTCTTCAGCACAACAATTCTATTCAGATGTGAACATAGTGCATGTCTTCAGCGTAACAATTCTATTCAGATGTGAAAATAGTACATGTCTTCAGCACAACAATTCTATTCAGATGTAAACATAGTGCATGTCTTCAGCACAACATTTCTATTCAGATGTGAACATAGTGCATGTCTTCATCATAACAATTCTATTCAGATGTGAACATAGTGCATGTCTTCAGCACAACAATTCCATTCATATGTGAACATAGTGCATGTCTTCAGCATAATTATTCTATTCAGATGTGAATATAGTACATATCTTCAGCACAACAATTCTATTCAGATGTGAACATAAGTGCATGTCTTCAGCATAACAATGCGAGTCAGGTGTGAACATAGTGCATGTCATCAGCATAAAAATACGAGTCAGATGTGAACATAGTGCGTGTCTTCAGCACAACAATTATATTCAGATGTGAACATAGAGCATGTCTTCGGCATAACAATTCTATTCAGATGTAAACATAGTGCATGTCTACAGCATAACAATTCTATTCAGACGTGAACATAGTGCATGTCTTCAGCATAACAATCCTATTCAGATGTGAACATAGTTGCATGTCTTCAGCATAACAATTCTATTCAGATGTGAACATAGTGCATGTCTTCAGCGTAACAATTCTATTCAGATGTGAACATAGTTCACGTCTTCAGCGTAACAATTCTATTCAGATGTGAACATAGTGCATGTCTTCAGCACAACAATTCTATTCAGATGTAAACATAGTGCATGCCTTCAGCACAACAATTCTATTCAGATGTGAACAAAGTGGATGTCTTCAGCACAACAATTCTATTCAGATATGAACATTGTGCATGTCTTCAGCACAAACATACGAGTCAGGTGTGAACATAGTGCATGTCATCAGCATAAAAATACGAGTCAGATGTGAACATAGTGCATGTCTTTAGCATAAAAATACGCGTCAGATGTGAACATAGTGCATGTCTTCAGCTTAACAATACGAGTCAGATGTGAACATAGAGCATGTCTTCGGCATAACAATACGCGACAGATGCGAACATAGTGCATGTCTTCGGCATAACAATAAGAGCCAGATGTGAATATAGTGCATGTCTTCAGCATAACAATACGCGTCAGATGTGAACATAGTGTATGTTTTCGACATAACAATACGCGTCAGATGTCACATAGTGTATGTATTCGGCATAGCAATACGCGTTAGATGTGAACATAGTGCATGTCTTCAGCGTAACATTTCTATTCAGATGTAAACAAAGTGCATGTCTTCAGCACAACAATTCTATTCAGATGTGAACATTGTGCATGTCTTCAGCATAACAATACGCGTCAGACGTGAACATAGTCATGTCATCAGCTAAAAATACGAGTCAGATGTGAACATAGCGCATGTCTTCAGCATAACAATACGAGTCAGATGTGAACATAGTGCATGTCTTCAGCGTAACATTTCTATTCAGATGTAAACAAAGTGCATGTCTTCAGCATATAAATACTATTCAGATGTAAACATAGTGCATGTCTTCAGCATAATAGTTCTATTCAGATGTAAACATAGTGCATGTCTTGGGCATAACAATTCTATTCAGATGTGAACATAGTGCATGTCTTCAGCATAGCAATACGAGCCAGATGTGAACATATTCCATGTCTTCAGCATATAAATACTATTCAGATGTAAACATAGTGCATGTCTTCAGCATAATAGTTCTATTCAGATGTAAACATAGTGCGTGTCTTCAGCACAACAATTATATTTAGATGTGAACATAGTGCATGTCTTCAGCATAACAATTCTATTCAGATGTAAACATAGTGCATGTCTACAGCACAACAATTCTATTCAGATGTGAACATAGTGCATGTCTTCAGCATAACAATCCTATTCAGATGTGAACATAGTTGCATGTCTTCAGCATAACAATTCTATTCAGATGTGAATATAGTGCATGTCTTCAGCATAACAATTCTATTCAGGTGTGAACATAGTGCATGTCTTCAGCGTAACAATTCTATTCAGATGTGAATATAGTGCATGTCTTCAGCACAACAATTATATTCAGATGTAAACATAGTGCATGTCTTCAGCACAACAATTCTATTCATATGTGAACATAGAGGATGTCTTCAGCACAACAATTCTATTCAGATGTGAATATAGTGCATGTCTTCAGCATAACAATTCTATTCAGATGTGAACATAGTGCATGTCCTCATCATAACAATACGAACCAGATGTGATCATAGTGTATGTCTTCAGCATAAAAATTCTATTCAGATGTGAACATAGTGCATGTCCTCATCATAACAATACGAACCAGATGTGATCATTGTGTATGTCTTCAGCATAACAATTCTATTCAGATGTGAAAATAGTGCATGTCTTCAGCGTAACAATTCTATTCAGATGTGAAAATAGTGCATGTCTTCAGCACAACAATTCTATTCAGATGTAAACATAGTGCATGCCTTCAGCACAACAATTCTATTCAGATGTGAACATAGTGGATGTCTTCAGCACAACAATTCTATTCAGATATGAACATTGTGCATGTCTTCAGCACAACAATTCTATTCAGATGTGAACATTGTGCATGTCTTCAGCATAACAATACGCGTCAGACGTGAACATAGTGCATGTCATCAGCTAAAAATACGAGTCAGATGTGAACATAGTGCATGTCTTTAGCATAACAATACGCGTCAGATGTGAACATAGTGCATGTCCTCATCATAACAATACGAACCAGATGTGATCATAGTGTATGTCTTCAGCATAACAATTCTATTCAGATGTGAAAATAGTACATGTCTTCAGCGTAACAATTCTATTCAGATGTGAAAATAGTGCATGTCTTCAGCACAACAATTCTATTCAGATGTAAACATAGTGCATGCCTTCAGCACAACAATTCTATTCAGATGTGAACAAAGTGGATGTCTTCAGCACAACAATTCTATTCAGATATGAACATTGTGCATGTCTTCAGCACAAACATACGAGTCAGATGTGAACATAGTGCATGTCTTTAGCATAAAAATACGCGTCAGATGTGAACATAGTGCATGTCTTCGGCATAACAATACGAGTCAGATGTGAACATAGAGCATGTCTTCGGCATAACAATTCTATTCAGATGTGAACATAGTGCATGTCTTGGGCATAACAATTCTATTCAGATGTGAACATAGTGCATGTCTTCGGCATAACAATACGCGACAGATGCGAACATAGTGCATGTCTTCGGCATAACAATACGCGACAGATGCGAACATAGTGCATGTCTTCGGCATAACAATAAGAGCCAGATATGAACATAGTGCATGTCTTCAGCATAACTATTCTATTCAGATGTGAACATAGTGCATGTCATCAGCATAACTATTCTATTCAGATGTGAACATAGTGCATGTCTTCAGCACAACATTTCTATTCAGATGTAAACATAGTGCATGTCTTCAGCATAACAATTCTATTCAGAAGTAAACATAGTGCATGTCTTCAGCACAACATTTCTATTCAGATGTGAACATAGTGCACGTCTTCAGCGTAACAATTCTATTCAGATGTAAACATAGTACATGTCTTCAGCACAACATTTCTGTTCAGATGTAAACATAGTGCATATCTTCAGCACAACAATTCTATTCAGATGTAAACATAGTGCATGTCTTCAGCATAACAATTATATTCAGATGTGAACATAGTGCATGTCTTCAGCACAACAATTCTATTCAGATGTGAACATAGTGCATGTCTTCAGCATAACAATTCTATTCAGATGTGAACATAGTGTATGTCTTCAGCACAACAATTCTATTCAGATGTGAACATATTGCATGTCTTCAGCGTAACAATTCTATTCAGATGTGAAAATAGTGCATGTCTTCAGCACAACAATTCTATTCAGATGTAAACATAGTGCATGTCTTCAGCACAACAATTCTATTCAGATGTGAACATAGTGCATGTCTTCAGCATAACAATTCTATTCAGATGTGAACATAGTGCATGTCTTCAGCACAACAATACGCGTCAGACGTGAACATAGTCCTGTCATCAGCTAAAAATACGAGTCAGATGTGAACATAGCGCATGTCTTCAGCATAACAATACGAGTCAGATGTGAACATAGTGCATGTCTTCAGCGTAACATTTCTATTCAGATGTAAACAAAGTGCATGTCTTCAGCATATAAATACTATTCAGATGTAAACATAGTGCATGTCTTCAGCATAATAGTTCTATTCAGATGTAAACATAGTGCATGTCTTGGGCATAACAATTCTATTCAGATGTGAACATAGTGCATGTCTTCAGCATAGCAATACGAGCCAGATGTGAACATATTCCATGTCTTCAGCATATAAATACTATTCAGATGTAAACATAGTGCATGTCTTCAGCATAATAGTTCTATTCAGATGTAAACATAGTGCGTGTCTTCAGCACAACAATAATATTTAGATGTGAACATAGTGCATGTCTTCAGCATAACAATTCTATTCAGATGTAAACATAGTGCATGTCTACAGCACAACAATTCTATTCAGATGTGAACATAGTGCATGTCTTCAGCATAACAATCCTATTCAGATGTGAACATAGTTGCATGTCTTCAGCATAACAATTCTATTCAGGTGTGAACATAGTGCATGTCTTCAGCGTAACAATTCTATTCAGATGTGAAAATAGTGCATGTCTTCAGCACAACAATTATATTCAGATGTAAACATAGTGCATGTCTTCAGCACAACAATTCTATTCAGATGTGAAAATAGTGCATGTCTTCAGCACAACAATTATATTCAGATGTAAACATAGTGCATGTCTTCAGCACAACAATTCTATTCATATGTGAACATAGAGGATGTCTTCAGCACAACAATTCTATTCAGATGTGAATATAGTGCATGTCTTCAGCATAACAATTCTATTCAGATGTGAACATAGTGCATGTCCTCATCATAACAATACGAACCAGATGTGATCATAGTGTATGTCTTCAGCATAAAAATTCTATTCAGATGTGAACATAGTGCATGTCCTCATCATAACAATACGAACCAGATGTGATCATTGTGTATGTCTTCAGCATAACAATTCTATTCAGATGTGAAAATAGTGCATGTCTTCAGCGTAACAATTCTATTCAGATGTGAAAATAGTGCATGTCTTCAGCACAACAATTCTATTCAGATGTAAACATAGTGCATGCCTTCAGCACAACAATTCTATTCAGATGTGAACATAGTGGATGTCTTCAGCACAACAATTCTATTCAGATATGAACATTGTGCATGTCTTCAGCACAACAATTCTATTCAGATGTGAACATTGTGCATGTCTTCAGCATAACAATACGCGTCAGACGTGAACATAGTGCATGTCATCAGCTAAAAATACGAGTCAGATGTGAACATAGTGCATGTCTTTAGCATAACAATACGCGTCAGATGTGAACATAGTGCATGTCCTCATCATAACAATACGAACCATATGTGATCATAGTGTATGTCTTCAGCATAACAATTCTATTCAGATGTGAAAATAGTACATGTCTTCAGCGTAACAATTCTATTCAGATGTGAAAATAGTGCATGTCTTCAGCACAACAATTCTATTCAGATGTAAACATAGTGCATGCCTTCAGCACAACAATTCTATTCAGATGTGAACAAAGTGGATGTCTTCAGCACAACAATTCTATTCAGATATGAACATTGTGCATGTCTTCAGCACAAACATACGAGTCAGATGTGAACATAGTGCATGTCTTTAGCATAAAAATACGCGTCAGATGTGAACATAGTGCATGTCTTCGGCATAACAATACGAGTCAGATGTGAACATAGAGCATGTCTTCGGCATAACAATTCTATTCAGATGTGAACATAGTGCATGTCTTGGGCATAACAATTCTATTCAGATGTGAACATAGTGCATGTCTTCGGCATAACAATACGCGACAGATTCGAACATAGTGCATGTCTTCGGCATAACAATAAGAGCCAGATATGAACATAGTACATGTCTTCAGCACAACAATTCTATTCAGATGTGAACATAGTGCATGTCTTCAGCATAACTATTCTATTCAGATGTGAACATAGTGCATGTCATCAGCATAACTATTCTATTCAGATGTGAACATAGTGCATGTCTTCAGCACAACATTTCTATTCAGATGTAAACATAGTGCATGTCTTCAGCATAACAATTCTATTCAGAAGTAAACATAGTGCATGTCTTCAGCACAACATTTCTATTCAGATGTGAACATAGTGCACGTCTTCAGCGTAACAATTCTATTCAGATGTAAACATAGTGCATGTCTTCAGCACAACATTTCTATTCAGATGTAAACATAGTGCATATCTTCAGCACAACAATTCTATTCAGATGTAAACATAGTGCATGTCTTCAGCATAACAATTATATTCAGATGTGAACATAGTGCATGTCTTCAGCACAACAATTCTATTCAGATGTGAACATAGTGCATGTCTTCAGCATAACAATTCTATTCAGATGTGAACATAGTGTATGTCTTCAGCACAACAATTCTATTCAGATGTGAACATATTGCATGTCTTCAGCGTAACAATTCTATTCAGATATGAAAATAGTGCATGTCTTCAGCACAACAATTCTATTCAGATGTAAACATAGTGCATGTCTTCAGCACAACAATTCTATTCAGATGTGAACATAGTGCATGTCTTCAGCATAACAATTCTATTCAGATGTGAACATAGTGCATGTCTTCAGCACAACAATTCCATTCATATGTGAACATAGTGCATGTCTTCAGCATAATTATTCTATTCAGATGTGAATATAGTACATATCTTCAGCACAACAATTCTATTCAGATGTGAACATAAGTGCATACTCTTCAGCATAACAATGCGAGTCAGGTGTGAACATAGTGCATGTCATCAGCATAAAAATACGAGTCAGATGTGAACATAGTGCGTGTCTTCAGCACAACAATTATATTTAGATGTGAACATAGTGCATGTCTTCAGCATAACAATTCTATTCAGATGTAAACATAGTGCATGTCTACAGCATAACAATTCTATTCAGACGTGAACATAGTGCATGTCTTCAGCATAACAATCCTATTCAGATGTGAACATAGTTGCATGTCTTCAGCATAACAATTCTATTCAGATGTGAACATAGTGCATGTCTTCAGCGTAACAATTCTATTCAGATGTGAACATAGTTCACGTCTTCAGCGTAACAATTCTATTCAGATGTGAAAATAGTGCATGTCTTCAGCACAACAATTCTATTCAGATGTAAACATAGTGCATGCCTTCAGCACAACAATTCTATTCAGATGTGAACAAAGTGGATGTCTTCAGCACAACAATTCTATTCAGATATGAACATTGTGCATGTCTTCAGCACAAACATACGAGTCAGGTGTGAACATAGTGCATGTCATCAGCATAAAAATACGAGTCAGATGTGAACATAGTGCATTTCTTCGGCATAAAAATACGAGTCAGATGTGAACATAGTGCATGTCTTCGGCATAACAATATGAGTCAGATGTGAACATAGAGCATGTCTTCGGCATAACAATACGCGACAGATGCGAACATAGTGCATGTCTTCGGCATAACAATAAGAGCCAGATGTGAACATAGTGAATGTCTTCAGCATAACAATACGCGTCAGATGTGAACATAGTGTATGTTTTCGGCATAACAATACGCGTCAGATGTCACATAGTGTATGTATTCGGCATAACAATACGCGTTAGATGTGAACATAGTGCACGTCTTCAGCATAACAATACGAGTCAGATATGAACATAGTACATGTCTTCAGCACAACAATTCTTTTCAGATGTGAACATTGTGCATGTCTTCAGCATAACAATACGCGTCAGACGTGAACATAGTGCATGTCATCAGCTAAAAATACGAGTCAGATGTGAACATAGCGCATGTCTTCAGCATAACAATACGAGTCAGATGTGAACATAGTGCATGTCTTCAGCGTAACATTTCTATTCAGATGTAAACAAAGTGCATGTCTTCAGCATATAAATACTATTCAGATGTAAACATAGTGCATGTCTTCAGCATAATAGTTCTATTCAGACGTAAACATAGTGCATGTCTTGGGCATAACAATTCTATTCAGATGTGAACATAGTCCATGTCTTCAGCATAACAATGCGAGTCGGATGTGACCATAGTGCATGTCTTCAGCATAGCAATACTAGCCAGATGTTAACATATTCCATGTCTTCAGCATAAACATACTTATCAGATGTGAACATAGTGCGTGTCTTCAGCACAACAATTATATTTAGATGTGAACATAGTGCATGTCTTCAGCATAACAATTCTATTCAGATGTAAACATAGTGCATGTCTACAGCACAACAATTCTATTCAGATGTGATAATAGTGCATGTTTCAGCACAATTCTATTCAGATGTGAACGTAGTGCATGTCTTCAGCATAACAATTCTATTCAGATGTGAACATAGTGCATGTCTTCAGCGTAACAATTCTATTCAGATGTGAACATAGTGCATGACTTCAGCGTAACAATTCTATTCACATGTGAAAATAGTTCAAGTCTTCAGCACAACAATTCTATTCAGATGTAAACATAGTGCATGTCTTCAGCACAACAATTCTATTCAGATGTGAACATAGTGGATGTCTTCAGCACAACAATTCTATTCAGATGTGAACATAGTGCATGTCTTCAGCATAACAATTCTATTCAGATGTGAACATAGTGCATGTCTTCAGCATAACAATTCTATTCAGATGTGAACATAGTGCATGTCTTCAGCACAACAATTCTATTCAGATGTGAACATATTGCATGTCTTCAGCGTAACAATTCTATTCAGATGTGAAAATAGTGCATGTCTTCAGCACAACAATTCTATTCAGATGTAAACATAGTGCATGTCTTCAGCACAACAATTCTATTCAGATGTGAACATAGTGCATGTCTTCAGCATAACAATTCTATTCAGATGTGAACATAGTGCATGTCTTCAGCACAACAATTCCATTCATATGTGAACATAGTGCATGTCTTCAGCATAATTATTCTATTCATATGTGAATATAGTACATATCTTCAGCACAACAATTCTATTCAGATGTGAACATAAGTGCATACTCTTCAGCATAACAATGCGAGTCAGGTGTGAACATAGTGCATGTCATCAGCATAAAAATACGAGTCAGATGTGAACATAGTGCGTGTCTTCAGCACAACAATTATATTTAGATGTGAACATAGTGCATGTCTTCAGCATAACAATTCTATTCAGATGTAAACATAGTGCATGTCTACAGCATAACAATTCTATTCAGACGTGAACATAGTGCATGTCTTCAGCATAACAATCCTATTCAGATGTGAACATAGTTGCATGTCTTCAGCATAACAATTCTATTCAGATGTGAACATAGTGCATGTCTTCAGCGTAACAATTCTATTCAGATGTGAACATAGTTCACGTCTTCAGCGTAACAATTCTATTCAGATGTGAAAATAGTGCATGTCTTCAGCACAACAATTCTATTCAGATGTAAACATAGTGCATGCCTTCAGCACAACAATTCTATTCAGATGTGAACAAAGTGGATGTCTTCAGCACAACAATTCTATTCAGATATGAACATTGTGCATGTCTTCAGCACAAACATACGAGTCAGGTGTGAACATAGTGCATGTCATCAGCATAAAAATACGAGTCAGATGTGAACATAGTGCATGTCTTTAGCATAAAAATACGCGTCAGATGTGAACATAGTGCATTTCTTCGGCATAAAAATACGAGTCAGATGTGAACATAGTGCATGTCTTCGGCATAACAATATGAGTCAGATGTGAACATAGAGCATGTCTTCAGCATAACAATTCTATTCAGATGTGAACATAGTGCATGTCTTCAGCACAACAATTCTATTCAGATGTGAACATATTGCATGTCTTCAGCGTAACAATTCTATTCAGATGTGAAAATAGTGCATGTCTTCAGCACAACAATTCTATTCAGATGTAAACATAGTGCATGTCTTCAGCACAACAATTCTATTCAGATGTGAACATAGTGCATGTCTTCAGCATAATTATTCTATTCAGATGTGAATATAGTACATATCTTCAGCACAACAATTCTATTCAGATGTGAACATAAGTGCATACTCTTCAGCATAACAATGCGAGTCAGGTGTGAACATAGTGCATGTCATCAGCATAAAAATACGAGTCAGATGTGAACATAGTGCGTGTCTTCAGCACAACAATTATATTTAGATGTGAACATAGTGCATGTCTTCAGCATAACAATTCTATTCAGATGTAAACATAGTGCATGTCTACAGCATAACAATTCTATTCAGACGTGAACATAGTGCATGTCTTCAGCATAACAATCCTATTCAGATGTGAACATAGTTGCATGTCTTCAGCATAACAATTCTATTCAGATGTGAACATAGTGCATGTCTTCAGCGTAACAATTCTATTCAGATGTGAACATAGTTCACGTCTTCAGCGTAACAATTCTATTCAGATGTGAAAATAGTGCATGTCTTCAGCACAACAATTCTATTCAGATGTAAACATAGTGCATGCCTTCAGCACAACAATTCTATTCAGATGTGAACAAAGTGGATGTCTTCAGCACAACAATTCTATTCAGATATGAACATTGTGCATGTCTTCAGCACAAACATACGAGTCAGGTGTGAACATAGTGCATGTCATCAGCATAAAAATACGAGTCAGATGTGAACATAGTGCATGTCTTTAGCATAAAAATACGCGTCAGATGTGAACATAGTGCATTTCTTCGGCATAAAAATACGAGTCAGATGTGAACATAGTGCATGTCTTCGGCATAACAATATGAGTCAGATGTGAACATAGAGCATGTCTTCAGCATAACAATACGCGTCAGATGTGAACATAGTGTATGTTTTCGGCATAACAATACGCGTCAGATGTCACATAGTGTATGTATTCGGCATAACAATACGCGTTAGATGTGAACATAGTGCACGTCTTCAGCATAACAATACGAGTCAGATATGAACATAGTACATGTCTTCAGCACAACAATTCTATTCAGATGTGAACATTGTGCATGTCTTCAGCATAACAATACGCGTCAGACGTGAACATAGTGCATGTCATCAGCTAAAAATACGAGTCAGATGTGAACATAGCGCATGTCTTCAGCATAACAATACGAGTCAGATGTGAACATAGTGCATGTCTTCAGCGTAACATTTCTATTCAGATGTAAACAAAGTGCATGTCTTCAGCATATAAATACTATTCAGATGTAAACATAGTGCATGTCTTCAGCATAATAGTTCTATTCAGATGTAAACATAGTGCATGTCTTGGGCATAACAATTCTATTCAGATGTGAACATAGTCCATGTCTTCAGCATAACAATGCGAGTCGGATGTGATCATAGTGCATGTCTTCAGCATAGCAATACGAGCCAGATGTGAACATATTCCATGTCTTCAGCATAAACATACTTATCAGATGTGAACATAGTGCGTGTCTTCAGCACAACAATTATATTTAGATGTGAACATAGTGCATGTCTTCAGCATAACAATTCTATTCAGATGTAAACATAGTGCATGTCTACAGCACAACAATTCTATTCAGATGTGAACATAGTGCATGTCTTCAGCACAACAATTCCATTCATATGTGAACATAGTGCATGTCTTCAGCATAATTATTCTATTCAGATGTGAATATAGTACATATCTTCAGCACAACAATTCTATTCAGATGTGAACATAAGTGCATACTCTTCAGCATAACAATGCGAGTCAGGTGTGAACATAGTGCATGTCATCAGCATAAAAATACGAGTCAGATGTGAACATAAGTGCATACTCTTCAGCATAACAATTATATTTAGATGTGAACATAGTGCATGTCTTCAGCATAACAATTCTATTCAGATGTAAACATAGTGCATGTCTACAGCATAACAATTCTATTCAGACGTGAACATAGTGCATGTCTTCAGCATAACAATCCTATTCAGATGTGAACATAGTTGCATGTCTTCAGCATAACAATTCTATTCAGATGTGAACATAGTGCATGTCTTCAGCGTAACAATTCTATTCAGATGTGAACATATTGCATGTCTTCAGCGTAACAATTCTATTCAGATGTGAAAATAGTGCATGTCTTCAGCACAACAATTCTATTCAGATGTAAACATAGTGCATGCCTTCAGCACAACAATTCTATTCAGATGTGAACAAAGTGGATGTCTTCAGCACAACAATTCTATTCAGATATGAACATTGTGCATGTCTTCAGCACAAACATACGAGTCAGGTGTGAACATAGTGCATGTCATCAGCATAAAAATACGAGTCAGATGTGAACATAGTGCATGTCTTTAGCATAAAAATACGCGTCAGATGTGAACATAGTGCATTTCTTCGGCATAAAAATACGAGTCAGATGTGAACATAGTGCATGTCTTCGGCATAACAATATGAGTCAGATGTGAACATAGAGCATGTCTTCAGCATAACAATTCTATTCAGATGTGAACATAGTGCATGTCTTCAGCACAACAATTCTATTCAGATGTGAACATATTGCATGTCTTCAGCGTAACAATTCTATTCAGATGTGAAAATAGTGCATGTCTTCAGCACAACAATTCTATTCAGATGTAAACATAGTGCATGTCTTCAGCACAACAATTCTATTCAGATGTGAACATAGTGCATGTCTTCAGCATAACAATTCTATTCAGATGTGAACATAGTGCATGTCTTCAGCACAACAATTCCATTCATATGTGAACATAGTGCATGTCTTCAGCATAATTATTCTATTCAGATGTGAATATAGTACATATCTTCAGCACAACAATTCTATTCAGATGTGAACATAAGTGCATACTCTTCAGCATAACAATGCGAGTCAGGTGTGAACATAGTGCATGTCATCAGCATAAAAATACGAGTCAGATGTGAACATAGTGCGTGTCTTCAGCACAACAATTATATTTAGATGTGAACATAGTGCATGTCTTCAGCATAACAATTCTATTCAGATGTAAACATAGTGCATGTCTACAGCATAACAATTCTATTCAGACGTGAACATAGTGCATGTCTTCAGCATAACAATCCTATTCAGATGTGAACATAGTTGCATGTCTTCAGCATAACAATTCTATTCAGATGTGAACATAGTGCATGTCTTCAGCGTAACAATTCTATTCAGATGTGAACATAGTTCACGTCTTCAGCGTAACAATTCTATTCAGATGTGAAAATAGTGCATGTCTTCAGCACAACAATTCTATTCAGATGTAAACATAGTGCATGCCTTCAGCACAACAATTCTATTCAGATGTGAACAAAGTGGATGTCTTCAGCACAACAATTCTATTCAGATATGAACATTGTGCATGTCTTCAGCACAAACATACGAGTCAGGTGTGAACATAGTGCATGTCATCAGCATAAAAATACGAGTCAGATGTGAACATAGTGCATGTCTTTAGCATAAAAATACGCGTCAGATGTGAACATAGTGCATTTCTTCGGCATAAAAATACGAGTCAGATGTGAACATAGTGCATGTCTTCGGCATAACAATATGAGTCAGATGTGAACATAGAGCATGTCTTCAGCATAACAATACGCGTCAGATGTGAACATAGTGTATGTTTTCGGCATAACAATACGCGTCAGATGTCACATAGTGTATGTATTCGGCATAACAATACGCGTTAGATGTGAACATAGTGCACGTCTTCAGCATAACAATACGAGTCAGATATGAACATAGTACATGTCTTCAGCACAACAATTCTATTCAGATGTGAACATTGTGCATGTCTTCAGCATAACAATACGCGTCAGACGTGAACATAGTGCATGTCATCAGCTAAAAATACGAATCAGATGTGAACATAGCGCATGTCTTCAGCATAACAATACGAGTCAGATGTGAACATAGTGCATGTCTTCAGCGTAACATTTCTATTCAGATGTAAACAAAGTGCATGTCTTCAGCATATAAATACTATTCAGATGTAAACATAGTGCATGTCTTCAGCATAATAGTTCTATTCAGATGTAAACATAGTGCATGTCTTGGGCATAACAATTCTATTCAGATGTGAACATAGTCCATGTCTTCAGCATAACAATGCGAGTCGGATGTGATCATAGTGCATGTCTTCAGCATAGCAATACGAGCCAGATGTGAACATATTCCATGTCTTCAGCATAAACATACTTATCAGATGTGAACATAGTGCGTGTCTTCAGCACAACAATTATATTTAGATGTGAACATAGTGCATGTCTTCAGCATAACAATTCTATTCAGATGTAAACATAGTGCATGTCTACAGCACAACAATTCTATTCAGATGTGAACATAGTGCATGTCTTCAGCGTAACAATTCTATTCAGATGTGAACATAGTGCATGTCTTCAGCGTAACAATTCTATTCAGATGTGAAAATAGTGCATGTCTTCAGCACAACAATTCTATTCAGATGTAAACATAGAGCATGTCTTCAGCACAACAATTCTATTCATATGTGAACATTGAGGATGTCTTCAGCACAACAATTCTATTCAGATGTGAATATAGTGCATGTCTTCAGCATAACAATTCTATTCAGATGTGAACATAGTGCATGTCCTCATCATAACAATACGAACCAGATGTGATCATAGTGTATGTCTTCAGCATAAAAATTCTATTCAGATGTGATAATAGTGCATGTTTCAGCACAATTCTATTCAGATGTGAACGTAGTGCATGTCTTCAGCATAACAATTCTATTCAGATGTGAACATAGTGCATGTCTTCAGCGTAACAATTCTATTCAGATGTGAACATAGTGCATGACTTCAGCGTAACAATTCTATTCACATGTGAAAATAGTTCAAGTCTTCAGCACAACAATTCTATTCAGATGTAAACATAGTGCATGTCTTCAGCACAACAATTCTATTCAGATGTGAACATAGTGGATGTCTTCAGCACAACAATTCTATTCAGATGTGAACATAGTGCATGTCTTCAGCATAACAATTCTATTCAGATGTGAACATAGTGCATGTCTTCAGCATCATTATTCTATTCAGATGTGAACATAGTGCATGTCTTCAGCATCATTATTCTATTCAGATGTGAATATAGTACATATCTTCAGCACAACAATTCTATTCAGATGTGAACATAAGTTCATGTCTTCAGCATAACAATTCTATTCAGATGTGACCATAGTGCATGTCTTCAGCATAACAATACGAGACAGATGTGAACATAGTCCATGTCTTCAGCATAAACATACTTATCAGATGTGAACATCGTGCGTGTCTTCAGCACAACAATTATATTTAGATGTGAACATAGTGCATGTCTTCAGCATAACAATTCTATTCAGATGTAAACATAGTGCATGTCTACAGCACAACAATTCTATTCAGACGTGAACATAGTGCATGTCTTCAGCACAACAATTCTATTCAGATGTGAACATTGTGCATGTCTTCAGCATAAAAATGCGAGTCAGGTGTGAACATAGTGCATGTCATCAGCATAAAAATACGAGTCAGATGTGAACATAGTGCGTGTCTTCAGCACAACAATTATATTTAGATGTGAACATAGTGCATGTCTTCAGCATAACAATTCTATTCAGACGTAAACATAGTGCATGTCTACAGCACAACAATTCTATTCAGACGTGAACATAGTGCATGTCTTCAGCATAACAATCCTATTCAGATGTGAACATAGTGCACGTCTTCAGCGTAACAATTCTATTCAGATGTGAAAATAGTGCATGTCTTCAGCACAACAATTCTATTCAGATGTAAACATAGTGCATGCCTTCAGCACAACAATTCTATTCAGATGTGAACATAGTGGATGTCTTCAGCACAACAATTCTATTCAGATGTGAACATTGTGCATGTCTTCAGCATAAAAATACGAGTCAGGTGTGAACATAGTGCATGTCATCAGCATAAAAATACGAGTCAGATGTGAACATAGTGCATGTCTTTAGCATAAAAATACGCGTCAGATGTGAACATAGTGCATGTCTTCGGCAGAAAAATACGAGTCAGATGTGAACATAGTGCATGTCTTCGGCATAACAATACGAGTCAGATGTGAACATAGAGCATGTCTTCGGCATAATAATACGCGACAGATGTGAACATAGTGCATGTCTTCGGCATAACAATAAGAGCCAGATGTGAACATAGTGCATGTTTTCGGCATAACAATACACGTTAGATGTGAACATAGTGCATGTCTTCAGCATAAACATACTTATCAGATGTGAACATAGTGCGTGTCTTCAGCACAACAAGTATATTTAGATGTGAACATAGTGCATGTCTTCAGCATAACAATTCTATTCAGATGTAAACATAGTGCATGTCTACAGCACAACAATTCTATTCAGATGTGAACATAGTGCATGTCTTCAGCATAACAATCCCATTCAGATGTGAACATAGTTGCATGTCTTCAGCATAACAATTCTATTCATATGTGAACATAGTGCATGTCTTCGGCGTAACAATTCTATTCAGATGTGAACATAGTGCCTGTCTTCAGCGTAACAATTCTATTCAGATGTGAAAATAGTGCATGTCTTCAGCACAACAATTCTATTCAGATGTAAACATAGTGCATGTCTTCAGCACAACAATTCTATTCAGATGTGAATATAGTGTATGTCTTCAGCATAAAAATTCTATTCAGATGTGAACATAGTGTATGTCTTCAGCACAATAATTCTATTGAGATGTGAACATATTGCATGTCCTCAGCGTAACAATATGAGTCAGATGTGAACATAGTGCATGTTTTCGGCATAACAATACACGTCAGATGTGAACATAGTGCATGTCTTCAGCATAACAATACGCGTCAGATGTGAACCTAGTGTATGTATTCGGCATAACAATACGCGTTAGATGTGAACATAGTGCACGTCTTCAGCATAACAATACGAGTCAGATATGAACATAGTACATGTCTTCAGCGCAACAATTCTATTCAGATGTGAACATTGTGCATGTCTTCAGCATAAAAATACGAGTCAGATGTGAACATAGCGCATGTCATCAGCATAAAAATACGAGTCAGATGTGAACATAGCGCATGTCTTCAGCATAACAATACGCGTCAGATGTGAACATAGTGCATGTCTTCAGCATAACATTTCTATTCAGATGTAAACATAGTGCATGTCTTCAGCATAACAATACGAGTCGGATGTGAACATAGTCCATATGTTCAGCATAAACATCCTTATCAGAGGTGAACATAGTGCGTGTCTTTAGCACAACAATTATATTTAGATGTGAACATAGTGCATGTCTTCAGCATAACAATTCTATTCAGATGTGAACATAATGCATGTCTTCAGCATAACAATCCTATTTCGATGTGAACATAATTGCATGTCTTCAGCATAATAACAATTCTATTCAGATGTGAACATAGTGCATGTCTTCAGTGTAACAATTCTATTCAGATGTGAACATAGTGCATGTCTTCAGCTTAACAATTCTATTCAGATGTGAAAATAGTGCATGTCTTCAGCACAACAATTCTATTCAGATGTAAACATAGTGCATGTCTTCAGCACAACAATTCTATTCATATGTGAACATAGAGGATGTCTTCAGCACAAATATTGTATTCAGATGTGAATATAGTGCATGTCTTCAGCATAACAATTCTATTCAGATGTGAAGATAGTGCATGTCCTCATCATAACAATACGAACCAGATGTGATCATAGTGTATGTCTTCAGCATAAAAATTCTATTCAGATGTGAACATAGTGCATGTCTTCAGCACAATAATTCTATTGAGATGTGAACATAGTGCATGACCTCAGCGTAACAATATGAGTCAGATGTGAACATAGTGCATGTCTTCAGCATAAGAATTCTATTCAGATGTGAAAATTGTGCATGTCTTCAGCACAACAATTCTATTCAGATGTAAACATAGTGCATGTCTTCAGCACAACAATTCTATTCAGATGTGAACATAGTGGATGTCTTCAGCACAACAATTCTATTCAGATGTGAACATACTGCATGTCTTCAGCATAAAAATACGCGTCAGATGTGAACATAGTGCATTTCTTCGGCATAAAAATACGAGTCAGATGTGAACATAGTGCATGTCTTCGGCATAACAATATGAGTCAGATGTGAACATAGAGCATTTCTTCGGCATAACAATACGCGACAGATGCGAACATAGTGCATGTCTTCGGCATAACAATAAGAGCCAGATGTGAACATAGTGCATGTCTTCAGCATAACAATATGAGTCAGATGTGAACATAGAGCATGTCTTCGGCATAACAATACGCGACAGATGCGAACATAGTGCATGTCTTCGGCATAACAATAAGAGCCAGATGTGAACATAGTGTATGTTTTCGGCATAACAATACGCGTCAGATGTCACATAGTGTATGTATTCGGCATAACAATACGCGTTAGATGTGAACATAGTGCACGTCTTCAGCATAACAATACGAGTCAGATATGAACATAGTACATGTCTTCAGCACAACAATTCTATTCAGATGTGAACATTGTGCATGTCTTCAGCATAACAATACGCGTCAGACGTGAACATAGTGCATGTCATCAGCTAAAAATACGAGTCAGATGTGAACATAGCGCATGTCTTCAGCATAACAATACGAGTCAGATGTGAACATAGTGCATGTCTTCAGCGTAACATTTCTATTCAGATGTAAACAAAGTGCATGTCTTCAGCATATAAATACTATTCAGATGTAAACATAGTGCATGTCTTCAGCATAATTGTTCTATTCAGATGTAAACATAGTGCATGTCTTGGGCATAACAATTCTATTCAGATGTGAACATAGTCCATGTCTTCAGCATAACAATGCGAGTCGGATGTGACCATAGTGCATGTCTTCAGCATAGCAATACGAGCCAGATGTGAACATATTCCATGTCTTCAGCATAAACATACTTATCAGATGTGAACATAGTGCGTGTCTTCAGCACAACAATTATATTTAGATGTGAACATAGTGCATGTCTTCAGCATAACAATTCTATTCAGATGTAAACATAGTGCATGTCTACAGCACAACAATTCTATTCAGACGTGAACATAGTGCATGTCTTCAGCACAACAATTCTATTCAGATGTGAACATTGTGCATGTCTTCAGCATAAAAATGCGAGTCAGGTGTGAACATAGTGCATGTCATCAGCATAAAAATACGAGTCAGATGTGAACATAGTGCGTGTCTTCAGCACAACAATTATATTTAGATGTGAACATAGTGCATGTCTTCAGCATAACAATTCTATTCAGACGTAAACATAGTGCATGTCTACAGCACAACAATTCTATTCAGACGTGAACATAGTGCATGTCTTCAGCATAACAATCCTATTCAGATGTGAACATAGTGCACGTCTTCAGCGTAACAATTCTATTCAGATGTGAAAATAGTGCATGTCTTCAGCACAACAATTCTATTCAGATGTAAATATAGTGCATGCCTTCAGCACAACAATTCTATTCAGATGTGAACATAGTGGATGTCTTCAGCACAACAATTCTATTCAGATGTGAACATTGTGCATGTCTTCAGCATAAAAATACGAGTCAGGTGTGAACATAGTGCATGTCATCAGCATAAAAATACGAGTCAGATGTGAACATAGTGCATGTCTTTAGCATAAAAATACGCGTCAGATGTGAACATAGTGCATGTCTTCGGCAGAAAAATACGAGTCAGATGTGAACATAGTGCATGTCTTCGGCATAACAATACGAGTCAGATGTGAACATAGAGCATGTCTTCGGCATAATAATACGCGACAGATGTGAACATAGTGCATGTCTTCGGCATAACAATAAGAGCCAGATGTGAACATAGTGCATGTTTTCGGCATAACTATACACGTTAGATGTGAACATAGTGCATGTCTTCAGCATAAACATACTTATCAGATGTGAACATAGTGCGTGTCTTCAGCACAACAAGTATATTTAGATGTGAACATAGTGCATGTCTTCAGCATAACAATTCTATTCAGATGTAAACATAGTGCATGTCTACAGCACAACAATTCTATTCAGATGTGAACATAGTGCATGTCTTCAGCATAACAATCCCATTCAGATGTGAACATAGTTGCATGTCTTCAGCATAACAATTCTATTCATATGTGAACATAGTGCATGTCTTCGGCGTAACAATTCTATTCAGATGTGAACATAGTGCCTGTCTTCAGCGTAACAATTCTATTCAGATGTGAAAATAGTGCATGTCTTCAGCACAACAATTCTATTCAGATGTAAACATAGTGCATGTCTTCAGCACAACAATTCTATTCAGATGTGAATATAGTGTATGTCTTCAGCATAAAAATTCTATTCAGATGTGAACATAGTGTATGTCTTCAGCACAATAATTCTATTGAGATGTGAACATATTGCATGTCCTCAGCGTAACAATATGAGTCAGATGTGAACATAGTGCATGTTTTCGGCATAACAATACACGTCAGATGTGAACATAGTGCATGTCTTCAGCATAACAATACGCGTCAGATGTGAACCTAGTGTATGTATTCGGCATAACAATACGCGTTAGATGTGAACATAGTGCACGTCTTCAGCATAACAATACGAGTCAGATATGAACATAGTACATGTCTTCAGCGCAACAATTCTATTCAGATGTGAACATTGTGCATGTCTTCAGCATAAAAATACGAGTCAGATGTGAACATAGCGCATGTCATCAGCATACAAATACGAGTCAGATGTGAACATAGCGCATGTCTTCAGCATAACAATACGCGTCAGATGTGAACATAGTGCATGTCTTCAGCATAACATTTCTATTCAGATGTAAACATAGTGCATGTCTTCAGCATAACAATACGAGTCGGATGTGAACATAGTCCATATGTTCAGCATAAACATCCTTATCAGAGGTGAACATAGTGCGTGTCTTTAGCACAACAATTATATTTAGATGTGAACATAGTGCATGTCTTCAGCATAACAATTCTATTCAGATGTGAACATAATGCATGTCTTCAGCATAACAATCCTATTTCGATGTGAACATAATTGCATGTCTTCAGCATAATAACAATTCTATTCAGATGTGAACATAGTGCATGTCTTCAGTGTAACAATTCTATTCAGATGTGAACATAGTGCATGTCTTCAGCTTAACAATTCTATTCAGATGTGAAAATAGTGCATGTCTTCAGCACAACAATTCTATTCAGATGTAAACATAGTGCATGTCTTCAGCACAACAATTCTATTCATATGTGAACATAGAGGATGTCTTCAGCACAATAATTCTATTGAGATGTGAACATAGTGCATGACCTCAGCGTAACAATATGAGTCAGATGTGAACATAGTGCATGTCTTCAGCATAAGAATTCTATTCAGATGTGAAAATTGTGCATGTCTTCAGCACAACAATTCTATTCAGATGTAAACATAGTGCATGTCTTCAGCACAACAATTCTATTCAGATGTGAACATAGTGGATGTCTTCAGCACAACAATTCTATTCAGATGTGAACATACTGCATGTCTTCAGCATAAAAATACGCGTCAGATGTGAACATAGTGCATTTCTTCGGCATAAAAATACGAGTCAGATGTGAACATAGTGCATGTCTTCGGCATAACAATATGAGTCAGATGTGAACATAGAGCATGTCTTCGGCATAACAATACGCGACAGATGCGAACATAGTGCATGTCTTCGGCATAACAATAAGAGCCAGATGTGAACATAGTGCATGTCTTCAGCATAACAATATGAGTCAGATGTGAACATAGAGCATGTCTTCGGCATAACAATACGCGACAGATGCGAACATAGTGCATGTCTTCGGCATAACAATAAGAGCCAGATGTGAACATAGTGTATGTTTTCGGCATAACAATACGCGTCAGATGTCACATAGTGTATGTATTCGGCATAACAATACGCGTTAGATGTGAACATAGTGCACGTCTTCAGCATAACAATACGAGTCAGATATGAACATAGTACATGTCTTCAGCACAACAATTCTATTCAGATGTGAACATTGTGCATGTCTTCAGCATAACAATACGCGTCAGACGTGAACATAGTGCATGTCATCAGCTAAAAATACGAGTCAGATGTGAACATAGCGCATGTCTTCAGCATAACAATACGAGTCAGATGTGAACATAGTGCATGTCTTCAGCGTAACATTTCTATTCAGATGTAAACAAAGTGCATGTCTTCAGCATATAAATACTATTCAGATGTAAACATAGTGCATGTCTTCAGCATAATTGTTCTATTCAGATGTAAACATAGTGCATGTCTTGGGCATAACAATTCTATTCAGATGTGAACATAGTCCATGTCTTCAGCATAACAATGCGAGTCGGATGTGACCATAGTGCATGTCTTCAGCATAGCAATACGAGCCAGATGTGAACATATTCCATGTCTTCAGCATAAACATACTTATCAGATGTGAACATAGTGCGTGTCTTCAGCACAACAATTATATTTAGATGTGAACATAGTGCATGTCTTCAGCATAACAATTCTATTCAGATGTAAACATAGTGCATGTCTACAGCACAACAATTCTATTCAGATGTGAACATAGTGCATGTCTTCAGCGTAACAATTCTATTCAGATGTGAACATAGTGCATGTCTTCAGCGTAACAATTCTATTCAGATGTGAAAATAGTGCATGTCTTCAGCACAACAATTCTATTCAGATGTAAACATAGAGCATGTCTTCAGCACAACAATTCTATTCATATGTGAACATTGAGGATGTCTTCAGCACAACAATTCTATTCAGATGTGAATATAGTGCATGTCTTCAGCATAACAATTCTATTCAGATGTGAACATAGTGCATGTCCTCATCATAACAATACGAACCAGATGTGATCATAGTGTATGTCTTCAGCATAAAAATTCTATTCAGATGTGATAATAGTGCATGTCTTCAGCGTAACAATTCTATTCAGATGTGAACATAGTGCATGACTTCAGCGTAACAATTCTATTCACATGTGAAAATAGTTCAAGTCTTCAGCACAACAATTCTATTCAGATGTAAACATAGTGCATGTCTTCAGCACAACAATTCTATTCAGATGTGAACATAGTGGATGTCTTCAGCACAACAATTCTATTCAGATGTAAACATAGTGCATGTCTACAGCACAACAATTCTATTCAGACGTGAACATAGTGCATGTCTACAGCACAACAATTATATTCAGACGTGAACATAGTGCATGTCTTCAGCACAACAATTCTATTTAGATGTGAACATAGTGCATGTCTTCAGCATAACAATTCTATTCAGATGTAAACATAGTGCATGTCTACAGCACAACAATTCTATTCAGACGTGAACATAGTGCATGTCTTCAGCACAACAATTCTATTCAGATGTGAACATTGTGCATGTCTTCAGCATAAAAATGCGAGTCAGGTGTGAACATAGTGCATGTCATCAGCATAAACATACTTATCAGATGTGAACATCGTGCGTGTCTTCAGCACAACAATTATATTTAGATGTGAACATAGTGCATGTCTTCAGCATAACAATTCTATTCAGATGTAAACATAGTGCATGTCTACAGCACAACAATTCTATTCAGATGTGAACATTGTGCATGTCTTCAGCTTAACAATTCTATTCAGATGTGAACATAGTGCATGTCTTCAGCACAACAATTCTATTCAGATGTGAACATTGTGCATGTCTTCAGCTTAACAATTCTATTCAGATGTGAACATAGTGCATGTCTTCAGCTTAACAATTCTATTCAGATGTGAACATAGTGCATGTCTTCAGCACAACAATTCTATTCAGATGTGAACATAGTGCATGTCTTCAGCACAACAATTCTATTCAGATGTGAACATTGTGCATGTCTTCAGCATAACAATTCTATTCAGATGTAAACATAGTGCATGTCTACAGCACAACAATTCTATTCAGACGTGAACATAGTGCATGTCTTCAGCTTAACAATTCTATTCAGATGTGAACATAGTGCATGTCTTCAGCACAACAATTCTATTCAGATGTGAACATTGTGCATGTCTTCAGCATAAAAATGCGAGTCAGGTGTGAACATAGTGCATGTCATCAGCATAAAAATACGAGTCAGATGTGAACATAGTGCGTGTCTTCAGCACAACAATTATATTTAGATGTGAACATAGTGCATGTCTTCAGCATAACAATTCTATTCAGACGTAAACATAGTGCATGTCTACAGCACAACAATTCTATTCAGACGTGAACATAGTGCATATCTTCAGCATAACAATCCTATTTAGATGTGAACATAGTGCACGTCTTCAGCGTAACAATTCTATTCAGATGTGAAAATAGTGCATGTCTTCAGCACAACAATTCTATTCAGATGTAAACATAGTGCATGCCTTCAGCACAACAATTCTATTCAGATGTGAACATAGTGGATGTCTTCAGCACAACAATTCTATTCAGATGTGAACATTGTGCATGTCTTCAGCATAAAAATACGAGTCAGGTGTGAACATAGTGCATGTCATCAGCATAAAAATACGAGTCAGATGTGAACATAGTGCATGTCTTTAGCATAAAAATACGCGTCAGATGTGAACATAGTGCATGTCTTCGGCAGAAAAATACGAGTCAGATGTGAACATAGTGCATGTCTTCGGCATAACAATACGAGTCAGATGTGAACATAGAGCATGTCTTCGGCATAATAATACGCGACAGATGTGAACATAGTGCATGTCTTCGGCATAACAATAAGAGCCAGATGTGAACATAGTGCATGTTTTCGGCATAACAATACACGTTAGATGTGAACATAGTGCATGTCTTCAGCATAAACATACTTATCAGATGTGAACATAGTGCGTGTCTTCAGCACAACAAGTATATTTAGATGTGAACATAGTGCATGTCTTCAGCATAACAATTCTATTCAGATGTAAACATAGTGCATGTCTACAGCACAACAATTCTAGTCAGATGTGAACATAGTGCATGTCTTCAGCATAACAATCCCATTCAGATGTGAACATAGTTGCATGTCTTCAGCATAACAATTCTATTCATATGTGAACATAGTGCATGTCTTCGGCGTAACAATTCTATTCAGATGTGAACATAGTGCCTGTCTTCAGCGTAACAATTCTATTCAGATGTGAAAATAGTGCATGTCTTCAGCACAACAATTCTATTCAGATGTAAACATAGTGCATGTCTTCAGCACAACAATTCTATTCAGATGTGAATATAGTGTATGTCTTCAGCATAAAAATTCTATTCAGATGTGAACATAGTGTATGTCTTCAGCACAATAATTCTATTGAGATGTGAACATATTCCATGTCTTCAGCATAAACATACTTATCAGATGTGAACATAGTGCGTGTCTTCAGCACAACAATTATATTTAGATGTGAACATAGTGCATGTCTTCAGCATAACAATTCTATTCAGATGTAAACATAGTGCATGTCTACAGCACAACAATTCTATTCAGATGTGAACATAGTGCATGTCTTCAGCGTAACAATTCTATTCAGATGTGAACATAGTGCATGTCTTCAGCGTAACAATTCTATTCAGATGTGAAAATAGTGCATGTCTTCAGCACAACAATTCTATTCAGATGTAAACATAGAGCATGTCTTCAGCACAACAATTCTATTCATATGTGAACATTGAGGATGTCTTCAGCACAACAATTCTATTCAGATGTGAATATAGTGCATGTCTTCAGCATAACAATTCTATTCAGATGTGAACATAGTGCATGTCCTCATCATAACAATACGAACCAGATGTGATCATAGTGTATGTCTTCAGCATAAAAATTCTATTCAGATGTGATAATAGTGCATGTTTCAGCACAATTCTATTCAGATGTGAACGTAGTGCATGTCTTCAGCATAACAATTCTATTCAGATGTGAACATAGTGCATGTCTTCAGCGTAACAATTCTATTCAGATGTGAACATAGTGCATGACTTCAGCGTAACAATTCTATTCACATGTGAAAATAGTTCAAGTCTTCAGCACAACAATTCTATTCAGATGTAAACATAGTGCATGTCTTCAGCACAACAATTCTATTCAGATGTGAACATAGTGGATGTCTTCAGCACAACAATTCTATTCAGATGTAAACATAGTGCATGTCTACAGCACAACAATTCTATTCAGACGTGAACATAGTGCATGTCTACAGCACAACAATTCTATTCAGACGTGAACATAGTGCATGTCTACAGCACAACAATTCTATTCAGACGTGAACATAGTGCATGTCTTCAGCACAACAATTCTATTTAGATGTGAACATAGTGCATGTCTTCAGCATAACAATTCTATTCAGATGTAAACATAGTGCATGTCTACAGCACAACAATTCTATTCAGACGTGAACATAGTGCATGTCTTCAGCACAACAATTCTATTCAGATGTGAACATTGTGCATGTCTTCAGCATAAAAATGCGAGTCAGGTGTGAACATAGTGCATGTCATCAGCATAAACATACTTATCAGATGTGAACATCGTGCGTGTCTTCAGCACAACAATTATATTTAGATGTGAACATAGTGCATGTCTTCAGCATAACAATTCTATTCAGATGTAAACATAGTGCATGTCTACAGCACAACAATTCTATTCAGACGTGAACATAGTGCATGTCTTCAGCACAACAATTCTATTCAGATGTGAACATTGTGCATGTCTTCAGCATAAAAATGCGAGTCAGGTGTGAACATAGTGCATGTCATCAGCATAAAAATACGAGTCAGATGTGAACATAGTGCGTGTCTTCAGCACAACAATTATATTTAGATGTGAACATAGTGCATGTCTTCAGCATAACAATTCTATTCAGACGTAAACATAGTGCATGTCTACAGCACAACAATTCTATTCAGACGTGAACATAGTGCATGTCTTCAGCATAACAATCCTATTCAGATGTGAACATAGTGCACGTCTTCAGCGTAACAATTCTATTCAAATGTGAAAATAGTGCATGTCTTCAGCACAACAATTCTATTCAGATGTAAACATAGTGCATGCCTTCAGCACAACAATTCTATTCAGATGTGAACATAGTGGATGTCTTCAGCACAACAATTCTATTCAGATGTGAACATTGTGCATGTCTTCAGCATAAAAATACGAGTCAGGTGTGAACATAGTGCATGTCATCAGCATAAAAATACGAGTCAGATGTGAACATAGTGCATGTCTTTAGCATAAAAATACGCGTCAGATGTGAACATAGTGCATGTCTTCGGCAGAAAAATACGAGTCAGATGTGAACATAGTGCATGTCTTCGGCATAACAATACGAGTCAGATGTGAACATAGAGCATGTCTTCGGCATAATAATACGCGACAGATGTGAACATAGTGCATGTCTTCGGCATAACAATAAGAGCCAGATGTGAACATAGTGCATGTTTTCGGCATAACAATACACGTTAGATGTGAACATAGTGCATGTCTTCAGCATAAACATACTTATCAGATGTGAACATAGTGCGTGTCTTCAGCACAACAAGTATATTTAGATGTGAACATAGTGCATGTCTTCAGCATAACAATTCTATTCAGATGTAAACATAGTGCATGTCTACAGCACAACAATTCTATTCAGATGTGAACATAGTGCATGTCTTCAGCATAACAATCCCATTCAGATGTGAACATAGTTGCATGTCTTCAGCATAACAATTCTATTCATATGTGAACATAGTGCATGTCTTCGGCGTAACAATTCTATTCAGATGTGAACATAGTGCCTGTCTTCAGCGTAACAATTCTATTCAGATGTGAAAATAGTGCATGTCTTCAGCACAACAATTCTATTCAGATGTAAACATAGTGCATGTCTTCAGCACAACAATTCTATTCAGATGTGAATATAGTGTATGTCTTCAGCATAAAAATTCTATTCAGATGTGAACATAGTGTATGTCTTCAGCACAATAATTCTATTGAGATGTGAACATATTGCATGTCCTCAGCGTAACAATATGAGTCAGATGTGAACATAGTGCATGTTTTCGGCATAACAATACACGTCAGATGTGAACATAGTGCATGTCTTCATATAACAATACGCGTCAGATGTGAACCTAGTGTATGTTTTCGGCATATCAATACGCGTCAGATGTCACATAGTGTATGTATTCGGCATAACAATACGCGTTAGATGTGAACATAGTGCACGTCTTCAGCATAACAATACGAGTCAGATATGAACATAGTACATGTCTTCAGCACAACAATTCTATTCAGATGTGAACATTGTGCATGTCTTCAGCATAAAAATACGAGTCAGATGTGAACATAGCGCATGTCATCAGCATAAAAATACGAGTCAGATGTGAACATAGCGCATGTCTTCAGCATAACAATACGCGTCAGATGTGAACATAGTGCATGTCTTCAGCGTAACATTTCTATTCAGATGTAAACATAGTGCATGTCTTCAGCATAACAATACGAGTCGGATGTGAACATAGTCCATATGTTCAGCATAAACATCCTTATCAGAGGTGAACATAGTGCGTGTCTTTAGCACAACAATTATATTTAGATGTGAACATAGTGCATGTCTTCAGCATAACAATTCTATTCAGATGTGAACATAATGCATGTCTTCAGCATAACAATCCTATTTCGATGTGAACATAATTGCATGTCTTCAGCATAACAATTCTATTCAGATGTGAACATAGTGCATGTCTTCAGTGTAACAATTCTATTCAGATGTGTACATAGTGCATGTCTTCAGCTTAACAATTCTATTCAGATGTGAAAATAGTGCATGTCTTCAGCACAACAATTCTATTCAGATGTAAACATAGTGCATGTCTTCAGCACAAAAATTCTATTCATATGTGAACATAGAGGATGTCTTCAGCACAAATATTGTATTCAGATGTGAATATAGTGCATGTCTTCAGCATAACAATTCTATTCAGATGTGAAGATAGTGCATGTCTTCATCATAACAATACGAACCAGATGTGATCATAGTGTATGTCTTCAGCATAAAAATTCTATTCAGATGTGAACATAGTGCATGTCTTCAGCACAATAATTCTATTGAGATGTGAACATAGTGCATGACCTCAGCGTAACAATATGAGTCAGATGTGAACATAGTGCATGTCTTCAGCACAACAATTCTATTCAGATGTAAACATAGTGCATGTCTTCAGCACAACAATTCTATTCAGATGTGAACATAGTGGATGTCTTCAGCACAACAATTCTATTCAGATGTGAACATAGTGCATGTCTTCAGCATAACAATTCTATTCAAATGTGAACATAGTGCATGTCTTCAGTACGACAATTCTATTCAGATGTGAACATAGTACATGTCTTGACCATAACAATTCTATTCAGATGTAAACATAGTGCATGTCTTCAGCACAACAATTCTATTCAGATGTGAACATAGTGGATGTCTTCAGCACAACAATTCTATTCAGATGTAAACATAGTGCATGTCTTCAGCATAACAATTCTATTCAGATGTAAACATAGTGCATGTCTTCAGCACAACATTTCTATTCAGATGTGAAAATAGTGCATGTCTTCAGCACAACAATTCTATTCAGATGTAAACATAGAGCATGTCTTCAGCACAACAATTCTATTCATATGTGAACATTGAGGATGTCTTCAGCACAACAATTCTATTCAGATGTGAATATAGTGCATGTCTTCAGCATAACAATTCTATTCAGATGTGAACATAGTGCATGTCCTCATCATAACAATACGAACCAGATGTGATCATAGTGTATGTCTTCAGCATAAAAATTCTATTCAGATGTGATAATAGTGCATGTTTCAGCACAATTCTATTCAGATGTGAACGTAGTGCATGTCTTCAGCATAACAATTCTATTCAGATGTGAACATAGTGCATGTCTTCAGCGTAACAATTCTATTCAGATGTGAACATAGTGCATGACTTCAGCGTAACAATTCTATTCACATGTGAAAATAGTTCAAGTCTTCAGCACAACAATTCTATTCAGATGTAAACATAGTGCATGTCTTCAGCACAACAATTCTATTCAGATGTGAACATAGTGGATGTCTTCAGCACAACAATTCTATTCAGATGTAAACATAGTGCATGTCTACAGCACAACAATTCTATTCAGACGTGAACATAGTGCATGTCTTCAGCACAACAATTCTATTTAGATGTGAACATAGTGCATGTCTTCAGCATAACAATTCTATTCAGATGTAAACATAGTGCATGTCTACAGCACAACAATTCTATTCAAATGTGAACATAGTGCATGTCTTCAGTACGACAATTCTATTCAGATGTGAACATAGTACATGTCTTGACCATAACAATTCTATTCAGATGTAAACATAGTGCATGTCTTCAGCACAACAATTCTATTCAGATGTGAACATAGTGGATGTCTTCAGCACAACAATTCTATTCAGATGTAAACATAGTGCATGTCTTCAGCATAACAATTCTATTCAGATGTAAACATAGTGCATGTCTTCAGCACAACATTTCTATTCAGATGTGAAAATAGTGCATGTCTTCAGCACAACAATTCTATTCAGATGTAAACATAGAGCATGTCTTCAGCACAACAATTCTATTCATATGTGAACATTGAGGATGTCTTCAGCACAACAATTCTATTCAGATGTGAATATAGTGCATGTCTTCAGCATAACAATTCTATTCAGATGTGAACATAGTGCATGTCCTCATCATAACAATACGAACCAGATGTGATCATAGTGTATGTCTTCAGCATAAAAATTCTATTCAGATGTGATAATAGTGCATGTTTCAGCACAATTCTATTCAGATGTGAACGTAGTGCATGTCTTCAGCATAACAATTCTATTCAGATGTGAACATAGTGCATGTCTTCAGCGTAACAATTCTATTCAGATGTGAACATAGTGCATGACTTCAGCGTAACAATTCTATTCACATGTGAAAATAGTTCAAGTCTTCAGCACAACAATTCTATTCAGATGTAAACATAGTGCATGTCTTCAGCACAACAATTCTATTCAGATGTGAACATAGTGGATGTCTTCAGCACAACAATTCTATTCAGATGTAAACATAGTGCATGTCTACAGCACAACAATTCTATTCAGACGTGAACATAGTGCATGTCTTCAGCACAACAATTCTATTTAGATGTGAACATAGTGCATGTCTTCAGCATAACAATTCTATTCAGATGTAAACATAGTGCATGTCTACAGCACAACAATTCTATTCAGACGTGAACATAGTGCATGTCTTCAGCACAACAATTCTATTCAGATGTGAACATTGTGCATGTCTTCAGCATAAAAATGCGAGTCAGGTGTGAACATAGTGCATGTCATCAGCATAAACATACTTATCAGATGTGAACATCGTGCGTGTCTTCAGCACAACAATTATATTTAGATGTGAACATAGTGCATGTCTTCAGCATAACAATTCTATTCAGATGTAAACATAGTGCATGTCTACAGCACAACAATTCTATTCAGACGTGAACATAGTGCATGTCTTCAGCACAACAATTCTATTCAGATGTGAACATTGTGCATGTCTTCAGCATAAAAATGCGAGTCAGGTGTGAACATAGTGCATGTCATCAGCATAAAAATACGAGTCAGATGTGAACATAGTGCGTGTCTTCAGCACAACAATTATATTTAGATGTGAACATAGTGCATGTCTTCAGCATAACAATTCTATTCAGACGTAAACATAGTGCATGTCTACAGCACAACAATTCTATTCAGACGTGAACAAAGTGCATGTCTTCAGCATAACAATCCTATTCAGATGTGAACATAGTGCACGTCTTCAGCGTAACATTTCTATTCAAATGTGAAAATAGTGCATGTCTTCAGCACAACAATTCTATTCAGATGTAAACATAGTGCATGCCTTCAGCACAACAATTCTATTCAGATGTGAACATAGTGGATGTCTTCAGCACAACCATTCTATTCAGATGTGAACATTGTGCATGTCTTCAGCATAAAAATACGAGTCAGGTGTGAACATAGTGCATGTCATCAGCATAAAAATACGAGTCAGATGTGAACATAGTGCATGTCTTTAGCATAAAAATACGCGTCAGATGTGAACATAGTGCATGTCTTCGGCAGAAAAATACGAGTCAGATGTGAACATAGTGCATGTCTTCGGCATAACAATACGAGTCAGATGTGAACATAGAGCATGTCTTCGGCATAATAATACGCGACAGATGTGAACATAGTGCATGTCTTCGGCATAACAATAAGAGCCAGATGTGAACATAGTGCATGTTTTCGGCATAACAATACACGTTAGATGTGAACATAGTGCATGTCTTAGGCATAACAATACGAGTCAGATGTGAACATAGTACATGTCTTGAGCATAACAATTTTATTCAGATGTGAACGTAGTGCATGTCTTCAGCACAACAATTCTATTCAGATGTGAACATAGTACATGTCTTGAGCATAACAATTTTGTTCAGATATGAACATAGTGTATGTCTTCAGCACAACAATTCTATTCAGATGTGAACATTGTGCATGTCTTCAGCATAAAAATACGAGTCAGGTGTGAACATAGTGCATGTCATCAGCATACAAATACGAGTCAGATGTGAACATAGTGCATGTCTTCGGCATAAAAATGTGAGTCAGATGTGAACATAGTGCATGTCTTCGGCATAACAATACGCGACAGATGTGAACGTAGTGCATGTCTTCGGCATAACAATAAGAGACAGATGTGAACATAGTGCATGTTTTCGGCATAACAATACACGTCGGAAGTGAACATAGTGCATGTCTTCAGCATAACAATACGAGTCAGATGTGAACATAGTGCATGTCTTAGGCATAACAATACGAGTCAGATGTGAACATAGTGCATGTCTTCGGCATAACAATACGCGACAGATGTGAACGTAGTGCATATCTTCGGCATAACAATAAGAGCCAGATGTGAACATAGTGCATGTTTTCGGCATAACAATACACGTCAGATGTGAACATAGTGCATGTCTTCAGCATAACAATACGCGTCAGATGTGAACATAGTGCATGTCTTCATCATAATAATACGCGTCAGATGTGAACATAGTGCATGTCTTCGGCATATCAGTACGAGTCAGATGTGAACATAGTGCATTTCTTCGGCATAACAATACGAGTCAGATGTGAACATAGCGCATGTCTTCGGCATAACAATACGAGTCAGATGTGAACATAACGCATGTCTTCAGCATAACAATACGAGTCAGATGTCACATAGTGTATGTCTTCGGCATAACAATACGCGTCACATTTGAACATAGTGCACGTCTTCAGCATAACAATACGAGTCAGATGTGAACATAGCGCATGTCTTTGGTATAACAATACGAGTCAGATGTGAACGTAGCGCATGACTTCAGCATAACAATACGAGTCAGATGTGAACATAGCGCATGTCTTCAGCATAAAAATACGCGTCAGATGTGAATATAGTGCATGTCTTCGGCATAACAATACGCGTCAGATGTTACATAGTGTATGTCTTCGACATAACAATACGCGTCAGATGTGAACATAGTGCATGTCTTCGGAATAACAATACGAGTCAGATGTGAACATAGTGCATGTCTTCGGCATAACAATACGCGTCAGATGTTACATAGTGTATGTCTTCGACATAACAATACGCGTCAGACGTGAATATAGTGCACGTCTTCAGCATAACAATTCTATTCAGATGTAAACATAGTGCATGTCTACAGCATAACAATTCTATTCAGATGTAAACATAGTGCATGTCTACAGCACAACAATTCTATTCAGACGTGAACATAGTGCATGTCTTCAGCACAACAATTCTATTCAGATGAGAACATTGTGCATGTCTTCAGCATAAAAATGCGAGTCAGGTGTGAACATAGTGCATGTCATCAGCATAAAAATACGAGTCAGATGTGAACATAGTGCGTGTCTTCAGCACAACAATTATATTTAGATGTGAACATAGTGCATGTCTTCAGCATAACAATTCTATTCAGACGTAAACATAGTGCATGTCTACAGCACAACAATTCTATTCAGACGTGAACAAAGTGCATGTCTTCAGCATAACAATTATATTTAGATGTGAACATAGTGCATGTCTTCAGCATAACAATTCTATTCAGACGTAAACATAGTGCATGTCTACAGCACAACAATTCTATTCAGATGTGAACATAGTGCACGTCTTCAGCGTAACATTTCTATTCAAATGTGAAAATAGTGCATGTCTTCAGCACAACAATTCTATTCAGATGTAAACATAGTGCATGCCTTCAGCACAACAATTCTATTCAGATGTGAACATAGTGGATGTCTTCAGCACAACCATTCTATTCAGATGTGAACATTGTGCATGTCTTCAGCATAAAAATACGAGTCAGGTGTGAACATAGTGCATGTCATCAGCATAAAAATACGAGTCAGATGTGAACATAGTGCATGTCTTTAGCATAAAAATACGCGTCAGATGTGAACATAGTGCATGTCTTCGGCAGAAAAATACGAGTCAGATGTGAACATAGTGCATGTCTTCGGCATAACAATACGAGTCAGATGTGAACATAGAGCATGTCTTCGGCATAATAATACGCGACAGATGTGAACATAGTGCATGTCTTCGGCATAACAATAAGAGCCAGATGTGAACATAGTGCATGTTTTCGGCATAACAATACACGTTAGATGTGAACATAGTGCATGTCTTCAGCATAAACATACTTATCAGATGTGAACATAGTGCGTGTCTTCAGCACAACAAGTATATTTAGATGTGAACATAGTGCATGTCTTCAGCATAACAATTCTATTCAGATGTAAACATAGTGCATGTCTACAGCACAACAATTCTATTCAGATGTGAACATAGTGCATGTCTTCAGCATAACAATCCCATTCAGATGTGAACATAGTTGCCTGTCTTCAGCATAACAATTCTATTCATATGTGAACATAGTGCATGTCTTCGGCGTAACAATTCTATTCAGATGTGAACATAGTGCCTGTCTTCAGCGTAACAATTCTATTCAGATGTGAAAATAGTGCATGTCTTCAGAACAACAATTCTATTCAGATGTAAACATAGTGCATGTCTTCAGCACAACAATTCTATTCAGATGTGAATATAGTGTATGTCTTCAGCATAAAAATTCTATTCAGATGTGAACATAGTGTATGTCTTCAGCACAATAATTCTATTGAGATGTGAACATATTGCATGTCCTCAGCGTAACAATATGAGTCAGATGTGAACATAGTGCATGTTTTCGGCATAACAATACACGTCAGATGTGAACATAGTGCATGTCTTCAGCATAACAATACGCGTCAGATGTGAACCTAGTGTATGTTTTCGGCATATCAATACGCGTCAGATGTCACATAGTGTATGTATTCGGCATAACAATACGCGTTAGATGTGAACATAGTGCACGTCTTCAGCATAACAATACGAGTCAGATATGAACATAGTACATGTCTTCAGCACAACAATTCTATTCAGATGTGAACATTGTGCATGTCTTCAGCATAAAAATACGAGTCAGATGTGAACATAGCGCATGTCATCAGCATAAAAATACGAGTCAGATGTGAACATAGCGCATGTCTTCAGCATAACAATACGCGTCAGATGTGAACATAGTGCATGTCTTCAGCGTAACATTTCTATTCAGATGTAAACATAGTGCATGTCTTCAGCATAACAATACGAGTCGGATGTGAACATAGTCCATATGTTCAGCATAAACATCCTTATCAGAGGTGAACATAGTGCGTGTCTTTAGCACAACAATTATATTTAGATGTGAACATAGTGCATGTCTTCAGCATAACAATTCTATTCAGATGTGAACATAATGCATGTCTTCAGCATAACAATCCTATTTCGATGTGAACATAATTGCATGTCTTCAGCATAACAATTCTATTCAGATGTGAACATAGTGCATGTCTTCAGTGTAACAATTCTATTCAGATGTGAACATAGTGCATGTCTTCAGCTTAACAATTCTATTCAGATGTGAAAATAGTGCATGTCTTCAGCACAACAATTCTATTCAGATGTAAACATAGTGCATGTCTTCAGCACAAAAATTCTATTCATATGTGAACATAGAGGATGTCTTCAGCACAAATATTGTATTCAGATGTGAATATAGTGCATGTCTTCAGCATAACAATTCTATTCAGATGTGAAGATAGTGCATGTCCTCATCATAACAATATGAACCAGATGTGATCATAGTGTATGTCTTCAGCATAAACATTCTATTCAGATGTGAACATAGTGCATGTCTTCAGCACAATAATTCTATTGAGATGTGAACATAGTGCATGACCTCAGCGTAACAATATGAGTCAGATGTGAACATAGTGCATGTCTTCAGCACAACAATTCTATTCAGATGTAAACATAGTGCATGTCTTCAGCACAACAATTCTATTCAGATGTGAACATAGTGGATGTCTTCAGCACAACAATTCTATTCAGATGTGAACATAGTGCATGTCTTCAGTACGACAATTCTATTCAGATGTGAACATAGTACATGTCTTGACCATAACAATTTTATTCAGATGTGAACATAGTGCATGTCTTCAGCACAACAATTCTATTCAGATGTGAACATAGTGCATGTCTTCAGCACAACAATTCTATTCAGATGTAAACATTGTGCATGTCTTCAGCATAACAATACGAGTCAGATGTGAAAATAGTGCATGTCTTCAGCCTAACATTTCTATTCAGATGTAAACAAAGTGCATGTCTTCAGCATATAAATTCTATTCAGATGTAAACATAGTGCATGTCTTCAGCATAATAATTCTATTCAGATGTGAACATAGTGCATGTCTTCAGCATAACAATGCTAGTCGGATGTGACCATAGTGCATGTCTTCAGCATAACAATACGAGAGAGATGTAAACAAAGTCCATGTCTTCAGCATAAACATACTTATCAGATGTGAACATAGTGCGTGTCTTCAGCATAACAATTATATTTAGATGTGAACATAGTACATGTCTTGAGCATAACAATTTTATTCAGATAGGAACATATTGCATGTCTTCAGAACAACAATTCTATTCAGATGTGAACATTGTGCATGTCTTCAGCATAAAAATACGAGTCAGGTTTGAACATAGAGCATGTCATCAGCATAAAAATACGAGCCAGATGTGAACATAGTGCATGTCTTTATCATAACAATACGCGTCAGATGTGAACATAGTGCATGTCTTCGGCATACAAATACGAGTCAGCTGTGAATATAGTGCATGTCTTCGGCATAACAATACGAGTCAGATGTGTACATAGTGCATGTCTTCGGCATAACAATACGCGACATATGTGAACATAGTGCATGTCTTCAGCATAACAATACGCGTCAGATGTGAACATAGTGCATGTCTTCGGCATACAAATACGAGTCAGCTGTGAATATAGTGCATGTCTTCGGCATAACAATACGAGTCAGATGTGAACATAGTGCATGTCTTCGGCATAACAATACGCGTCAGATGTGAACATAGTGCGCGTCTTCAGCATAACAATACGAGTCAGATGTGAACATAGCGCATGTCTTTGGTATAACAACACGAGTCAGATGTAAATAAAGTGCATGTCTTCAGCATATAAATTCTATTCAGATGTAAACAAAGTGCATGTCTTCAGTATATAAATTCTATTCAGATGTAAACGTAGTCCATGTTTTCAGCATAATAATTCTATTCAGATGTAAACATAGTGCATGTCTTCAGCATAACAATTCTATTCAGATGTGACCATAGTGCATGTCTTCAGCATAACAATACGAGCCAGATGTGAACATAGTCCATGTCTTCAGCATAAACATACTTATCAGATGTGAACATAGTACGTGTCTTCAGCACAACAATTATATTTAGATTTGAACATAGTGCATGTCTTCAGCATAACAATTCTCTTCAGATGTAAACATAGTGCATGTCTACAGCACACCAATTCTATTCAGATGTGAACATAGTGCATGTCTTCAGCACAACAATTCTATTCAGATGTGAAAATAGTGCATGTCTTCAGCACAACAATTCTATTCAGATGTAAACATAGTGCATGTCTTCAGCACAACAATTCTATTCAGATGTGAACATAGTGGATGTCTTCAGCACAACAATTCTATTCAGATGTGAACATAGTGCATATCTTCAGCAAAACAATTTTATTCAGATGCGAACATAGTGCATGTCTTCAGCATAACAATTTTATTCAGATGCGAACATAGTGCATGTCTTCAGCATAACAATTCTATTCAGATGTGAACATAGTGCATGTCTTCAGCATAACAATTTTATTCAGATGCGAACATAGTGTATGTCTTGAGCACAACAATTCTATTCAGATGTGAACATAGTACATGTCTTGAGCATAACAATTTTATTCAGATATGAACATAGTGCATGTCTTCAGCACAACAATTCTATTCAGATGTGAACATTGTGCATGTCTTCAGCATAACAATTTTATTCAGATGCGAACATAGTGCATGTCTTGAGCACAACAATTCTATTCAGATGTGAACATAGTACATGTCTTGAGCATAACAAATTTATTCAGATATGAACATAGTGCATGTCTTCAGCACAACAATTCTATTCAGATGTGAACATTGTGCATGTCTTCAGCATAAAAATACGAGTCAGGTGTGAACATAGTGCATGTCATCAGCATAAAAGTACGAGTCAGATGTGAACATAGTGCATGTCTTTAGCATAAACATACTTATCAGATGTGAACATAGTGCGTGTCTTCAGCATAACAATTATATTTAGATGTGACCATAGTGCATGTCTTCAGCATAACAATACGAGCCAGATAGGGTAAAACTAACCTGTCTCACGACGGTCTAAACCCAGCTCACGTTCCCTGTGAACATAGTCCATGTCTTCAGCACAACAATTCTATTCAGATGTGAACATTGTGCATGTCTTCAGCATAAAAATACGAGACAGGTGTGAACATAGTGCATGTCATCAGCATAAAAATACGAGTCAGATGTGAATATAGTCCATGTCTTCAGCATAAACATACTTATCAGATGTGAACATAGTGCGTGTCTTCAACATAACAATTATATTTAGATGTGACCATAATGCATGTCTTCAGCATAACAATACGAGCCAGATGTGAACATAGTCCATGTCTTCAGCATAAACATACTTATCCGATGTGAACATAGTGCGTGTCTTCAGCACAACAATTCTATTCAGATGTGAACATAGTACATGTCTTGAGCATAATAATTTTATTCAGATATGAACATAGTGCATGTCTTCAGCACAACAATTCAATTCAGATTGTGAACATTGTGCATGTCTTCAGCATAAAAATACGAGTCAGGTGTGAACATAGTGCATGTCATCAGCATAAAAATACGAGCCATATGTGAACATAGTGCATGTCTTTAGCATAACAATACGCGTCAGATGTGAACATAGTGCATGTCTTCGGCATACAAATACGAGTCAGCTGTGAACATAGTGCATGTCTTCGGCATAACAATACGAGTCAGATGTGAACATAGTGCATGCCTTCGGCATAACAATACGCGACATATGTGAACAAAGTGCATGTCTTCGGCATAACAATACACGTCAGATGTGAACATAGTGCATGTCTTCAGCATAACAATACGCGTCAGATGTGAACATAGTGCATGACTTCGGCATAACAATAAGCATCAGATGTCACATAGTGTATGTCTTCGGCATAACAATACGCGTCAGATGTGAACATAGTGCACGACTTCAGCATAACAATACGAGTCAGATGTGAACATAGCGCATGTCATTGGTATAGCAATACGAGTCAGATGTAAACAAAGTGCATGTCTTCAGCATATAAATTCTATTCAGATGTAATCAAAGTGCATGTCTTCAGCATATAAATTCTATTCAGATGTAAACATAGTCCATGTTTTCAGCATAATAATTCTATTCAGATGTAAACATAGTGCATGTCTTCAGCATAACAATTCTATACAGATGTGACCATAGTGCATGTCTTCAGCATAACATTACGAGCCAGATGTGAACATAGTCCATGTCTTCAGCATAAACATACGAGTCAGATGTGAACATAGCGCATGTCTTTGGTATAGCAATACGAGTCAGATGTAAACAAAGTGCATGTCTTCAGCATATAAATTCTATTCAGATGTAATCAAAGTGCATGTCTTCAGCATATAAATTCTATTCAGATGTAAACATAGTGCGTGTCTTCAGCACAACAATTATATTTAGATTTGAACATAGTGTATGTCTTCAGCATAACAATTCTATTCAGATGTAAACATAGTGCATGTTTATAGCACACCAATTCTATTCAGATGTGAACATAGTGCATGTCTTCAGCATAACAATCCTATTCAGATGTGAACATAGTGCATGTAGTCAGCGTAACAATTCTATTCAGATGTGAACATAGTGCATGTCTTCAGCACAACAATTCTATTCAGATGTGAACATAGTGGATGTCTTCAGCACAACAATTCTATTCAGATGTGAATATAGTGCATGTCTTCAGCATAACAATTCTATTCATTTGTGAACATAGTGCATGTCCTCATCATAACAATACGAACCAGATGTGAACATAGTGCATGTCTTCAGCATAAAAATTATATTCAGATGTGAACATAGTGCATGTTTTCAGCACAATAATTATATTCAGATGTGAACATAGTGCATGGCCTCAGCATAACAATATGAGTCAGATGTGAACATAGTGCATGTCTTCGGCATAAGAATTCTATTAAGATGTGAACATAGCGCATGTCTTCGGCATAACAATTCTATTCAGATGTAAACATAGTGCATATCTTCAGCAAAACAATTCTAGTCAGATGTGAACATAGTGCATGTCTTCAGCACAACAATTCTATTCAGATGTGAACATAGTGCATGTCTTCAGCATAACAATTTTATTCAGATGCGAACATAGTGCATGTCTTGAGCACAACAATTCTATTCAGATGTGAACATAGTACATGTCTTGAGCATAACAATTTTATTCAGATATGAACATAGTGCATGTCTTCAGCATAAAAATACGAGTCAGGTGTGAACATAGTGCATGTCATCAGCATAAAAATAAGCGTCAGAATTGAACATAGTGCATGTCTTTAGCATAACAATACGCGTCAGATGTGAACATAGTGCATGACTTCGGCATAACAATACGCGTCAGATGTCACATAGTGTATGTCTTCGGCATAACAATACGCGTCAGATGTGAACATAGTGCACGTCTTCAACATAACAATAAGAGTCAGATATGAACATAGCGCATGTCTTTGGTATAACAATATGAGTCAGATGTAAACAAAGTGCATGTCTTCAGCATATAAATTCTATTCAGATGTAAACAAAGTGCATGTCTTCAGCATATAAATTCTATTCAGATGTAAACATAGTCCACGTTTTCAGCATAATAATTCTATTCAGATGTAAACATAGTGCATGTCTTCAGCATAACAATTCTAATCAGATGTGACCATAGTGCATGTCTTCAGCATAACAATACGAGCCAGATGTGAACATAGACCATGTCTTCAGCATAAACATACTTATCAGATGTGAACATAGTGCGTGTCTTCAGCACAACAATTATATTTAGATTTGAACATAGTGCATGTCTTCAGCATAACAATTCTATTCAGATGTAAACATAGTGCATGTCTACAGCACACCAATTCTATTCAGATGTGAACATAGTGCATGTCTTCAGCATAACAATCCTATTCAGATGTGAACATAGTGCATGTAGTCAGCGGAACAATTCTATTCAGATGTGAACATAGTGCATGTCTTCAGCGTAACAATTCTATTCAGATGTAAACATAGTGCATGTCTTCAGCACAACAATTCTATTCAGATGTGAACATAGTGGATGTCTTCAGCACAACAATTCTATTCAGATGTGAATATAGTGCATGTCTTCAGCATAACAATTCTAATCAGATGTGAACATAGTGCATGTCCTCATCATAACAATACGAACCAGATGTGAACATAGTGCATGTCTTCAGCATAAAAATTATATTCAGATGTGAACATAGTGCATGTCTTCAGCACAATAATTCTATTCAGATGTGAATATAGTGCATGTCCTCAGCATAACAATATGAGTCAGATGTGAACATAGTGCATGTCTTCGGCATAAGAATTCTATTCAGATGTCAAAATAGTGCATGTCTTCAGCACAACAATTCTATTCAGATGTAAACATAGTGCATGTCTTCAGCACAACAATTCTATTCAGATGTGAACATTGTGGATGTCTTCAGCACAACAATTCTATTCAGATGTGAACATAGTGCATATCTTCAGCAAAACAATTCTATTCAGATGTGAACATAGTGCATGTCTTCAGCACAACAATTCTATTCAGATGTGAACATAGTGCATGTCTTCAGCATAACAATTTTATTCAGATGCGAACATAGTGCATGTCTTGAGCACAACAATTCTATTCAGATGTGAACATAGTACATGTCTTGAGCATAACAATTTTATTCAGATATGAACATAGTGCATGTCTTCAGCACAACAATTCTATTCAGATGTGAACATAGTGCATGTCTTTAGCATAACAATACGCGTCAGATGTGAACATAGTGCATGTCTTCGGCATAAAAATACGAGTCAGCTGTGAACATAGTGCATGTCTTCGGCATAACAATACAAGTCAGATGTGAACATAGTGCATGTCTTCGGCATAACAATACGCGACATATGTGAACATAGAGCATGTCTTCGGCATAACAATAAGAGCCAGATGTGAACATAGTGCATGTTTTCGGCATAAAATACTCGTCAGATGTGAACATAGTGCATGTCTTCAGCATAACAATACGCGTCAGATGTGAAGATAGTGCAAGACTTCGGCATAACAATACGCGTCAGATGTCACATAGTGTATGTCTTCGGCATAACAATACGCGTCAGATGTGAACATAGTGCACGTCTTCAGCATAACAATATGAGTCAGATGTGAACATAGCGCATGTCTTTGGTATAACAATACGAGTCAGATTTGAACATAGAGCATGTCTTCAGCATAACACTACGAGTCAGATGTGAACATAGCGCATGTCTTCAACATAGTGCATGTCTTCGGCATAACAATACGAGTCAGATGTGAACATAGCGCATGTCTTCGGCATAACAATACGAGTCAGATGTGAACATAACGCATGTCTTCAGCATAACAATACGAGTCAGATGTGAACATAGCGCATGTCTTCAGCATAAAAATACACGTCAGATGTGAACATAGTGCATGTCTTCGGCATAACAATACGAGTCGGAATTGAACATAGTGCATGTCTTCAGCGTAACATTTCTATTCAGTTGTAAACATAGTGCATGTCTTCAGCATAAAAATACGAATCAGATGTGAACATAGTGCGTGTCTTGAGCATAACATTTTTTTCAGATATGAACATAGTGCATCTCTTCAGCACAACAATTCTATTCAGATGTGAACATTGTGCATGTCTTCAGCATAAAAATACGAGTCAGGTGTGAACATACTGCATGTCATCAGCATAAAAATACGAGTCAGATGTGAACATAGTGCATGTCTTCGGCATAACAATACGAGTCAGATGTGAACGTAGTGCATGTCTTCGGCATAACAATACGCGACAGATGTGAACGTAGTGCATGTCTTCGGCATAACAATAAGAGCCAGATGTGAACATAGTGCATGTTTTCGGCATAACAATACGAGTCAGATGTGAACATAGTGCATGTCTTCGGCATAACAATACGAGTCAGATGTGAACATAGCGCATGTCTTCGGCATAGCAATACGAGTCAGTTGTGAACATAACGCATGTCTTCCGCATAACAATACGAGTCAGATGTGAACATAGTGCATGTCTTAAGCATAAAAATACGCGTTAGATGTGAACATAGTGCATGTCTTCAGCATAACAATTCTAATCAGATGTGACCATAGTGCATGTCTTCAGCATAACAATACGAGCCAGATGTGAACATAGACCATGTCTTCAGCATAAACATACTTATCAGATGTGAACATAGTGCGTGTCTTCCGCACAACAATTATATTTAGATTTGAACATAGTGCATGTCTTCAGCATAACAATTATATTCAGATGTAAACATAGTGCATGTCTACAGCACAACAATTCTATTCAGATGTGAACATAGTGCATGTCTTCAGCATAACAATCCCATTCAGATGTGAACATAGTTGCATGTCTTCAGCATAACAATTCTATTCATATGTGAACATAGTGCATGTCTTCGGCGTAACAATAAGAGCCAGATGTGAACATAGTGCATGTCTTCGGCATAACAATACGCGACATATGTGAACATAGTGCATGTCTTCGGCATAGCAATAAGAGCCAGATGTGAACATAGTGCATGTTTTCGGCATAACAATATTCGTCAGATGTGAACATAGTGCATGTCTTCAGCATAACAATACGCGTCAGATGTGAAGATAGTGCAAGACTTCGGCATAACAATACGCGTCAGATGTCACATAGTGTATGTCTTCGGCATAACAATACGCGTCAGATGTGAACATAGTGCACGTCTTCAGCATAACAATACGAGTCAGATGTGAACATAGCGCATGTCTTTGGTATAACAATACGAGTCAGATTTGAACATAGAGCATGTCTTCAGCATAACACTACGAGTCAGATGTGAACATAGCGCATGTCTTCAACATAGTGCATGTCTTCGGCATAACAATACGAGTCAGATGTGAACATAGCGCATGTCTTCGGCATAACAATACGAGTCAGATGTGAACATAACGCATGTCTTCAGCATAACAATACGAGTCAGATGTGAACATAGCGCATGTCTTCAGCATAAAAATACACGTCAGATGTGAACATAGTGCATGTCTTCGGCATAACAATACGAGTCGGAATTGAACATAGTGCATGTCTTCAGCGTAACATTTCTATTCAGTTGTAAACATAGTGCATGTCTTCAGCATAAAAATACGAATCAGATGTGAACATAGTGCGTGTCTTGAGCATAACATTTTTTTCAGATATGAACATAGTGCATCTCTTCAGCACAACAATTCTATTCAGATGTGAACATTGTGCATGTCTTCAGCATAAAAATACGAGTCAGGTGTGAACATACTGCATGTCATCAGCATAAAAATACGAGTCAGATGTGAACATAGTGCATGTCTTCGGCATAACAATACGAGTCAGATGTGAACGTAGTGCATGTCTTCGGCATAACAATACGCGACAGATGTGAACGTAGTGCATGTCTTCGGCATAACAATAAGAGCCAGATGTGAACATAGTGCATGTTTTCGGCATAACAATACGAGTCAGATGTGAACATAGTGCATGTCTTCGGCATAACAATACGAGTCAGATGTGAACATAGCGCATGTCTTCGGCATAGCAATACGAGTCAGTTGTGAACATAACGCATGTCTTCCGCATAACAATACGAGTCAGATGTGAACATAGTGCATGTCTTCAGCATAAAAATACGCGTTAGATGTGAACATAGTGCATGTCTTCAGCATAACAATTCTAATCAGATGTGACCATAGTGCATGTCTTCAGCATAACAATACGAGCCAGATGTGAACATAGACCATGTCTTCAGCATAAACATACTTATCAGATGTGAACATAGTGCGTGTCTTCAGCACAACAATTATATTTAGATTTGAACATAGTGCATGTCTTCAGCATAACAATTATATTCAGATGTAAACATAGTGCATGTCTACAGCACACCAATTCTATTCAGATGTGAACATAGTGCATGTCTTCAGCATAACAATCCTATTCAGATGTGAACATAGTGCATGTAGTCAGCGTAACAATTCTATTCAGATGTGAACATAGTGCATGTCTTCAGCAAAACAATTCTATTCAGATGTGAAAATAGTGCATGTCTTCAGCACAACAATTCTATTCAGATGTAAACATAGTGCATGTCTACAGCACACCAATTCTATTCAGATGTGAACATAGTGCATGTCTTCAGCATAACAATTCTAATCAGATGTGACCATAGTGCATGTCTTCAGCATAACAATACGAGCCAGATGTGAACATAGACCATGTCTTCAGCATAAACATACTTATCAGATGTGAACATAGTGCGTGTCTTCAGCACAACAATTATATTTAGATTTGAACATAGTGCATGTCTTCAGCATAACAATTCTATTCAGATGTAAACATAGTGCATGTCTACAGCACACCAATTCTATTCAGATGTGAACATAGTGCATGTCTTCAGCATAACAATCCTATTCAGATGTGAACATAGTGCATGTAGTCAGCGGAACAATTCTATTCAGATGTGAACATAGTGCATGTCTTCAGCGTAACAATTCTATTCAGATGTTAAAATAGTGCATGTCTTCAGCACAACAATTCTATTCAGATGTAAACATAGTGCATGTCTTCAGCACAACAATTCTATTCAGATGTGAACATAGTGGATGTCTTCAGCACAACAATTCTATTCAGATGTGAATATAGTGCATGTCTTCAGCATAACAATTCTAATCAGATGTGAACATAGTGCATGTCCTCATCATAACAATACGAACCAGATGTGAACATAGTGCATGTCTTCAGCATAAAAATTATATTCAGATGTGAACATAGTGCATGTCTTCAGCACAATAATTCTATTCAGATGTGAATATAGTGCATGTCCTCAGCATAACAATATGAGTCAGATGTGAACATAGTGCATGTCTTCGGCAAAAGAATTCTATTCAGATGTCAAAATAGTGCATGTCTTCAGCACAACAATTCTATTCAGATGTAAACATAGTGCATGTCTTCAGCACAACAATTCTATTCAGATGTGAACATAGTGGATGTCTTCAGCACAACAATTCTATTCAGATGTGAACATAGTGCATATCTTCAGCAAAACAATTCTATTCAGATGTGAACATAGTGCATGTCTTCAGCACAACAATTCTATTCAGATGTGAACATAGTGCATGTCTTCAGCATAACAATTTTATTCAGATGCGAACATAGTGCATGTCTTGAGCACAACAATTCTATTCAGATGTGAACATAGTACATGTCTTGAGCATAACAATTTTATTCAGATATGAACATAGTGCATGTCTTCAGCACAACAATTCTATTCAGATGTGAACATTGTGCATGTCTTCAGCATAAAAATACGAGTCAGGTGTGAACATAGTGCATGTCATCAGCATAAAAATACGAGTCAGATGTGAACATAGTGCATGTCTTTAGCATAACAATACGCGTCAGATGTGAACATAGTGCATGTCTTCGGCATAAAAATACGAGTCAGCTGTGAACATAGTGCATGTCTTCGGCATAACAATACAAGTCAGATGTGAACATAGTGCATGTCTTCGGCATAACAATACGCGACATATGTGAACATAGTGCATGTCTTCGGCATAACAATAAGAGCCAGATGTGAACATAGTGCATGTTTTCGGCATAACAATACTCGTCAGATGTGAACATAGTGCATGTCTTCAGCATAACAATACGCGTCAGATGTGAAGATAGTGCAAGACTTCGGCATAACAATACGCGTCAGATGTCACATAGTGTATGTCTTCGGCATAACAATACGCGTCAGATGTGAACATAGTGCATGTCTTCAGCATAACAATTCTAATCAGATGTGACCATAGTGCATGTCTTCAGCATAACAATACGAGCCAGATGTGAACATAGACCATGTCTTCAGCATAAACATACTTATCAGATGTGAACATAGTGCGTGTCTTCAGCACAACAATTATATTTAGATTTGAACATAGTGCATGTCTTCAGCATAACAATTATATTCAGATGTAAACATAGTGCATGTCTACAGCACACCAATTCTATTCAGATGTGAACATAGTGCATGTCTTCAGCATAACAATCCTATTCAGATGTGAACATAGTGCATGTGGTCAGCGTAACAATTCTATTCAGATGTGAACATAGTGCATGTCTTCAGCATAACAATTCTATTCAGATGTGAAAATAGTGCATGTCTTCAGCACAACAATTCTATTCAGATGTAAACATAGTGCATGTCTACAGCACACCAATTCTATTCAGATGTGAACATAGTGCATGTCTTCAGCATAACAATTCTAATCAGATGTGACCATAGTGCATGTCTTCAGCATAACAATACGAGCCAGATGTGAACATAGACCATGTCTTCAGCATAAACATACTTATCAGATGTGAACATAGTGCGTGTCTTCAGCACAACAATTATATTTAGATTTGAACATAGTGCATGTCTTCAGCATAACAATTCTATTCAGATGTAAACATAGTGCATGTCTACAGCTCACCAATTCTATTCAGATGTGAACATAGTGCATGTCTTCAGCATAACAATCCTATTCAGATGTGAACATAGTGCATGTAGTCAGCGGAACAATTCTATTCAGATGTGAACATAGTGCATGTCTTCAGCGTAACAATTCTATTCAGATGTTAAAATAGTGCATGTCTTCAGCACAACAATTCTATTCAGATGTAAACATAGTGCATGTCTTCAGCACAACAATTCTATTCAGATGTGAACATAGTGGATGTCTTCAGCACAACAATTCTATTCAGATGTGAATATAGTGCATGTCTTCAGCATAACAATTCTAATCAGATGTGAACATAGTGCATGTCCTCATCATAACAATACGAACCAGATGTGAACATAGTGCATGTCTTCAGCATAAAAATTATATTCAGATGTGAACATAGTGCATGTCTTCAGCACAATAATTCTATTCAGATGTGAATATAGTGCATGTCCTCAGCATAACAATATGAGTCAGATGTGAACATAGTGCATGTCTTCGGCAAAAGAATTCTATTCAGATGTCAAAATAGTGCATGTCTTCAGCACAACAATTCTATTCAGATGTAAACATAGTGCATGTCTTCAGCACAACAATTCTATTCAGATGTGAACATAGTGGATGTCTTCAGCACAACAATTCTATTCAGATGTGAACATAGTGCATATCTTCAGCAAAACAATTCTATTCAGATGTGAACATAGTGCATGTCTTCAGCACAACAATTCTATTCAGATGTGAACATAGTGCATGTCTTCAGCATAACAATGTTATTCAGATGCGAACATAGTGCATGTCTTGAGCACAACAATTCTATTCAGATGTGAACATAGTACATGTCTTGAGCATAACAATTTTATTCAGATATGAACATAGTGCATGTCTTCAGCACAACAATTCTATTCAGATGTGAACATTGTGCATGTCTTCAGCATAAAAATACGAGTCAGGTGTGAACATAGTGCATGTCATCAGCATAAAAATACGAGTCAGATGTGAACATAGTGCATGTCTTTAGCATAACAATACGCGTCAGATGTGAACATAGTGCATGTCTTCGGCATAAAAACACGAGTCAGCTGTGAACATAGTGCATGTCTTCGGCATAACAATACAAGTCAGATGTGAACATAGTGCATGTCTTCGGCATAACAATACGCGACATATGTGAACATAGTGCATGTCTTCGGCATAACAATAAGAGCCAGATGTGAACATAGTGCATGTTTTCGGCATAACAATACTCGTCAGATGTGAACATAGTGCATGTCTTCAGCATAACAATACGCGTCAGATGTGAAGATAGTGCAAGACTTCGGCATAACAATACGCGTCAGATGTCACATAGTGTATGTCTTCGGCATAACAATACGCGTCAGATGTGAACATAGTGCACGTCTTCAGCATAACAATTCGAGTCAGATGTGAACATAGCGCATGTCTTTGGTATAACAATACGAGTCAGATTTGAACATAGAGCATGTCTTCAGCATAACACTACGAGTCAGATGTGAACATAGCGCATGTCTTCAACATAGTGCATGTCTTCGGCATAACAATACGAGTCAGATGTGAACATAGCGCATGTCTTCGGCATAACAATACGAGTCAGATGTGAACATAACGCATGTCTTCAGCATAACAATACGAGTCAGATGTGAACATAGCGCATGTCTTCAGCATAAAAATACACGTCAGATGTGAACATAGTGCATGTCTTCGGCATAACAATACGAGTCGGAATTGAACATAGTGCATGTCTTCAGCGTAACATTTCTATTCAGATGTAAACATAGTGCATGTCTTCAGCATAAAAATACGAATCAGATGTGAACATAGTGCGTGTCTTGAGCATAACATTTTTTTCAGATATGAACATAGTGCATCTCTTCAGCACAACAATTCTATTCAGATGTGAACATTGTGCATGTCTTCAGCATAAAAATACGAGTCAGGTGTGAACATACTGCATGTCATCAGCATAAAAATACGAGTCAGATGTGAACATAGTGCATGTCTTCGGCATAACAATACGAGTCAGATGTGAACGTAGTGCATGTCTTCGGCATAACAATACGCGACAGATGTGAACGTAGTGCATGTCTTCGGCATAACAATAAGAGCCAGATGTGAACATAGTGCATGTTTTCGGCATAACAATACGAGTCAGATGTGAACATAGTGCATGTCTTCGGCATAACAATACGAGTCAGATGTGAACATAGCGCATGTCTTCGGCATAGCAATACGAGTCAGTTGTGAACATAACGCATGTCTTCCGCATAACAATACGAGTCAGATGTGAACATAGTGCATGTCTTCAGCATAAAAATACGCGTTAGATGTGAACATAGTGCATGTCTTCAGCATAACAATTCTAATCAGATGTGACCATAGTACATGTCTTCAGCATAACAATACGAGCCAGATGTGAACATAGACCATGTCTTCAGCATAAACATACTTATCAGATGTGAACATAGTGCGTGTCTTCAGCACAACAATTATATTTAGATTTGAACATAGTGCATGTCTTCAGCATAACAATTATATTCAGATGTAAACATAGTGCATGTCTACAGCACACCAATTCTATTCAGATGTGAACATAGTGCATGTCTTCAGCATAACAATCCTATTCAGATGTGAACATAGTGCATGTAGTCAGCGTAACAATTCTATTCAGATGTGAACATAGTGCATGTCTTCAGCATAACAATTCTATTCAGATGTGAAAATAGTGCATGTCTTCAGCACAACAATTCTATTCAGATGTAAACATAGTGCATGTCTACAGCACACCAATTCTATTCAGATGTGAACATAGTGCATGTCTTCAGCATAACAATCCTATTCAGATGTGAACATAGTGGATGTCTTCAGCACAACAATTCTATTCAGATGTGAATATAGTGCATGTCTTCAGCATAACAATTCTATTCAGATGTGAACATAGTGCATGTCCTCATCATAACAATACGAACCAGATGTGAACATAGTGCATGTCTTCAGCATAAAAATTATATTCAGATGTGAACATAGTGCATGTCTTCGGCATAAGAATTCTATTCAGATGTCAAAATAGTGCATGTCTTCAGCACAACAATTCTATTCAGATGTAAACATAGTGCATGTCTTCAGCACAATAATTCTATTCAGATGTGAACATAGTGGATGTCTTCAGCACAACAATTCTATTCAGATGTGAACATAGTGCATATCTTCAGCAAAACAATTCTATTCAGATGTGAACATAGTGCATGTCTTCAGCACAACAATTCTATTCAGATGTGAACATAGTGCATGTCTTCAGCATAACAATTTTATTCAGATGCGAACATAGTGCATGTCTTGAGCACAACAATTCTATTCAGATGTGAACATAGTACATGTCTTGAGCATAACAATTTTATTCAGATATGAACATAGTGCATGTCTTCAGCACAACAATTCTATTCAGATGTGAACATTGTGCATGTCTTCAGCATAAAAATACGAGTCAGGTGTGAACATAGTGCATGTCCTCAGCATAAAAATACGAGTCAGATGTGAACATAGTGCATGTCTTTAGCATAACAATACGAGTCAGATGTGAACATAGTGCGTGTCTTCAGCACAACAATTATATTTAGATGTGAACATAGTGCATGTCTTCAGCATAACAATTCTATTCAGATGTAAACATAGTGCATGTCTACAGCATAACAATTCTATTCAGACGTGAACATAGTGCATGTCTTCAGCATAACAATCCTATTCAGATGTGAACATAGTTGCATGTCTTCAGCACAACAATTCTATTCAGATGTGAACATAGTGCATATCTTCAGCAAAACAATTCTATTCAGATGTGAACATAGTGCATGTCTTCAGCACAACAATTCTATTCAGATGTGAACATAGTACATGTCTTGAGCATAACAATTTTATTCAGATATGAACATAGTGCATGTCTTCAGCACAACAATTCTATTCAGATGTGAACATTGTGCATGTCTTCAGCATAAAAATACGAGTCAGGTGTGAACATAGTGCATGTCCTCAGCATAAAAATACGAGTCAGATGTGAACATAGTGCATGTCTTTAGCATAACAATACGCGTCAGATGTGAACATAGTGCATGTCTTCGGCATAAAAATGCGAGTCAGCTGTGAACATAGTGCATGTCTTCGGCATAACAATACGAGTCAGATGTGAACATAGTGCATGTCTTCGGCATAACAATACGCGACATATGTGAACATAGTGCATGTCTTCGGCATAACATAAGAGCCAGATGTGAACATAGTGCATGTTTTCGGCATAACAATACTCGTCAGATGTGAACATAGTGCATGTCTTCAGCATAACAATACGCGTCAGATGTGAAGATAGTGCAAGACTTCGGCATAACAATACGCGTCAGATGTCACATAGTGTATGTCTTCGGCATAACAATATGCGTCAGATGTGAACATAGTGCACGTCTTCAGCATAACAATACGAGTCAGATGTGAACATAGCGCATGTCTTTGGTATAACAATACGAGTCAGATTTGAACATAGAGCATGTCTTCAGCATAACACTACGAGTCAGATGTGAACATAGCGCATGTCTTCAACATAGTGCATGTCTTCGGCATAACAATACGAGTCAGACGTGAACATAGCGCATGTCTTCGGCATAACAATACGAGTCAGATGTGAACATAACGCATGTCTTCAGCATAACAATACGAGTCAGATGTGAACATAGCGCATGTCTTCAGCATAAAAATACACGTCAGATGTGAACATAGTGCATGTCTTCGGCATAACAATACGAGTCGGAATTGAACATAGTGCATGTCTTCAGCGTAACATTTCTATTCAGATGTAAACATAGTGCATGTCTTCAGCATAAAAATATGAGTCCGATGTTAACATAGTGCATGTCTTCAGCATAACAATACGCGTCAGACGTGAACAAAGTGCATGTCATCAGCTAAAAACACGAGTCAGATGTGAACATAGCGCATGTCTTCAGCATAACAACACGAGTCAGATGTGATCATAGTGCATGTCTTCAGCGTAACATTTCTATTCAGATGTAAACAAAGTGCATGTCTTCAGCATATAAATTTTATTCAGATGTGAACATAGTGCATGTCATCAGCATAAAAATACGAGTCAGATGTGAACATAGCGCATGTCTTCGGCATAACAATACGAGTCAGATGTGAACATAACGCATGTCTTCAGCATAACAATACGAGTCAGATGTGAACATAGTGCATGTCTTCAGCATAAAAATACGAGTCAGATGTGAACATAGTGCATGTCTTTAGCATAACAATATGCGTCAGATGTGAACATAGTGCATGTCTTCGGCATAACAATACGAGTCAGATGTGAACATAGTGCATGTCTTCGGCATAACAATACGCGACATATGTGAACGTAGTGCATGTCTTCGGCATAACCATAAGAGCCAGATGTGGACATAGTGTATGTCTTCGGCATAACAATACGCGTCAGATGTGAATATAGTGCACGTCTTCAGCATAACAATACGAGTCAGATGTGAACACAGCGCATGTCTTTGGTATAACAATACGAGTCAGATGTGAACGTAGCGCATGTCTTCAGCATAACAATACGAGTCAGATGTGAACATAGCGCTTGTCTTCAGCATAAAAATACGCGTCAGATGTGAACATAGTGCATGTCTTCATCATAATAATACGCGTCAGATGTGAACATAGTGCATGTCTTCGGAATAACAATACGAGTCAGATGTGAACATAGCGCATGTTTTCGGCATAAAAATTCCAATCAGATGTGAACATAACGCATGTCTTCAGCATAACAATACGAGTCAGATGTGAACATAGTGCATGTCTTCAGCATAAAAATACGCGTCAGATGTGAACATAGTGCATGTCTTTAGCATAACAATACGAGTCAGATGTGAACATAACGCATGTCTTCAGCATTACAATCCGAATCAGATGTGAACATAGCGCATGTCTTCAGCATAAAAATACGCTTCAGATGTGAACAAAGTGCATGTCTTCAGCATCACAATACTAGCCAGATGTGAACATAGTCCATGTCTTCAGCAAAAAAACACGAATCAGATGTGAACATAGTGCGTGTCTTCAGCACAACAATTCTATTCAGATGTGAACATAGTGCTTGTCTTCAGCATAACAATTCTATTCAGATGTGAACATAGTGCATGTCTTCAGCACAACAATTCTATTCAGATGTGAACATAGTGGATGTCTTCAGCACAACAATTCTATTCAGATGTGAACATAGTGCACGTCTTCAGCATAACAATATGCGTCAGATGTGAACATAGTGCATGTCTTCGGCAGAACATTTCTATTCAGATGTGAACATAGTGCATGTCTTCGGCATAAAAATACGAGTCTGATGTGAACATAGTGCAAGTCTTCGGCATAACAATACGAGTCAGATGTGATCATAGTGCATGTCATCAGCATAACAATACGAATCGGATGAGAACATAGTACATGTCTTCGGCATAACAATACGCGTCAGATGTCACATAGTGTATGTCTTCGGCATAACAATACGCGTCAGATGTGAATATAGTGCACGTCTTCAGCATAACAATACGAGTCAGATGTGAACATAGCGCATGTCTTTGGTATAACAATACGAGTCAGATGTGAACATAGCGCATGTCTTCTGCAAAGAAATACGAGTCAGATGTGAACATAGCGCATGTCTTCAGCATAACAATATGCGTCAGATGTGAACATAGTGCATGTCTTCGGCATAACGATACGAGTCGGATGTGAACATAGTGCATGTCTTCAGCGTAACATTTCTATTCAGATGTAAATATAGTGCATATCGTCAGCATAACAATATGAGTCGGATGTGAACATAGTGCATGTCTTCAGCATAACAATACGCGTCAGACGTGAACAAAGTGCATGTCATCAGCTAAAAACACGAGTCAGATGTGAACATAGCGCATGTCTTCAGTATAACAACACGAGTCAGATGTGATCATAGTGCATGTCTTCAGCGTAACATTTCTATTCAGATGTAAACAAAGTGCATGTCTTCAGCATATTAATTTTATTCAGATGTAAACATAGTGCATGTCTTCAGCACAACAATTCTATTCAGATGTGAACATAGTACATGTCTTGAGCATAACAATTTTTTTCAGATATGAACATAGTGCATGTCTTCAGCACAACAATTCTATTCAGATATTGTGCATTCTTCAGCATAAAAATACGAGTCAGGTGTGAACATAGTGCATGTCACCAGCATAAAAATACGAGTCAGATGTGAACATAGTGCATGTCTTCGGCATAACAATACGAGTCAGATGTGAACATAGTGCATGTCTTCAGCATAACAATAAGAGCCAGATGTGAACATAATGCATGCTTTCGGCATAAAAATATGCGTCAGATGTGAACATAGTGCATGTCTTCAGCATAACAATACGAGTCGGATGAGAACATAGTGCATGTCTTCGGCATAACAATACGCGTCTGTTGTCACATAGTGTATGTCTTCGGCATAACAATACGCGTCAGATGTGAACATAGTGCACGTCTTCAGCATAACAATACGAGTAAGATGTGAACATAGCGCATGTCTTTGGTATAACAATACGAGTCATATGTGAACGTAGCGCAAGTCTTCAGCCTTACAATACGAGTCAGATGTGAACATAGCGCATGTCTTCAGCATAAAAATACGCGTCAGATATGAACATAGTGCATGTCTTCATCATAATAATACGCGTCAGATGTGAACATAGTGCATGTCTTCGGCATAACAATACGAGTCAGATGTGAACATAGTGCATGTCTTCGGCATAACAATACGAGTCAGATGTGAACATAACGCATGTCTTCAGCATAACAATACGAGTCAAATGTGAACATAGTGCATGTCTTCAGCATAAAAATACGCGCCAGATGTGAACATAGTGCATGTCTTTAGCATAACAATACGAGTCAGATGTGAACATAACGCATGTCTTCAGCATAACAATACGAGTCAGATGTGAACATAGTGCATGTCAGTACAACAATTCTATTCAGATGTGAACATAGTGCATGTCCTCATCATAACAATATGAATCAGATGTGAACATAGTGCATGTCTTCAGCATAAAAATTCTATTCAGATGTGAACATAGTGCATGTCTTCAGCACAATAATTCTATTCAGATGTGAACATAGTGCATGTCTTCAGCACATCAATTCTATTCAGATGTGAACACAGTGCATGTCTTCAGCATAATTATTCTATTCAGATGTGAACATAGTACATATCTTCAGCACAACATTTCTTTTCAGATGTGAACATAGTGCATGTCTTCAGCATAACAATTTTATTCAGATGTGAACGTAGTGCATGTCTTCAGCACAACAATTCTATTCAGATGTGAACATAGTACATGTCTTGAGCATAACAATTTTGTTCAGATATGAACATAGTGTATGTCTTCAGCACAACAATTCTATTCAGATGTGAACATTGTGCATGTCTTCAGCATAAAAATACGAGTCAGGTGTGAACATAGTGCATGTCATCAGCATACAAATACGAGTCAGATGTGAACATAGTGCATGTCTTCGGCATAAAAATGTGAGTCAGATGTGAACATAGTGCATGTCTTCGGCATAACAATACGCGACAGATGTGAACGTAGTGCATGTCTTCGGCATAACAATAAGAGACAGATGTGAACATAGTGCATGTTTTCGGCATAACAATACACGTCGGAAGTGAACATAGTGCATGTCTTCAGCATAACAATACGAGTCAGATGTGAACATAGTGCATGTCTTAGGCATAACAATACGAGTCAGATGTGAACATAGTGCATGTCTTCGGCATAACAATACGCGACAGATGTGAACGTAGTGCATATCTTCGGCATAACAATAAGAGCCAGATGTGAACATAGTGCATGTTTTCGGCATAACAATACACGTCAGATGTGAACATAGTGCATGTCTTCAGCATAACAATACGCGTCAGATGTGAACATAGTGCATGTCTTCATCATAATAATACGCGTCAGATGTGAACATAGTGCATGTCTTCGGCATATCAGTACGAGTCAGATGTGAACATAGTGCATTTCTTCGGCATAACAATACGAGTCAGATGTGAACATAGCGCATGTCTTCGGCATAACAATACGAGTCAGATGTGAACATAACGCATGTCTTCAGCATAACAATACGAGTCAGATGTCACATAGTGTATGTCTTCGGCATAACAATACGCGTCACATTTGAACATAGTGCACGTCTTCAGCATAACAATACGAGTCAGATGTGAACATAGCGCATGTCTTTGGTATAACAATACGAGTCAGATGTGAACGTAGCGCATGACTTCAGCATAACAATACGAGTCAGATGTGAACATAGCGCATGTCTTCAGCATAAAAATACGCGTCAGATGTGAATATAGTGCATGTCTTCGGCATAACAATACGCGTCAGATGTTACATAGTGTATGTCTTCGACATAACAATACGCGTCAGATGTGAACATAGTGCATGTCTTCGGAATAACAATACGAGTCAGATGTGAACATAGTGCATGTCTTCGGCATAACAATACGCGTCAGATGTTACATAGTGTATGTCTTCGACATAACAATACGCGTCAGACGTGAATATAGTGCACGTCTTCAGCATAACAATACGAGTCAGATGTGAACATAGCGCATGTCATTGGTATAAAAATACGAGTCAGATGTGAACGTAGCCATGTCTTCAGCATAACAATACGAGTCAGATGTGAACATAGCGCATGTCTTCAGCATAAAAATACGCGTCAGATGTGAACATAGTGCATGTCTTCATCATAATAATACGCGTCAGATGTGAACATAGTGCATGTCTTCGGCATAACAGTACAAGCCAGATGTCAACATAGTGCATGTCTTCGGCATAACAATACGAGTCAGATGTGACCATAACACATGTCTTCAGCATAACAATACGAGTCAGATGTGAACATAGCGCATGTCTTCAGCATAAAAATACGCGTCAGATGTGAACATAGTGCATGTCTTTAGCATAACAATAAGAATCACATGTGAACATAACGCATGTCTTCATCATAACAATACGAGTCAGGTGTGAACATGTGCATGTCATCAGCATAAAAATACGAGTCAGATGTGAACATAGTGCATGTCTTTAGCATAAAAATTCTATTCAGATGTGAACATAGCACATATCTTCAGCACAACATTTCTTTTCAGATGTGAACATAGTGCATGTCTTCAGCATAACAATTTTATTCAGATGTGAACGTAGTGCATGTCTTCAGCACAACAATTCTATTCAGATGTGAACATAGTACATGTCTTGAGCATAACAATTTTGTTCAGATATGAACATAGTGCATGTCTTCAGCACAACAATTCTATTCAGATGTGAACATTGTGCATGTCTTCAGCATAAAAATACGAGTCAGGTGTGAACATAGTGCATGTCATCAGCATACAAATACGAGTCAGATGTGAACATAGTGCATGTCTTCGGCATAAAAATGTGAGTCAGATGTGAACATAGTGCATGTCTTCGGCATAACAATACGCGACAGATGTGAACGTAGTGCATGTCTTCGGCATAACAATAAGAGACAGATGTGAACATAGTGTATGTTTTCGGCATAACAATACACGTCAGATGTGAACATAGTGCATGTCTTCAGCATAACAATACGAGTCAGATGTGAACATAGTGCATGTCTTAGGCATAACAATACGAGTCAGATGTGAACATAGTGCATGTCTTCGGCATAACAATACGCGACAGATGTGAACGTAGTGCATGTCTTCGGCATAACAATAAGAGCCAGATGTGAACATAGTGCATGTTTTCGGCATAACAATACACGTCAGATGTGAACATAGTGCATGTCTTCAGCATAACAATACGCGTCAGATGTGAACATAGTGCATGTCTTCAGCATAACAATACGAGTCAGATGTGAACATAGTGCATGTCTTTGGCATAACAATACGAGTCAGATGTGAACATAGTGCATGTCTTCGGCATAACAATACGCGACAGATGTGAACGTAGTGCATGTCTTCGGCATAACAATAAGAGCCAGATGTGAACATAGTGCATGTTTTCGGCATAACCATACACGTCAGATGTGAACATAGTGCATGTCTTCAGCATAACAATACGCGTCAGATGTGAACATAGTGCATGTCTTCATCATAACAATACGAGTCAGATGTGAACATAGCGCATGTCTTCGGCATAACAATACGAGTCAGATGTGAACATAACGCATGTCTTCAGCATAACAATACGAGTCAGATGTCACATAGTGTATGTCTTCGGCATTACAATACGCGTCACATGTGAACATAGTGCACGTCTTCAGCATAACAATACGAGTCAGATGTGAACATAGCGCATGTCTTTGGTATAACTATCCGAGTCAGATGTGAACGTAGCGCATGACTTCAGCATAACAATACGAGTCAGATGTGAACATAGCGCATGTCTTCAGCATAAAAATACGCGTCAGATGTGAACATAGTGCATGTCTTCGGCATAACAATACGCGTCAGATGTTACATAGTGTATGTCTTCGACATAACAATACGCGTCAGTTGTGAACATAGTGCATGTCTTCGGAATAACAATACGAGTCAGATGTGAACATAGTGCATGTCATTGGTATAAAAATACGAGTCAGATGTGAACGTAGCCATGTCTTCAGCATAACAATACGAGTCAGATGTGAACATAGCGCATGTCTTCAGCATAAAAATACGCGTCAGATGTGAACATAGTGCATGTCTTCATCATAATAATACGCGTCAGATGTGAACATAGTGCATGTCTTCGGCATAACAGTACAAGCCAGATGTCAACATAGTGCATGTCTTCGGCATAACAATACGAGTCAGATGTGAACATAACACATGTCTTCAGCATAACAATACGAGTCAGATGTGAACATAGCGCATGTCTTCAGCATAAAAATACGCGTCAGATGTGAACATAGTGCATGTCTTTAGCATAACAATAAGAATCACTTGTGAACATAACGCATGTCTTCATCATAACAATACGAGTCAGGTGTGAACATGTGCATGTCATCAGCATAAAAATACGAGTCAGATGTGAACATAGTGCATGTCTTTAGCATAACAATACACGTCTGATGTGAACATAGTGCATGTCTTCGGCATAACAATACGCGTCAGATGTCACATAGTGTATGTCTTCGGCATAACAATACGCGTCAGATGTGAACATAGTGCATGTCTTCAGCATAACAATACACGTCAGATGTGAACATAGTGCACGTCTTCAGCATAACAATACGAGTGAGATGTGAACATAGTGCATGTCTTTAGAATAACAATACGCATCAAATGTCACATAGTGTATGTCTTCGACATAACAATACGCGTCAGATGTGAACGTAGCGCATGTCTTCAGCATAACAATACGAGTCAGATGTGAACATAGCGCATGTCTTCAGCATAAAAATACGCGTCAGATGTGAACATAGTGCATGTCTTCATCATAATAATACGCGTCAGATGTGAACATAGTGCATGTCTTCGGAATAACAATACGAGTCAGATGTGAACATAGCGCATGTCTTCAGCATAAAAATACGCGTCAGATGTGAACATAGTGCATGTCTTCATCATAATAATACGCGTCAGATGTGAACATAGTGCATGTCTTCGGCATAACAATACGAGTCAGATGTGAACATAGTGCATGTCTTCGGCATAACAATACGAGTCAGATGTGAACATAAGGCATGTATACAGCATAACAATACGAGTCAGATGTGAACATAGTGCATGTCAGTACAACAATTCTATTCAGATGTGAACATAGTGCATGTCCTCATCATAACAATACGAATCAGATGTGAACATAGTGCATGTCTTCAGCACAATAATTCTATTCAGATGTGAACATAGTGCATGTCTTCAGCACAACAATTCTATTCAGATGTGAACACAGTGCATGTCTTCAGCATAATTATTCTATTCAGATGTGAACATAGTACAAATCTTCAGCACAACATTTCTATTCAGATGTGAACATAGTGCATGTCTTCAGCATAATTTTATTCAGATGTGAACGTAGTGCATGTCTTCAGCACAACAATTCTATTCAGATGTGAACATAGTACATGTCTTGAGCATAACAATTTTGTTCAGATATGAACATAGTGCATGTCTTCAGCACAACAATTCTATTCAGATATTTTGCATTCTTCAGCATAAAAATACGAGTCAGGTGTGAACATAGTGCATGTCATCAGCATAAAAATACGAGTCAGATGTGAACATAGTGCATGTCTTCGGCATAACAATACGAGTCAGATGTGAACATAGTGCATGTCTTCAGCATAACAATAAGAGCCAGATGTGAACATAATGCATGCTTTCGGCATAAAAATATGCGTCAGATGTGAACATAGTGCATGTCTTCAGCATAACAATACGAGTCGGATGTGAACATAGTGCATGTCTTCAGCATAATAATACGCGTCTGTTGTCACATAGTGTATGTCTTCGGCATAACAATACGCGTCAGATGTGAACATAGTGCACGTCTTCAGCATAACAATACGAGTAAGATGTGAACATAGCGCATGTCTTTGGTATAACAATACGAGTTATGTGTGAACGTAGCGCAAGTCTTCAGCCTTACAATACGAGTCAGATGTGAACATAGCGCATGTCTTCAGCATAAAAATACGCGTCAGATGTGAACATAGTGCATGTCTTCATCATAATAATACGCGTCAGATGTGAACATAGTGCATGTCTTCGGCATAACAATACGAGTCAGATGTGAACATAGTGCATGTCTTCGGCATAACAATACGAGTCAGATGTGAACATAACGCATGTCTTCAGCATAACAATACGAGTCAGATGTGAACATAGTGCATGTCAGTACAACAATTCTATTCAGATGTGAACATAGTGCATGTCCTCATCATAACAATACGAATCAGATGTGAACATAGTGCATGTCTTCAGCACAATAATTCTATTCAGATGTGAACATAGTGCATGTCTTCAGCACAACAATTCTATTCAGATGTGAACACAGTGCATGTCTTCAGCATAATTATTCTATTCAGATGTGAACATAGTACATATCTTCAGCACAACATTTCTATGCAGATGTGAACATAGTGCATGTCTTCAGCATAACAATTTTATTCAGATGTGAACGTAGTGCATGTCTTCAGCACAACAATTCTATTCAGATGTGAACATAGTACATGTCTTGAGCATAACAATTTTGTTAAGATATGAACATAGTGCATGTCTTCAGCACAACAATTCTATTCAGATGTGAACATTGTACATGTCTTCAGCATAAAAATACGAGTCAGGTGTGAACATAGTGCATGTCATCAGCATAAAAATACGAGTCAGATGTGAACATAGTGCATGTCTTCGGCATAAAAATGTGAGTCAGATGTGAACATAGTGCATGTCTTCGGCATAACAATACGCGACAGATGTGAACGTAGTGCATGTCTTCGGCATAACAATAAGAGACAGATGTGAACATAGTGCATGTTTTCGGCATAACAATACACGTCAGATGTGAACATAGTGCATGTCTTCAGCATAACAATACGAGTCAGATGTGAACATAGTGCATGTCTTCGGCATAACAATACGAGTCAGATGTGAACATAGTGCATGTCTTCGGCATAACAATACGCGACAGATGTGAACGTAGTGCATGTCTTCGGCATAACAATAAGAACCAGATGTGAACATAGTGCATGTTTTCGGCATAACAATACACGTCAGATGTGAACATAGTGCATGTCTTCAGCATAACAATACGCGTCAGATGTGAACATAGTGCATGTCTTCATCATAATAATACGCGTCAGATGTGAACATAGTGCATGTCTTCAGCATAACAATACGCGACAGATGTGAACGTAGTGCATGTCTTCGGCATAACAATAAGAGACAGATGTGAACATAGTGCATGTTTTCGGCATAACAATACACGTCAGATGTGAACATAGTGCATGTCTTCAGCATAACAATACGAGTCAGATGTGAACATAGTGCATGTCTTTGGCATAACAATACGAGTCAGATGTGAACATAGTGCATGTCTTCGGCATAACAATACGCGACAGATGTGAACGTAGTGCATGTCTTCGGCATAACAATAAGAGCCAGATGTGAACATAGTGCATGTTTTCGGCATAACAATACACGTCAGATGTGAACATAGTGCATGTCTTCAGCATAACAATACGCGTCAGATGTGAACATAGTGCATGTCTTCATCATAATAATACGCGTCAGATGTGAACATAGTGCATGTCTTCGGCATATCAGTACGAGTCAGATGTGAACATAGTGCATTTCTTCGGCATAACAATACGAGTCAGATGTGAACATAACACATGTCTTCAGCATAACAATACGAGTCAGATGTGAACATAGCGCATGTGTTGAGCATAAAAATACGCGTCAGATGTGAACATAGTGCATGTCTTTAGCATAACAATAAGAATCAGATGTGAACATAACGCATGTCTTCATCATAACAATACGAGTCAGGTGTGAACATGTGCATGTCATCAGCATAAAAATACGAGTCAGATGTGAACATAGTGCATGTCTTTAGCATAACAATACACGTCAGATGTGAACATAGTGCATGTCTTCGGCATAACAATACGCGTCAGATGTCACATAGTGTATGTCTTCGGCATAACAATACGCTTCAGATGTGAACATAGTGCATGTCTTCAGCATAACAATACGCGTCAGATGTGAACATAGTGCACGTCTTCAGCATAACAATACGAGTCAGATGTGAACATAGTGCATGTCTTTAGCATAACCATACGCATCAAATGTCACATAGTGTATGTCTTCGACATAACAATACGCGTCAGATATGAACGTAGCGCATGTCTTCAGCATAACACTACGAGTCAGATGTGAACATAGCGCATGTCTTCGGCATAAAAATACGCGTCAGATGTGAACATAGTGCATGTCTTCATCATAATAATATGCGTCAGATGTGAACATAGTGCATGTCTTCGGAATAACAATACGAGTCAGAAGTGAACATAGTGCATGTCTTCGGCATAACAATACGAGTCAGATGTGAACATAGCGCATGTTTTCGGCATAAAAATACCAATCGGATGTGAACATAACGCATGTCTTCAGAATAAAAATGCGAGTCAGATGAGAACATAGCGCATGTCTTCAGCATAAAAAACGAGTCAGATGTGAACATAGTGCATGTCTTCTGCATAACAATACGAGCCAGATGTGAACATAGTCCATGTCTTCAGCATAAAAATACGAATCAGATGTGAACATAGTGCGTGTCTTCAGCACAACAATTCTATTCAGATGTGAACATAGTGCACGTCTTCAGCATAACAATACGAGTCAGATGTGAACATAGTGCATGTCTTTAGCATAACAATACGCATCAGATGTCACATAGTGTATGTCTTCGACATAACAAAACGCGTCAGATGTGAACATAGTGCACGTCTTCAGCATAACAATACGAGTCAGATGTGAACATAGCGCATGTCTTCAGCATAACAATACGAGTCAGATGTGAACATAGCGCATGTCTTCAGCATAAAAATACGCATCAGATGTGAACATAGTGCATGTCTTCATCATAATAATACGCGTCAAATGTGAACATAGTACATGTCTTCGGAATAACAATACGAGTCAGATGTGAACATAGTGCATGTCTTCGGAATAACAATACGAGTCAGATGTGAAGATAGCGCATGTTTTCGGCATAAAAATACCAATCGGATGTGAACATAACGCATGTCTTCAGAATAAAAATACGAGTCAGATGTGAACATAGTGCATGTCTTTAGCATAACAATACGAGTCTGATGTGAACATAACGCATGTCTTCAGCATAACAATACGAGTCAGATGTGAACATAGTGCATGTCTTCAGCATAACAATAAGAGCCAGATGTGAACATAATGCATGCTTTCGGCATAAAAATATGCGTCAGATGTGAACATAGTGCATGTCTTCAGCATAACAATACGAGTCGGATGTGAACATAGTGCATGTCTTCGGCATAACAATACGCGTCTGTTGTCACATAGTGTATGTCTTCGGCATAACAATACGCGTCAGATGTGAACATAGTGCACGTCTTCAGCATAACAATACGAGTAAGATGTGAACATAGCGCATGTCTTTGGTATAACAATACGAGTCATATGTGAACGTAGCGCAAGTCTTCAGCCTTACAATACGAGTCAGATGTGAACATAGCGCATGTCTTCAGCATAAAAATACGCGTCAGATGTGAACATAGTGCATGTCTTCATCATAATAATACGCGTCAGATGTGAACATAGTGCATGTCTTCGGCATAACAATACGAGTCAGATGTGAACATAGTGCATGTCTTCGGCATAACAATACGAGTCAGATGTGAACATAACGCATGTCTTCAGCATAACAATACGAGTCAGATGTGAACATAGTGCATGTCAGTACAACAATTCTATTCAGATGTGAACATAGTGCATGTCCTCATCATAACAATACGAATCAGATGTGAACATAGTGCATGTCTTCAGCACAATAATTCTATTCAGATGTGAACATAGTGCATGTCTTCAGCACAACAATTCTATTCAGATGTGAACACAGTGCATGTCTTCAGCATAATTATTCTATTCAGATGTGAACGTAGTACAAATCTTCAGCACAACATTTCTATTCAGATGTGAACATAGTGCATGTCTTCAGCATAACAATTTTATTCAGATGTGAACGTAGTGCATGTCTTCAGCACAACAATTCTATTCAGATGTGAACATAGTACATGTCTTGAGCATAACAATTTTGTTCAGATATGAACATAGTGCATGTCTTCAGCACAACAATTCTATTCAGATATTTTGCATTCTTCAGCATAAAAATACGAGTCAGGTGTGAACATAGTGCATGTCATCAGCATAAAAATACGAGTCAGATGTGAACATAGTGCATGTCTTCGGCATAACAATACGAGTCAGATGTGAACATAGTGCATGTCTTCAGCATAACAATAAGAGCTAGATGTGAACATAATGCATGCTTTCGGCATAAAAATATGCGTCAGATGTGAACATAGTGCATGTCTTCAGCATAACAATACGAGTCGGATGTGAACATAGTGCATGTCTTCAGCATAATAATACGCGTCTGTTGTCACATAGTGTATGTCTTCGGCATAACAATACGCGTCAGATGTGAACATAGTGCACGTCTTCAGCATAACAATACGAGTAAGATGTGAACATAGCGCATGTCTTTGGTATAACAATACGAGTTATATGTGAACGTAGCACAAGTCTTCAGCCTTACAATACGAGTCAGATGTGAACATAGCGCATGTCTTCAGCATAAAAATACGCGTCAGATGTGAACATAGTGCATGTCTTCATCATAATAATACGCGTCAGATGTGAACATAGTGCATGTCTTCGGCATAACAATACGAGTCAGATGTGAACATAGTGCATGTCTTCGGCATAACAATACGAGTCAGATGTGAACATAACGCATGTCTTCAGCATAACAATACGAGTCAGATGTGAACATAGTGCATGTCAGTACAACAATTCTATTCAGATGTGAACATAGTGCATGTCCTCATCATAACAATACGAATCAGATGTGAACATAGTGCATGTCTTCAGCACAATAATTCTCTTCAGATGTGAACATAGTGCATGTCTTCAGCACAACAATTCTATTCAGATGTGAACACAGTGCATGTCTTCAGCATAATTATTCTATTCAGATGTGAACATAGTACATATCTTCAGCACAACATTTCTATGCAGATGTGAACATAGTGCATGTCTTCAGCATAACAATTTTATTCAGATGTGAACGTAGTGCATGTCTTCAGCACAACAATTCTATTCAGATGTGAACATAGTACATGTCTTGAGCATAACAATTTTGTTCAGATATGAACATAGTGCATGTCTTCAGCACAACAATTCTATTCAGATGTGAACATTGTACATGTCTTCAGCATAAAAATACGAGTCAGGTGTGAACATAGTGCATGTCATCAGCATAAAAATACGAGTCAGATGTGAACATAGTGCATGTCTTCGGCATAAAAATGTGAGTCAGATGTGAACATAGTGCATGTCTTCGGCATAACAATACGCGACAGATGTGAACGTAGTGCATGTCTTCGGCATAACAATAAGAGACAGATGTGAACATAGTGCATGTTTTCGGCATAACAATACACGTCAGATGTGAACATAGTGCATGTCTTCAGCATAACAATACGAGTCAGATGTGAACATAGTGCAGGTCTTCGGCATAACAATACGAGTCAGATGTGAACATAGTGCATGTCTTCGGCATAACAATACGCGACAGATGTGAACGTAGTGCATGTCTTCGGCATAACAATAAGAGCCAGATGTGAACATAGTGCATGTTTTCGGCATAACAATACACGTCAGATGTGAACATAGTGCATGTCTTCAGCATAACAATACGCGTCAGATGTGAACATAGTGCATGTCTTCATCATAATAATACGCGTCAGATGTGAACATAGTGCATGTCTTCAGCATAACAATACGCGACAGATGTGAACGTAGTGCATGTCTTCGGCATAACAATAAGAGACAGATGTGAACATAGTGCATGTTTTCGGCATAACAATACACGTCAGATGTGAACATAGTGCATGTCTTCAGCATAACAATACGAGTCAGATGTGAACATAGTGCATGTCTTTGGCATAACAATACGAGTCAGATATGAACATAGTGCATGTCTTCGGCATAACAATACGCGACAGATGTGAACGTAGTGCATGTCTTCGGCATAACAATACGAGTCAGATGTGAACATAGTGCATGTCTTCGGCATAACAATACGAGTCAGATGTGAACATAACGCATGTCTTCAGCATAACAATACGAGTCAGATGTGAACATAGTGCATGTCAGTACAACAATTCTATTCAGATGTGAACATAGTGCATGTCCTCATCATAACAATACGAATCAGATGTGAACATAGTGCATGTCTTCAGCACAATAATTCTCTTCAGATGTGAACATAGTGCATGTCTTCAGCACAACAATTCTATTCAGATGTGAACACAGTGCATGTCTTCAGCATAATTATTCTATTCAGATGTGAACATAGTACATATCTTCAGCACAACATTTCTATGCAGATGTGAACATAGTGCATGTCTTCAGCATAACAATTTTATTCAGATGTGAACGTAGTGCATGTCTTCAGCACAACAATTCTATTCAGATGTGAACATAGTACATGTCTTGAGCATAACAATTTTGTTCAGATATGAACATAGTGCATGTCTTCAGCACAACAATTCTATTCAGATGTGAACATTGTACATGTCTTCAGCATAAAAATACGAGTCAGGTGTGAACATAGTGCATGTCATCAGCATAAAAATACGAGTCAGATGTGAACATAGTGCATGTCTTCGGCATAAAAATGTGAGTCAGATGTGAACATAGTGCATGTCTTCGGCATAACAATACGCGACAGATGTGAACGTAGTGCATGTCTTCGGCATAACAATAAGAGACAGATGTGAACATAGTGCATGTTTTCGGCATAACAATACACGTCAGATGTGAACATAGTGCATGTCTTCAGCATAACAATACGAGTCAGATGTGAACATAGTGCAGGTCTTCGGCATAACAATACGAGTCAGATGTGAACATAGTGCATGTCTTCGGCATAACAATACGCGACAGATGTGAACGTAGTGCATGTCTTCGGCATAACAATAAGAGCCAGATGTGAACATAGTGCATGTTTTCGGCATAACAATACACGTCAGATGTGAACATAGTGCATGTCTTCAGCATAACAATACGCGTCAGATGTGAACATAGTGCATGTCTTCATCATAATAATACGCGTCAGATGTGAACATAGTGCATGTCTTCAGCATAACAATACGCGACAGATGTGAACGTAGTGCATGTCTTCGGCATAACAATAAGAGACAGATGTGAACATAGTGCATGTTTTCGGCATAACAATACACGTCAGATGTGAACATAGTGCATGTCTTCAGCATAACAATACGAGTCAGATGTGAACATAGTGCATGTCTTTGGCATAACAATACGAGTCAGATATGAACATAGTGCATGTCTTCGGCATAACAATACGCGACAGATGTGAACGTAGTGCATGTCTTCGGCATAACAATAAGAGCCAGATGTGAACATAGTGCATGTTTTCGGCATAACAATACACGTCAGATGTGAACATAGTGCATGTCTTCAGCATAACAATACGCGTCAGATGTGAACATAGTGCATGTCTTCATCATAATAATACGCGTCACATGTGAACATAGTGCATGTCTTCGGCATATCAGTACGAGTCAGATGTGAACATAGTGCATTTCTTCGGCATAACAATACGAGTCAGATGTGAACATAGCGCATGTCTTCGGCATAACAATACGAGTCAGATGTGAACATAACGCATGTCTTCAGCATAACAATACGAGTCAGATGTCACATAGTGTATGTCTTCGTCATAACAATACGCGTCACATGTGAACATAGTGCACGTCTTCAGCATAACAATACGAGTCAGATGTGAACATAGCGCATGTCTTTGGTATAACAATACGAGTCAGATGTGAACGTAGCGAATGACTTCAGCATAACAATACGAGTCAGATGTGAACATAGCGCATGTCTTCAGCATAAAAATACGCGTCAGATGTGAACATAGTGCATGTCTTCGGCATAACAATACGCGTCAGATGTTACATAGTGTATGTCTTCGACATAACAATACGCGTCAGATGTGAACATAGTGCATGTCTTCGGAATAACAATACGAGTCAGATGTGAACATAGTGCATGTCTTCGGCATAACAATACGCGTCAGATGTTACATAGTGTATGTCTTCGACATAACAATACGCGTCAGACGTGAATATAGTGCACGTCTTCAGCATAACAATACGAGTCAGATGTGAACATAGCGCATGTCATTGGTATACAAATACGAGTCAGATGTGAATGTAGCCATGTCTTCAGCATAACAATACGAGTCAGATGTGAACATAGCGCATGTCTTCAGCATAAAAATACGCGTCAGATGTGAACATAGTGCATGTCTTCATCATAATAATACGCGTCAGATGTGAACATAGTGCATGTCTTCGGCATAACAGTACAAGCCAGATGTCAACATAGTGCATGTCTTCGGCATAACAATACGAGTCAGATGTGAACATAACACATGTCTTCAGCATAACAATACGAGTCAGATGTGAACATAGCGCATGTGTTGAGCATAAAAATACGCGTCAGATGTGAACATAGTGCATGTCTTTAGCATAACAATAAGAATCAGATGTGAACATAACGCATGTCTTCATCATAACAATACGAGTCAGGTGTGAACATGTGCATGTCATCAGCATAAAAATACGAGTCAGATGTGAACATAGTGCATGTCTTTAGCATAACAATACACGTCAGATGTGAACATAGTGCATGTCTTTGGCATAACAATACGCGTCAGATGTCACATAGTGTATGTCTTCGGCATAACAATACGCGTCAGATGTGAACATAGTGCATGTCTTCAGCATAACAATACGCGTCAGATGTGAACATAGTGCACGTCTTCAGCATAACAATACGAGTCAGATGTGAACATAGTGCATGTCTTTAGCATAACAATACGCATCAAATGTCACATAGTGTATGTCTTCGACATAACAATACGCGTCAGATGTGAACGTAGCGCATGTCTTCAGCATAACACTACGAGTCAGATGTGAACATAGCGCATGTCTTCGGCATAAAAATACGCGTCAGATGTGAACATAGTGCATGTCTTCATCATAATAATATGCGTCAGATGTGAACATAGTGCATGTCTTCGGAATAACAATACGAGTCAGATGTGAACATAGTGCATGTCTTCGGCATAACAATACGAGTCAGATGTGAACATAGCGCATGTTTTCGGCATAAAAATACCAATCGGATGTGAACATAACGCATGTCTTCAGAATAAAAATGCGAGTCAGATGAGAACATAGCGCATGTCTTCAGCATAAAAAAACGAGTCAGATGTGAACATAGTGCATGTCTTCTGCATAACAATACGAGCCAGATGTGAACATAGTCCATGTCTTCAGCATAAAAATACGAATCAGATGTGAACATAGTGCGTGTCTTCAGCACAACAATTCTATTCAGATGTGAACATAGTGCACGTCTTCAGCATAACAATACGCATCAGATGTCACATAGTGTATGTCTTCGACATAACAATACGCGTCAGATGTGAACATAGTGCACGTCTTCAGCATAACAGTACGAGTCAGATGTGAACATAGCGCATGTCTTCAGCATAACAATACGAGTCAGATGTGAACATAGCGCATGTCTTCAGCATAAAAATACGCATCAGATGTGAACATAGTGCATGTCTTCATCATAATAATACGCGTCAAATGTGAACATAGTACATGTCTTCGGAATAACAATACGAGTCAGATGTGAACATAGTGCATGTCTTCGGAATAACAATACGAGTCAGATGTGAAGATAGTACATGTCTTTAGCATAACAATACGAGTCTGATGTGAACATAACGCATGTCTTCAGCATAACAATACGAGTCAGATGTGAACATAGCGCATGTCTTCAGCATAAAAAACGCGTCAGATGTGAACATAGTGCATGTCTTCTGCATAACAATACGAGCCAGATGTGAACATAGTCCATGTCTTCAGCATAAAAATACGAATCAGATGTGAACATTGTGCGTGTCTTCAGCACAACAAATCTATTCAGATGTGAACATAGTTCATGTCTTCAGCATAACAATTCTATTCTGATGTGAACATAATGCATGTCTTCAGCATAAAAATTCTATTCAGATGTGAGCATAGTGCGTGTCTTCAGCACAACAATTATATTTAGATTTGAACATAGTGCATGTCTTCAGCATAACAATTCTATTCAGATGTAAACATAGTGCATGTCTACAGCACACCAATTCTATTCAGATGTGAACATAGTGCATGTCTTCAGCATAACAATCCTATTCAGATGTGAACATAGTGCATGTAGTCAGCGTAACAATTCTAATCAGATGTGAACATAGTGCATGTCTTCAGCGTAAGAATTCTATTCAGATGTGAAAATAGTGCATGTCTTCAGCACAGCAATTCTATTCAGATGTAAACATAGTGCATGTCTTCAGTACAACAATTCTATTCAGATGTGAACATAGTGGATGTCTTCAGCACAACAATTCTATTCAGATGTGAACATAGTGCATGTCTTCAGCGTAACAATTCTATTCAGATGTGAAAATAGTGGATGTCTTCAGCACAACAATTCTATTCAAATGTAAACATAGTGCATGTCTTCAGCAGAACAATTCTATTCAGATGTAAACATAGTGCATGTCTTCAGCACAACAATTCTATTCAGATGTGAACATAGTGCATGTCCTCATCATAACAATACGAACCAGATGTGAATATAGTGCATGTCTTCAGCATAATAATACGCGTCAGATGTGAACATAGTGCATGTCTTCGGCATAACAATACGAGTCAGATGTGAACATAGTGCATGTCTTCGGCATAACAATACGAGTCAGATGTGAACATAACGCATGTCTTCAGCATAACAATACGACTCAGATGTGAACATAGTGCATGTCAGTACAACAATTCTATTCAGATGTGAACATAGTGCATGTCCTCATCATAACAATACGAATCAGATGTGAACATAGTGCATGTCTTCAGCACAATAATTCTATTCAGATGTGAACATAGTGCATGTCTTCAGCACAACAATTCTATTCAGATGTGAAAACAGTGCATGTCTTCAGCATAATTATTCTATTCAGATGTGAACATAGTACATATCTTCAGCACAACATTTCTATGCAGATGTGAACATAGTGCATGTCTTCAGCATAACAATTTTATTCAGATGTGAACGTAGTGCATGTCTTCAGCACAACAATTCTATTCAGATGTGAACATAGTACATGTCTTGAGCATAACAATTTTGTTCAGATATGAACATAGTGCATGTCTTCAGCACAACAATTCTATTCAGATGTGAACATTGTACATGTCTTCAGCATAAAAATACGAGTCAGGTGTGAACATAGTGCATGTCATCAGCATAAAAATACGAGTCAGATGTGAACATAGTGCATGTCTTCGGCATAAAAATGTGAGTCAGATGTGAACATAGTGCATGTCTTCGGCATAACAATACGCGACGGATGTGAACGTAGTGCATGTCTTCGGCATAACAATAAGAGACAGATGTGAACATAGTGCATGTTTTCGGCATAACAATACACGTCAGATGTGAACATAGTGCATGTCTTCAGCATAACAATACGAGTCAGATGTGAACATAGTGCATGTCTTCGGCATAACAATACGAGTCAGATGTGAACATAGTGCATGTCTTCGGCATAACAATACGCGACAGATGTGAACGTAGTGCATGTCTTCGGCATAACAATAAGAGCCAGATGTGAACATAGTGCATGTTTTCGGCATAACAATACACGTCAGATGTGAACATAGTGCATGTCTTCAGCATAACAATACGCGTCAGATGTGAACATAGTGCATGTCTTCATCATAATAATACGCGTCAGATGTGAACATAGTGCATGTCTTCAGCATAAAAATACGCGACAGATGTGAACGTAGTGCATGTCTTCGGCATAACAATAAGAGACAGATGTGAACATAGTGCATGTTTTCGGCATAACAATACACGTCAGATGTGAACATAGTGCATGTCTTCAGCATAACAATACGAGTCAGATGTGAACATAGTGCATGTCTTTGGCATAACAATACGAGTCAGATATGAACATAGTGCATGTCTTCGGCATAACAATACGCGACAGATGTGAACGTAGTGCATGTCTTCGGCATAACAATAAGAGCCAGATGTGAACATAGTGCATGTTTTCGGCATAACAATACACGTCAGATGTGAATATAGTGCATGTCTTCAGCATAACAATACGCGTCAGATGTGAACATAGTGCATGTCTTCATCATAATAATACGCGTCAGATGTGAACATAGTGCATATCTTTGGTATAACAATACGAGTCAGATGTGAACGTAGCGAATGACTTCAGCATAACAATACGAGTCAGATGTGAACATAGCGCATGTCTTCGGCATAACAATACGCGTCAGATGTTACATAGTGTATGTCTTCGACATAACAATACGCGTCAGATGTGAACATAGTGCATGTCTTCGGAATAACAATACGAGTCAGATGTGAACATAGTGCATGTCTTCGGCATAACAATACGCGTCAGATGTTACATAGTGTATGTCTTCGACATAACAATACGCGTCAGACGTGAATATAGTGCACGTCTTCAGCATAACAATACGAGTCAGATGTGAACATAGCGCATGTCATTGGTATACAAATACGAGTCAGATGTGAATGTAGCCATGTCTTCAGCATAACAATACGAGTCAGATGTGAACATAGCGCATGTCTTCAGCATAAAAATACGCGTCAGATGTGAACATAGTACATGTCTTCATCATAATAATACGCGTCAGATGTGAACATAGTGCATGTCTTCGGCATAACAGTACAAGCCAGATGTCAACATAGTGCATGTCTTCGGCATAACAATACGAGTCAGATGTGAACATAACACATGTCTTCAGCATAACAATACGAGTCAGATGTGAACATAGCGCATGTGTTGAGCATAAAAATACGCGTCAGATGTGAACATAGTGCATGTCTTTAGCATAACAATAAGAATCAGATGTGAACATAACGCATGTCTTCATCATAACAATACGAGTCAGGTGTGAACATGTGCATGTCATCAGCATAAAAATACGAGTCAGATGTGAACATAGTGCATGTCTTTAGCATAACAATACACGTCAGATGTGAACATAGTGCATGTCTTCGGCATAACAATACGCGTCAGATGTCACATAGTGTATGTCTTCGGCATAACAATACGCGTCAGATGTGAACATAGTGCATGTCTTCAGCATAACAATACGCGTCAGATGTGAACATAGTGCACGTCTTCAGCATTACAATACGAGTCAGATGTGAACATAGTGCATGTCTTTAGCATAACAATACGCATCAAATGTCACATAGTGTATGTCTTCGACATAACAATACGCGTCAGATGTGAACGTAGCGCATGTCTTCAGCATAACACTACGAGTCAGATGTGAACATAGCGCATGTCTTCGGCATAAAAATACGCGTCAGATGTGAACATAGTGCATGTCTTCATCATAATAATATGCGTCAGATGTGAACATAGTGCATGTCTTCGGAATAACAATACGAGTCAGATGTGAACATAGTGCATGTCTTCGGCATAACAATACGAGTCAGATGTGAACATAGCGCATGTTTTCGGCAAAAAAATACCAATCGGATGTGAACATAACGCATGTCTTCAGAATAAAAATGCGAGTCAGATGAGAACATAGCGCATGTCTTCAGCATAAAAAAACGAGTCAGATGTGAACATAGTGCATGTCTTCTGCATAACAATACGAGCCAGATGTGAACATAGTCCATGTCTTCAGCATAAAAATACGAATCAGATGTGAACATAGTGCATGTCTTCACCACAATAATTCTATTCAGATGTGAACATAGTGCATGTCTTGAGCACAACAATTCTATTCAGATGTGAACATAGTACATGTCTTGAGCATAACAATTTTATTCAGATATGATCATAGTGCATGTCTTCAGCACAACAATTCTATTCAGATGTAAACATAGTGCATGTCTTCAGCACAACAATTCTATTCATATGTGAACATAGTGGATGTCTTCAGCACAACAATTCTATTCAGATGTGAAAATAGTGCATGTCTTCAGCACAACAATTCTATTCAGATGTGAACATAGTGCATGTCTTCGGAATAACAATACGAGTCAGATGTGAACATAGTGCATGTCTTCGGCATAACAATACGCGTCAGATGTTACATAGTGTATGTCTTCGACATAACAATACGCGTCAGACGTGAATATAGTGCACGTCTTCAGCATAACAATACGAGTCAGATGTGAACATAGCGCATGTCATTGGTATACAAATACGAGTCAGATGTGAATGTAGCCATGTCTTCAGCATAACAATACGAGTCAGATGTGAACATAGCGCATGTCTTCAGCATAAAAATACGCGTCAGATGTGAACATAGTGCATGTCTTCATCATAATAATACGCGTCAGATGTGAACATAGTGCATGTCTTCGGCATAACAGTACAAGCCAGATGTCAACATAGTGCATGTCTTCGGCATAACAATACGAGTCAGATGTGAACATAACACATGTCTTCAGCATAACAATACGAGTCAGATGTGAACATAGCGCATGTGTTGAGCATAAAAATACGCGTCAGATGTGAACATAGTGCATGTCTTTAGCATAACAATAAGAATCAGATGTGAACATAACGCATGTCTTCATCATAACAATACGAGTCAGGTGTGAACATGTGCATGTCATCAGCATAAAAATACGAGTCAGATGTGAACATAGTGCATGTCTTTAGCATAACAATACACGTCAGATGTGAACATAGTGCATGTCTTCGGCATAACAATACGCGTCAGATGTCACATAGTGTATGTCTTCGGCATAACAATACGCGTCAGATGTGAACATAGTGCATGTCTTCAGCATAACAATACGCGTCAGATGTGAACATAGTGCACGTCTTCAGCATAACAATACGAGTCAGATGTGAACATAGTGCATGTCTTTAGCATAACAATACGCATCAAATGTCACATAGTGTATGTCTTCGACATAACAATACGCGTCAGATGTGAACGTAGCGCATGTCTTCAGCATAACACTACGAGTCAGATGTGAACATAGCGCATGTCTTCGGCATAAAAATACGCGTCAGATGTGAACATAGTGCATGTCTTCATCATAATAATATGCGTCAGATGTGAACATAGTGCATGTCTTCGGAATAACAATACGAGTCAGATGTGAACATAGTGCATGTCTTCGGCATAACAATACGAGTCAGATGTGAACATAGCGCATGTTTTCGGCATAAAAATACCAATCGGATGTGAACATAACGCATGTCTTCAGAATAAAAATGCGAGTCAGATGAGAACATAGCGCATGTCTTCAGCATAAAAAAACGAGTCAGATGTGAACATAGTGCATGTCTTCTGCATAACAATACGAGCCAGATGTGAACATAGTCCATGTCTTCAGCATAAAAATACGAATCAGATGTGAACATAGTGCGTGTCTTCAGCACAACAATTCTATTCAGATGTGAACATAGTGCACGTCTTCAGCATAACAATACGAGTCAGATGTGAACATAGTGCATGTCTTTAGCATAACAATACGCATCAGATGTCACATAGTGTATGTCTTCGACATAACAATACGCGTCAGATGTGAACATAGTGCACGTCTTCAGCATAACAGTACGAGTCAGATGTGAACATAGCGCATGTCTTCAGCATAACAATACGAGTCAGATGTGAACATAGCGCATGTCTTCAGCATAAAAATACGCATCAGATGTGAACATAGTGCATGTCTTCATCATAATAATACGCGTCAAATGTGAACATAGTACATGTCTTCGGAATAACAATACGAGTCAGATGTGAACATAGTGCATGTCTTCGGAATAACAATACGAGTCAGATGTGAAGATAGTACATGTCTTTAGCATAACAATACGAGTCTGATGTGAACATAACGCATGTCTTCAGCATAACAATACGAGTCAGATGTGAACATAGCGCATGTCTTCAGCATAAAAAACGCGTCAGATGTGAACATAGTGCATGTCTTCTGCATAACAATACGAGCCAGATGTGAACATAGTCCATGTCTTCAGCATAAAAATACGAATCAGATGTGAACATAGTGCGTGTCTTCAGCACAACAAATCTATTCAGATGTGAACATAGTTCATGTCTTCAGCATAACAATTCTATTCTGATGTGAACATAATGCATGTCTTCAGCATAAAAATTCTATTCAGATGTGAGCATAGTGCGTGTCTTCAGCACAACAATTATATTTAGATTTGAACATAGTGCATGTCTTCAGCATAACAATTCTATTCAGATGTAAACATAGTGCATGTCTACAGCACACCAATTCTATTCAGATGTGAACATAGTGCATGTCTTCAGCATAACAATCCTATTCAGATGTGAACATAGTGCATGTAGTCAGCGTAACAATTCTAATCAGATGTGAACATAGTGCATGTCTTCAGCGTAAGAATTCTATTCAGATGTGAAAATAGTGCATGTCTTCAGCACAGCAATTCTATTCAGATGTAAACATAGTGCATGTCTTCAGCACAACAATTCTATTCAGATGTGAACATAGTGGATGTCTTCAGCACAACAATTCTATTCAGATGTGAACATAGTGCATGTCTTCAGCGTAACAATTCTATTCAGATGTGAAAATAGTGGATGTCTTCAGCACAACAATTCTATTCAGATGTAAACATAGTGCATGTCTTCAGCAGAACAATTCTATTCAGATGTAAACATAGTGCATGTCTTCAGCACAACAATTCTATTCAGATGTGAACATAGTGCATGTCCTCATCATAACAATACGAACCAGATGTGAATATAGTGCATGTCTTCAGCATAATAATACGCGTCAGATGTGAACATAGTGCATGTCTTCGGCATAACAATACGAGTCAGATGTGAACATAGTGCATGTCTTCGGCATAACAATACGAGTCAGATGTGAACATAACGCATGTCTTCAGCATAACAATACGACTCAGATGTGAACATAGTGCATGTCAGTACAACAATTCTATTCAGATGTGAACATAGTGCATGTCCTCATCATAACAATACGAATCAGATGTGAACATAGTGCATGTCTTCAGCACAATAATTCTATTCAGATGTGAACATAGTGCATGTCTTCAGCACAACAATTCTATTCAGATGTGAACACAGTACATGTCTTCAGCATAATTATTCTATTCAGATGTGAACATAGTACATATCTTCAGCACAACATTTCTATGCAGATGTGAACATAGTGCATGTCTTCAGCATAACAATTTTATTCAGATGTGAACGTAGTGCATGTCTTCAGCACAACAATTCTATTCAGATGTGAACATAGTACATGTCTTGAGCATAACAATTTTGTTCAGATATGAACATAGTGCATGTCTTCAGCACAACAATTCTATTCAGATGTGAACATTGTACATGTCTTCAGCATAAAAATACGAGTCAGGTGTGAACATAGTGCATGTCATCAGCATAAAAATACGAGTCAGATGTGAACATAGTGCATGTCTTCGGCATAAAAATGTGAGTCAGATGTGAACATAGTGCATGTCTTCGGCATAACAATACGCGACGGATGTGAACGTAGTGCATGTCTTCGGCATAACAATAAGAGACAGATGTGAACATAGTGCATGTTTTCGGCATAACAATACACGTCAGATGTGAACATAGTGCATGTCTTCAGCATAACAATACGAGTCAGATGTGAACATAGTGCATGTCTTCGGCATAACAATACGAGTCAGATGTGAACATAGTGCATGTCTTCGGCATAACAATACGCGACAGATGTGAACGTAGTGCATGTCTTCGGCATAACAATAAGAGCCAGATGTGAACATAGTGCATGTTTTCGGCATAACAATACACGTCAGATGTGAACATAGTGCATGTCTTCAGCATAACAATACGCGTCAGATGTGAACATAGTGCATGTCTTCATCATAATAATACGCGTCAGATGTGAACATAGTGCATGTCTTCAGCATAACAATACGCGACAGATGTGAACGTAGTGCATGTCTTCGGCATAACAATAAGAGACAGATGTGAACATAGTGCATGTTTTCGGCATAACAATACACGTCAGATGTGAACATAGTGCATGTCTTCAGCATAACAATACGAGTCAGATGTGAACATAGTGCATGTCTTTGGCATAACAATACGAGTCAGATATGAACATAGTGCATGTCTTCGGCATAACAATACGCGACAGATGTGAACGTAGTGCATGTCTTCGGCATAACAATAAGAGCCAGATGTGAACATAGTGCATGTTTTCGGCATAACAATACACGTCAGATGTGAATATAGTGCATGTCTTCAGCATAACAATACGCGTCAGATGTGAACATAGTGCATGTCTTCATCATAATAATACGCGTCAGATGTGAACATAGTGCATATCTTTGGTATAACAATACGAGTCAGATGTGAACGTAGCGAATGACTTCAGCATAACAATACGAGTCAGATGTGAACATAGCGCATGTCTTCAGCATAAAAATACGTGTCAGATGTGAACATAGTGCATGTCTTCGGCATAACAATACGCGTCAGATGTTACATAGTGTATGTCTTCGACATAACAATACGCGTCAGATGTGAACATAGTGCATGTCTTCGGAATAACAATACGAGTCAGATGTGAACATAGTGCATGTCTTCGGCATAACAATACGCGTCAGATGTTACATAGTGTATGTCTTCGACATAACAATACGCGTCAGACGTGAATATAGTGCACGTCTTCAGCATAACAATACGAGTCAGATGTGAACATAGCGCATGTCATTGGTATACAAATACGAGTCAGATGTGAATGTAGCCATGTCTTCAGCATAACAATACGAGTCAGATGTGAACATAGCGCATGTCTTCAGCATAAAAATACGCGTCAGATGTGAACATAGTACATGTCTTCATCATAATAATACGCGTCAGATGTGAACATAGTGCATGTCTTCGGCATAACAGTACAAGCCAGATGTCAACATAGTGCATGTCTTCGGCATAACAATACGAGTCAGATGTGAACATAACACATGTCTTCAGCATAACAATACGAGTCAGATGTGAACATAGCGCATGTGTTGAGCATAAAAATACGCGTCAGATGTGAACATAGTGCATGTCTTTAGCATAACAATAAGAATCAGATGTGAACATAACGCATGTCTTCATCATAACAATACGAGTCAGGTGTGAACATGTGCATGTCATCAGCATAAAAATACGAGTCAGATGTGAACATAGTGCATGTCTTTAGCATAACAATACACGTCAGATGTGAACATAGTGCATGTCTTCGGCATAACAATACGCGTCAGATGTCACATAGTGTATGACTTCGGCATAACAATACGCGTCAGATGAGAACATAGTGCATGTCTTCAGCATAACAATACGCGTCAGATGTGAACATAGTGCACGTCTTCAGCATAACAATACGAGTCAGATGTGAACATAGTGCATGTCTTTAGCATAACAATACGCATCAAATGTCACATAGTGTATGTCTTCGACATAACAATACGCGTCAGATGTGAACGTAGCGCATGTCTTCAGCATAACACTACGAGTCAGATGTGAACATAGCGCATGTCTTCGGCATAAAAATACGCGTCAGATGTGAACATAGTGCATGTCTTCATCATAATAATATGCGTCAGATGTGAACATAGTGCATGTCTTCGGAATAACAATACGAGTCAGATGTGAACATAGTGCATGTCTTCGGCATAACAATACGAGTCAGATGTGAACATAGCGCATGTTTTCGGCATAAAAATACCAATCGGATGTGAACATAACGCATGTCTTCAGAATAAAAATGCGAGTCAGATGAGAACATAGCGCATGTCTTCAGCATAAAAAAACGAGTCAGATGTGAACATAGTGCATGTCTTCTGCATAACAATACGAGCCAGATGTGAACATAGTCCATGTCTTCAGCATAAAAATACGAATCAGATGTGAACATAGTGCATGTCTTCACCACAATAATTCTATTCAGATGTGAACATAGTGCATGTCTTGAGCACAACAATTCTATTCAGATGTGAACATAGTACATGTCTTGAGCATAACAATTTTATTCAGATATGATCATAGTGCATGTCTTCAGCACAACAATTCTATTCAGATGTAAACATAGTGCATGTCTTCAGCACAACAATTCTATTCATATGTGAACATAGTGGATGTCTTCAGCACAACAATTCTATTCAGATGTGAAAATAGTGCATGTCTTCAGCACAACAATTCTATTCAGATGTAAACATAGTGCATGTCTTCAGCACAACAATTCTATTCAGATGTGAACATAGTGGATGTCTTCAGCACAACAATTCTATTCAGATGTGAACATAGTGCATATCTTCAGCAAAACAATTTTATTCAGATGCGAACATAGTGCATGTCTTCAGCATAACAATTTTATTCAGATGCGAACATAGTGCATGTCTTCAGCATAACAATTCTATTCAGATGTGAACATAGTGCATGTCTTCAGCATAACAATTTTATTCAGATGCGAACATAGTGCATGTCTTGAGCACAACAATTCTATTCAGATGTGAACATAGTACATGTCTTGAGCATAACAATTTTATTCAGATATGAACATAGTGCATGTCTTCAGCACAACAATTCTATTCAGATGTGAACATTGTGCATGTCTTCGGCATAACAATTTTTTTCAGATGCGAACATAGTGCATGTCTTCAGCACAACAATTCTATTCAGATGTGAACATAGTACATGTCTTGAGCATAACAAATTTATTCAGATATGAACATAGTGCATGTCTTCAGCACAACAATTCTATTCAGATGTGAACGTTGTGCATGTCTTCAGCATAAAAATACGAGTCAGATGTGAACATAGTGCATGTCTTTAGCATAAACATACTTATCAGATGTGAACATAGTCCATGTCTTCAGTACAACAATTCTATTCCGATGTGAACATTGTGCATGTCTTCAGCATAAAAATACGAGTCAGGTGTGAACATAGTGCGTGTCTTCAGTATAACAATTATATTTAGATGAGAACATAATGCATGTCTTCAGCATAACAATACGAGCCAGATGTGAACATAGTCCATGTCTTCAGCATAAACACACTTATCCGATGTGAACATAGTGCGTGTCTTCAGCACATCAATTCTATTCAGATGTGAACATAGTACATGTCTCGAGCATAACAATATTATTCAGATATGAACATAGTGCATGTCTTCAGCACAACAATTCTATTCAGATGTGAACATTGTGCATGTCTTCAGCATAAAAATACGAGTCAGGTGTGAACATAGTGCATGTCATCAGCATAAAAATACGAGCCAGATGTGAACATAGTGCATGTCTTTAGCATAACAATACGCGTCAGATGTGAACATAGTGCATGTCTTCGGCATACAAAGACGAGTCAGCTGTGAACATAGTGCATGTCTTCGGCATAACAATACAAGTCAGATGTGAACATAGTGCATGCCTTCGGCATAACAATACGCGACATATGTGAACATAGTGCATGTCTTCGGCATAACAATAAGAGCCATATGTGAACATAGTGCATGTTTTCGGCATAACAATACACGTCAGATGTGAACATAGTGCATGTCTTCAGCATAACAATACGCGTCAGATGTGAACATAGTGCATGACTTCGGCATAACAATAGGCGTCAGATGTCACATAGTGTATGTCTTCGGCATAACAATACGCGTCAGATGTGAACATAGTGCACGACTTCAGCATAACAATACGACTCAGATGTGAACATAGCGCATGTCTTTGTTATATCAATACGAGTCAGATGTAAACAAAGTGCATGTCTTCAGCATGTAAATTCTATTCAGATGTAATCAAAGTGCGTGTCTTCAGCATATAATTTCTATTCAGAAGTAAACATAGTCCATGTTTTCAGCATAACAATTCTATTCAGATGTAAACATAGTGCATGTCTTCAGCATAACAATTCTATTCAGATGTGACCATAGTGCATGTCTTCAGCATAACAATACGAGCCAGATGTGAACATAGTCCATGTCTTCAGCATAAACATACTTATCAGATGTGAACATAGTGCGTGTCTTCAGCACAACAATTATATTTAGATTTGAACATAGTGCATGTCTTCAGCATAACAATTCTATTCAGATGTAAACATAGTGCATGTCTATAGCACACCAATTCTATTCAGATGTGAACATAGTGCATGTCTTCAGCATAACAATCCTATTCAGATGTGAACATAGTGCATGTAGTCAGCGTAACAATTCTATTCAGATGTGAACATAGTGCATGTCTTCAGCACAACAATTCTATTCAGATGTGAATATAGTGCATGTCTTCAGCATAACAATTCTATTCAGATGTGAACATAGTGCATGTCCTCATCATAACAATACGAACCAGATGTGAACATAGTGCATGTCTTCAGCATAAAAATTATATTCAGATGTGAACATAGAGCATGTTTTCAGCACAATAATTCTATTCAGATGTGAACATAGTGCATGGCCTCAGCATAACAATATGAGTCAGATGTGAACATAGTGCATGTCTTCGGCATAAGAATTCTATTCAGATGTGAACATAGTGCATGTCTTCGGCATAACAAATCTATTCAGATGTGAACATAGTGCATATCTTCAGCAAAACAATTCTAGTCAGATGTGAACATAGTGCATGTCTTAAGCACAACAATTCTATTCAGATGTGAACATAGTGCATGTCTTCAACATAACAATTTTATTCAGATGCGAACCTAGTGCATGTCTTGAGCACAAAAATTCTATTCAGATGTGAACATAGTACATGTCTTGAGCATAACAATTTTATTCAGATATGAACATAGTGCATGTCTTCAGCATAAAAATACGAGTCAGGTGTGAACATAGTGCATGTCATCAGCATAAAAATACGTGTCAGATGTGAACATAGTGCATGTCTTTAGCATAACAATACGCGTCAGATGTGAACATAGTGCATGTCTTCGGGATAACAATAAGAGCCAGATGTGAACATAGTGCATGTTTTTGGCATAACAATACACGTCAGATGTGAACATAGTGCATGTCTTCAGCATAACAATACGCGTCAGATGTGAACATAGTGCATGACTTCGGCATAACAATACGCGTCAGATGTCACATAGTGTATGTCTTCGGCATAACAATATGCGTCAGATGTGAACATAGTGCACGTCTTCAACATAACAATACGAGTCAGATGTGAACATAGCGCATGTCTTTGGTGTAACAATATGAGTCAGATGTAAACAAAGTGCATGTCTTCAGCATATAAATTCTATTCAGATGTAAACATAGTCCACGTTTTCAGCATAATAATTCTATTCAGATGTAAACATAGTGCATGTCTTCAGCATAACGATTCTAATCAGATGTGACCATAGTGCATGTCTTCAGCATAACAATACGAGCCAGATGTGAACATAGACCATGTCTTCAGCATAAACATACTTATCAGATGTGAACATAGTGCGTGTCTTCAGCACAACAATTATATTTAGATTTGAACATAGTGCATGTCTTCAGCATAACAATTCTATTCAGATGTAAACATAGTGCATGTCTACAGCACACCAATTCTATTCAGATGTGAACATAGTGCATGTCTTCAGCACAACAATTCTATTCAGATGTAAACATAGTGCATGTCTTCAGCACAACAATTCTATTCAGATGTAAACATAGTGGATGTCTTCAGCACAACGATTCTAATCAGATGTGACCATAGTGCATGTCTTCAGCATAACAATACGAGCCAGATGTGAACATAGACCATGTCTTCAGCATAAACATACTTATCAGATGTGAACATAGTGCGTGTCTTCAGCACAACAATTATATTTAGATTTGAACATAGTGCATGTCTTCAGCATAACAATTCTATTCAGATGTAAACATAGTGCATGTCTACAGCACACCAATTCTATTCAGATGTGAACATAGTGCATGTCTTCAGCACAAAAATTCTATTCAGATGTAAACATAGTGCATGTCTTCAGCACAACAATTCTATTCAGATGTGAACATAGTGGATGTCTTCAGCACAACGATTCTATTCAGATGTGAATATAGTGCATGTCTTCAGCATAACATTTCTATTCAGATGTGAACATAGTGCATGTCCTCATCATAACAATACGAACCAGATGTGAACATAGTGCATGTCTTCAGCATAAAAATTATATTCAGATGTGAACATAGTGCATGTCTTCAGCACAATAATTCTATTCAGATGAGAATATAGTGCATGTCCGCAGCATAACAATATGAGTCAGATGTGAACATAGTGCATGTCTTCGGCATAAGAATTCTATTCAGATGTCAAAATAGTGCATGTCTTCAGCACAACAATTCTATTCAGATGTAAACATAGTGCATGTCTTCAGCACAACAATTCTATTCAGATGTGAACATAGTGGATGTCTTCAGCACAACAATTCTATTCAGATGTGAACATAGTGCATATCTTCAGCAAAACAATTCTATTCAGATGTGAACATAGTGCATGTCTTCAGCACAACAATTCTATTCAGATGTGAACATAGTTCATGTCTTCAGCATAACAATTTTATTCAGATGCGAACATAGTGCATGTCTTGAGCACAACAATTCTATTCAGATGTGAACATAGTACATGTCTTGAGCATAACAATTTTATTCAGATATGAACATAGTGCATGTCTTCAGCACAACAATTCTATTCAGATGTGAACATTGTGCATGTCTTCAGCATAAAAATACGAGGCAGGTGTGAACATAGTGCATGTCATCAGCATAAAAATACGAGTCAGATGTGAACATAGTGCATGTCTTTAGCATAACAATACGCGTCAGATGTGAACATAGTGCATGTCTTCGGCATAAAAATACGAGTCAGCTGTGAACATAGTGCATGTCTTCGGCATAACAATACGAGTCAGATGTGAACATGGTGCATGTCTTCGGCATAACAATACGCGACATATGTGAACATAGTGCATGTCTTCGGCATAACAATAAGAGCCAGATGTGAACATAGTGCATGTTTTCGGCATAACAATACTCGTCAGATGTGAACATAGTGCATGTCTTCAGCATAACAATACGCGTCAGATGTGAACATAGTGCAAGACTTCGGCATAACAATACGCGTCAGATGTCACATAGTGTATGTCTTCAGCATAACAATACGAGTCAGATGTGAACATAGCGCATGTCTTTGGTATAACAATACGAGTCAGATTTGAACATAGAGCATGTCTTCAGCATAACACTACGAGTCAGATGTGAACATAGCGCATGTCTTCAACATAGTGCATGTCTTCGGCATAACAATACGAGTCAGATGTGAACATAGCGCATGTCTTCGGCATAACAATACGCGACAGATGTGAACGTAGTGCATGTCTTCGGCATAACAATAAGAGCCAGATGTGAACATAGTGCATGTCTTCAGCATAAAAATACGAGTCAGATGTGAACATAGTGCATGTCTTTAGCATAACAATACGAGTCAGATGTGAACGTAACGCATGTCTTCAGCATAACAATACGAGTCAGATGTGAACATAATGCATGTCTTCAGCATAACAATTCTATTCAGATGTGAAGATAGTACATGACTTCAGCACAACAATTCTATTCAGATGTGAACATAGTGCATGTCAGCACAACAATTCTATTCAGATGTGAACATAGTACATGTCCTCATCATAACAATACGAACCAGATGTGAACATAGTGCATGTCTTCAGCATAAAAATTCTATTCAGATGTGAACAAAGTGCATGTCTTCAGCACAATAATTCTATTCAGATGTGAACATAGTGCATGTCTTCAGCACAACAATTCTATTCAGATGTGAATATAGTGCATGTCTTCAGCATAATTATTCTATTCAGATGTGAACAGAGTACATATCTTCAGCACAACAATTTTATTCAGATGTGAACATAGCGCATGTCTTCAGTACAACAATTCTATTCAGATGTGAACACAGTACATGTCTAGAGTATAACAATTTTTTTCAGATATGAACATAGTGCATGTCTTCAGCACAACAATTCTATTCAGATGTGAACATAGTGCATGTCATCAGCATAAAAATACGAGTCAGATGTGAACATAGTGCATGTCTTTAGCATAACAATACGCGTCAGATGTGAACATAGTGCATGTCTTCAGCATAAAAATACGCGTCAGATGTGAACATAGTGCATGTCTTTAGCATAGCAATACGAGTCTGATGTGAACACAACGCATGTCTTCAGCATAACAATACGAGTCAGATGTGAACACAGTGCATGTCTTCGGCATAACAATACGAGTCAGATGTGAACATAGTGCATGTCTTCGGCATAGCAATACGCGACAGATGTGAACGTAGTGCATGTCTTCGGCATAACAATAAGAGCCAGATGTGAACATAGTGCATGTTTTCGGCATAACAATACGAGTCAGATGTGAACATAGTGCATGTCTTCGGCATAACAATACGAGTCAGATGTGAACATAACGCATGTCTTCAGCATAACAATACGAGTCAGATGTGAACATAGTGCATGTCTTCAGCATAACAATTTTATTCAGATGTGAACATAGTGCATGTCTTCAGTACAACAATTCTATTCAGATGTGAACATAGTACATGTCTTGAGTATAACAATTTTTTTCAGATATGAACATAGTGCATGTCTTCAGCACAACAATTCTATTCAGATGTGAACATAGTGCATGTCTTCGGCATAACAATAAGAGCCAGATGTGAACATAGTGCATATTTTCGGCATAACAATACTCGTCAGATGTGAACATAGTGCATGTATTCAGCATAACAATACGCGTCAGATGTGAACATAGTGCAAGACTTCGGCATAACAATACGCGTCAGATGTCATATAGTGTATGTCTTCGGCATAACATTACGCGTCAAATGTGAACATAGTGCACGTCTTCAGCATAACAATACGAGTCAGATGTGAACATAGCGCATGTCTTTGGTATAACAATACGAGTCAAATTTGAACATAGTGCATGTCTTCAGCATAACACTACGAGTCAGATGTGAACATAGCGCATGTCTTCAACATAGTGCATGTCTTCAGCATAAAAATACTAATCAGATGTGAACATAGTGCGTGTCTTGAGCATAACAATTTTTTCAGATATGAACATAGTGCATCTCTTCAGCACAACAATTCTATTCAGATGTGAACATTGTGCATGTCTTCAGCATAAAAATACGAGTCAGATGTGAACATAGTGCATGTCTTCGGCATAACAATACGCGACAGATGTGAACGTAGTGCATGTCTTCGGCATAACAATAAGAGCCATATGTGAACATAGTGCATGTTTTCGGCATAACAATACGAGTCAGATGTGAACATAGTGCATGTCTTCGGCATAACAATACGAGTCAGATGTGAACATAGCGCATGTCTTCGGCATAGCAATACGAGTCAGATGTGAACATAACGCATGTCTTCAGCATAACAATACGAGTCAGATGTGAACATACTGCATGTCTTCAGTATAAAAATACGCGTTAGATGTGAACATAGTGCATGTCTTTAGCATAACAATACGAACCAGATGTGAACATAGTGCATGTCTTCAGCATAAAAATTCTATTCAGATGTGAACATAGTGCCTGTCTTCAGCACAATAATTCTATTCAGATGTGAACATTGTGCATGTCTTCAGCACAACAATTCTATTCAGATGTGAATATAGTGCATGTCTTCAGCATAATTATTCTATTCAGATGTGAACAGAGTACATATCTTCAGCACAACAATTCAGCATAACAATTTTATTCATATGTGAACATAGTGCATGTCTTCAGTACAACAATTCTATTCAGATGTGAACATAGTAGATGTCTTGAGTATAACAATTTTTTTCAGATAGTGCATGTCATCAGCATAAAAATACGAGTCAGATGTGAACATAGTGCATGTCTTTAGCATAACAATACGAGTCAGATGTGAACATAGTGCATGTCTTCGGCATAACAATACGCGACAGATGTGAACGTAGTGCATGTCTTCGACATAAAAATACGAGTCAGATATGGACATAGTGCATGTCTTCGGCATAACAATTCTATTCAGATGTGAACATAGTGCATATCTTCAGCATAATTATTCTATTCAGATGTGAACATAGTACATGTCTTCAGCATAAGAATTCTATTCAGATGTGAAAATAGTGCATGTCTTCAGCACAACAATTCTATTCAGATGTAAACATAGTGCATGTCTTCAGCACAAAAATTCTATTCAGATGTGAACATAGTGCATGTCTTCAGCACAACAATTCTATTCAGATGTGAACATAGTGCATGTCTTCAGCATAACAATATGCGTCAGATGTGAACATAGTGCATGTCTTCGGCAGAACAATACGAGCCAGATGTGAACATAGTCCATGTCTTCAGCATAAAAATACGAATCAGATGTGAACATAGTGCGTGTCTTCAGCACAACAATTCTATTCAGATGTGAACATAGTGCATGTCTACACCATAACAATTTTATTCAGATGTGAACATAGTGCGTGTCTTCAGCACAACAATTCTATTCAGATGTGAACATAGTGCATGTCTGCACCATAACAATTTTATTCAGATGTGAACATAGTGCATGTCTTCAGCATAAAAAATCTATTCAGATGTGAACATAGTGCGTGTCTTCAGCACAACAATTCTATTCAGATGTGAACATAGTGCATGTCTGCACCATAACAATTCTATTCAGATGTGAACATAGTGCATGTCCTCAGCATAACAATATGAGTCAGATGTGAACATAGTACATGTCTTCAGCATAAGAATTCTATTCAGATGTGAAAATAGTGCATGTCTTCAGCACAACAATTCTATTCAGATGTAAACATAGTGCATGTCTTCAGCACAACAATTCTATTCAGATGTGAACATAGTGGATGTCTTCAGCACAACAATTCTATTCAGATGTGAACATAGTGCATGTCTTCAGCATAACAATATGCGTCAGATGTGAACATAGTGCATGTCTTCGGCAGAACATTTCTATTCAGATGTGAACATAGTGCATGTCTTCGGCATAAAAATACGAGTCTGATGTGAACATAGTGCATGTCTTCGGCATAACAATACGCGTCAGATGTGAATATAGTGCACGTCTTCATCATAACAATACGAGTCAGATGTGAACATAGCGCATGTCTTTGGTATAATAATACGAGTCAGATGTGAACATAGCGCATGTCTTCTGCATAAAAATACGAGTCAGATGTGAACATAGCGCATGTCTTCAGCATAACAATACGCATCAGATGTGAACATAGTGCATGTCTTCGGCATAACGATACGAGTCGGATGTGAACATAGTGCATGTCTTCAGCGTAACATTTCTATTCAGATGTAAACATAGTGCATGTCGTCAGCATAACGATATGAGTCGGATGTGAACATAGTGCATGTCTTCAGCATAACATTACGAGTCAGATGTGAACATAGCGCATGTCTTCAGCATAACAACACGAGTCAGACGTGATCATAGTGCATGTCTTCAGCGTAACATTTCTATTCAGATGTAAACAAAGTGCATGTCTTCAGCATATAAATTCTATTCAGATGTGAACATAGTGCATGTCATCAGCATAAAAATACGAGTCAGATGTGAACATAACGCATGTCTTCAGCATAACAATACGAGTCAGATGAGAACATAGTGCATGTCTTCAGCATAAAAATACGAGTCAGATGTGAACATAACGCATGTCTTCAGCATAACAATACGAGTCAGATGAGAACATAGTGCATGTCTTCAGCATAAAAATACGAGCCAGATGTGAACATAGTGTATGTCTTCGGCATAACAATACGCGTCAGATGTGAACATAGTGCACGTCTTCAGAATAACAATACGAGTCAGATGTGAACATAGCGCATGTCTTTGGTATAACAATACGAGTCAGATGTGAACGTAGCGCATGTCTTCAGCATAACAATACGAGTCAGATGTGAACATAGCGCATGTCTTCAGCATAAAAATACGCGTCAGATGTGAACATAGTGCATGTCATCATCATAATAATACGCGTCAGATGTGAACATAGTGCATGTCTTCGGAATAACAATACGAGTCAGATGTGAACATAGTGCATGTCTTCGGCATAACAATACGAGTCAGATGTGAACATAGCGCATGTTTTCGGCATAAAAATTTCAATCAGATGTGAACATAACGCATGTCTTCAGCATAACAATACGAGTCAGATGTGAACATAGTGCATGTCTTCAGCATAAAAATACGCGTCAGATGTGAACATAGTGCACGTCTTCAGCATAACAATACGAGTCAGATGTGAACATAGCGCATGTCTTTGGTATAACAATACGAGTCAGATGTGAACGTAGCGCATGTCTTCAGCATAACAATACGAGTCAGATGTGAACATAGCGCATGTCTTCAGCATAAAAATACGCGTCAGATGTGAACATAGTGCATGTCTTCATCATAATAATACGCGTCAGATGTGAACATAGTGCATGTCTTCGGCATAACAATACGAGTCAGATGTGATCATAGTGCAAGTCATCAGCATAACAATACGAATCGGATGAGAACATAGTGTATGTCTTCGGCATAACAATACGAGTCAGATGTGAATACAGTGCACGTCTTCAGCATAACAATACGAGTCAGATGTGAACATAGCGCATGTCTTTGGTATAACAATACGAGTCAGATGTGAACATAGCGCATGTCTTCTGCAAAGAAATACGAGTCAGATGTGAACATAGCGCATGTCTTCAGCATAACAATACGCGTCAGATGTGAACATAGTGCATGTCTTCGGCATAACGATACGAGTCAGATGTGAACATAGCGCATGTCTTCAGTATAACAACACGAGTCAGATGTGATCATAGTGCATGTCTTCAGCATATAAATTTTATTCAGATGTAAACATAGTGCATGTCTTCAGCACAACAATTCTATTCAGATGTGAACATAGTACATGTCTTGAGCATAACAATTTTTTTCAGATATGAACATAGTGCATGTCTTCAGCACAACAATGCTATTCAGATATTGTGCATTCTTCAGCATAAAAATACGAGTCAGGTGTGAACATAGTGCATGTCATCAGCATAAAAATACGAGTCAGATGTGAACATAGTGCTTGTATTTAGCATAACAATACGCGTCAGATGTGAACATAATGCATGTCTTCGGCATAAAAATACGAGTCAGATGTGAACATAGTGCATGTCTTCGGCATAACAATACGAGTCAGATGTGAACATAGTGCATGTCTTCAGCATAACAATAAGAGCCAGATGTGAACATAATGCATGCTTTCGGCATAAAAATACGCGTCAGATGTGAACATGGTGCATGTCTTCAGCATAACAATACGAGTCGGATGTGAACGTAGTGCATGTCTTCGGCATAACAGCACGAGTCAGATGTGAACATAGTGCATGTCTTCGGCATAACAATACGAGTCAGATGTGAACATAGCGCATGTCTTCCGCATAACAATACGAGTCAGATGTGAACATAACGCATGTTTTCAGCATAACAATACGAGTCAGATGTGAACATAGTGCATGTCTTCAGCATAAAAATACACGTCAGATGTAAACATAGTGCATGTCTTTAGCATAACAATACGAGTCAGATGTGAACATAACGCATGTCTTCAGCATAACAATACGAGTCAGGAGTGAACATAGTGCATGTCATCAGCATAAACATACGAGTCAGATGTGAACATAGTGCATGTCTTCAGCATAAAAATACGCGTCAGATGTGAACATAGTGCATGTCTTCATCATAATAATACGCGTCAGATGTGAACATAGTGCATGTCTTCGGAATAACAATACGAGTCAGATGTGAACATAGTGCATGTCTTCGGCATAACAATACGAGTCAGATGTGAACATAGCGCATGTTTTCGGCATAAAAATTTCAATCAGATGTGAACATAACGCATGTCTTCAGCATAACAATACGAGTCAGATGTGAACATAGTGCATGTCTTCAGCATAAAAATACGCGTCAGATGTGAACATAGTGCATGTCTTTAGCATAACAATACGAGTCAGATGTGAACATAACGCATGTCTTCAGCATAAAAATACGCGTCAGATGTGAACATAGTGCATGTCTTCAGCATAACAATATTAGCCAGATGTGAACATAGTGCATGTCTTCAGCACAACAATTCTATTCAGATGTGAACATAGTGGATGTCTTCAGCACAACAATTCTATTCAGATGTGAACATAGTGCATGTCTTCAGCATAACAATATGCGTCAGATGTGAACATAGTGCATGTCTTCGGCAGAACATTTCTATTCAGATGTGAACATAGTGCATGTCTTCGGCATAAAAATACGAGTCTGATGTGAACACAGTGCATGTCTTCGGCATAACAATACGAGTCAGATGTGATCATAGTGCATGTCATCAGCATAACAATACGAATCGGATGAGAACATAGTGTATGTCTTCGGCATAACAATACGCGTCAGATGTGAATATAGTGCACGTCTTCAGCATAACAATACGAGTCAGATGTGAACATAGCGCATGTCTTTGGTATAACAATACGAGTCAGATGTGAACATAGCGCATGTCTTCTGCAAAGAAATACGAGTCAGATGTGAACATAGCGCATGTCTTCAGCATAACAATACGCGTCAGATGTGAACATAGTGCATGTCTTCGGCATAACGATACGAGTCGGATGTGAACATAGTGCATGTCTTCAGCGTAACATTTCTATTCAGATGTAAACATAGTGCATGTCGTCAGCATAAAAATATGAGTCGGATGTGAACATAGTGCATGTCTTCAGCATAACAATACGCGTCAGACGTGAACAAAGTGCATGTCATTAGCTAAAAACACGAGTCAGATGTGAACATAGCGCATGTCTTCAGTATAACAATTCTATTCAGATGTGAACATAGTACATGTCTTGAGCATAACAATTTTTTTCAGATATGAACATAGTGCATGTCTTCAGCACAACAATTCTATTCAGATATTGTGCATTCTTCAGCATAAAAATACGAGTCAGGTGTGAACATAGTGCATGTCATCAGCATCAAAATACGAGTCAGATGTGAACATAGTGCTTGTATTTAGCATAACAATACGCGTCAGATGTGAACATATTGCATGTCTTCGGCATAAAAATACGAGTCAGATGTGAACATAGTGCATGTCTTCGGCATAACAATACGAGTCAGATGTGAACATAGTGCATGTCTTCAGCATAACAATAAGAGCCAGATGTGAACATAATGCATGCTTTCGGCATAAAAATACGCGTCAGATGTGAACATAGTGCATGTCTTCAGCATAACAATACGAGTCGGATGTGAACATAACGCACGTCTTCAGCATAACAATACGAGTAAGATGTGAACATAGCGCATGTCCTTGGTATAACAATACGAGTCATATGTGAACGTAGCGCAAGTCTTCAGGCTTACAATATGAGTCAGATGTGAACATAGCGCATGTCTTCAGCATAAAAATACGCGTCAGATGTGAACATAGTGCATGTCTTTAGCATAACAATACGAGTCAGATGTGAACATAACGCATGTCTTCAGCATAACAATACGAATCAGATGTGAACATAGCGCATGTCTTCAGCATAAAAATACGCGTCAGATGTGAACATAGTGCATGTCTTCAGCATAACAATATTAGCCAGATGTGAACATAGTGCATGTCTTCAGCACAACAATTCTATTCAGATGTGAACATAGTGGATGTCTTCAGCACAACAATTCTATTCAGATGTGAACTTAGTGCATGTCTTCAGCATAACAAAATGCGTCAGATGTGAATATAGTGCATGTCTTCGGCAGAACATTTCTATTCAGATGTGAACATAGTGCATGTCTTCGGCATAAAAATACGAGTCTGATGTGAACACAGTGCATGTCTTCGGCATAACAATACGAGTCAGATGTGATCATAGTGCATGTCATCAGCATAACAATACGAATCGGATGAGAACATAGTGTATGTCTTCGGCATAACAATACGCGTCAGATGTGAATATAGTGCACGTCTTCAGCATAACAATACGAGTCAGATGTGAACATAGCGCATGTCTTTGGTATAACAATACGAGTCAGATGTGAACATAGCGCATGTCTTCTGCAAAGAAATACGAGTCAGATGTGAACATAGCGCATGTCTTCAGCATAACAATACGCGTCAGATGTGAACATAGTGCATGTCTTCGGCATAACGATACGAGTCGGATGTGAACATAGTGCATGTCTTCAGCGTAACATTTCTATTCAGATGTAAACATAGTGCATGTCGTCAGCATAACAATATGAGTCGGATGTGAACATAGTGCATGTCATTAGCTAAAAACACGAGTCAGATGTGAACATAGCGCATGTCTTCAGTATAACAACACGAGTCAGATGTGATCATAGTGCATGTCTTCAGCGTAACATTTCTATTCAGATGTAAACAAAGTGCATGTCTTCAGCATATAAATTTTATTCAGATGTAAACATAGTGCATGTCTTCAGCACAACAATTCTATTCAGATGTGAACATAGTACATGTCTTGAGCATAACAATTTTTTTCAGATATGAACATAGTGCATGTCTTCAGCAAAACAATTCTATTCAGATATTGTGCATTCTTCAGCATAAAAATACGAGTCAGGTGTGAACATAGTGCATGTCATCAGCATCAAAATACGATTCAGATGTGAACATAGTGCATGTCTTCAGCATAACCATAAGAGCCAGATGTGAACATAATGCATGCTTTCGGCATAAAAATACGCGTCAGATTGTAACATAGTGCATGTCTTCAGCATAACAATACGAGTCGGATGTGAACATAGTGCATGTCTTCGGCATAACAATACGCGTCTGTTGTCACATAGAGTATGTCTTCGGCATAACAATACGCGTCAGATGTGAACATAGTGCACGTCTTCAGCATAACAATACGAGTAAGATGTGAACATAGCGCATGTCTTTGGTATAACAATACGAGTCATATGTGAACGTAGCGCATGTCTTCTGCATAAAAATACGAGTCAGATGTGAACATAGTGCATGTCTTTAGCATAACAATACGAGTCAGATGTGAACATAACGCATGTCTTCAGCATAACAATACGAATCAGATGTGAACATAGCGCATGTCTTCAGCATAAAAATACGCGTCAGATGTGAACATAGTGCATGTCTTCAGCATAACAATATTAGCCAGATGTGAACATAGTGCATGTCTTCAGCACAACAATTCTATTCAGATGTGAACATAGTGGATGTCTTCAGCACAACAATTCTATTCAGATGTGAACTTAGTGCATGTCTTCAGCATAACAAAATGCGTCAGATGTGAACATAGTGCATGTCTTCGGCAGAACATTTCTATTCAGATGTGAACATAGTGCATGTCTTCGGCATAAAAATACGAGTCTGATGTGAACACAGTGCATGTCTTCGGCATAACAATACGAGTCAGATGTGATCATAGTGCATGTCATCAGCATAACAATACGAATCGGATGAGAACATAGTGTATGTCTTCGGCATAACAATACGCGTCAGATGTGAATATAGTGCACGTCTTCAGCATAACAATACGAGTCAGATGTGAACATAGCGCATGTCTTTGGTATAACAATACGAGTCAGATGTGAACATAGCGCATGTCTTCTGCAAAGAAATACGAGTCAGATGTGAACATAGCGCATGTCTTGAGCATAACAATACGCGTCAGATGTGAACATAGTGCATGTCTTCGGCATAACGATACGAGTCGGATGTGAACATAGTGCATGTCTTCAGCACAACAATTCTATTCAGATGTGAACATAGTGGATGTCTTCAGCACAACAATTCTATTCAGATGTGAACATAGTGCATGTCTTCAGCATAACAATACGCGTCAAATGTGAACATAGTGCATGTCTTCGGCATAAAAATACGAGTCTGATGTGAACACAGTGCATGTCTTCGGCATAACAATACGAGTCAGATGTGATCATAGTGCATGTCATCAGCATAACAATACGAATCGGATGAGAACATAGTGTATGTCTTCGGCATAACAATACGCGTCAGATGTGAATATAGTGCACGTCTTCAGCATAACAATACGAGTCAGATGTGAACATAGCGCATGTCTTTGGTATAACAATACGAGTCAGATGTGAACATAGCGCATGTCTTCTGCAAAGAAATACGAGTCAGATTTGAACATAGCGCATGTCTTCAGCATAACAATACGCGTCAGATGTGAACATAGTGCATGTCTTCGGCATAACGATACGAGTCGGATGTGAACATAGTGCATGTCTTCAGCGTAACATTTCTATTCAGATGTAAACATAGTGCATGTCGTCAGCATAACAATATGAGTCGGATGTGAACATAGTGCATGTCTTCAGCATAACAATACGCGTCAGACGTGAACAAAGTGCATGTCATCAGCTAAAAACACGAGTCAGATGTGAACATAGCGCATGTCTTCAGCATAACAACACGAGTCAGATGTGATCATAGTGCATGTCTTCAGCGTAACATTTCTATTCAGATGTAAACAAAGTGCATGTCTTCAGCATATAAATTCTATTCAGATGTGAACATAGTGCATGTCATCAGCATAAAAATACGAGTCAGATGTGAACATAGCGCATGTCTTCGGCATAACAATACGAGTCAGATGTGAACATAACGCATGTCTTCAGCATAACAATACGAGTCAGATGAGAACATAGTGCATGTCTTCAGCATAAAAATACGAGCCAGATGTGAACATAGTGTATGTCTTCGGCATAACAATACGCGTCAGATGTGAACATAGTGCACGTCTTCAGCATAACAATACGAGTCAGATGTGAACATAGCGCATGTCTTTGGTATAACAATACGAGTCAGATGTGAACGTAGCGCATGTCTTCAGCATAACAATACGAGTCAGATGTGAACATAGCGCATGTCTTCAGCATAAAAATACGCGTCAGATGTGAACATAGTGCATGTCTTCATCATAATAATACGCGTCAGATGTGAACATAGTGCATGTCTTCGGAATAACAATACGAGTCAGATGTGAACATAGTGCATGTCTTCGGCATAACAATACGAGTCAGATGTGAACATAGCGCATGTTTTCGGCATAAAAATTTCAATCAGATGTGAACATAACGCATGTCTTCAGCATAACAATACGAGTCAGATGTGAACATAGTGCATGTCTTCAGCATAAAAATACGCGTCAGATGTGAACATAGTGCATGTCTTTAGCATAACAATACGAGTCAGATGTGAACATAACGCATGTCTTCAGCATAACAATACGAATCAGATGTGAACATAGCGCATGTCTTCAGCATAAAAATACGCGTCAGATGTGAACATAGTGCATGTCTTCAGCATAACAATATTAGCCAGATGTGAACATAGTGCATGTCTTCAGCACAACAATTCTATTCAGATGTGAACATAGTGGATGTCTTCAGCACAACAATTCTATTCAGATGTGAACATAGTGCATGTCTTCAGCATAACAATATGCGTCAGATGTGAACATAGTGCATGTCTTAGGCAGAACATTTCTATTCAGATGTGAACATTGTGCATGTCTTCGGCATAAAAATACGAGTCTGATGTGAACATAGTGCATGTCTTCGGCATAACAATACGAGTCAGATGTGATCATAGTGCATGTCATCAGCATAACAATACGAATCGGATGAGAACATAGTTAATGTCTTCGGCATAACAATACGCGTCAGATGTGAATATAGTGCATGTCTTCAGCACAACAATTCTATTCAGATGTGAACATAGTACATGTCTTGAGCATAACAATTTTTTTCAGATATGAACATAGTGCATGTCTTCAGCACAACAATTCTATTCAGATATTGTGCATTCTTCAGCATAAAAATACGAGTCAGGTGTGAACATAGTGCATGTCTTCGGCATAACAATACGAGTCAGATGTGAACATAGTGCATGTCTTCAGCATAACAATAAGAGCCAGATGTGAACATAATGCATGCTTTCGGCATAAAAATACGCGTCAGATGTGAACATAGTGCATGTCTTCGGCATAAAAATACGAGTCAGATGTGAACATAGTGCATGTCTTCGGCATAACAATACGTGTCAGATGTGAACATAGTGCATGTCTTCAGCATAACAATAAGAGCCAGATGTGAACATAATGCATGCTTTCGGCATAAAAATACGCGTCAGATGTGAATATAGTGCATGTCTTCAGCATAACAATACGAGTCGGATGTGAACATAGTGCATGTCTTCGGCATAACAATACGCGTCTGTTGTCACATAGTGTATGTCTTCGGCATAACAATACGCGTCAGATGTGAACATAGTGCACGTGTTGAGCATAACAATACGAGTAAGATGTGAACATAGCGCATGTCTTTGGTATAACAATACGAGTCATATGTGAACGTAGCGCAAGTCTTCAGGCTTACAATACGAGTCAGATGTGAACATAGCGCATGTCTTCAGCATAAAAATACGCGTCAGATGTGAACATAGTGCATGTCTTCATCATAATAATACGCGTCAGATGTGAACATAGTGCATGTCTTCGGCATAACAATACGAGTCAGATGTGAACATAGTGCATGTCTTCGGCATAAAAATACGCGTCAGATGTGAACATAGTGCATGTCTTTAGCATAACAATACGAGTCAGATGTGAACATAACGCATGTCTTCAGCATAACAATACGAGTCAGATGTGAACATAGTGCATGTCTTCAGCATAAAAATACGCGTCAGATGTGAACATGGTGCATGTCTTTAGCATAACAATACGAGTCAGATGTGAACATAACGCATGTCTTCAGCATAACAATACGAATCAGATGTGAACATAGCGCATGTCTTCAGCATAAAAATACGCGTCAGATGTGAACATAGTGCATGTCTTCAGCATAACAATATTAGCCAGATGTGAACATAGTCCATGTCTTCAGCATAAAAATACGAATCAGATGTGAACATAGTGCGTGTCTTCAGCACAACAATTCTATTCAGATGTGAACATAGTGCATGTCTTCAGCACAACAATTCTATTCAGATGTGAACATAGTGGATGTCTTCAGCACAACAATTCTATTCAGATGTGAACATAGTGCATGTCTTCGGCATAACAATACGAGTCAGATGTGAACATAGCGCATGTTTTCGGCATAAAAATTTCAATCAGATGTGAACATAACGCATGTCTTCAGCATAACAATACGAGTCAGATGTGAACATAGTGCATGTCTTCAGCATAAAAATACGCGTCAGATGTGAACATAGTGCATGTCTTTAGCATAACAATACGAGTCAGATGTGAACATAACGCATGTCTTCAGCATAAAAATACGCGTCAGATGTGAACATAGTGCATGTCTTCAGCATAACAATATTAGCCAGATGTGAACATAGTGCATGTCTTCAGCACAACAATTCTATTCAGATGTGAACATAGTGGATGTCTTCAGCACAACAATTCTATTCAGATGTGAACATAGTGCATGTCTTCAGCATAACAATATGCGTCAGATGTGAACATAGTGCATGTCTTCGGCAGAACATTTCTATTCAGATGTGAACATAGTGCATGTCTTCGGCATAAAAATACGAGTCTGATGTGAACACAGTGCATGTCTTCGGCATAACAATACGAGTCAGATGTGATCATAGTGCATGTCATCAGCATAACAATACGAATCGGATGAGAACATAGTGTATGTCTTCGGCATAACAATACGCGTCAGATGTGAATATAGTGCACGTCTTCAGCATAACAATACGAGTCAGATGTGAACATAGCGCATGTCTTTGGTATAACAATACGAGTCAGATGTGAACATAGCGCATGTCTTCTGCAAAGAAATACGAGTCAGATGTGAACATAGCGCATGTCTTCAGCATAACAATACGCGTCAGATGTGAACATAGTGCATGTCTTCGGCATAACGATACGAGTCGGATGTGAACATAGTGCATGTCTTCAGCGTAACATTTCTATTCAGATGTAAACATAGTGCATGTCGTCAGCATAAAAATATGAGTCGGATGTGAACATAGTGCATGTCTTCAGCATAACAATACGCGTCAGACGTGAACAAAGTGCATGTCATTAGCTAAAAACACGAGTCAGATGTGAACATAGCGCATGTCTTCAGTATAACAATTCTATTCAGATGTGAACATAGTACATGTCTTGAGCATAACAATTTTTTTCAGATATGAACATAGTGCATGTCTTCAGCACAACAATTCTATTCAGATATTGTGCATTCTTCAGCATAAAAATACGAGTCAGGTGTGAACATAGTGCATGTCATCAGCATCAAAATACGAGTCAGATGTGAACATAGTGCTTGTATTTAGCATAACAATACGCGTCAGATGTGAACATATTGCATGTCTTCGGCATAAAAATACGAGTCAGATGTGAACATAGTGCATGTCTTCGGCATAACAATACGAGTCAGATGTGAACATAGTGCATGTCTTCAGCATAACAATAAGAGCCAGATGTGAACATAATGCATGCTTTCGGCATAAAAATACGCGTCAGATGTGAACATAGTGCATGTCTTCAGCATAACAATACGAGTCGGATGTGAACATAACGCACGTCTTCAGCATAACAATACGAGTAAGATGTGAACATAGCGCATGTCCTTGGTATAACAATACGAGTCATATGTGAACGTAGCGCAAGTCTTCAGGCTTACAATATGAGTCAGATGTGAACATAGCGCATGTCTTCAGCATAAAAATACGCGTCAGATGTGAACATAGTGCATGTCTTTAGCATAAAAATACGAGTCAGATGTGAACATAACGCATGTCTTCAGCATAACAATACGAATCAGATGTGAACATAGCGCATGTCTTCAGCATAAAAATACGCGTCAGATGTGAACATAGTGCATGTCTTCAGCATAACAATATTAGCCAGATGTGAACATAGTGCATGTCTTCAGCACAACAATTCTATTCAGATGTGAACATAGTGCATGTCTTCAGCACAACAATTCTATTCAGATGTGAACTTAGTGCATGTCTTCAGCATAACAAAATGCGTCAGATGTGAATATAGTGCATGTCTTCGGCAGAACATTTCTATTCAGATGTGAACATAGTGCATGTCTTCGGCATAAAAATACGAGTCTGATGTGAACACAGTGCATGTCTTCGGCATAACAATACGAGTCAGATGTGATCATAGTGCATGTCATCAGCATAACAATACGAATCGGATGAGAACATAGTGTATGTCTTCGGCATAACAATACGCGTCAGATGTGAATATAGTGCACGTCTTCAGCATAACAATACGAGTCAGATGTGAACATAGCGCATGTCTTTGGTATAACAATACGAGTCAGATGTGAACATAGCGCATGTCTTCTGCAAAGAAATACGAGTCAGATGTGAACATAGCGCATGTCTTCAGCATAACAATACGCGTCAGATGTGAACATAGTGCATGTCTTCGGCATAACGATACGAGTCGGATGTGAACATAGTGCATGTCTTCAGCGTAACATTTCTATTCAGATGTAAACATAGTGCATGTCGTCAGCATAACAATATGAGTCGGATGTGAACATAGTGCATGTCATTAGCTAAAAACACGAGTCAGATGTGAACATAGCGCATGTCTTCAGTATAACAACACGAGTCAGATGTGATCATAGTGCATGTCTCAGCGTAACATTTCTATTCAGATGTAAACAAAGTGCATGTCTTCAGCATATAAATTTTATTCAGATGTAAACATAGTGCATGTCTTCAGCACAACAATTCTATTCAGATGTGAACATAGTACATGTCTTGAGCATAACAATTTTTTTCAGATATGAACATAGTGCATGTCTTCAGCAAAACAATTCTATTCAGATATTGTGCATTCTTCAGCATAAAAATACGAGTCAGGTGTGAACATAGTGCATGTCATCAGCATCAAAATACGATTCAGATGTGAACATAGTGCATGTCTTCAGCATAACAATAAGAGCCAGATGTGAACATAATGCATGCTTTCGGCATAAAAATACGCGTCAGATGTGAACATAGTGCATGTCTTCAGCATAACAATACGAGTCGGATGTGAACATAGTGCATGTCTTCGGCATAACAATACGCGTCTGTTGTCACATAGAGTATGTCTTCGGCATAACAATACGCGTCAGATGTGAACATAGTGCACGTCTTCAGCATAACAATACGAGTAAGATGTGAACATAGCGCATGTCTTTGGTATAACAATACGAGTCATATGTGAACGTAGCGCATGTCTTCTGCATAAAAATACGAGTCAGATGTGAACATAGTGCATGTCTTTAGCATAACAATACGAGTCAGATGTGAACATAACGCATGTCTTCAGCATAACAATACGAATCAGATGTGAACATAGCGCATGTCTTCAGCATAAAAATACGCGTCAGATGTGAACATAGTGCATGTCTTCAGCATAACAATATTAGCCAGATGTGAACATAGTGCATGTCTTCAGCACAACAATTCTATTCAGATGTGAACATAGTGGATGTCTTCAGCACAACAATTCTATTCAGATGTGAACTTAGTGCATGTCTTCAGCATAACAAAATGCGTCAGATGTGAACATAGTGCATGTCTTCGGCAGAACATTTCTATTCAGATGTGAACATAGTGCATGTCTTCGGCATAAAAATACGAGTCTGATGTGAACACAGTGCATGTCTTCGGCATAACAATACGAGTCAGATGTGATCATAGTGCATGTCATCAGCATAACAATACGAATCGGATGAGAACATAGTGTATGTCTTCGGCATAACAATACGCGTCAGATGTGAATATAGTGCACGTCTTCAGCATAACAATACGAGTCAGATGTGAACATAGCGCATGTCTTTGGTATAACAATACGAGTCAGATGTGAACATAGCGCATGTCTTCTGCAAAGAAATACGAGTCAGATGTGAACATAGCGCATGTCTTGAGCATAACAATACGCGTCAGATGTGAACATAGTGCATGTCTTCGGCATAACGATACGAGTCGGATGTGAACATAGTGCATGTCTTCAGCACAACAATTCTATTCAGATGTGAACATAGTGGATGTCTTCAGCACAACAATTCTATTCAGATGTGAACATAGTGCATGTCTTCAGCATAACAATACGCGTCAAATGTGAACATAGTGCATGTCTTCGGCATAAAAATACGAGTCTGATGTGAACACAGTGCATGTCTTCGGCATAACAATACGAGTCAGATGTGATCATAGTGCATGTCATCAGCATAACAATACGAATCGGATGAGAACATAGTGTACGTCTTCGGCATAACAATACGCGTCAGATGTGAATATAGTGCACGTCTTCAGCATAACAATACGAGTCAGATGTGAACATAGCGCATGTCTTTGGTATAACAATACGAGTCAGATGTGAACATAGCGCATGTCTTCTGCAAAGAAATACGAGTCAGATTTGAACATAGCGCATGTCTTCAGCATAACAATACGCGTCAGATGTGAACATAGTGCATGTCTTCGGCATAACGATACGAGTCGGATGTGAACATAGTGCATGTCTTCAGCGTAACATTTCTATTCAGATGTAAACATAGTGCATGTCGTCAGCATAACAATATGAGTCGGATGTGAACATAGTGCATGTCTTCAGCATAACAATACGCGTCAGACGTGAACAAAGTGCATGTCATCAGCTAAAAACACGAGTCAGATGTGAACATAGCGCATGTCTTCAGCATAACAACACGAGTCAGATGTGATCATAGTGCATGTCTTCAGCGTAACATTTCTATTCAGATGTAAACAAAGTGCATGTCTTCAGCATATAAATTCTATTCAGATGTGAACATAGTGCATGTCATCAGCATAAAAATACGAGTCAGATGTGAACATAGCGCATGTCTTCGGCATAACAATACGAGTCAGATGTGAACATAACGCATGTCTTCAGCATAACAATACGAGTCAGATGAGAACATAGTGCATGTCTTCAGCATAAAAATACGAGCCAGATGTGAACATAGTGTATGTCTTCGGCATAACAATACGCGTCAGATGTGAACATAGTGCACGTCTTCAGCATAACAATACGAGTCAGATGTGAACATAGCGCATGTCTTTGGTATAACAATACGAGTCAGATGTGAACGTAGCGCATGTCTTCAGCATAACAATACGAGTCAGATGTGAACATAGCGCATGTCTTCAGCATAAAAATACGCGTCAGATGTGAACATAGTGCATGTCTTCATCATAATAATACGCGTCAGATGTGAACATAGTGCATGTCTTCGGAATAACAATACGAGTCAGATGTGAACATAGTGCATGTCTTCGGCATAACAATACGAGTCAGATGTGAACATAGCGCATGTTTTCGGCATAAAAATTTCAATCAGATGTGAACATAACGCATGTCTTCAGCATAACAATACGAGTCAGATGTGAACATAGTGCATGTCTTCAGCATAAAAATACGCGTCAGATGTGAACATAGTGCATGTCTTTAGCATAACAATACGAGTCAGATGTGAACATAACGCATGTCTTCAGCATAACAATACGAATCAGATGTGAACATAGCGCATGTCTTCAGCATAAAAATACGCGTCAGATGTGAACATAGTGCATGTCTTCAGCATAACAATATTAGCCAGATGTGAACATAGTGCATGTCTTCAGCACAACAATTCTATTCAGATGTGAACATAGTGGATGTCTTCAGCACAACAATTCTATTCAGATGTGAACATAGTGCATGTCTTCAGCATAACAATATGCGTCAGATGTGAACATAGTGCATGTCTTAGGCAGAACATTTCTATTCAGATGTGAACATTGTGCATGTCTTCGGCATAAAAATACGAGTCTGATGTGAACATAGTGCATGTCTTCGGCATAACAATACGAGTCAGATGTGATCATAGTGCATGTCATCAGCATAACAATACGAATCGGATGAGAACATAGTTAATGTCTTCGGCATAACAATACGCGTCAGATGTGAATATAGTGCATGTCTTCAGCACAACAATTCTATTCAGATGTGAACATAGTACATGTCTTGAGCATAACAATTTTTTTCAGATATGAACATAGTGCATGTCTTCAGCACAACAATTCTATTCAGATATTGTGCATTCTTCAGCATAAAAATACGAGTCAGGTGTGAACATAGTGCATGTCTTCGGCATAACAATACGAGTCAGATGTGAACATAGTGCATGTCTTCAGCATAACAATAAGAGCCAGATGTGAACATAATGCATGCTTTCGGCATAAAAATACGCGTCAGATGTGAACATAGTGCATGTCTTCGGCATAAAAATACGAGTCAGATGTGAACATAGTGCATGTCTTCGGCATAACAATACGTGTCAGATGTGAACATAGTGCATGTCTTCAGCATAACAATAAGAGCCAGATGTGAACATAATGCATGCTTTCGGCATAAAAATACGCGTCAGATGTGAATATAGTGCATGTCTTCAGCATAACAATACGAGTCGGATGTGAACATAGTGCATGTCTTCGGCATAACAATACGCGTCTGTTGTCACATAGTGTATGTCTTCGGCATAACAATACGCGTCAGATGTGAACATAGTGCACGTGTTGAGCATAACAATACGAGTAAGATGTGAACATAGCGCATGTCTTTGGTATAACAATACGAGTCATATGTGAACGTAGCGCAAGTCTTCAGGCTTACAATACGAGTCAGATGTGAACATAGCGCATGTCTTCAGCATAAAAATACGCGTCAGATGTGAACATAGTGCATGTCTTCATCATAATAATACGCGTCAGATGTGAACATAGTGCATGTCTTCGGCATAACAATACGAGTCAGATGTGAACATAGTGCATGTCTTCGGCATAAAAATACGCGTCAGATGTGAACATAGTGCATGTCTTTAGCATAACAATACGAGTCAGATGTGAACATAACGCATGTCTTCAGCATAACAATACGAGTCAGATGTGAACATAGTGCATGTCTTCAGCATAAAAATACGCGTCAGATGTGAACATGGTGCATGTCTTTAGCATAACAATACGAGTCAGATGTGAACATAACGCATGTCTTCAGCATAACAATACGAATCAGATGTGAACATAGCGCATGTCTTCAGCATAAAAATACGCGTCAGATGTGAACATAGTGCATGTCTTCAGCATAACAATATTAGACAGATGTGAACATAGTCCATGTCTTCAGCATAAAAATACGAATCAGATGTGAACATAGTGCGTGTCTTCAGCACAACAATTCTATTCAGATGTGAACATAGTGCATGTCTTCAGCACAACAATTCTATTCAGATGTGAACATAGTGGATGTCTTCAGCACAACAATTCTATTCAGATGTGAACATAGTACATGTCTTCAGCATAACAATATGCGTCAGATGTGAACATAGTGCATGTCTTCGGCAGAACATTTCTATTCAGATGTGAACATAGTGCATGTCTTCGGCATAAAAATACGAGTCTGATGTGAACACAGTGCATGTCTTCGGCATAACAATACGAGTCAGATGTGATCATAGTGCATGTCATCAGCATAACAATACGAATCGGATGAGAACATAGTGTATGTCTTCGGCATAACAATACGCGTCAGATGTGAATATAGTGCACGTCTTCAGCATAACAATACGAGTCAGATGTGAACATAGCGCATGTCTTTGGTATAACAATACGAGTCAGATGTGAACATAGCGCATGTCTTCTGCAAAGAAATACGAGTCAGATGTGAACATAGCGCATGTCTTCAGCATAACAATACGCGTCAGATGTGAACATAGTGCATGTCTTCGGCATAACGATACGAGTCGGATGTGAACATAGTGCATGTCTTCAGCGTAACATTTCTATTCAGATGTAAACATAGTGCATGTTGTCAGCATAACAATATGAGTCGGATGTGAACATAGTGCATGTTTTCAGCATAACAATACGAGTCAGATGAGAACATAGTGCATGTCTTCAGCATAAAAATACGAGCCAGATGTGAACATAGTGTATGTCTTCGGCATAACAATACGCGTCAGATGTGAACATAGTGCACGTCTTCAGCATAACAATACGAGTCAGATGTGAACATAGCGCATGTCTTTGGTATAACAATACGAGTCAGATGTGAACGTAGCGCATGTCTTCAGCATAACAATACGAGTCAGATGTGAACATAGCGCATGTCTTCAGCATAAAAATACGCGTCAGATGTGAACATAGTGCATGTCTTCATCATAATAATACGCGTCAGATGTTAACATAGTCCATGTCTTCGGAATAACAATACGAGTCAGATGTGAACATAGTGCATGTCTTCGGCATAACAATACGAGTCAGATGTGAACATAGCGCATGTTTTCGGCATAAAAATTTCAATCAGATGTGAACATAACGCATGTCTTCAGCATAACAATACGAGTCAGATGTGAACATAGTGCATGTCTTCAGCATAAAAATACGCGTCAGATGTGAACATAGTGCATGTCTTTAGCATAACAATACGAGTCAGATGTGAACATAACGCATGTCTTCAGCATAACAATACGAATCAGATGTGAACATAGCGCATGTCTTCATCATAAAAATACGCGTCAGATTTGAACATAGTGCATGTCTTCAGCATAACAATATTAGCCAGATGTGAACATAGTGCATGTCTTCAGCACAACAATTCTATTCAGATGTGAACATAGTGGATGTCTTCAGCACAACAATTCTATTCAGATGTGAACATAGTGCATGTCTTCAGCATAACAATATGCGTCAGATGTGAACATAGTGCATGTCTTCGGCAGAACATTTCTATTCAGATGTGAACATAGTGCATGTCTTCGGCATAAAAATACGAGTCTGATGTGAACACAGTGCATGTCTTCGGCATAACAATACGAGTCAGATGTGATCATAGTGCATGTCATCAGCATAACAATACGAATCGGATGAGAACATAGTGTATGTCTTCGGCATAACAATACGCGTCAGATGTGAATATAGTGCACGTCTTCAGCATAACAATACGAGTCAGATGTGAACATAGCGCATGTCTTTGGTATAACAATACGAGTCAGATGTGAACATAGCGCATGTCTTCTGCAAAGAAATACGAGTCAGATGTGAACATAGCGCATGTCTTCAGCATAACAATACGCGTCAGATGTGAACATAGTGCATGTCTTCGGCATAACGATACGAGTCGGATGTGAACATAGTGCATGTCTTCAGCGTAACATTTCTATTCAGATGTAAACATAGTGCATGTCGTCAGCATAACAATATGAGTCGGATGTGAACACAGTGCATGTCTTCGGCATAACAATACGAGTCAGATGTGATCATAGTGCATGTCATCAGCATAACAATACGAATCGGATGAGAACATAGTGTATGTCTTCGGCATAACAATACGCGTCAGATGTGAATATAGTGCACGTCTTCAGCATAACAATACGAGTCAGATGTGAACATAGCGCATGTCTTTGGTATAACAATACGAGTCAGATGTGAACATAGCGCATGTCTTCTGCAAAGAAATACGAGTCAGATGTGAACATAGCGCATGTCTTCGGCATAACGATACGAGTCGGATGTGAACATAGTGCATGTCTTCAGCGTAACATTTCTATTCAGATGTAAACATAGTGCATGTCGTCAGCATAACAATACGAGTCGGATGTGAACATAGTGCATGTCTTCAGCGTAACATTTCTATTCAGATGTAAACATAGTGCATGTCGTCAGCATAACAATATGAGTCAGATGTGATCATAGTGCATGTCTTCAGCCTTACAATACGAGTCAGATGTGAACATAGCGCATGTCTTCAGCATAAAAATACGCGTCAGATGTGAACATAGTGCATGTCTTCATCATAATAATACGCGTCAGATGTGAACATAGCGCATGTCTTTGGTATAACAATACGAGTCATATGTGAACGTAGCGCAAGTCTTCAGCCTTACAATACGAGTCAGATGTGAACATACCGCATGTCTTCAGCATAAAAATACGCGTCAGATGTGAACATAGTGCATGTCTTCATCATAATAATACGCGTCAGATGTGAACATAGTGCATGTCTTCGGCATAACAATACGAGTCAGATGTGAACATAGTGCATGTCTTTGGCATAAAAATACGCGTCAGATGTCAAAATAGTGCATGTCTTTAGCATAACAATACGAGTCAGATGTGAACATAACGCATATCTTCAGCATAACAATACGAGTCAGATGTGAACATAGTGCATGTCTTCAGCATAAAAATACGCGTCAGATGTGAACATAGTGCATGTCTTTAGCATAACAATACGAGTCAGATGTGAACATAACGCATGTCTTCAGCATAACAATACGAATCAGATGTGAACATAGCGCATGTCTTCAGCATAAAAATACGCGTCAGATGTGAACATAGTGCATGTCTTCAGCATAACAATATTAGCCAGATGTGAACATAGTCCATGTCTTCAGCATAAAAATACGAATCAGATGTGAACATAGTGCGTGTCTTCAGCACAACAATTCTATTCAGATGTGAACATAGTGCATGTCTTCAGCACAACAATTCTATTCAGATGTGAACATAGTGGATGTCTTCAGCACAACAATTCTATTCAGATGTGAACATAGTGCATGTCTTCAGCATAACAATATGCGTCAGATGTGAACATAGTGCATGTCTTCGGCAGAACATTTCTATTCAGATGTGAACATAGTGCATGTCTTCGGCATAAAAATACGAGTCTGATGTGAACACAGTGCATGTCTTCGGCATAACAATACGAGTCAGATGTGATCATAGTGCATGTCATCAGCATAACAATACGAATCGGATGAGAACATAGTGTATGTCTTCGGCATAACAATACGCGTCAGATGTGAATATAGTGCACGTCTTCAGCATAACAATACGAGTCAGATGTGAACATAGCGCATGTCTTTGGTATAACAATACGAGTCAGATGTGAACATAGCGCATGTCTTCTGCAAAGAAATACGAGTCATATGTGAACATAGCGCATGTCTTCAGCATAACAATACGCGTCAGATGTGAACATAGTGCATGTCTTCGGCATAACGATACGAGTCGGATGTGAACATAGTGCATGTCTTCAGCGTAACATTTCTATTCAGATGTAAACATAGTGCATGTCGTCAGCATAACAATATGAGTCGGATGTGAACATAGTGCATGTCTTCAGCATAACATTACGCGTCAGATGTGAACATAGTGCATGTCTTCGGCATAACGATACGAGTCGGATGTGAACATAGTGCATGTCTTCAGCGTAACATTTCTATTCAGATGTAAACATAGTGCATGTCTTCGGCATAACAATGCGAGTCAGATGTGAACATAGTGCATGTCTTCAGCATAACAATAAGAGCCAGATGTGAACATAATGCATGCTTTCGGCATAAAAATACGCGTCAGATGTGAACATAGTGCATGTCTTCAGCATAACAATACGAGTCGGATGTGAACATAGTGCATGTCTTCGGCATAACAATACGCGTCTGTTGTCACATAGTGTATGTCTTCGGCATAACAATACGCGTCAGATGTGAACATAGTGCACGTCTTCAGCATAACAATACGAGTAAGATGTGAACATAGCGCATGTCTTTGGTATAACAATACGAGTCATATGTGAACGTAGCGCAAGTCTTCAGCCTTACAATACGAGTCAGATGTGAACATAGCGCATGTCTTCAGCATAAAAATACGCGTCAGATGTGAACATAGTGCATGTCTTCATCATAATAATACGCGTCAGATGTGAACATAGTGCATGTCTTCGGCATAACAATACGAGTCAGATGTGAACATAGTGCATGTCTTCGGCATAACAATACGAGTCAGATGTGAACATAACGCATGTCTTCAGCATAACAATACGAGTCAGATGTGAACATAGTGCATGTCTTCAGCATAAAAATACGCGCCAGATGTGAACATAGTGCATGTCTTTAGCATAACAATACGAGTCAGATGTGAACATAACGCATGTCTTCAGCATAACAATACGAATCAGATGTGAACATAGTGCATGTCTTCAGCATAAAAATTCTATTCAGATGTGAACATAGTGCATGTCTTCAGCACAATAATTCTATTCAGATGTGAACATAGTGCATGTCTTCAGCACAATAATTCTATTCAGATGTGAACATAGTGCATGTCTTCAGCACAACAATTCTATTCAGATGTGAACACAGTGCATGTCTTCAGCATAATTATTCTATTCAGATGTGAACATAGTACATATCTTCAGCACAACAATTCTATTCAGATGTGAACATAGTGCATGTCTTCAGCACAACAATTCTATTCAGATGTGAACATAGTACATGTCTTCAGCATAACAATACGAGTCAGATGTGAACATAGTGCATGTCTTCGGCATAACAATACGAGTCAGATGTGAACATAGTGCATGTCTTCGGCAAAACAATACGCGACGGATGTGAACGTAGTGCATGTCTTCGGCATAACAATAAGAGACAGATGTGAACATAGTGCATGTTTTCGGCATAAAAATACGAGTCAGATGTGAACATAGTGCATGTCTTCGGCATAAAAATGTGAGTCAGATGTGAACATAGTGCATGTCTTCGGCATAACAATACGCGACAGATGTGAACGTAGTGCATGTCTTCGGCATAACAATAAGAGACAGATGTGAACATAGTGCATGTTTTCGGCATAACAATACACGTCAGATGTGAACATAGTGCATGTCTTCAGCATAACAATACGAGTCAGATGTGAACATAGTGCATGTCTTCGGCATAACGATACGAGTCGGATGTGAACATAGTGCATGTCTTCAGCGTAACATTTCTATTCAGATGTAAACATAGTGCATGTCGTCAGCATAACAATACGAGTCAGATGTGAACATAGTGCATGTCTTCGGCAAACAATACGCGACAGATGTGAACGTAGTGCATGTCTTCGGCATAACAATAAGAGACAGATGTGAACATAGTGCATGTTTTCGGCATAAAAATACGAGTCAGATGTGAACATAGTGCATGTCTTCGGCATAAAAATGTGAGTCAGATGTGAACATAGTGCATGTCTTCGGCATAACAATACGCGACAGATGTGAACGTAGTGCATGTCTTCGGCATAACAATAAGAGACAGATGTGAACATAGTGCATGTTTTCGGCATAACAATACACGTCAGATGTGAACATAGTGCATGTCTTCAGCATAACAATACGAGTCAGATGTGAACATAGTGCATGTCTTCGGCATAACAATACGAGTCAGATGTGAACATAGTGCATGTCTTCGGCAAAACAATACGCGACAGATGTGAACGTAGTGCATGTCTTCGGCATAACAATAAGAGCCAGATGTGAACATAGTGCATGTTTTCGGCATAACAATACACGTCAGATGTGAACATAGTGCATGTCTTCAGCATAACAATACGCGTCAGATGTGAACATAGTGCATGTCTTCATCATAATAATACGCGTCAGATGTGAACATAGTGCATGTCTTCGGCATAACAGTACGAGTCAGATGTGAACATAGTGCATTTCTTCGGCATAACAATACGAGTCAGATGTGAACATAGCGCATGTCTTTGGCATAACAATACGAGTCAGATGTGAACATAACGCATGTCTTCAGCATAACAATACGAGTCAGATGTCACATAGTGTATGTCTTCGGCATAACAATACGCGTCACATGTGAACATAGTGCACGTCTTCAGCATAACAATACGAGTCAGATGTGAACATAGCGCATGTCTTTGGTATAAAAATACGAGTCAGATGTGAACGTAGCGCATGACTTCAGCATAACAATACGAGTCAGATGTGAACATAGCGCATGTCTTCAGCATAAAAATACGCGTCAGATGTGAACATAGTGCATGTCTTAATCATAATAATACGCGTCAGATGTGAACATAGTGCATTTCTTCGGAATAACAATACGAGTCAGGTGTGAACATAGTGCATGTCTTCGGCAGAACAATACGCGTCAGATGTCACATAGTGTATGTCTTCGGCATAACAATACGCGTCAGATGTGAACATAGTGCACGTCTTCAGCATAACAATATGAGTCAGATGTGAACATAGCGCATGTCATTGGTATAAAAATACGAGTCAGATGTGAAGGTAGCGCATGTCTTCAGCATAACAATACGAGTCAGATGTGAACATAGCGCATGTCTTCAGCATAAAAATACGCGTCAGATGTGAACATAGTGCATGTCTTCATCATAATAATACGCGTCAGATGTGAACATAGTGCATGTCTTCGGCATAACAATACGAGTCAGATGTGAACATAGTGCATGTCTTCGGCATAAAAATACGCGTCAGATGTCAAAATAGTGCATGTCTTTAGCATAACAATACGAGTCAGATGTGAACATAACGCATATCTTCAGCATAACAATACGAGTCAGATGTGAACATAGTGCATGTCTTCAGCATAAAAATACGCGTCAGATGTGAACATAGTGCATGTCTTTAGCATAACAATACGAGTCAGATGTGAACATAACGCATGTCTTCAGCATAACAATACGAATCAGATGTGAACATAGCGCATGTCTTCAGCATAAAAATACGCGTCAGATGTGAACATAGTGCATGTCTTCAGCATAACAATATTAGCCAGATGTGAACATAGTCCATGTCTTCAGCATAAAAATACGAATCAGATGTGAACATAGTGCGTGTCTTCAGCACAACAATTCTATTCAGATGTGAACATAGTGCATGTCTTCAGCACAACAATTCTATTCAGATGTGAACATAGTGGATGTCTTCAGCACAACAATTCTATTCAGATGTGAACATAGTGCATGTCTTCAGCATAACAATATGCGTCAGATGTGAACATAGTGCATGTCTTCGGCAGAACATTTCTATTCAGATGTGAACATAGTGCATGTCTTCGGCATAAAAATACGAGTCTGATGTGAACACAGTGCATGTCTTCGGCATAACAATACGAGTCAGATGTGATCATAGTGCATGTCATCAGCATAACAATACGAATCGGATGAGAACATAGTGTATGTCTTCGGCATAACAATACGCGTCAGATGTGAATATAGTGCACGTCTTCAGCATAACAATACGAGTCAGATGTGAACATAGCGCATGTCTTTGGTATAACAATACGAGTCAGATGTGAACATAGCGCATGTCTTCTGCAAAGAAATACGAGTCATATGTGAACATAGCGCATGTCTTCAGCATAACAATACGCGTCAGATGTGAACATAGTGCATGTCTTCGGCATAACGATACGAGTCGGATGTGAACATAGTGCATGTCTTCAGCGTAACATTTCTATTCAGATGTAAACATAGTGCATGTCGTCAGCATAACAATATGAGTCGGATGTGAACATAGTGCATGTCTTCAGCATAACATTACGCGTCAGATGTGAACATAGTGCATGTCTTCGGCATAACGATACGAGTCGGATGTGAACATAGTGCATGTCTTCAGCGTAACATTTCTATTCAGATGTAAACATAGTGCATGTCTTCGGCATAACAATGCGAGTCAGATGTGAACATAGTGCATGTCTTCAGCATAACAATAAGAGCCAGATGTGAACATAATGCATGCTTTCGGCATAAAAATACGCGTCAGATGTGAACATAGTGCATGTCTTCAGCATAACAATACGAGTCGGATGTGAACATAGTGCATGTCTTCGGCATAACAATACGCGTCTGTTGTCACATAGTGTATGTCTTCGGCATAACAATACGCGTCAGATGTGAACATAGTGCACGTCTTCAGCATAACAATACGAGTAAGATGTGAACATAGCGCATGTCTTTGGTATAACAATACGAGTCATATGTGAACGTAGCGCAAGTCTTCAGCCTTACAATACGAGTCAGATGTGAACATAGCGCATGTCTTCAGCATAAAAATACGCGTCAGATGTGAACATAGTGCATGTCTTCATCATAATAATACGCGTCAGATGTGAACATAGTGCATGTCTTCGGCATAACAATACGAGTCAGATGTGAACATAGTGCATGTCTTCGGCATAACAATACGAGTCAGATGTGAACATAACGCATGTCTTCAGCATAACAATACGAGTCAGATGTGAACATAGTGCATGTCTTCAGCATAAAAATACGCGCCAGATGTGAACATAGTGCATGTCTTTAGCATAACAATACGAGTCAGATGTGAACATAACGCATGTCTTCAGCATAACAATACGAATCAGATGTGAACATAGTGCATGTCTTCAGCATAAAAATTCTATTCAGATGTGAACATAGTGCATGTCTTCAGCACAATAATTCTATTCAGATGTGAACATAGTGCATGTCTTCAGCACAACAATTCTATTCAGATGTGAACACAGTGCATGTCTTCAGCATAATTATTCTATTCAGATGTGAACATAGTACATATCTTCAGCACAACAATTCTATTCAGATGTGAACATAGTGCATGTCTTCAGCACAACAATTCTATTCAGATGTGAACATAGTACATGTCTTCAGCATAACAATACGAGTCAGATGTGAACATAGTGCATGTCTTCGGCATAACAATACGAGTCAGATGTGAACATAGTGCATGTCTTCGGCAAAACAATACGCGACGGATGTGAACGTAGTGCATGTCTTCGGCATAACAATAAGAGACAGATGTGAACATAGTGCATGTTTTCGGCATAAAAATACGAGTCAGATGTGAACATAGTGCATGTCTTCGGCATAAAAATGTGAGTCAGATGTGAACATAGTGCATGTCTTCGGCATAACAATACGCGACAGATGTGAACGTAGTGCATGTCTTCGGCATAACAATAAGAGACAGATGTGAACATAGTGCATGTTTTCGGCATAACAATACACGTCAGATGTGAACATAGTGCATGTCTTCAGCATAACAATACGAGTCAGATGTGAACATAGTGCATGTCTTCGGCATAACGATACGAGTCGGATGTGAACATAGTGCATGTCTTCAGCGTAACATTTCTATTCAGATGTAAACATAGTGCATGTCGTCAGCATAACAATACGAGTCAGATGTGAACATAGTGCATGTCTTCGGCAAACAATACGCGACAGATGTGAACGTAGTGCATGTCTTCGGCATAACAATAAGAGACAGATGTGAACATAGTGCATGTTTTCGGCATAAAAATACGAGTCAGATGTGAACATAGTGCATGTCTTCGGCATAAAAATGTGAGTCAGATGTGAACATAGTGCATGTCTTCGGCATAACAATACGCGACAGATGTGAACGTAGTGCATGTCTTCGGCATAACAATAAGAGACAGATGTGAACATAGTGCATGTTTTCGGCATAACAATACACGTCAGATGTGAACATAGTGCATGTCTTCAGCATAACAATACGAGTCAGATGTGAACATAGTGCATGTCTTCGGCATAACAATACGAGTCAGATGTGAACATAGTGCATGTCTTCGGCAAAACAATACGCGACAGATGTGAACGTAGTGCATGTCTTCGGCATAACAATAAGAGCCAGATGTGAACATAGTGCATGTTTTCGGCATAACAATACACGTCAGATGTGAACATAGTGCATGTCTTCAGCATAACAATACGCGTCAGATGTGAACATAGTGCATGTCTTCATCATAATAATACGCGTCAGATGTGAACATAGTGCATGTCTTCGGCATAACAGTACGAGTCAGATGTGAACATAGTGCATTTCTTCGGCATAACAATACGAGTCAGATGTGAACATAGCGCATGTCTTTGGCATAACAATACGAGTCAGATGTGAACATAACGCATGTCTTCAGCATAACAATACGAGTCAGATGTCACATAGTGTATGTCTTCGGCATAACAATACGCGTCACATGTGAACATAGTGCACGTCTTCAGCATAACAATACGAGTCAGATGTGAACATAGCGCATGTCTTTGGTATAAAAATACGAGTCAGATGTGAACGTAGCGCATGACTTCAGCATAACAATACGAGTCAGATGTGAACATAGCGCATGTCTTCAGCATAAAAATACGCGTCAGATGTGAACATAGTGCATGTCTTAATCATAATAATACGCGTCAGATGTGAACATAGTGCATTTCTTCGGAATAACAATACGAGTCAGGTGTGAACATAGTGCATGTCTTCGGCAGAACAATACGCGTCAGATGTCACATAGTGTATGTCTTCGGCATAACAATACGCGTCAGATGTGAACATAGTGCACGTCTTCAGCATAACAATATGAGTCAGATGTGAACATAGCGCATGTCATTGGTATAAAAATACGAGTCAGATGTGAAGGTAGCGCATGTCTTCAGCATAACAATACGAGTCAGATGTGAACATAGCGCATGTCTTCAGCATAAAAATACGCGTCAGATGTGAACATAGTGCATGTCTTCATCATAATAATACGCGTCAGATGTGAACATAACACATGTCTTCAGCATATCAATACGAGTCAGATGTGAACATAGTGCATGTCTTCAGCATAAAAATACGCGCCAGATGTGAACATAGTGCATGTCTTTAGCATAACAATACGAGTCAGATGTGAACATAACGCATGTCTTCAGCATAACAATTCTATTCAGATGTGAACACAGTGCATGTCTTCAGCATAATTATTCTATTCAGATGTGAACATAGTACATATCTTCAGCACAACAATTCTATTCAGATGTGAACATAGTGCATGTCTTCAGCACAACAATTCTATTCAGATGTGAACATAGTACATGTCTTCAGCATAAAAATACGAGTCAGGTGTGAACATAGTGCATGTCATCAGCATAAAAATACGAGTCAGATGTGAACATAGTGCATATCTTTAGCATAACAATACGCGTCAGATGTGAACATAGTACATGTCTTCGGCATAAAAATACGAGTCAGATGTGAACATAGTGCATGTCTTCGGCATAAAAATGTGAGTCAGATGTGAACATAGTGCATGTCTTCGGCATAACAATACGCGACAGATGTGAACGTAGTGCATGTCTTCGGCATAACAATAAGAGACAGATGTGAACATAGTGCATGTTTTCGGCATAACAATACACGTCAGATGTGAACATAGTGCATGTCTTCAGCATAACAATACGAGTCAGATGTGAACATAGTGCATGTCTTCGGCATAACAATACGAGTCAGATGTGAACATAGTGCATGTCTTCGGCAAAACAATACGCGACAGATGTGAACGTAGTGCATGTCTTCGGCATAACAATAAGAGCCAGATGTGAACATAGTGCATGTTTTCGGCATAACAATACACGTCAGATGTGAACATAGTGCATGTCTTCAGCATAACAATACGCGTCAGATGTGAACATAGTGCATGTCTTCATCATAATAATACGCGTCAGATGTGAACATAGTGCATGTCTTCGGCATAACAGTACGAGTCAGATGTGAACATAGTGCATTTCTTCGGCATAACAATACGAGTCAGATGTGAACATAGCGCATGTCTTTGGCATAACAATACGAGTCAGATGTGAACATAACGCATGTCTTCAGCATAACAATACGAGTCAGATGTCACATAGTGTATGTCTTCGGCATAACAATACGCGTCACATGTGAACATAGTGCACGTCTTCAGCATAACAATACGAGTCAGATGTGAACATAGCGCATGTCTTTGGTATAAAAATACGAGTCAGATGTGAACGTAGTGCATGACTTCAGCATAACAATACGAGTCAGATGTGAACATAGCGCATGTCTTCAGCATAAAAATACGCGTCAGATGTGAACATAGTGCATGTCTTAATCATAATAATACGCGTCAGATGTGAACATAGTGCATTTCTTCGGAATAATAATACGAGTCAGGTGTGAACATAGTGCATGTCTTCGGCAGAACAATACGCGTCAGATGTCACATAGTGTATGTCTTCGGCATAATAATACGCGTCAGATGTGAACATAGTGCACGTCTTCAGCATAACAATACGAGTCAGATGTGAACATAGCGCATGTCATTGGTATAAAAATACGAGTCAGATGTGAAGGTAGCGCATGTCTTCAGCATAACAATACGAGTCAGATGTGAACATAGCGCATGTCTTCAGCATAAAAATACGCGTCAGATGTGAACATAGTGCATGTCTTCATCATAATAATACGCGTCAGATGTGAACATAACACATGTCTTCAGCATATCAATACGAGTCAGATGTGAACATAGTGCATGTCTTCAGCATAAAAATACGCGTCAGATGTGAACATAGTGCATGTCTTTAGCATAACAATAAGAATCAGATGTGAACATAACGCATGTCTTCATCATAACAATACGAGTCAGGTGTGAACATGTGCATGTCATCAGCATAAAAATACGAGTCAGATGTGAACATAGTGCATGTCTTTAGCATAACAATACACGTCAGATGTGAACATAGTGCATGTCTTCGGCATAACAATACGCGTCAGATGTCACATAGTGTATGTCTTCAGCATAACAATACGCGTCAGATGTGAACATAGTGCACGTCTTCAGCATAACAATACGAGTCAGATGTGAACATAGTGCATGTCTTTAGCATAACAATACGCATCAAATGTCACATAGTGTATGTCTTCGGCATAACAATACGCGTCACATGTGAACATAGTGCACGTCTTCAGCATAACAATACGAGTCAGATGTGAACATAGCGCATGTCTTTGGTATAACAATACGAGTCAGATATGAACGTAGCGCATGACTTCAGCATAACAATACGAGTCAGATGTGAACATAGCGCATGTCTTCAGCATAAAAAATACGCGTCAGATGTGAACATAGTGCATGTCTTCATCATAATAATACGCGTCAGATGTGAACATAGTGCATGTCTTCGGAATAACAATACGAGTCAGATGTGAACATAGTGCATGTCTTCGGATTAACAATACGCGTCAGATGTCACATAGTGTATGTCTTCGGCATAACAATACGCGTCAGATGTGAACATAGTGCACGTCTTCAGCATAACAATACGAGTCAGATGTGAACATAGCGCATGTCATTGGTATAAAAATACGAGTCAGATGTAAACGTAGCGCATGTCTTCAGCATAACAATACGAGTCAGATGTGAACATAGCGCATGTCTTCAGCATAAAAATACGCGTCAGATGTGAACATAGTACATGTTTTCATCATAATAATACGCGTCAGATGTGAACATAGTGCATGTCTTCGGCATAACAGTACAAGCCAGATGTGAACATAGTGCATGTCTTCGGCATAACAATACGAGTCAGATGTGAACATAACACATGTCTTCAGCATAACAATACGAGTCAGATGTGAACATAGTGCATGTCTTCAGTATAAAAATACGCGTCAGATGTGAACATAGTGCATGTCTTTAGCATAACAATAAGAATCAGATGTGAACATAACGCATGTCTTCATCATAACAATACGAGTCAGGTGTGAACATGTGCATGTCATCAGCATAAAAATACGAGTCAGATGTGAACATAGTGCATGTCTTTAGCATAACAATACACGTCAGATGTGAACATAGTGCATGTCTTCGGCATAACAATACGCGTCAGATGTCACATAGTGTATGTCTTCGGCATAACAATACGCGTCAGATGTGAACATAGTGCTTGTCTTTAGCATAACAATACGAGTCAGATGTGAACATAGTGCTTGTCTTCAGCATAACAATACGCGTCAGATGTGAACATAGTGCTTGTCTTTAGCATAACAATACGAGTCAGATGTGAACATAGTGCATGTCTTTAGCATAACAATACGCATCAAATGTCACATAGTGTATGTGTTCGACATAACAATACGCGTCAGATGTGAACGTAGCGCATGTCTTCAGCATAACAATACGAGTTAGATGTGAACATAGCGCATGTCTTCAGCATAAAAATACGCGTCAGATGTGAACATAGTGCATGTCTTCATCATAATAATACGCGTCAGATGTGAACATAGTGCATGTCTTCGGAATAACAATACGAGTCAGATGTGAACATAGTGCATGTCTTCGGCATAACAATACGAGTCAGATGTGAACATAGCGCATGTTTTCGGCATAAAAATACCAATCGGATGTGAACATAACGCATGTCTTCAGAATAAAAATGCGAGTCAGATGTGAACATAGTGCATGTCTTTAGCATAACAATACGAGTCAGATGTGAACATAACGCATGTCTTCAGCATAACAATACGAGTCAGATGTGAACATAGCGCATGTCTTCAGCATAAAAAAACGAGTCAGATGTGAACATAGTGCATGTCTTCTGCATAACAATACGAGCCAGATGTGAACATAGTCCATATCTTCAGCATAAAAATACGAATCAGATGTGAACATAGTGCGTGTCTTCAGCACAACAATTCTATTCAGATGTGAACATAGTGCACGTCTTCAGCATAACAATACGAGTCAGATGTGAACATAGTGCATGTCTTTAGCATAACAATACGCATCAGATGTCACATAGTGTATGTCTTCGACATAACAATACGCGTCAGATGTGAACATAGTGCACGTCTTCAGCATAACAATACGAGTCAGATGTGAACATAGCGCATGTCTTTGGTATAACAATACGAGTCAGATGTGAACGTAGCGCATGTCTTCAGCATAACAATACGAGTCAGATGTGAACATAGCGCATGTCTTCAGCATAAAAATACGCGTCAGATGTGAACATAGTGCATGTCTTCATCATAATAATACGCGTCAAATGTGAACATAGTGCATGTCTTCGGAATAACAATACGAGTCAGATGTGAACATAGTGCATGTCTTCGGCATAACAATACGAGTCAGATGTGAACATAGCGCATGTTTTCGGCATAAAAATACCAATCGGATGTGAACATAACGCATGTCTTCAGAATAAAAATACGAGTCAGATGTGAACATAGTGCATGTCTTTAGCATAACAATACGAGTCAGATCTGAACATAGTGCATGTCTTCAGCATAACAATACGAGTCAGATGTGAACATAGTGCGTGTCTTCAGCACAACAATTCTATTCAGATGTGAACATAGTACATGTCTTCAGCATAACAATTCTATTCAGATGTGAACATAATGCATGTCTTCAGCACAACAATTCTATTCAGATGTGAACATAGTGCATGTCATCAGCATAAAAATACGAGTCAGATGTGAACATAGTGCACGTCTTCGGCATAACAATACGAGTCAGATGTGAACATAGCGCATGTCTTTGGTATAACAATACGAGTCAGATGTGAACATGGCGCATGTCTTCAGCATAAAAATACGCGTCAGATGTGAACATAGCGCATGTCTTCAGCATAAAAATACGCGTCAGATGTGAACATAGTGCATGTCTTCATCATAATAATACGCGTCAGATGTGAACATAGTGCATGTCTTCGGAATAACAATACGAGTCAGATGTGAACATAGTGCATGTCTTCGGCATAACAATACGAGTCAGATGTGAACATAGCGCATGTCTTTGGTATAAAAATACGAGTCAGATGTGAACGTAGCGCATGACTTCAGCATAACAATACGAGTCAGATGTGAACATAGCGCATGTCTTCAGCATAAAAATACGCGTCAGATGTGAACATAGTGCATGTCTTCATCATAATAATACGCGTCAGATGTGAACATAGTGCATTTCTTCGGAATAACAATACGAGTCAGATGTGAACATAGTGCATGTCTTCGGCAGAACAATACGCGTCAGATGTCACATAGTGTATGTCTTCGGCATAACAATACGCGTCAGATGTGAACATAGTGCACGTCTTCAGCATAAGAATACGAGTCAGATGTGAACATAGCGCATGTCATTGGTATAAAAATACGAGTCAGATGTGAAGGTAGCGCATGTCTTCAGCATAACAATACGAGTCAGATGTGAACATAGCGCATGTCTTCAGCATAAAAATACGCGTCAGATGTGAACATAGTGCATGTCTTCATCATAATAATACGCGTCAGATGTGAACATAGTGCATGTCTTCGGCATAACAGTACAAGCCAGATGTGAACATAGTGCATGTCTTCGGCATAACAATACGAGTCAGATGTGAACATAGTGCATGTCTTCAGCATAAAAGTACGCGTCAGATGTGAACATAGTGCATGTCTTTAGCATAACAATAAGAATCAGATGTGAACATAACGCATGTCTTCATCATAACAATACGAGTCAGGTGTGAACATGTGCATGTCATCAGCATAAAAATACGAGTCAGATGTGAACATAGTGCATGTCTTTAGCATAACAATACACGTCAGATGTGAACATAGTGCATGTCTTCGGCATAACAATACGCGTCAGATGTCACATAGTGTATGTCTTCAGCATAACAATACGCGTCAGATGTGAACATAGTGCACGTCTTCAGCATAACAATACGAGTCAGATGTGAACATAGTGCATGTCTTTAGCATAACAATACGCATCAAATGTCACATAGTGTATGTCTTCGGCATAACAATACGCGTCACATGTGAACATAGTGCACGTCTTCAGCATAACAATACGAGTCAGATGTGTACATAGCGCATGTCTTCAGCATAAAAATACGCGTCAGATGTTAACATAGTGCATGTCTTCATCATAATAATACGCGTCAGATGTGAACATAGTGCATGTCTTCGGAATAACAATACGAGTCAGATGTGAACATAGTGCATGTCTTCGGCATAACAATACGCGTCAGATGTCACATAGTGTATGTCTTTGGCATAACAATACGCTTCAGATGTGAACATAGTGCACGTCTTCAGCATAACAATACGAGTCAGATGTGAACATAGCGCATGTCATTGGTATAAAAATACGAGTCAGATGTAAACGTAGCGCATGTCTTCAGCATAACAATACGCGTCAGATGTGAACATAGCGCATGTCTTCAGCATAAAAATACGCGTCAGATGTGAACATAGTACATGTTTTCATCATAATAATACGCGTCAGATGTGAACATAGTGCATGTCTTCGGCATAACAGTACAAGCCAGATGTGAACATAGTGCATGTCTTCGGCATAACAATACGAGTCAGATGTGAACATAACACATGTCTTCAGCATAACAATACGAGTCAGATGTGAACATAGTGCATGTCTTCAGTATAAAAATACGCGTCAGATGTGAACATAGTGCATGTCTTTAGTATAACAATAAGAATCAGATGTGAACATAACGCATGTCTTCATCATAACAATACGAGTCAGGTGTGAACATGTGCATGTCATCAGCATAAAAATACGAGTCAGATGTGAACATAGTGCATGTCTTTAGCATAACAATACACGTCAGATGTGAACATAGTGCATGTCTTCGGCATAACAATACGCGTCAGATGTCACATAGTGTATGTCTTCGGCATAACAATACGAGTCAGATGTGAACATAGTGCATGTCTTCAGCATAAAAATACGCGTCAGATGTGAACATAGTGCATGTCTTTAGCATAACAATAAGAATCAGATGTGAACATAACGCATGTCTTCATCATAACAATACGAGTCAGGTGTGAACATGTGCATGTCATCAGCATAAAAATACGAGTCAGATGTGAACATAGTGCATGTCTTTAGCATAACAATACACGTCAGATGTGAACATAGTGCATGTCTTCGGCATAACAATACGCGTCAGATGTCACATAGTGTATGTCTTCAGCATAACAATACGCGTCAGATGTGAACATAGTGCACGTCTTCAGCATAACAATACGAGTCAGATGTGAACATAGTGCATGTCTTTAGCATAACAATACGCATCAAATGTCACATAGTGTATGTCTTCGGCATAACAATACGCGTCACATGTGAACATAGTGCACGTCTTCAGCATAACAATACGAGTCAGATGTGAACATAGCGCATGTCTTCAGCATAAATATACGCGTCAGATGTGAACATAGTGCATGTCTTCATCATAATAATACGCGTCAGATGTGAACATAGTGCATGTCTTCGGAATAACAATACGAGTCAGATGTGAACATAGTGCATGTCTTCGGCATAACAATACGCGTCAGATGTCACATAGTGTATGTCTTTGGCATAACAATACGCTTCAGATGTGAACATAGTGCACGTCTTCAGCATAACAATACGAGTCAGATGTGAACATAGCGCATGTCATTGGTATAAAAATACGAGTCAGATGTAAACGTAGCGCATGTCTTCAGCATAACAGTACGAGTCAGATGTGAACATAGCGCATGTCTTCAGCATAAAAATACGCGTCAGATGTGAACATAGTACATGTTTTCATCATAATAATACGCGTCAGATGTGAACATAGTGCATGTCTTCGGCATAACAGTACAAGCCAGATGTGAACATAGTGCATGTCTTCGGCATAACAATACGAGTCAGATGTGAACATAACACATGTCTTCAGCATAACAATACGAGTCAGATGTGAACATAGTGCATGTCTTCAGTATAAAAATACGCGTCAGATGTGAACATAGTGCATGTCTTTAGCATAACAATAAGAATCAGATGTGAACATAACGCATGTCTTCATCATAACAATACGAGTCAGGTGTGAACATGTGCATGTCATCAGCATAAAAATACGAGTCAGATGTGAACATAGTGCATGTCTTTAGCATAACAATACACGTCAGATGTGAACATAGTGCATGTCTTCGGCATAACAATACGCGTCAGATGTCACATAGTGTATGTCTTCGGCATAACAATACGCGTCAGATGTGAACATAGTGCATGTCTTCAGTATAACAATACGCGTCAGATGTGAACATAGTGCTTGTCTTTAGCATAACAATACGAGTTAGATGTGAACATAGCGCATGTCTTCAGCATAAAAATTCGCGTCAGATGTGAACATAGTGCATGTCTTCATCATAATAATACGCGTCAGATGTGAACATAGTGCATGTCTTCGGAATAACAATACGAGTCAGATGTGAACATAGTGCATGTCTTCGGCATAACAATACGAGTCAGATGTGAACATAGCGCATGTTTTCGGCATAAAAATACCAATCGGATGTGAACATAACGCATGTCTTCAGAATAAAAATGCGAGTCAGATGTGAACATAGTGCATGTCTTTAGCATAACAATACGAGTCAGATGTGAACATAACGCATGTCTTCAGCATAACAATACGAGTCAGATGTGAACATAGCGCATGTCTTCAGCATAAAAATACGCGTCAGATGTGAACATAGTGCATGTCTTTAGCATAACAATAAGAATCAGATGTGAACATAACGCATGTCTTCATCATAACAATACGCGTCAGATGTGAACATAGTGCATGTCTTCGGCATAACAGTACAAGCCAGATGTGAACATAGTGCATGTCTTCGGCATAACAATACGAGTCAGATGTGAACATAACACATGTCTTCAGCATAACAATACGAGTCAGATGTGAACATAGTGCATGTCTTCAGTATAAAAATACGCGTCAGATGTGAACATAGTGCATGTCTTTAGCATAACAATAAGAATCAGATGTGAACATAACGCATGTCTTCATCATAACAATACGAGTCAGGTGTGAACATGTGCATGTCATCAGCATAAAAATACGAGTCAGATGTGAACATAGTGCATGTCTTTAGCATAACAATACACGTCAGATGTGAACATAGTGCATGTCTTCGGCATAACAATACGCGTCAGATGTCACATAGTGTATGTCTTCGGCATAACAATACGCATCAGATGTGAACATAGTGCATGTCTTCAGTATAACAATACGCGTCAGATGTGAACATAGTGCTTGTCTTTAGCATAACAATACGAGTTAGATGTGAACATAGCGCATGTCTTCAGCATAAAAATTCGCGTCAGATGTGAACATAGTGCATGTCTTCATCATAATAATACGCGTCAGATGTGAACATAGTGCATGTCTTCGGAATAACAATACGAGTCAGATGTGAACATAGTGCATGTCTTCGGCATAACAATACGAGTCAGATGTGAACATAGCGCATGTTTTCGGCATAAAAATACCAATCGGATGTGAACATAACGCATGTCTTCAGAATAAAAATGCGAGTCAGATGTGAACATAGTGCATGTCTTTAGCATAACAATACGAGTCAGATGTGAACATAACGCATGTCTTCAGCATAACAATACGAGTCAGATGTGAACATAGCGCATGTCTTCAGCATAAAAAAACGAGTCAGATGTGAACATAGTGCATGTCTTCTGCATAACAATACGAGCCAGATGTGAACATAGTCCATATCTTCAGCATAAAAATACGAATCAGATGTGAACATAGTGCGTGTCTTCAGCACAACAATTCTATTCAGATGTGAACAGAGTGCACGTCTTCAGCATAACAATACGAGTCAGATGTGAACATAGTGCATGTCTTTAGCATAACAATACGCATCAGATGTCACATAGTGTATGTCTTCGACATAACAATACGCGTCAGATGTGAACATAGTGCACGTCTTCAGCATAACAATACGAGTCAGATGTGAACATAGCGCATGTCTTTGGTATAACAATACGAGTCAGATGTGAACGTAGCGCATGTCTTCAGCATAACAATACGAGTCAGATGTGAACATAGCGCATGTCTTCAGCATAAAAATACGCGTCAGATGTGAACATAGTGCATGTCTTCATCATAATAATACGCGTCAAATGTGAACATAGTGCATGTCTTCGGAATAACAATACGAGTCAGATGTGAACATAGTGCATGTCTTCGGCATTACAATACGAGTCAGATGTGAACATAGCGCATGTTTTCGGCATAAAAATACCAATCGGATGTGAACATAACGCATGTCTTCAGAATAAAAATACGAGTCAGATGTGAACATAGTGCATGTCTTTAGCATAACAATACGAGTCAGATGTGAACATAACGCATGTCTTCAGCATAACAATACGAGTCAGATGTGAACATAGCGCATGTCTTCAGCATAAAAAAAACGCGTCAGATGTGAACATAGTGCATGTCTTCTGCATAACAATACGAGCCAGATGTGAACATAGTGCGTGTCTTCTGCACAACAATTCTATTCAGATGTGAACATAGTACATGTCTTCAGCATAACAATTCTATTCAGATGTGAACATAATGCATGTCTTCAGCACAACAATTCTATTCAGATGTGAACATAGTGCATGTCATCAGCATAAAAATACGAGTCAGATGTGAACATAGTGCACGTCTTCGGCATAACAATACGAGTCAGATGTGAACATAGCGCATGTCTTTGGTATAACAATACGAGTCAGATGTGAACGTAGCGCATGTCTTCAGCATAACAATACGAGTCAGATGTGAACATAGTGCATGTCTTTAGCATAACGATACGCGTCAGATGTGAACATAGTGCATGTCTTCGGCATAACAATACGCGTCAGATGTCACATAGTGTATGTCTTCGGCATAACAATACGCGTCAGATGTGAACATAGTGCATGTCTTCATCATAATAATACGCGTCAGATGTGAACATAGTGCATGTCTTCGGAATAACAATACGAGTCAGATGTGAACATAGTGCATGTCTTCGGCATAACAATACGAGTCAGATGTGAACATAGCGCATGTTTTCGGCATAAAAATACGAGTCAGATGTGAACATAGCGCATGTCTTCAGCATAAAAATACGAGTCAGATGTGAACATAGTGCATGTCATCAGCTAAAAATACGAGTCAGATGTGAATATAGCGCATGTCTTCAGCATAACAACACGAGTCAGATGTGATCAAAGTGCATGTCTTCAGCTTAACATTTCTATTCAGATGTAAAAAAGTGCATGTCTTCAGCATATAAATTCTATTTAGATGTAAACATAGTGCATGTCTTCAGCACAACAATTCTATTCAGATGTGAACATAGTACATGTCTTGAGTATAATATTTTTTTCAGATATGAACATAGTGCATGTCTTCAGCACAACAATTCTATTCAGATGTGAACATTGTGCACGTCTTCAGCATAAAAATACGAGTCAGGTGTGAACATAGTGCATGTCAACAGCATAAAAATACGAGTCAGATGTGAACATAGTGCTTGTCTTTAGCATAACAATACGCGTCAGATGTGAACATAGTGCATGTCTTCGGCATAAAAATACGAGTCAGATGTGAACATAGTGCATGTCTTCGGCATAACAATACGAGTCAGATGTGTACATAGTGCATGTCTTCAGCATAAAAATAAGAGCCAGATGTGAACATAATGCATGCTTTCGGCATAAAAATACGCGTCAGATGTGAACATAGTGCATGTCTTCAGCATAACAATACGAGTCGGATGTGAACATAGTGCATGTCTTCGGCATAACAATACGCGTCAGTTGTCACATTGTGTATGACTTCGGCATAACAATACGCGTCAGATGTGAACATAGTGCACGTCTTCAGCATAACAATACGAGTCAGATGTGACCATAGCGCATGTCTTTGGTATAACAATACGAGTCAGATGTGAACGTAGCGCATGTCTTCAGCATAACAATACGAGTCAGATGTGAACATAGTGCATGTCTTTAGCATTACAATACGCGTCAGATGTGAACATAGTGCATGTCTTCGGCATAACAATACGCGTCAGATGTCACATAGTGTATGTCTTCGGCATAACAATACGCGTCAGATGTGAACATAGTGCATGTCTTCATCATAATAATACGCGTCAGATGTGAACATAGTGCATGTCTTCGGAATAACAATACGAGTCAGATATGAACATAGTGCATGCCTTCGGCATAACAATACGAGTCAGATGTGAACATAGCGCATGTTTTCGGCATAAAAATACGAGTCAGATGTGAACATAACGCATGTCTTCAGCATAAATATACGAGTCAGATGTGAACATAGCGCATGTCTTCAGCATAACAATACGCGTCAGATGTGAACATAGTGCATGTCTTCAGCGTAACATTTCTATTCAGATGTAAACATAGTGCATGTCGTCAGCATAAGAATATGAGACGGATGTGAACATAGTGCATGTTTTCAGCATAACAATACGCGTCAGACGTGAACATAGTGCATGTCATCAGCTAAAAATACGAGTCAGATGTGAATATAGCGCATGTCTTCAGCATAACAACACGAGTCAGATGTGATCATAGTGCATGTCTTCAGCGTAACATTTCTATTCAGATGTAAAAAAGTGCATGTCTTCAGCATATAAACTCTATTCAGATGTAAACATAGTGCATGTCTTCAGCACAACAATTCTATTCAGATGTGAACATAGTACATGTCTTGAGTATAACATTTTTTTCAGATATGAACATAGTGCATGTCTTCAGCACAACAATTCTATTCAGATGTGAACATTGTGCATGTCTTCAGCATAAAAATACGAGTCAGGTGTGAACATAGTGCATGTCAACAGCATAAAAATACGAGTCAGATGTGAACATAGTGCATGTCTTCGGCATAACAATACGAGTCAGATGTGAACATAGTGCATGTCTTCAGCATAACAATAAGAGCCAGATGTGAACATAATGCATGCTTTCGGCATAAAAATACGCGTCAGATGTGAACATAATGCATGTCTTCAGCATAACAATACGAGTCGGATGTGAACATAGTGCATGTCTTTGGCATAACAATACGCGTCAGTTGTCACATAGTGTATGTCTTCGGCATAACAATACGCGTCAGATGTGAACATAGTGCACGTCTTCAGCATAACAATACGAGTCAGATGTGAACATAGCGCATGTCTTTGGTATAACAATACGAGTCAGATGTGAACGTAGCGCAAGTCTTCAGCATAACAATACGAGTCAGATGTGAACATAGTGCATGTCTTCGGCATAACAATACGAGTCAGATGTGAACATAGCGCATGTCTTCGGCATAACAATACGAGTCAGATGTGAACATAACGCATGTCTTCAGCATAACAATACGAGTCAGATGTGAACATAGTGCATGTCTTCAGCATAAAAATACGCGTGAGATGTGAACATAGTGCATGTCTTTAGCACAACAATACGAGTCAGATGTGAACATAACGCATGTCTTCAGCATAACAATACGAGTCAGATGTGAACATAGTGCATGTCTTCGGCATAACAATACGAGTCAGATGTGAACATAGTGCTTGTCTTTAGCATAACAATACGCGTCAGATGTGAACATAGTGCATGTCTTCGGCATAAAAATACGAGTCAGATGTGAACATAGTGCATGTCTTCGGCATAACAATACGAGTCAGATGTGAACATAGTGCATGTCTTCAGCATAACAATAAGAGCCAGATGTGAACATAATGCATGCTTTCGGCATAAAAATACGCGTCAGATGTGAACATAGTGCATGTCTTTAGCATGACAATACGAGTCAGATGTGAACATAACGCATGTCTTCAGCATAACAATACGAGTCATATGTGAACATAGTGCATGTCTTCGGCATAACAATACGAGTCAGATGTGAACATAGCACATGTCTTCGGCATAAAAATACGCGTCAGATGTCACATAGTGTATGTCTTCGGCATAACAATACGCGTCAGATGTGAACATAGTGCATGTCTTCAGCATAACAATACGCGTCAGATGTGAACATAGTGCACGTCTTCAGCATAACAATACGAGTCAGATGTGAACATAGTGCATGTCTTCGGCATAACAATACGCGTCAGATGTCACATAGTGTATGTCTTCGACATAACAATACGCGTCAGATGTGAACATAGTGCACGTCTTAAGCATAACAATACGAGTCAGATGTGAACATAACGCATGTCTTTGGTATAACAATACGAGTCAGATGTGAACGTAGCGCATGTCTTCAGCATAACAATACGCGTCAGATGTGAACATAGCGCATGTCTTCAGCATAAAAATACGCGTCAGATGTGAACATAGTGCATGTCTTCATCATAATAATACGCGTCAGATGTGAACATAGTGCATGTCTTCGGAATAACAATACGAATCAGATGTGAACATAATGCATGTCTTCGGCATAACAATACGACTCAGATGTGAACATAGCGCATGTTTTCGGCATAAAAATACGAGTCAGATGTGAACATAACGCATGTCTTCAGCATAAAAATACGAGTCAGATGTGAACATAGTGCATGTCTTCAGCATAAAAATACGCGTCAGATGTGAACATAGTGCATGTCTTTAGCATAACAATAAGAATCAGATGTGAACATAACGCATGTCTTCAGCATAACAATACGCGTCAGATGTGAACATAGTGCATGTCTTCGGCATAACGATACGAGTCGGATGTGAACATAGTGCATGTCTTCAGCGTAACATTTCTATTCAGATGTAAACATAGTGCATGTCGTCAGCATAACAATATGAGACGGATGTGAACATAGTGCATGTCTTCAGCATAACAATACGCGTCAGACGTGAACATAGTGCATGTCATCAGCTAAAAATACGAGTCAGATGTGAACATGGCGCATGTCTTCAGCATAAAAATACGCGTCAGATGTGAACATAGTGCATGTCTTCGGCATAACAATACGAGTCAGATGTGAACATAACGCATGTCTTCAGCATAACAATGCGAGTCAGATGTGAACATAGTGCATGTCTTCAGCATAAAAATACGCGTGAGATGTGAACATAGTGCATGTCTTTAGCATAACAATACGAGTCAGATGTGAACATAACGCATGTCTTCAGCATAACAATACGAGTCAGATGTGAACATAGTGCATGTCTTCGGCATAACAATACGAGTCAGATGTGAACATAGCGCATGTGTTCGGCATAACAATACGCGTCAGATGTCACATAGTGTATGTCTTCGGCATAACAATACGCGTCAGATGTGAACATAGTGCATGTCTTCAGCATAACAATACGCGTCAGATGTGAACATAGTGCACGTCTTCAGCATAACAATACGAGTCAGATGTGAACATAGTGCATGTCTTCGGCATAACAATACGCGTCAGATGTCACATAGTGTATGTCTTCGACATAACAATACGCGTCAGATGTGAACATAGTGCACGTCTTCAGCATAACAATACGAGTCAGATGTGAACATAGTGCATGTCTTTGGTATAACAATACGAGTCAGATGTAAACGTAGCGCATGTCTTCTGCATAACAATACGCGTCAGATGTGAACATAACGCATGTCTTCAGCATAAAAATACGAGTCAGATGTGAACATAGCGCATGTCTTCAGCATAACAATACGCGTCAGATGTTAACATAGTGCATGTCTTCGGCATAACGATACGAGTCGGATGTGAACATAGTGCATGTCTTCAGCGTAACATTTCTATTCAGATGTAAACATAGTGCTTGTCGTCAGCATAACAATATGAGACGGATGTGAACATAGTGCATGTCTTCAGCATAACAATACGCGTCAGACGTGAACATAGTGCATGTCATCAGCTAAAAATACGAGTCAGATGTGAACATAGCGCATGTCTTCAGCATAAAAATACGCGTCAGATGTGAACATAGCGCATGTCTTCAGCATAAAAATACGCGTCAGATGTGAACATAGTGCATGTCTTCATCATAATAATACGCGTCAGATGTGAACATAGTGCATGTCGTCGGCATAACAATACGAGTCAGATGTGAACATAGTGCATGTCTTCGGCATAACAATACGAGTCAGATGTGAACATAGCGCATGTCTTCAGCATAAAAATACGCGTCAGATGTGAACATAGCGCATGTCTTCAGCATAAAAATACGCGTCAGATGTGAACATAGTGCATGTCTTCATCATAATATTACGCGTCAGATGTGAACATAGTGCATGTCGTCGGCATAACAATACGAGTCAGATGTGAACATAGTGCATGTCTTCGGCATAACAATACGAGTCAGATGTGAACATAGCGCATGTCTTCAGCATAAAAATACGCGTCAGATGTGAACATAGCGCATGTCTTCAGCATAAAAATACGCGTCAGATGTGAACATAGTGCGTGTCTTCATCATAATAATACGCGTCAGATGTGAACATAGTGCATGTCTTCGGCATAACAATATGAGTCAGATGTGAACATAGCGCATGTTTTCGGCATAAAAATACGAGTCAGATGTGAACATAACGCATGTCTTCAGCATAAAAATACGAGTCAGATGTGAACATAGCGCATGTCTTTAGCATAACAATACGAGTCAGATGTGAACATAACGCATGTCTTCAGCATAACAATACGAGTCAGATGTGAACATAGTGCATGTCATCAGCTAAAAATACGAGTCAGATGTGAACATAGTGCATGTCATCAGCTAAAAATACGAGTCAGATGTGAACATAGCGCATGTCTTCAGCATAAAAATACGCGTCAGATGTGAACATAGCGCATGTCTTCAGCATAAAAATACGCGTCAGATGTGAACATAGTGCATGTCTTCATCATAATAATACGCGTCAGATGTGAACATAGTGCATGTCTTCGGAATAACAATACGAGTCAGATGTGAACATAGTGCATGTCTTCGGCATAACAATACGAGTCAGATGTGAACATAGCGCATGTTTTCGGCATAAAAATACGAGTCAGATGTGAACATAACGCATGTCTTCAGCATAAAAATACGAGTCAGATGTGAACATAGCGCATGTCTTCAGCATAAAAATACGCGTCAGATGTGAACATAGTGCGTGTCTTCATCATAATAATACGCGTCAGATGTGAACATAGTGCATGTCTTCGGCATAACAATATGAGTCAGATGTGAACATAGCGCATGTTTTCGGCATAAAAATACGAGTCAGATGTGAACATAACGCATGTCTTCAGCATAAAAATACGAGTCAGATGTGAACATAGCGCATGTCTTTAGCATAACAATACGAGTCAGATGTGAACATAACGCATGTCTTCAGCATAAAAATACGAGTCAGATGTGAACATAGTGCATGTCATCAGCTAAAAATACGAGTCAGATGTGAACATAGCGCATGTCTTCAGCATAAAAATACGCGTCAGATGTGAACATAGCGCATGTCTTCATCATAATAATATGCGTCAGATGTGAACATAGTGCATGTCTTCGGAATAACAATACGAGTCAGATGTGAACATAGTGCATGTCTTCGGCATAACAATACGAGTCAGATGTGAACATAGCGCATGTTTTCGGCATAAAAATACGAGTCAGATGTGAACATAACGCATGTCTTCAGCATAAAAATACGAGTCAGATGTGAACATAGGGCATGTCTTCAGCATAACTATACGCATCAGATGTGAACATAGTGCATGTCTTCGGCATAACAATACGAGTCAGATGTGAACATAGCGCATGTTTTCGGCATAAAAATACGAGTCAGATGTGAACATAACGCATGTCTTCAGCATAAAAATACGAGTCAGATGTGAACATAGCGCATGTCTTCAGCATAACAATACGCGTCAGATGTGAACATAGCGCATGTCTTCAGCATAACAATACGCGTCAGATGTGAACATAGTGCATGTCTTCAGCGTAACATTTCTATTCAGATGTAAACATAGTGCATGTCGTCAGCATAACAATATGAGACGGATGTGAACATAGTGCATGTCTTCAGCATAACAATACGCGTCAGACGTGAACATAGTGCATGTCATCAGCTAAAAATACGAGTCAGATGTGAACATAGCGCATGTCTTCAGCATAAAAATACGCGTCAGATGTGAACATAGCGCATGTCTTCAGCATAAAAATACGCGTCAGATGTGAACATAGTGCATGTCTTCATCATAATAATACGCGTCAGATGTGAACATAGTGCATGTCTTCGGAATAACAATACGAGTCAGATGTGAACATAGTGCATGTCTTCGGCATAACAATACGAGTCAGATGTGAACATAGCGCATGTTTTCGGCATAAAAATACGAGTCAGATGTGAACATAACGCATGTCTTCAGCATAAAAATACGAGTCAGATGTGAACATAGCGCATGTCTTCAGCATAACAATACGCGTCAGATGTGAACATAGTGCATGTCTTCGGCATAACAATACGAGTCAGATGTGAACATAGTGCATGTCTTCAGCATAACAATAAGAGCCAGATGTGAACATAATGCAAGCTTTCGGCATAAAAATACGCATCAGATGTGAACATAGTGCATGTCTTCAGCATAACAATACGAGTCGGATGTGAACATAGTGCATGTCTTCGGCATAACAATATGAGTCAGATGTGAACATAGAGCATGTCTTCGGCATAACAATACGCGACAGATGCGAACATAGTGCATGTCTTCGGCATAACAATAAGAGCCATATGTGAACATAGTGCATGTCTTCAGCATAACAATACGCGTCAGATGTGAACATAGTGTATGTTTTCGGCATAACAATACGCGTCAGATGTCACATAGTGTATGTATTCGGCATAACAATACGCGTTAGATGTGAACATAGTGCACGTCTTCAGCATAACAATACGAGTCAGATATGAACATAGTACATGTCTTCAGCACAACAATTCTATTCAGATGTGAACATTGTGCATGTATTTGGTATAACAATACGAGTCAGATGTGAACGTAGCGCAAGTCTTCAGCATAACAATACGAGTCAGATGTGAACATAACGCATGTCTTCAGCATAAAAATACGAGTCAGATGTGAACATAGCGCATGTCTTCAGCATAACAATACGCGTCAGATGTGAACATAGTGCATGTCTTCGGCATAACAATACGAGTCAGATGTGAACATAGTGCATGTCTTCAGCATAACAATAAGAGCCAGATGTGAACATAATGCATGCTTTCGGCATAAAAATAAGCGTCAGATGTGAACATAGTGCATGTCTTCAGCATAACAATACGAGTCGGATGTGAACATAGTGCATGTCTTCGGCATAACAATACGCGTCAGTTGTCACATAGTGTATGTCTTCGGCATAACAATACGCGTCAGATGTGAACATAGTGCACGTCTTCAGCATAACAATACGAGTCAGATGTGAACATAGCGCATGTATTTGGTATAACAATACGAGTCAGATGTGAACGTAGCGCAAGTCTTCAGCATAACAATACGAGTCAGATATGAACATAGTACATGTCTTCAGCACAACAATTCTATTCAGATGTGAACATTGTGCATGTATTTGGTATAACAATACGAGTCAGATGTGAACGTAGCGCAAGTCTTCAGCATAACAATACGAGTCAGATGTGAACATAACGCATGTCTTCAGCATAAAAATACGAGTCAGATGTGAACATAGCGCATGTCTTCAGCATAACAATACGCGTCAGATGTGAACATAGTGCATGTCTTCGGCATAACAATACGAGTCAGATGTGAACATAGTGCATGTCTTCAGCATAACAATAAGAGCCAGATGTGAACATAATGCATGCTTTCGGCATAAAAATAAGCGTCAGATGTGAACATAGTGCATGTCTTCAGCATAACAATACGAGTCGGATGTGAACATAGTGCATGTCTTCGGCATAACAATACGCGTCAGTTGTCACATAGTGCACGTCTTCAGCATAACAATACGAGTCAGATGTGAACATAGCGCATGTATTTGGTATAACAATACGAGTCAGATGTGAACGTAGCGCAAGTCTTCAGCATAACAATACGAGTCAGATGTGAACATAGCGCATGTCTTCAGCATAAAAATACGCGTCAGATGTGAACATAGTGCATGTCTTCATCATAATATTACGCGTCAGATGTGAACATAGTGCATGTCTTCGGCATAACAATACGAGTCAGATGTGAACATAGTGCATGTCTTCGGCATAACAATACGAGTCAGATGTGAACAGAGCGCATGTCTTCGGCATAACAATACGAGTCAGATGTGAACATAACGCATGTCTTCAGCATAACAATGCGAGTCAGATGTGAACATAGTGCATGTCTTCAGCATAAAAATACGCGTGAGATGTGAACATAGTGCATGTCTTTAGCATAACAATACGAGTCAGATGTGAACATAACGCATGTCTTCAGCATAACAATACGAGTCAGATGTGAACATAGTGCATGTCTTCGGCATAACAATACGAGTCAGATGTGAACATAGCGCATGTGTTCGGCATAACAATACGCGTCAGATGTCACATAGTGTATGTCTTCGGCATAACAATACGCGTCAGATGTGAACATAGTGCATGTCTTCAGCATAACAATACGCGTCAGATGTGAACATAGTGCACGTCTTCAGCATAACAATACGAGTCAGATGTGAACATAGTGCATGTCTTCGGCATAACAATACGCGTCAGATGTCACATAGTGTATGTCTTCGACATAACAATACGCGTCAGATGTGAACATAGTGCACGTCTTCAGCATAACAATACGAGTCAGATGTGAACATAGTGCATGTCTTTGGTATAACAATACGAGTCAGATGTGAACGTAGCGCATGTCTTCTGCATAACAATACGCGTCAGATGTGAACATAACGCATGTCTTCAGCATAAAAATACGAGTCAGATGTGAACATAGCGCATGTCTTCAGCATAACAATACGCGTCAGATGTGAACATAGTTCATGTCTTCGGCATAACGATACGAGTCGGATGTGAACATAGTGCATGTCTTCAGCATAACATGTCTATTCAGATGTAAACATAGTGCTTGTCGTCAGCATAACAATATGAGACGGATGTGAACATAGTGCATGTCTTCAGCATAACAATACGCGTCAGACGTGAACATAGTGCATGTCATCAGCTAAAAATACGAGTCAGATGTGAACATAGCGCATGTCTTCAGCATAAAAATACGCGTCAGATGTGAACATAGCGCATGTCTTCAGCATGAAAATACGCGTCAGGTGTGAACATAGTGCATGTCTTCATCATAATAATACGCGTCAGATGTGAACATAGTGCATGTCTTCATCATAATATTACGCGTCAGATGTGAACATAGTGCATGTCTTCGGCATAACAATACGAGTCAGATGTGAACATAGTGCATGTCTTCGGCATAACAATACGAGTCAGATGTGAACATAGCGCATGTCTTCGGCATAACAATACGAGTCAGATGTGAACATAACGCATGTCTTCAGGATAACAATGCGAGTCAGATGTGAACATAGTGCATGTCTTCAGCATAAAAATACGCGTGAGATGTGAACATAGTGCATGTCTTTAGCATAACAATACGAGTCAGATGTGAACATAACGCATGTCTTCAGCATAACAATACGAGTCAGATGTGAACATAGTGCATGTCTTCGGCATAACAATACGAGTCAGATGTGAACATAGCGCATGTGTTCGGCATAACAATACGCGTCAGATGTCACATAGTGTATGTCTTCGGCATAACAATACGCGTCAGATGTGAACATAGTGCATGTCTTCAGCATAACAATATGCGTCAGATGTGAACATAGTGCACGTCTTCATCATAATAATACGCGTCAGATGTGAACATAGTGCATGTCTTCGGAATAACAATACGAATCAGATGTGAACATAGTGCATGTCTTAGGCATAACAATACGACTCAGATGTGAACATAGCGCATGTTTTCGGCATAAATATACGAGTCAGATGTGAACATAACGCATGTCTTCAGCATAAAAATACGAGTCAGATGTGAACATAGCGCATGTGTTCAGCATAACAATACGCGTCAGATGAGAACATAGTGCATGTCTTCGGCATAACGATACGAGTCGGATGTGAACATAGTGCATGTCTTCAGCGTAACATTTCTATTCAGATGTAAACATAGTGCTTGTCGTCAGCATAACAATATGAGACGGATGTGAACATAGTGCATGTCTTCAGCATAACAATACGCGTCAGACGTGAACATAGTGCATGTCATCAGCTAAAAATACGAGTCAGATGTGAACATAGCGCATGTCTTCAGCATAAAAATACGCGTCAGATGTGAACATAGCGCATGTCTTCAGCATAAAAATACGCGTCAGATGTGAACATAGTGCGTGTCTTCGGCATAACAATACGAGTCAGATGTGAACATAGCGCATGTCTTCGGCATAACAATACGAGTCAGATGTGAACATAACGCATGTCTTCAGGATAACAATGCGAGTCAGATGTGAACATAGTGCATGTCTTCAGCATAAAAATACGCGTGAGATGTGAACATAGTGCATGTCTTTAGCATAACAATACGAGTCAGATGTGAACATAACGCATGTCTTCAGCATAACAATACGAGTCAGATGTGAACATAGTGCATGTCTTCGGCATAACAATACGAGTCAGATGTGAACATAGCGCATGTGTTCGGCATAACAATACGCGTCAGATGCCACATAGTGTATGTCTTCGGCATAACAATACGCGTCAGATGTGAACATAGTGCATGTCTTCAGCATAACAATACGCGTCAGATGTGAACATAGTGCACGTCTTCATCATAATAATACGCGTCAGATGTGAACATAGTGCATGTCTTCGGCATAACAATATGAGTCAGATGTGAACATAGCGCATGTTTTCGGCATAAAAATACGAGTCAGATGTGAACATAACGCATGTCTTCAGCATAAAAATACGAGTCAGATGTGAACATAGCGCATGTCTTTAGCATAACAATACGAGTCAGATGTGAACATAACGCATGTCTTCAGCATAACAATACGAGTCAGATGTGAACATAGTGCATGTCATCAGCTAAAAATACCAGTCAGATGTGAACATAGCGCATGTCTTCAGCATAAAAATACGCGTCAGATGTGAACATAGCGCATATCTTCATCATAATAATAAGCGTCAGATGTGAACATAGTGCATGTCTTCGGAATAACAATACGAGTCAGATGTGAACATAGTGCATGTCTTCGGCATAACAATACGAGTCAGATGTGAACATAGCGCATGTTTTCGGCATAAAAATACGAGTCAGATGTGAACATAACGCATGTCTTCAGCATAAAAATACGAGTCAGATGTGAACATAGCGCATGTCTTCAGCATAACAATACGCGTCAGATGTGAACATAGTGCATGTCTTCGGCATAACAATACGAGTCAGATGTGGAACATAGTGCATGTCTTCAGCATAACAATAAGAGCCAGATGTGAACATAATGCATGCTTTCGGCATAAAAATACGCGTCAGATGTGAACATAGTGCATGTCTTCAGCATAACAAAACGAGTCTGATGTGAACATAGTGCATGTCTTCGGCATAACAATATGCGTCAGTTGTCACATAGTGTATGTCTTCGGCATAACAATACGCGTCAGATGTGAACATAGTGCACGTCTTCAGCATAACAATACGAGTCAGATGTGAACATAGCGCATGTCTTTGGTATAACAATACGAGTCAAATTTGAACATAGAGCATGTCTTCAGCATAACACTACGAGTCAGATGTGAACATAGCGCATGTCTTCAACATAGTGCATGTCTTCGGCATAACAATACGAGTCAGATGTGAACATAGCGCATGTCTTCGGCATAACAATACGAGTCAGATGTGAACATAGCGCATGTCTTCAGCATAACAATACGCGTCAGATGTGAACATAGTGCATGTCTTCGGCATAACGATACGAGTCGGATGTGAACATAGTGCATGTCTTCAGCGTAACATATCTATTCAGATGTAAACATAGTGCTTGTCGTCAGCATAACAATATGAGACGGATGTGAACATAGTGCATGTCTTCAGCATAACAATACGCGTCAGACGTGAACATAGCGCATGTCTTCAGCATAAAAATACGCGTCAGATGTGAACATAGTGCATGTCTTTATAATAATAATACGCGTCAGATGTGAACATAGTGCATGTCTTCGGAATAACAATACGAGTCAGATGTGAACATAGTGCATGTCTTCGGCATAACAATACGAGTCAGATGTGAACATAGCGCATGTTTTCGGCATAAAAATACGAGTCAGATGTGAACATAACGCATGTCTTCAGCATAAAAATACGAGTCAGATGTGAACATAGCGCATGTCTTCAGAATAACAATACGCGTCAGATGTGAACATAGTGCATGTCTTCGGCATAACAATACGAGTCAGATGTGAACATAGTGCATGTCTTCAGCATAACAATAAGAGCCAGATGTGAACATAATGCATGCTTTCGGCATAAAAATACGCGTCAGATGTGAACATAGTGCATGTCTTCAGCATAACAATACGAGTCTGATGTGAACATAGTGCATGTCTTCGGCATAACAATACGCGTCAGATGTGAACATAGTGCATGTCTTCAGCATAACAATACGAGTCTGATGTGAACATAGTGCATGTCTTCGGCATAACAATACGCGTCAGTTGTCACATTGTGTATGTCTTCGGCATAACAATACGCGTCATATGTGAACATAGTGCACGTCTTCAGCATAACAATACGATTCAGATGTGAACATAGTGCATGTCTTTGGTATAACAATACGAGTCAGATGTGAACATAGCGCATGTCTTCAGCATAAAAATACGCGTCAGATGTGAACATAGTGCATGTCTTCATCATAATAATACGCGTCAGATGTGAACATAGTGCATGTCTTCGGCATAACAATACGAGTCAGATGTGAACATAGTGCATGTCTTCGGCATAACAATACGAGTCAGATGTGAACATAGCGCATGTCTTCGGCATAACAATACGAGTCAGATGTGAACATAACGCATGTCTTCAGCATAACAATACGAGTCAGATGTGAACATAGTGCATGTCTTCAGCATAAAAATACGCGTGAGATGTGAACATAGTGCATGTGTTTAGCATAACAATACGAGTCAGATGTGAACATAACGCATGTCTTCAGCATAACAATACGATTCAGATGTGAACAAAGCGCATGTCTTCGGCATAACAATACGCGTCAGATGTCACATAGTGTATGTCTTCGGCATAAAAATACGCGTCAGATGTGAACATAGTGCATGTCTTCAGCATAACAATACGCGTCAGATGTGAACATAGTGCACGTCTTCAGCATAACAATACGAGTCAGATGTGAACAAAGTGCATGTCTTCGGCATAACAATACGCGTCAGATGTCACATAGTGTATATCTTCGACATAACAATACGCGTCAGATGTGAACATAGTGCACGTCTTCAGCATAACAATACGAGTCAGATGTGAACATAGCGCATGTCTTTGGTATAACAATACGAGTCAGATGTGAACGTAGCGCATGTCTTCAGCATAACAATACGCGTCAGATGTGAACATAGCGCATGTCTTCAGCATAAAAATACGCGTCAGATGTGAACATAGTGCGTGTCTTCGGCATAACAATACGAGTCAGATGTGAACATAGCGCATGTCTTCGGCATAACAATACGAGTCAGATGTGAACATAACGCATGTCTTCAGGATAACAATGCGAGTCAGATGTGAACATAGTGCATGTCTTCAGCATAAAAATACGCGTGAGATGTGAACATAGTGCATGTCTTTAGCATAACAATACGAGTCAGATGTGAACATAACGCATGTCTTCAGCATAACAATACGAGTCAGATGTGAACATAGTGCATGTCTTCGGCATAACAATACGAGTCAGATGTGAACATAGCGCATGTGTTCGGCATAACAATACGCGTCAGATGCCACATAGTGTATGTCTTCGGCATAACAATACGCGTCAGATGTGAACATAGTGCATGTCTTCAGCATAACAATACGCGTCAGATGTGAACATAGTGCACGTCTTCATCATAATAATACGCGTCAGATGTGAACATAGTGCATGTCTTCGGCATAACAATATGAGTCAGATGTGAACATAGCGCATGTTTTCGGCATAAAAATACGAGTCAGATGTGAACATAACGCATGTCTTCAGCATAAAAATACGAGTCAGATGTGAACATAGCGCATGTCTTTAGCATAACAATACGAGTCAGATGTGAACATAACGCATGTCTTCAGCATAACAATACGAGTCAGATGTGAACATAGTGCATGTCATCAGCTAAAAATACCAGTCAGATGTGAACATAGCGCATGTCTTCAGCATAAAAATACGCGTCAGATGTGAACATAGCGCATATCTTCATCATAATAATACGCGTCAGATGTGAACATAGTGCATGTCTTCGGAATAACAATACGAGTCAGATGTGAACATAGTGCATGTCTTCGGCATAACAATACGAGTCAGATGTGAACATAGCGCATGTTTTCGGCATAAAAATACGAGTCAGATGTGAACATAACGCATGTCTTCAGCATAAAAATACGAGTCAGATGTGAACATAGCGCATGTCTTCAGCATAACAATACGCGTCAGATGTGAACATAGTGCATGTCTTCGGCATAACAATACGAGTCAGATGTGGAACATAGTGCATGTCTTCAGCATAACAATAAGAGCCAGATGTGAACATAATGCATGCTTTCGGCATAAAAATACGCGTCAGATGTGAACATAGTGCATGTCTTCAGCATAACAAAACGAGTCTGATGTGAACATAGTGCATGTCTTCGGCATAACAATATGCGTCAGTTGTCACATAGTGTATGTCTTCGGCATAACAATACGCGTCAGATGTGAACATAGTGCACGTCTTCAGCATAACAATACGAGTCAGATGTGAACATAGCGCATGTCTTTGGTATAACAATACGAGTCAAATTTGAACATAGAGCATGTCTTCAGCATAACACTACGAGTCAGATGTGAACATAGCGCATGTCTTCAACATAGTGCATGTCTTCGGCATAACAATACGAGTCAGATGTGAACATAGCGCATGTCTTCGGCATAACAATACGAGTCAGATGTGAACATAGCGCATGTCTTCAGCATAACAATACGCGTCAGATGTGAACATAGTGCATGTCTTCGGCATAACGATACGAGTCGGATGTGAACATAGTGCATGTCTTCAGCGTAACATATCTATTCAGATGTAAACATAGTGCTTGTCGTCAGCATAACAATATGAGACGGATGTGAACATAGTGCATGTCTTCAGCATAACAATACGCGTCAGACGTGAACATAGCGCATGTCTTCAGCATAAAAATACGCGTCAGATGTGAACATAGTGCATGTCTTCATAATAATAATACGCGTCAGATGTGAACATAGTGCATGTCTTCGGAATAACAATACGAGTCAGATGTGAACATAGTGCATGTCTTATGCATAACAATACGAGTCAGATGTGAACATAGCGCATGTTTTCGGCATAAAAATACGAGTCAGATGTGAACATAACGCATGTCTTCAGCATAAAAATACGAGTCAGATGTGAACATAGCGCATGTCTTCAGCATAACAATACGCGTCAGATGTGAACATAGTGCATGTCTTCGGCATAACAATACGAGTCAGATGTGAACATAGTGCATGTCTTCAGCATAACAATAAGAGCCAGATGTGAACATAATGCATGCTTTCGGCATAAAAATACGCGTCAGATGTGAACATAGTGCATGTCTTCAGCATAACAATACGAGTCTGATGTGAACATAGTGCATGTCTTCGGCATAACAATACGCGTCAGATGTGAACATAGTGCATGTCTTCAGCATAACAATACGAGTCTGATGTGAACATAGTGCATGTCTTCGGCATAACAATACGCGTCAGTTGTCACATAGTGTATGTCTTCGGCATAACAATACGCGTCATATGTGAACATAGTGCACGTCTTCAGCATAACAATACGAGTCAGATGTGAACATAGTGCATGTCTTTGGTATAACAATACGAGTCAGATGTGAACGTAGCGCAAGTCTTCAGCATAACAATACGAGTCAGATGTGAACATAGCGCATGTCTTCAGCATAAAAATACGCGTCAGATGTGAACATAGTGCATGTCTTCATCATAATAATACGCGTCAGATGTGAACATAGTGCATGTCTTCGGCATAACAATACGAGTCAGATGTGAACATAGTGCATGTCTTCGGCATAACAATACGAGTCAGATGTGAACATAGCGCATGTCTTCGGCATAACAATACGAGTCAGATGTGAACATAACGCATGTCTTCAGCATAACAATACGAGTCAGATGTGAACATAGTGCATGTCTTCAGCATAAAAATACGCGTGAGATGTGAACATAGTGCATGTGTTTAGCATAACAATACGAGTCAGATGTGAACATAACGCATGTCTTCAGCATAACAATACGAGTCAGATGTGAACAAAGCGCATGTCTTCGGCATAACAATACGCGTCAGATGTCACATAGTGTATGTCTTCGGCATAAAAATACGCGTCAGATGTGAACATAGTGCATGTCTTCAGCATAACAATACGCGTCAGATGTGAACATAGTGCACGTCTTCAGCATAACAATACGCGTCAGATGTCACATAGTGTATATCTTCGACATAACAATACGCGTCAGATGTGAACATAGTGCACGTCTTCAGCATAACAATACGAGTCAGATGTGAACATAGCGCATGTCTTTGGTATAACAATACGAGTCAGATGTGAACGTAGCGCATGTCTTCAGCATAACAATACGCGTCAGATGTGAACATAGCGAATGTCTTCAGCATAAAAATACGCGTCAGATGTGAACATAGTGCATGTCTTCATCATAATAATACGCGTCAGATGTGAACATAGTGCATGTCTTCGGAATAACAATACGAATCAGATGTGAACATAGTGCATGTCTTCGGAATAACAATACGACTCAGATGTGAACATAGCGCATGTTTTCGGCATAAAATACGAGTCAGATGTGAACATAACGCATGTCTTCAGCATAAACATACGAGTCAGATGTGAACATAGCGCATGTCTTCAGCATAACAATACGCGTCAGATGTGAACATAGTGCATGTCTTCGTCATAACGATACGAGTCGGATGTGAACATAGTGCATGTCTTCAGCGTAACATTTCTATTCAGATGTAAACATAGTGCATGTCGTCAGCATAACAATATGAGACGGATGTGAACATAGTGCATGTCTTCAGCATAACAATACGCGTCAGACGTGAACATAGTGCATGTCATCAGCTAAAAATACGAGTCAGATGTGAACATAGCGCATGTCTTCAGCATAACAACACGAGTCAGATGTGATCATAGTGCATGTCTTCAGCATAACATTTCTATTCAGATGTAAACAAAGTGCATGTCTTCAGCATATAAATTCTATTCAGATGTAAACATAGTGCATGTCTTCAGCACAACAATTCTATTCAGATGTGAACATAGTACATGTCTTGAGCATAACATTTTTTTTCAGATATGAACATAGTGCATGTCTTCAGCACAACAATTCTATTCAGATGTGAACATTGTGCATGTCTTCAGCATAAAAATACGAGTCAGGTGTGAACATAGTGCATGTCATCAGCATAAAAATACGAGTCAGATGTGAACATAGTGCTTGTCTTTAGCATAAAAATACGAGTCAGATGTGAACATAGTGCATGTCTTCGGCATAAAAATACGAGTCAGATGTGAACATAGTGCATGTCTGCGGCATAACAATACGAGTCAGATGTGAACATAATGCATGCTTTCGGCATAAAAATACGCGTCAGATGTGAACATAGTGCATGTCTTCAGCATAACAATACGAGTCGGATGTGAACATAGTGCATGTCTTCGGCATAACAATACGCGTCAGTTGTCACATAGTGTATGTCTTCGGCATAACAATACGCGTCACATGTGAACATAGTGCACGTCTTCAGCATAACAATACGAGTCAGATGTGAACATAGCGCATGTCTTTGGTATAACAATACGAGTCAGATGTGAACGTAGCGCAAGTCTTCAGCATAACAATACGAGTCAGATGTGAACATAGCGCATGTCTTCAGCATAAAAATACGCGTCAGATGTGAACATAGTGCATGTCTTCATCATAATAATACGCGTCAGATGTGAACATAGTGCATGTCTTCGGCATAACAATACGAGTCAGATGTGAACATAGTGCATGTCTTCGGCATAACAATACGAGTCAGATGTGAACATAGCGCATGCCTTCGGCATAACAATACGAGTCAGATGTAAACATAACGCATGTCTTCAGCATAACAATACGAGTCAGATGGGAACATAGTGCATATCTTCAGCATAAAAATACGCGTCAGATGTGAACATAGTGCATGTCTTTAGCATAACATTACGAGTCAGATGTGAACATAACGCATGTCTTCAGCATAACAATACGAGTCAGATGTGAACATAGTGCATGTCTTCGGCATAACAATACGAATCAGATGTGAACATAGTGCATGTCTTAGGCATAACAATACGACTCAGATGTGAACATAGCGCATGTTTTCGGCATAAATATACGAGTCAGATGTGAACATAACGCATGTCTTCAGCATAAAAATACGAGTCAGATGTGAACATAGCGCATGTGTTCAGCATAACAATACGCGTCAGATGTGAACATAGTGCATGTCTTCAGCATAACAATACGAGTCGGATGTGAACATAGTGCATGTCTTCGGCATAACAATACGCGTCAGTTGTCACATAGTGTATGTCTTCGGCATAACAATACGCGTCACATGTGAACATAGTGCACGTCTTCAGCATAACAATACGAGTCAGATGTGAACATAGCGCATGTCTTTGGTATAACAATACGAGTCAGATGTGAACGTAGCGCAAGTCTTCAGCATAACAATACGAGTCAGATGTGAACATAGCGCATGTCTTCAGCATAAAAATACGCGTCAGATGTGAACATAGTGCATGTCTTCATCATAATAATACGCGTCAGATGTGAACATAGTGCATGTCTTCGGCATAACAATACGAGTCAGATGTGAACATAGTGCATGTCTTCGGCATAACAATACGAGTCAGATGTGAACATAGCGCATGCCTTCGGCATAACAATACGAGTCAGATGTGAACATAACGCATGTCTTCAGCATAACAATACGAGTCAGATGGGAACATAGTGCATGTCTTCAGCATAAAAATACGCGTCAGATGTGAACATAGTGCATGTATTTAGCATAACATTACGAGTCAGATGTGAACATAACGCATGTCTTCAGCATAACAATACGAGTCAGATGTGAACATAGTGCATGTCTTCGGCATAACAATACGAATCAGATGTGAACATAGTGCATGTCTTAGGCATAACAATACGACTCAGATGTGAACATAGCGCATGTTTTCGGCATAAATATACGAGTCAGATGTGAACATAACGCATGTCTTCAGCATAAAAATACGAGTCAGATGTGAACATAGCGCATGTGTTCAGCATAACAATACGCGTCAGATGTGAACATAGTGCATGTCTTCGGCATAACGATACGAGTCGGATGTGAACATAGTGCATGTCTTCAGCGTAACATTTCTATTCAGATGTAAACATAGTGCTTGTCGTCAGCATAACAATATGAGACGGATGTGAACATAGTGTATGTCTTCAGCATAACAATACGCGTCAGACGTGAACATAGTGCATGTCATCAGCTAAAATTACGAGTCAGATGTGAACATAGCGCATGTCTTCAGCATAAAAATACGCGTCAGATGTGAACATAGTGCGTGTCTTCATCATAATAATACGCGTCAGATGTGAACATAGTGCATGTCTTCGGCATAACAATACGAGTCAGATGTGAACATAGCGCATGTTTTCGGCATAAAAATACGAGTCAGATGTGAACATAACGCATGTCTTCAGCATAAAAATACGAGTCAGATATGAACATAGCGCATGTCTTTAGCATAACAATACGAGTCAGATGTGAACATAACGCATGTCTTCAGCATAACAATACGAGTCAGATGTGAACATAGTGCAAGTCATCAGCTAAAAATACGAGTCAGATGTGAACATAGCGCATGTCTTCAGCATAAAAATACGCGTCAGATGTGAACATAGCGCATGTCTTCATCATAATAATACGCGTCAGATGTGAACATAGTGCATGTCTTCGGAATAACAATACGAGTCAGATGTGAACATAGTGCATGTCTTCGGCATAACAATACGAGTCAAATGTGAACATAACGCATGTTTTCGGCATAAAAATACGAGTCAGATGTGAACATAACGCATGTCTTCAGCATAAAAATACGAGTCAGATGTGAACATAGCGCATGTCTTCAGCATAACAATACGCGTCAGATGTGAACATAGTGCATGTCTTCATCATAATAATACGCATCAGATGTGAACATAGTGCATGTCTTCGGCATAACAATACGAGTCAGATGTGAACATAATGCATGTCTTCGGCATAACAATACGAGTCAGATGTGAACATAACGCATGTCTTCAGCATAACAATACGAGTCAGATGTGAACATAGTGCATGTCTTCAGCATAAAAATACGCGTGAGATGTGAACATAGTGCATGTCTTTAGCATAACAATACGAATCAGATGTGAACATAACGCATGTCTTCAGCATAACAATACGAGTCAGATGTGAACATAGTGCAAGTCTTCGGCATAACAATACGAGTCAGATGTGAACATAGCGCATGTCTTCGGCATTACAATACGCGTCAGATGTCACATAGTGTATGTCTTCGGCATAAAAATACGAGTCGGATGTGAACATAGTGCATGTCTTCAGCGTAACATTTCTATTCAGATGTAAACATAGTGCATGTCGTCAGCATAACAATACGAGTCAGATGTGAACAAAGCGCATGTCTTCGGCATAACAATACGCGTCAGATGTCACATAGTGTATGTCTTCGGCATAAAAATACGCGTCAGATGTGAACATAGTGCATGTCTTCAGCATAACAATACGCGTCAGATGTGAACATAGTGCACGTCTTCAGCATAACAATACGAGTCAGATGTGAACATAGTGCATGTCTTCGGCATAACAATACGCGTCAGATGTCACATAGTGTATATCTTCGACATAACAATACGCGTCAGATGTGAACATAGTGCACGTCTTCAGCATAACAATACGAGTCAGATGTGAACATAGCGCATGTCTTTGGTATAACAATACGAGTCAGATGTGAACGTAGCGCATGTCTTCAGCATAACAATACGCGTCAGATGTGAACATAGCGAATGTCTTCAGCATAAAAATACGCGTCAGATGTGAACATAGTGCATGTCTTCATCATAATAATACGCATCAGATGTGAACATAGTGCATGTCTTCGGAATAACAATACGAATCAGATGTGAACATAGTGCATGTCTTCGGAATAACAATACGACTCAGATGTGAACATAGCGCATGTTTTCGGCATAAAATACGAGTCAGATGTGAACATAACGCATGTCTTCAGCATAAACATACGAGTCAGATGTGAACATAGCGCATGTCTTCAGCATAACAATACGCGTCAGATGTGAACATAGTGCATGTCTTCGGCATAACGATACGAGTCGGATGTGAACATAGTGCATGTCTTCAGCGTAACATTTCTATTCAGATGTAAACATAGTGCATGTCGTCAGCATAACAATATGAGACGGATGTGAACATAGTGCATGTCTTCAGCATAACAATACGCGTCAGACGTGAACATAGTGCATGTCATCAGCTAAAAATACGAGTCAGATGTGAACATAGCGCATGTCTTCAGCATAACAACACGAGTCAGATGTGATCATAGTGCATGTCTTCAGCATAACATTTCTATTCAGATGTAAACAAAGTGCTTGTCTTCAGCATATAAATTCTATTCAGATGTAAACATAGTGCATGTCTTCAGCACAACAATTCTATTCAGATGTGAACATAGTACATGTCTTGAGCATAACATTTTTTTTCAGATATGAACATAGTGCATGTCTTCAGCACAACAATTCTATTCAGATGTGAACATTGTGCATGTCTTCAGCATAAAAATACGAGTCAGGTGTGAACATAGTGCATGTCATCAGCATAAAAATACGAGTCAGATGTGAACATAGTGCTTGTCTTTAGCATAAAAATACGAGTCAGATGTGAACATAGTGCATGTCTTCGGCATAAAAATACGAGTCAGATGTGAACATAGTGCATGTCTGCGGCATAACAATACGAGTCAGATGTGAACATAATGCATGCTTTCGGCATAAAAATACGCGTCAGATGTGAACATAGTGCATGTCTTCAGCATAACAATACGAGTCGGATGTGAACATAGTGCATGTCTTCGGCATAACAATACGCGTCAGTTGTCACATAGTGTATGTCTTCGGCATAACAATACGCGTCACATGTGAACATAGTGCACGTCTTCAGCATAACAATACGAGTCAGATGTGAACATAGCGCATGTCTTTGGTATAACAATACGAGTCAGATGTGAACGTAGCGCAAGTCTTCAGCATAACAATACGAGTCAGATGTGAACATAGCGCATGTCTTCAGCATAAAAATACGCGTCAGATGTGAACATAGTGCATGTCTTCATCATAATAATACGCGTCAGATGTGAACATAGTGCATGTCTTCGGCATAACAATACGAGTCAGATGTGAACATAGTGCATGTCTTCGGCATAACAATACGAGTCAGATGTGAACATAGCGCATGCCTTCGGCATAACAATACGAGTCAGATGTAAACATAACGCATGTCTTCAGCATAACAATACGAGTCAGATGGGAACATAGTGCATGTCTTCAGCATAAAAATACGCGTCAGATGTGAACATAGTGCATGTCTTTAGCATAACATTACGAGTCGGATGTGAACATAACGCATGTCTTCAGCATAACAATACGAGTCAGATGTGAACATAGTGCATGTCTTCGGCATAACAATACGAATCAGATGTGAACATAGTGCATGTCTTAGGCATAACAATACGACTCAGATGTGAACATAGCGCATGTTTTCGGCATAAATATACGAGTCAGATGTGAACATAACGCATGTCTTCAGCATAAAAATACGAGTCAGATGTGAACATAGCGCATGTGTTCAGCATAACAATACGCGTCAGATGTGAACATAGTGCATGTCTTCAGCATAACAATACGAGTCGGATGTGAACATAGTGCATGTCTTCGGCATAACAATACGCGTCAGTTGTCACATAGTGTATGTCTTCGGCATTACAATACGCGTCACATGTGAACATAGTGCACGTCTTCAGCATAACAATACGAGTCAGATGTGAACATAGCGCATGTCTTTGGTATAACAATACGAGTCAGATGTGAACGTAGCGCAAGTCTTCAGCATAACAATACGAGTCAGATGTGAACATAGCGCATGTCTTCAGCATAAAAATACGCGTCAGATGTGAACATAGTGCATGTCTTCATCATAATAATACGCGTCAGATGTGAACATAGTGCATGTCTTCGGCATAACAATACGAGTCAGATGTGAACATAGTGCATGTCTTCGGCATAACAATACGAGTCAGATGTGAACATAGCGCATGCCTTCGGCATAACAATACGAGTCAGATGTGAACATAACGCATGTCTTCAGCATAACAATACGAGTCAGATGGGAACATAGTGCATGTCTTCAGCATAAAAATACGCGTCAGATGTGAACATAGTGCATGTATTTAGCATAACATTACGAGTCAGATGTGAACATAACGCATGTCTTCAGCATAACAATACGAGTCAGATGTGAACATAGTGCATGTCTTCGGCATAACAATACGAATCAGATGTGAACATAGTGCATGTCTTAGGCATAACAATACGACTCAGATGTGAACATAGCGCATGTTTTCGGCATAAATATACGAGTCAGATGTGAACATAACGCATGTCTTCAGCATAAAAATACGAGTCAGATGTGAACATAGCGCATGTGTTCAGCATAACAATACGCGTCAGATGTGAACATAGTGCATGTCTTCGGCATAACGATACGAGTCGGATGTGAACATAGTGCATGTCTTCAGCGTAACATTTCTATTCAGATGTAAACATAGTGCTTGTCGTCAGCATAACAATATGAGACGGATGTGAACATAGTGTATGTCTTCAGCATAACAATACGCGTCAGACGTGAACATAGTGCATGTCATCAGCTAAAATTACGAGTCAGATGTGAACATAGCGCATGTCTTCAGCATAAAAATACGCGTCAGATGTGAACATAGTGCGTGTCTTCATCATAATAATACGCGTCAGATGTGAACATAGTGCATGTCTTCGGCATAACAATACGAGTCAGATGTGAACATAGCGCATGTTTTCGGCATAAAAATACGAGTCAGATGTGAACATAACGCATGTCTTCAGCATAAAAATACGAGTCAGATATGAACATAGCGCATGTCTTTAGCATAACAATACGAGTCAGATGTGAACATAACGCATGTCATCAGCATAACAATACGAGTCAGATGTGAACATAGTGCAAGTCATCAGCTAAAAATACGAGTCAGATGTGAACATAGCGCATGTCTTCAGCATAAAAATACGCGTCAGATGTGAACATAGCGCATGTCTTCATCATAATAATACGCGTCAGATGTGAACATAGTGCATGTCTTCGGAATAACAATACGAGTCAGATGTGAACATAGTGCATGTCTTCGGCATAACAATACGAGTCAAATGTGAACATAACGCATGTTTTCGGCATAAAAATACGAGTCAGATGTGAACATAACGCATGTCTTCAGCATAAAAATACGAGTCAGATGTGAACATAGCGCATGTCTTCAGCATAACAATACGCGTCAGATGTGAACATAGTGCATGTCTTCATCATAATAATACGCATCAGATGTGAACATAGTGCATGTCTTCGGCATAACAATACGAGTCAGATGTGAACATAATGCATGTCTTCGGCATAACAATACGAGTCAGATGTGAACATAACGCATGTCTTCAGCATAACAATACGAGTCAGATGTGAACATAGTGCATGTCTTCAGCATAAAAATACGCGTGAGATGTGAACATAGTGCATGTCTTTAGCATAACAATACGAATCAGATGTGAACATAACGCATGTCTTCAGCATAACAATACGAGTCAGATGTGAACATAGTGCAAGTCTTCGGCATAACAATACGAGTCAGATGTGAACATAGCGCATGTCTTCGGCATTACAATACGCGTCAGATGTCACATAGTGTATGTCTTCGGCATAAAAATACGCGTCAGATGTGAACATAGTGCATGTCTTCGGCATAACAATACGCGTCAGATGTCACATAGTGTATGTCTTCGACATAACAATACGCGTCAAATGTGAACATAGTGCACGTCTTCAGCATAACAATACGAGTCAGATGTGAAAATAGCGCATGTCTTTGGTATAACAATGCGAGTCAGATGTGAACGTAGCGCATGTCTTCAGCATAGCAATACGCGTCAGATGTGAACATAGCGCATGTCTTCAGCATAAAAATACGCGTCAGATGTGAACATAGTGCATGTCTTCATCATAATAATACGCGTCAGATGTGAACATAGTGCATGTCTTCGGAATAACAATACGAATCAGATGTGAACATAGTGCATGTCTTCGGAATAACAATACGACTCAGATGTGAACATAGCGCATGTTTTCGGCATAAAAATACGAGTCAGATGTGAACATAACGCATGTCTTCAGCATAAACATACGAGTCAGATGTGAACATAGCGCATGTCTTCAGCATAACAATACGCGTCAGATGTGAACATAGTGCATGTCTTCGGCATAACGATACGAGTCGGATGTGAACATAGTGCATGTCTTCAGCGTAACATTTCTATTCAGATGTAAACATAGTGCATGTCGTCAGCATAACAATATGAGACGGATGTGAACATAGTGCATGTCTTCGGCATAACAATACGCGTCAGATGTCACATAGTGTATATCTTCGACATAACAATACGCGTCAGATGTGAACATAGTGCACGTCTTCAGCATAACAATACGAGTCAGATGTGAACATAGCGCATGTCTTTGGTATAACAATACGAGTCAGATGTGAACGTAGCGCATGTCTTCAGCATAACAATACGCGTCAGATGTGAACATAGCGAATGTCTTCAGCATAAAAATACGCGTCAGATGTGAACATAGTGCATGTCTTCATCATAATAATACGCGTCAGATGTGAACATAGTGCATGTCTTCGGAATAACAATACGAATCAGATGTGAACATAGTGCATGTCTTCGGAATAACAATACGACTCAGATGTGAACATAGCGCATGTTTTCGGCATAAAAATACGAGTCAGATGTGAACATAACGCATGTCTTCAGCATAAACATACGAGTCAGATGTGAACATAGCGCATGTCTTCAGCATAACAATACGCGTCAGATGTGAACATAGTGCATGTCTTCGGCATAACGATACGAGTCGGATGTGAACATAGTGCATGTCTTCAGCGTAACATTTCTATTCAGATGTAAACATAGTGCATGTCGTCAGCATAACAATATGAGACGGATGTGAACATAGTGCATGTCTTCAGCATAACAATACGCGTCAGATGTGAACATAGTGCATGTCTTTAGCATTACAATAAGAGTCAGATGTGAACATAGTGCATGCTTTCAGCATAAAAATACGCGTCAGATGTGAACATAGCGCATGTCTTCAGCATAACAATACGAGTCGGATGTGAACATAGTGCATGTCTTCGGCATAACAATACGCGTCAGATGTGAACATAGTGCATGTCTTCGGCATAACAATACGCGTCAGATGTGAACATAGTGCATGTCTTTAGCATTACAATAAGAGTCAGATGTGAACATAGTGCATGCTTTCGGCATAAAAATACGCGTCAGATGTGAACATAGCGCATGTCTTCAGCATAACAATACGAGTCGGATGTGAACATAGTGCATGTCTTCGGCATAACAATACGCGTCAGATGTGAACATAGTGCATGTCTTCAGCATAACAATAAGAGCCAGATGTGAACATAATGCATGCTTTCGGCATAAAAATACGCGTCAGATGTGAACATAGTGCATGTCTTCAGTATAACAATACGAGTCGGATGTGAACATAGTGCATGTCTTCGGCATAACAATACGCGTCAGTTGTCACATAGTGTATGTCTTCGGCATAACAATACGCGTCACATGTGAACATAGTGCACGTCTTCAGCATAACAATACGAGTCAGATGTGAACATAGCGCATGTCTTTGGTATAACAATACGAGTCAGATGTGAACGTAGCGCAAGTCTTCAGCATAACAATACGAGTCAGATGTGAACATAGCGCATGTCTTCAGCATAAAAATACGCGTCAGATGTGAACATAGTGCATGTCTTCATCATAATAATACGCGTCAGATGTGAACATAGTGCATGTCTTCGGCATAACAATACGAGTCAGATGTGAACATAGTGCATGTCTTCGGCATAACAATACGAGTCAGATGTGAACATAGCGCATGCCTTCGGCATAACAATACGAGTCAGATGTGAACATAACGCATGTCTTCAGCATAACAATACGAGTCAGATGGGAACATAGTGCATGTCTTCAGCATAAAAATACGCGTCAGATGTGAACATAGTGCATGTCTTTAGCATAACATTACGAGTCAGATGTGAACATAACGCATGTCTTCAGCATAACAATACGAGTCAGATGTGAACATAGTGCATGTCTTCGGCATAACAATACGAATCAGATGTGAACATAGTGCATGTCTTAGGCATAACAATACGACTCAGATGTGAACATAGCGCATGTTTTCGGCATAAATATACGAGTCAGATGTGAACATAACGCATGTCTTCAGCATAAAAATACGAGTCAGATGTGAACATAGCGCATGTGTTCAGCATAACAATACGCGTCAGATGTGAACATAGTGCATGTCTTCGGCATAACGATACGAGTCGGATGTGAACATAGTGCATGTCTTCAGCGTAACATTTCTATTCAGATGTAAACATAGTGCTTGTTGTCAGCATAACAATATGAGACGGATGTGAACATAGTGTATGTCTTCAGCATAACAATACGCGTCAGACGTGAACATAGTGCATGTCATCAGCTAAAATTACGAGTCAGATGTGAACATAGCGCATGTCTTCAGCATAAAAATACGCGTCAGATGTGAACATAGTGCGTGTCTTCATCATAATAATACGCGTCAGATGTGAACATAGTGCATGTCTTCGGCATAACAATACGAGTCAGATGTGAACATAGCGCATGTTTTCGGCATAAAAATACGAGTCAGATGTGAACATAACGCATGTCTTCAGCATAAAAATACGAGTCAGATATGAACATAGCGCATGTCTTTAGCATAACAATACGAGTCAGATGTGAACATAACGCATGTCTTCAGCATAACAATACGAGTCAGATGTGAACATAGTGCAAGTCATCAGCTAAAAATACGAGTCAGATGTGAACATAGCGCATGTCTTCAGCATAAAAATACGCGTCAGATGTGAACATAGCGCATGTCTTCATCATAATAATACGCGTCAGATGTGAACATAGTGCATGTCTTCGGAATAACAATACGAATCAGATGTGAACATAGTGCATGTCTTCGGCATAACAATACGAGTCAAATGTGAACATAACGCATGTTTTCGGCATAAAAATACGAGTCAGATGTGAACATAACGCATGTCTTCAGCATAAAAATACGAGTCAGATGTGAACATAGCGCATGTCTTCAGCATAACAATACGCGTCAGATGTGAACATAGTGCATGTCTTCATCATAATAATACGCATCAGATGTGAACATAGTGCATGTCTTCGGCATAACAATACGAGTCAGATGTGAACATAATGCATGTCTTCGGCATAACAATACGAGTCAGATGTGAACATAACGCATGTCTTCAGCATAACAATACGAGTCAGATGTGAACATAGTGCATGTCTTCAGCATAAAAATACGCGTGAGATGTGAACATAGTGCATGTCTTTAGCATAACAATACGAATCAGATGTGAACATAACGCATGTCTTCAGCATAACAATACGAGTCAGATGTGAACATAGTGCAAGTCTTCGGCATAACAATACGAGTCAGATGTGAACATAGCGCATGTCTTCGGCATAACAATACGCGTCAAATGTGAACATAGTGCACGTCTTCAGCATAACAATACGAGTCAGATGTGAACATAGCGCATGTCTTTGGTATAACAATACGAGTCAGATGTGAACGTAGCGCAAGTCTTCAGCATAACAATACGAGTCAGATGTGAACATAGCGCATGTCTTCAGCATAAAAATACGCGTCAGATGTGAACATAGTGCATGTCTTCATCATAATAATACGCGTCAGATGTGAACATAGTGCATGTCTTCGGCATAACAATACGAGTCAGATGTGAACATAGTGCATGTCTTCGGCATAACAATACGAGTCAGATGTGAACATAGCGCATGCCTTCGGCATAACAATACGAGTCAGATGTGAACATAACGCATGTCTTCAGCATAACAATACGAGTCAGATGGGAACATAGTGCATGTCTTCAGCATAAAAATACGCGTCAGATGTGAACATAGTGCATGTCTTTAGCATAACATTACGAGTCAGATGTGAACATAACGCATGTCTTCAGCATAACAATACGAGTCAGATGTGAACATAGTGCATGTCTTCGGCATAACAATACGAATCAGATGTGAACATAGTGCATGTCTTAGGCATAACAATACGACTCAGATGTGAACATAGCGCATGTTTTCGGCATAAATATACGAGTCAGATGTGAACATAACGCATGTCTTCAGCATAAAAATACGAGTCAGATGTGAACATAGCGCATGTGTTCAGCATAACAATACGCGTCAGATGTGAACATAGTGCATGTCTTCGGCATAACGATACGAGTCGGATGTGAACATAGTGCATGTCTTCAGCGTAACATTTCTATTCAGATGTAAACATAGTGCTTGTTGTCAGCATAACAATATGAGACGGATGTGAACATAGTGTATGTCTTCAGCATAACAATACGCGTCAGACGTGAACATAGTGCATGTCATCAGCTAAAATTACGAGTCAGATGTGAACATAGCGCATGTCTTCAGCATAAAAATACGCGTCAGATGTGAACATAGTGCGTGTCTTCATCATAATAATACGCGTCAGATGTGAACATAGTGCATGTCTTCGGCATAACAATACGAGTCAGATGTGAACATAGCGCATGTTTTCGGCATAAAAATACGAGTCAGATGTGAACATAACGCATGTCTTCAGCATAAAAATACGAGTCAGATATGAACATAGCGCATGTCTTTAGCATAACAATACGAGTCAGATGTGAACATAACGCATGTCTTCAGCATAACAATACGAGTCAGATGTGAACATAGTGCAAGTCATCAGCTAAAAATACGAGTCAGATGTGAACATAGCGCATGTCTTCAGCATAAAAATACGCGTCAGATGTGAACATAGCGCATGTCTTCATCATAATAATACGCGTCAGATGTGAACATAGTGCATGTCTTCGGAATAACAATACGAATCAGATGTGAACATAGTGCATGTCTTCGGCATAACAATACGAGTCAAATGTGAACATAACGCATGTTTTCGGCATAAAAATACGAGTCAGATGTGAACATAACGCATGTCTTCAGCATAAAAATACGAGTCAGATGTGAACATAGCGCATGTCTTCAGCATAACAATACGCGTCAGATGTGAACATAGTGCATGTCTTCATCATAATAATACGCATCAGATGTGAACATAGTGCATGTCTTCGGCATAACAATACGAGTCAGATGTGAACATAATGCATGTCTTCGGCATAACAATACGAGTCAGATGTGAACATAACGCATGTCTTCAGCATAACAATACGAGTCAGATGTGAACATAGTGCATGTCTTCAGCATAAAAATACGCGTGAGATGTGAACATAGTGCATGTCTTTAGCATAACAATACGAATCAGATGTGAACATAACGCATGTCTTCAGCATAACAATACGAGTCAGATGTGAACATAGTGCAAGTCTTCGGCATAACAATACGAGTCAGATGTGAACATAGCGCATGTCTTCGGCATAACAATACGCGTCAAATGTGAACATAGTGCACGTCTTCAGCATAACAATACGAGTCAGATGTGAACATAGCGCATGTCTTTGGTATAACAATACGAGTCAGATGTGAACGTAGCGCATGTCTTCAGCATAGCAATACGCGTCAGATGTGAACATAGCGCATGTCTTCAGCATAAAAATACGCGTCAGATGTGAACATAGTGCATGTCTTCATCATAATAATACGCGTCAGATGTGAACATAGTGCATGTCTTCGGAATAACAATACGAATCAGATGTGAACATAGTGCATGTCTTCGGAATAACAATACGACTCAGATGTGAACATAGCGCATGTTTTCGGCATAAAAATACGAGTCAGATGTGAACATAACGCATGTCTTCAGCATAAACATACGAGTCAGATGTGAACATAGCGCATGTCTTCAGCATAACAATACGCGTCAGATGTGAACATAGTGCATGTCTTCGGCATAACGATACTAGTCGGATGTGAACATAGTGCATGTCTTCAGCGTAACATTTCTATTCAGATGTAAACATAGTGCATGTCGTCAGCATAACAATATGAGACGGATGTGAACATAGTGCATGTCTTCAGCATAACAATACGCGTCAGACGTGAACATAGTGCATGTCATCAGCTAAAAATACGAGTCAGATGTGAACATAGCGCATGTCTTCAGCATAACAACACGAGTCAGATGTGATCATAGTGCATGTCTTCAGCGTAACATTTCTATTCAGATGTAAACAAAGTGCATGTCTTCAGCATATAACTTCTATTCAGATGTAAACATAGTGCATGTCTTCAGCACAACAATTCTATTCAGATGTGAACATAGTACATGTCTTGAGCATAACATTTTTTTTCAGATATGAACATAGTGCATGTCTTCAGCACAACAATTCTATTCAGATGTGAACATTGTGCATGTCTTCAGCATAAAAATACGAGTCAGGTGTGAACATAGTGCATGTCATCAGCATAAAAATACGAGTCAGATGTGAACATAGTGCTTGTCTTTAGCATAACAATACGCGTCAGATGTGAACATAGTGCATGTCTTCGGCATAAAAATACGAGTCAGATGTGAACATAATGCATGCTTTCGGCATAAAAATACGCGTCAGATGTGAACATAGTGCATGTCTTCAGCATAACAATACGAGTCGGATGTGAACATAGTGCATGTCTTCGGCATAACAATACGCGTCAGTTGTCACATAGTGTATGTCTTCGGCATAACAATACGCGTCACATGTGAACATAGTGCACGTCTTCAGCATAACAATACGAGTCAGATGTGAACATAGCGCATGTCTTCAGCATAACAATACGCGTCAGATGTGAACATAGTGCATGTCTTCATCATAATAATACGCATCAGATGTGAACATAGTGCATGTCTTCGGCATAACAATACGAGTCAGATGTGAACATAATGCATGTCTTCGGCATAACAATACGAGTCAGATGCGAACATAACGCATGTCTTCAGCATAACAATACGAGTCAGATGTGAACATAGTGCATGTCTTCAGCATAAAAATACGCGTGAGATGTGAACATAGTGCATGTCTTTAGCATAACAATACGAATCAGATGTGAACATAACGCATGTCTTCAGCATAACAATACGAGTCAGATGTGAACATAGTGCAAGTCTTCGGCATAACAATACGAGTCAGATGTGAACATAGCGCATGTCTTCGGCATAACAATACGCGTCAAATGTGAACATAGTGCACGTCTTCAGCATAACAATACGAGTCAGATGTGAACATAGCGCATGTCTTTGGTATAACAATACGAGTCAGATGTGAACGTAGCGCATGTCTTCAGCATAGCAATACGCGTCAGATGTGAACATAGCGCATGTCTTCAGCATAAAAATACGCGTCAGATGTGAACATAGTGCATGTCTTCATCATAATAATACGCGTCAGATGTGAACATAGTGCATGTCTTCGGAATAACAATACGAATCAGATGTGAACATAGTGCATGTCTTCGGCATAACATTACGAGTCAGATGTGAACATAGCGCATGCCTTCGGCATAACAATACGAGTCAGATGTGAACATAACGCATGTCTTCAGCATAACAATACGAGTCAGATGGGAACATAGTGCATGTCTTCAGCATAAAAATACGCGTCAGATGTGAACATAGTGCATGTCTTTAGCATAACATTACGAGTCAGATGTGAACATAACGCATGTCTTCAGCATAACAATACGAGTCAGATGTGAACATAGTGCATGTCTTCGGCATAACAATACGAGTCAGATGTGAACATAGCGCATGTCTTCGGCATAACAATACGAGTCAGATGTGAACATAACGCATGTCTTCAGCATAACAATACGAGTCAGTTGAGAACATAGTGCATGTCTTTAGCATAACAATAAGAGTCAGATGTGAACATAACGCATGTCTTCAGCATAACAATACGAGTCAGGTGTGAACATAGTGCATGTCATCAGCATAAAAATACGAGTCAGATGTGAACATAGTGCATGTCTTTAGCATAACAATACGCGTCAGATGTGAACATAGTGCATGTCTTCGGCATAACAATACGCATCAGATGTCACATAGTGTATGTCTTCGGCATAACAATACGCATCAGATGTGAACATAGTGCATGTCTTCAGCATAACAATACGCGTCAGATGTGAACATAGTGCACGTCTTCAGCATAACAATACGAGTCAGATGTGAACATAGTGCATGTCTTCGGCATAACAATACGCGTCAGATGTCACATAGTGTATGTCTTCGGCATAACAATACGCGTCAGATGTGAACATAGTGCACGTCTTCAGCATAACAATACGAGTCAGATGTGAACATAGCGCATGTCTTTGGTATAACAATACGAGTCAGATGTGAACATAGCGCATGTCTTCAGCATAAAAATACGAGTCAGATGTGAAAATAACGCATGTCTTCAGCATAACAATACGTGTCAGATGTGAACATAGTGCATGTCTTCGGCATAACGATACGAGTCGGATGTGAACATAGTGCATGTCTTCAGCGTAACATTTCTATTCAGATGTAAACATAAGTGCATGTCGTCAGCATAACAATATGAGACGGATGTGAACATAGTGCATGTCTTCAGCATAACAATACGCGACAGACGTGTACATAGTGCATGTCATCAGCTAAAATACGAGTCAGATGTGAACATAACGCATGTCTTCAGCATAACAATACGAGTCAGATGTGAACATAGTGCATGTCTTCAACATAAAAATACGCGTCAGATGTGAACATAGTGCATGTCTTTAGCATAACGATAAGAGTCAGATGTGAACATAACGCATGTCTTCAGCATAACAATACGAGTCAGGTGTGAACATAGTGCATGTCATCAGCATAAAAATACGATTCAGATGTGAACATAGTGCATGTCTTTAGCATAACAATACGCGTCAGATGTCACATAGTGCATGTCATCAGCTAAAAATACGAGTCAGATGTGAACATAACGCATGTCTTCAGCATAACAATACGAGTCAGATGTGAACATAGTGCATGTCTTCAGCATAAAAATACGCGTCAGATGTGAACATAGTGCATGTCTTTAGCATAACAATAAGAGTCAGATGTGAACATAACGCATGTCTTCAGCATAACAATACGTGTCAGGTGTGAACATAGTGCATGTCATCAGCATAAAAATACGATTCAGATGTGAACATAGTGCATGTCTTTAGCATAACAATACGCGTCAGATGTGAACATAGTGCATGTCTTCGGCATAACAATACGCGTCAGATGTGAACATAGTGCATGTCTTCAGCATAACAATACGCGTCAGATGTGAACATAGTGCACGTCTTCAGCATAACAATACGTGTCAGATGTGAACATAGTGCATGTCTTCGGCATAACAATACGCGTCAGATGTCACATAGTGTATGTCTTCGGCATAAAAATACGCGTCAGATGTGAACATAGTGCACGTCTTCAGCATAACAATACGAGTCAGATGTGAACATAGCGCATGTCTTTGGTATAACAATACGAGTCAGATGTGAACGTAGCGCATGTCTTCAGCATAACAATACGAGTCAGATGTGAACATAGCGCATACCTTCAGCATAAAACTACGCGTCAGATGTGAACATAGTGCATGTCTTCATCATAATAATACGCGTCAGATGTGAACATAACGCATGTCTTCAGAATAAAAATACGAGTCAGATGTGAACATAGTGCATGTCTTTAAGCATAACAATACGAGTCAGATGTGAACATAATGCATGTCTTCAGCATAACAATACGAGTCAGATGTGAACATAGCGCATGTCTTCAGCATAAAAATACGTGTCAGGTGTGAACATAGTGCATGTCTTCAGCATAACAATTCTATTCAGATGTGAACATAATGCATGTCTTCAGCACAACAATTCTATTCAGATGTGAACATAGTGCATGTCTGCACCATAACAATTTTATTCAGATGTGAACATAGTGCATGTCTTCAGCATAGCAATTCTATTCAGATGTGAAAATAGTACATGACTCCAGCACAACAATTATATTCAGATGTGAACTTAGTGCATGTCAGCACAACATTTCTATTCAGATGTGAACATAGTGCATGTCTGCACCATAACAATTTTATTCAGATGTGAACATAGTGCATGTCTTCAGCATACAAATTCTATTCAGATGTGAAGATAGTGCATGTCTTCAGCACAATAATTCTATTCAGATGTGAACATAGTGCATGTCCTCAGCATAACAATATTTGTTAGATGTGAACATAGTACATGTCTTCAGCATAAGAATTCTATTCAGATGTGAAAATAGTGCATGTCTTCAGCACAACAATTCTATTCAGATGTAAACATAGTGCATGTCTTCAGCACAACAATTCTATTCAGATGTGAACATAGTGGATGTCTTCAGCACAACAATTCTATTCAGATGTGAACATAGTGCATGTCTTCAGCATAACAATTCTATTCAGATGTGAACATAGTGCATGTCTTCGGCAGAACATTTCTATTCAGATGTGAACATAGTGCATGTCTTCGGCATAAAAATACGAGTCTGATGTGAACATAGTGCATGTCTTCGGCATAACAATACGAGTCAGATGTGATCATAGTGCATGTCATCAGCATAACAATACGAATCGGATGAGAACATAGTACATGTCTTCGGCATAACAATACGCGTCAGATGTCACATAGTGTATGTCTTCGGCATAACAATACGCGTCAGATGTGAATATAGTGCACGTCTTCAGCATAACAATACGAGTCAGATGTGAACATAGCGCATGTCTTTGGTATAACAATACGAGTCAGATGTGAACATAGTGCATGTCTTCATCATAATAATACGCGTCAGATGTGAACATAGTGCATGTCTTCGGAATAACAATAAGAGTCAGATGTGAACATAGTGCATGTCTTCGGCATAATAATACGAGTCAGATGTGAACATAGCGCATGTTTTCGGCATAAAAATACCAATCAGATGTGAACATAACGCATGTCTTCAGAATAAAAATACGAGTCAGATGTGAACATAGTGCATGTCTTTAGCATAACAATACGAGTCAGATGTGAACATAGTGCATGTCTTCGGCATAACAATACGCGTCAGATGTGAACATAGTGCATGTCTTCAGCATAACAATACGCGTCAGATGTGAACATAGTGCACGTCTTCAGCATAACATTACGAGTCAGATGTGAACATAATGCATGTCTTCAGCATAACAATACGAGTCAGATGTGAACATAGTGCATGTCTTCGGCATAACAATACGAGTCAGATGTGAACATAGCGCATGTCTTCGGCATAACAATACGAGTCAGATGTGAACATAACGCATGTCTTCAGCATAACAATACGAGTCAGTTGTGAACATAGTGCATGTCTTTAGCATAACAATAAGAGTCAGATGTGAACATAACGCATGTCTTCAGCATAACAATACGAGTCAGGTGTGAACATAGTGCATGTCATCAGCATAAAAATACGAGTCAGATGTGAACATAGTGCATGTCTTTAGCATAACAATACGCGTCAGATGTGAACATAGTGCATGTCATCGGCATAACAATACGCGTCAGATGTCACATAGTGTATGTCTTCGGCATAACAATACGCATCAGATGTGAACATAGTGCATGTCTTCAGCATAACAATACGCGTCAGATGTGAACATAGCGCACGTCTTCAGCATAACAATACGAGTCAGATGTGAACATAGTGCATGTCTTCGGCATAACAATACGCGTCAGATGTTACATAGTGTATGTCTTCGGCATAACAATACGCGTCAGATGTGAACATAGTGCACGTCTTCAGCATAACAATACGAGTCAGATGTGAACATAGCGCATGTCTTTGGTATAACAATACGAGTCAGATGTGAACATAGCGCATGTCTTCAGAATAAAAATACGAGTCAGATGTGAAAATAACGCATGTCTTCAGCGTAACAATACGTGTCAGATGTGAACATAGTGCATGTCTTCGGCATAACGATACGAGTCGGATGTGAACATAGTGCATGTCTTCAGCGTAACATTTCTATTCAGATGTAAACATAGTGCATGTCGTCAGCATAACAATATGAGACGGATGTGAACATAGTGCATGTCTTCAGCATAACAATACGCGACAGACGTGTACATAGTGCATGTCATCAGCTAAAAATACGAGTCAGATGCTAACATAACGCATGTCTTCAGCATAACAATACGAGTCAGATGTGAACATAGTGCATGTCTTCAACATAAAAATACGCGTCAGATGTGAACATAGTGCATGTCTTTAGCATAACGATAAGAGTCAGATGTGAACATAACGCATGTCTTCAGCATAACAATACGAGTCAGGTGTGAACATAGTGCATGTCATCAGCATAAAAATACGATTCAGATGTGAACATATTGCATGTCTTTAGCATAACAATACGCGTCAGATGTCACATAGTGCATGTCATCAGCTAAAAATACGAGTCAGATGTGAACATAACGCATGTCTTCAGCATAACAATACGAGTCAGGTGTGAACATAGTGCATGTCATCAGCATAAAAATACGATTCAGATGTGAACATATTGCATGTCTTTAGCATAACAATACGCGTCAGATGTCACATAGTGCATGTCATCAGCTAAAAATACGAGTCAGATGTGAACATAACGCATGTCTTCAGCATAACAATACGAGTCAGATGTGAACATAGTGCATGTCTTCAGCATAAAAATACTCGTCAGATGTGAACATAGTGCATGTCTTTAGCATAACAATAAGAGTCAGATGTGAACATAACGCATGTCTTCAGCATAACAATACGTGTCAGGTGTGAACATAGTGCATGTCATCAGCATAAAAATACGATTCAGATGTGAACATAGTGCATGTCTTTAGCATAACAATACGCGTCAGATGTGAACATAGTGCATGTCTTCGGCATAACAATACGTGTCAGATGTGAACATAGTGCATGTCTTCAGCATAACAATACGCGTCAGATGTGAACATAGTGCACGTCTTCAGCATAACAATAGGTGTCAGATGTGAACATAGTGCATGTCTTCGGCATAACAATACGCGTCAGATGTCACATAGTGTATGTCTTCGGCATAAAAATACGCGTCAGATGTGAACATAGTGCACGTCTTCAGCATAACAATACGAGTCAGATGTGAACATAGCGCATGTCTTTGGTATAACAATACGAGTCAGATGTGAACGTAGCGCATGTCTTCAGCATAACAATACGAGTCAGATGTGAACATAGCGCATACCTTCAGCATAAAAATACGCGTCAGATGTGAACATAGTGCATGTCTTCATCATAATAATACGCGTCAGATGTGAACATAACGCATGTCTTCAGAATAAAAATACGAGTCAGATGTGAACATAGTGCATGTCTTTAAGCATAACAATACGAGTCAGATGTGAACATAATGCATGTCTTCAGCATAACAATACGAGTCAGATGTGAACATAGCGCATGTCTTCAGCATAAAAATACGCGTCAGATGTGAACATAGTGCATGTCTTCTGCATAACAATACGAGCCAGATGTGGACATAGTCCATGTCTTCAGCATAAAAATACGAATCAGATGTGAACATAGTGCATGTCTTCAGCATAACAATTCTATTCAGATGTGAACATAATGCATGTCTTCAGCACAACAATTCTATTCAGATGTGAACATAGTGCATGTCTGCACCATAACAATTTTATTCAGATGTGAACATAGTGCATGTCTTCAGCATAACAATTCTATTCAGATGTGAAAATAGTACATGACTCCAGCACAACAATTATATTCAGATGTGAACTTAGTGCATGTCAGCACAACATTTCTATTCAGATGTGAACATAGTGCATGTCTGCACCATAACAATTTTATTCAGATGTGAACATAGTGCATGTCTTCAGCATACAAATTCTATTCAGATGTGAACATAGTGCATGTCTTCAGCACAATAATTCTATTCAGATGTGAACATAGTGCATGTCCTCAGCATAACAATATGTGTTAGATGTGAACATAGTACATGTCTTCAGCATAAGAATTCTATTCAGATGTGAAAATAGTGCATGTCTTCAGCACAACAATTCTATTCAGATGTAAACATAGTGCATGTCTTCAGCACATCAATTCTATTCAGATGTGAACATAGTGGATGTCTTCAGCACAACAATTCTATTCAGATGTGAACATAGTGCATGTCTTCAGCATAACAATTCTATTCAGATGTGAACATAGTGCATGTCTTCGGCAGAACATTTCTATTCAGATGTGAACATAGTGCATGTCTTCGGCATAACAATACGAATCGGATGAGAACATAGTACATGTCTTCGGCATAACAATACGCGTCAGATGAAACATAGTGTAAGTCTTCGGCATAACAATACGCGTCAGATGTGAATATAGTGCACGTCTTCAGCATAACAATACGAGTCAGATGTTAACATAGCGCATGTCTTTGGTATAACAATACGAGTCAGATGTGAACATAGTGCATGTCTTCATCATAATAGAACGCGTCAGATTGTGAACATAGTGCATGTCTTCGGAATAACAATACGAGTCAGATGTGAACATAGTGCATGTCTTCGGCATAACAATACGAGTCAGATGTGAACATAGCGCATGTTTTCGGCATAAAAATACCAATCAGATGTGAACATAACGCATGTCTTCAGAATAAAAATACGAGTCAGATGTGAACATAGTGCATGTCTTTAGCATAACAATACGAGTCAGATGTGAACATAGTGCATGTCTTCGGCATAACAATACGCGTCAGATGTGACCATAGTGCATGTCTTCAGCATAACAATACGCGTCAGATGTGAACATAGTGCACGTCTTCAGCATAACAATACGTGTCAGATGTGAACATAGTGCATGTCTTCGGCATAACAATACGCGTCAGATGTCACATAGTGTATGTCTTCGGCATAAAAATACGCGTCAGATGTGAACATAATGCACGTCTTCAGCATAACAATACGAGTCAGATGTTAACATAGCGCATGTCTTTGGTATAACAATACGAGTCAGATGTGAACGTAGCGCATGTCTTCAGCATAACAATACGAGTCAGATGTGAACATAGCGCATATCTTCAGCATAAAAATACGCGTCAGATGTGAACATAGTGCATGTCTTCATCATAATAATACGCGTCAGATGTGAACATAGTGCATGTCTTCGGAATAACAATACGAGTCAGATGTGAACATAGTGCATGACTTCGGCATAACAATACGAGTCAGATATGAACATAGCGCATGTTTTCGGCATTAAAATACCAATCAGATGTGAACATAACGCATGTCTTCAGAATAAAAATACGAGTCAGATGTGAACATAGTGCATGTCTTTAAGCATAACAATACGAGTCAGATGTGAACATAATGCATGTCTTCAGCATAACAATACGAGTCAGATGTGAACATAGCGCATGTCTTCAGCATAAAAATACGCGTCAGATGTGAACATAGTGCATGTCTTCTGCATAACAATACGAGCCAGATGTGGACATAGTCCATGTCTTCAGCATAAAAATACGAATCAGATGTGAACATAGTGCATGTCTTCAGAATAACAATTCTATTCAGATGTGAACATAATGCATGTCTTCAGCACAACAATTCTATTCAGATGTGAACATAGTGCATGTCTGCACCATAACAATTTATTCAGATGTGAACATAGTGCATGTCTTCAGCATAACAATTCTATTTAGATGTGAAAATAGTACATGACTCCAGCACAACAATTATATTCAGATGTGAACTTAGTGCATGTCAGCACAACAATTCTATTCAGATGTGAACATAGTGCATGTCTGCACCATAACAATTTTATTCAGATGTGAACATAGTGCATGTCTTCAGCATACAAATTCTATTCAGATGTGAACATAGTGCATGTCTTCAGCACAATAATTCTATTCAGATGTGAACATAGTGCATGTCCTCAGCATAACAATATGAGTTAGATGTGAACATAGTACATGTCTTCAGTATAAGAATTCTATTCAGATGTGAAAATAGTGCATGTCTTCAGCATAACAATTCTATTCAGATGTGAACATAGTGCATGTCTTCGGCAGAACATTTCTATTCAGATGTGAACATAGTGCATGTCTTCGGCATAAAAATACGAGTCTGATGTGAACATAGTGCATGTCTTCGGCAGAACATTTCTATTCAGATGTGAACATAGTGCATGTCTTCGGCATAAAAATACGAGTCTGATGTGAACATAGTGCATGTCTTCGGCATAACAATACGAGTCAGATGTGATCATAGTGCATGTCATCAGCATAACAATACGAATCGGATGAGAACATAGTACATGTCTTCGGCATAACAATACGCGTCAGATGTCACATAGTGTATGTCTTCGGCATAACAATACGCGTCAGATGTGAATATAGTGCACGTCTTCAGCATAACAATACGAGTCAGATGTGAACATAGCGCATGTCTTTGGTATAACAATACGAGTCAGATGTGAACATAGTGCATGTCTTCATCATAATAATACGCGTCAGATGTGAACATAGTGCATGTCTTCGGAATAACAATACGAGTCAGATGTGAACATAGTGCATGTCTTCGGCATAACAATACGAGTCAGATGTGAACATAGCGCATGTTTTCGGCATAAAAATACCAATCAGATGTGAACATAACGCATGTCTTCAGAATAAAAATACGAGTCAGATGTGAACATAGTGCATGTCTTTAGCATAACAAAACGAGTCAGATGTGAACATAGTGCATGTCTTCGGCATAACAATACGCGTCAGATGTGAACATAGTGCATGTCTTCAGCATAACAATACGCGTCAGATGTGAACATAGTGCACGTCTTCAGCATAACAATACGTGTCAGATGTGAACATAGTGCATGTCTTCGGCATAACAATACGCGTCAGATGTCACATAGTGTATGTCTTTGGCATAAAAATACGCGTCAGATGTGAACATAGTGCACGTCTTCAGCATAACAATACGAGTCAGATGTGAACATAGTGCATGTCTTTAAGCATAACAATACGAGTCAGATGTGAACATAATGCATGTCTTCAGCATAACAATACGAGTCAGATGTGAACATAGCGCATGTCTTCAGCATAAAAATACGCGTCAGATGTGAACATAGTGCATGTCTTCTGCATAACAATACGAGCCAGATGTGGACATAGTCCATGTCTTCAGCATAAAAATACGAATCAGATGTGAACATAGTGCATGTCTTCAGAATAACAATTCTATTCAGATGTGAACATAATGCATGTCTTCAGCACAACAATTCTATTCAGATGTGAACATAGTGCATGTCTGCACCATAACAATTTTATTCAGATGTGAACATAGTGCATGTCTTCAGCACAATAATTCTATTCAGATGTGAACATAGTGCATGTCCTCAGCATAACAATATGAGTCAGATGTGAACATAGTACATGTCTTCAGCATAAGAATTGTATTCAGATGTGAAAATAGTGCATGTCTTCAGCACAACAATTCTATTCAGATGTAAACATAGTGCATGTCTTCAGCACAACCATTCTATTCAGATGTGAACATAGTGGATGTCTTCAGCACAACAATTCTATTCAGATGTGAACATAGTGCATGTCTTCAGCATAACAATTCTATTCAGATGTGAACATAGTGCATGTCTTCGGCAGAACATTTCTATTCAGATATGAACATAGTGCATGTCTTCGGCATAACAATACGAGTCAGATGTGAACATAGTGCACGTCTTCAGCATAACAATACGAGTCAGATGTGAACATAGCGCATGTCTTTGGTATAACAATACGAGTCAGATGTGAACATAGCGCATGTATTCAGCATAAAAATATGAGTCAGATGTGAACATAGCGCATGTCTTCAGCATAACAATACGCGTCAGATGTGAACATAGTGCATGTCTTCATCATAATAATACGCGTCAGATGTGAACATAGTGCATGTCTTCGGAATAACAATACGAGTCAGATGTGAACATAGTGCATGTCTTCGGCATAACAATACGAGTCAGATGTGAACATAGCGCATGTTTTCGGCATAAAAATACCAATCAGATGTGAACATAACGCATGTCTTCAGAATAAAAATACGAGTCAGATGTGAACATAGTGCATGTCTTTAGCATAACAATACGAGTCAGATGTGAACATAATGCATGTCTTCAGCATAACAATACGCGTCAGATGTGAACATAGTGCATGTCTTCGGCAGAACGATACGAGTCGGATGTGAACATAGTGCATGTCTTCAGCGTAACATTTCTATTCAGATGTAAACATAGTGCATGTCGTCAGCATAACAATATGAGACGGATGTGAACATAGTGCATGTCTTCAGCATAACAATACGCGTCAGACGTGTACATAGTGCATGTCATCAGCTAAAAATACGAGTCAGATGTGAACATAACGCATGTCTTCAGCATAACAATACGAGTCAGATGTGAATATAGTGCATGTCTTCAGCATAAAAATACGCGTCAGATGTGAACATAGTGCATGTCTTTAGCATAAAAATAAGAGTCAGATGTGAACATAACGCATGTCTTCAGCATAACAATACGCGTCAGACGTGTACATAGTGCATGTCATCAGCTAAAAATACGAGTCAGATGTGAACATAACGCATGTCTTCAGCATAACACTACGAGTCAGATGTGAATATAGTGCATGTCTTCAGCATAAAAATACGCGTCAGATGTGAACATAGTGCATGTCTTTAGCATAAAAATAAGAGTCAGATGTGAACATAACGCATGTCTTCAGCATAACAATACGTGTCAGGTGTGAACATAGTGCATGTCATCAGCATAAAAATACGATTCAGATGTGAACATAGTGCAAGTCTTTAGCATAACAATACGCGTCAGATGTGAACATAGTGCATGTCTTCGGCATAACAATACGCGTCAGATGTCACATTGTGTATGTCTTCGGCATAACAATACGCGTCAGATGTGAACATAGTGCATGTCTTCAGCATAACAATACGCGTCAGATGTGAACATAGTGCACGGCTTCAGCATAACAATACGTGTCAGATGTGAACATAGTGCATATCTTCGGCATAACAATACGCGTCAGATGTCACATAGTGTATGTCTTCGGCATAAAAATACGCGTCAGATGTGAACATAGTGCACGTCTTCAGCATAACAATACGAGTCAGATGTGAACATAGCGTATGTCTATGGTATAACAATGCGAGTCAGATGTGAACGTAGCGCATGTCTTCAGCATAACAATACGAGTCAGATGTAAACATAGTGCATGTCTTCAGCACAACAATTCTATTCAGATGTGAACATAGTGGACGTCTTCAGCACAACAATTCTATTCAGATGTGAACATAGTGCATGTCTTCAGCATAACAATTCTATTCAGATGTGAACATAGTGCATGTCTTCAGCATAACAATATGCGTCAGATTTGAACATAGTGCATGTCTTCGGCAGAACATTTCTATTCAGATGTGAACATAGTGCATGTCTTCGGCATAAAAATACGAGTCTGATGTGAACATAGTGCATGTCTTCGGCATAACAATACGAGTCAGATGTGATCATAGTGCATGTCATCAGCATAACAATAAGAATCGGATGAGAACATAGTACATGTCTTCGGCATAACAATACGCGTCAGATGTCACATAGTGTATGTCATTGGCATAACAATACGCGTCAGTTGTGAATATAGTGCACGTCTTCAGCATAACAATACGAGTCAGATGTGAACATAGCGCATGTCTTTGGTATAACAATACGAGTCAGATGTGAACATAGCGCATGTCTTCAGCATAAAAATACGAGTCAGATGTGAACATAGCGCATGTCTTCAGCATAACAATACGCGTCAGATGTGAACATAGTGCATGTCTTCGGCATAACGATACGAGTCGGATGTGAACATAGTGCATGTCTTCAGCGTAACATTTCTATTCAGATGTAAACATAGTGCATGTCGTCAGCATAACAATATGAGACGGATGTGAACATAGTGCATGTCTTCAGCATAACAATACGCGTCAGACGTGTACATAGTGCATGTCATCAGCTAAAAATACGAGTCAGATGTGAACATAACGCATGTCTTCAGCATAACAATACGAGTCAGATGTGAACATAGTGCATGTCTTCAGCATAAAAATACGCGTCAGATGTGAACATAGTGCATGTCTTTAGCATTACAATAAGAGTCAGATGTGAACATAGTGCATGTCTTTAGCATAACAATACGCGTCAGATGTGAACATAGTGCATGTCTTCGGCATAACAATACGCGTCAGATGTCACATAGTGTATGTCTTCGGCATAACAATACGCGTCAGATGTGAACATTGTGCATGTCTTCGGCATAACAATACGCGTCAGATGTCACATAGTGTATGTCTTCGGCATAACAATACACGTCAGATGTAAACATAGTGCACGTCTTCAGCATAACAATACGAGTCAGATGTGAACATAGCGCATGTCTTTGGTATAACAATACGAGTCAGATGTGAACGTAGCGCATGTCTTCAGCATAACAATACGAGTCAGATGTGAACATAGCGCATGTCTTCAGCATAAAAATACGCGTCAGATGTGAACATAGTGCATGTCTTCATCATAATAATACGCGTCAGATGTGAACATAGTGCATGTCTTTGGAATAACAATACGAGTCAGATGTGAACATAGTGCATGTCTTCGGCATAACAATACGAGTCAGATGTGAACATAGCGCATGTTTTCGGCATAAAAATACCAATCAAATGTGAACATAACGCATGTCTTCATAATAAAAATACGAGTCAGATGTGAACATAGTGCATGTCTTTAGCATAACAATACGAGTCAGATGTGAACATAATGCATGTCTTCAGCATAACAATACGATTCAGATGTGAACATAGCGCATGTCTTCAGCATAACAATACGCGTCAGATGTGAACATAGTGCATGTCTTCGGCATAACGATACGAGTCGGATGTGAACATAGTGCATGTCTTCAGCGTAACATTTCTATTCAGACGTAAACATAGTGCATGTCGTCAGCATAACAATATGAGACGGATGTGAACATAGTGCATGTCTTCAGCATAACAATACGCGTCAGACGTGAACATAGTGCATGTCTTCAGCGTAACATTTCTATTCAGACGTAAACATAGTGCATGTCATCAGCTAAAAATACGAGTCAGATGTGAACATAACGTATGTCTTCAGCATAACAATACGAGTCAGATGTGAACATAGTGCATGTCTTCAGCATAAAAATACGCGTCAGATGTGAGCATAGTGCATGTCTTTAGCATAACAATAAGAGTCAGATGTGAACATAACGCATGTCTTCAGCATAACAATACGAGTCAGGTGTGAACATAGTGCATGTCATCAGCATAAAAATACGATTCAGATGTGAACATAGTGCATGTCTTTAGCATAACAATACGCGTCAGATGTGAACATAGTGCATGTCTTCGGCATAACAATACGCGTCAGATGTCACATAGTGTATGTCTTCGGCATAACAATACGTGTCAGATGTAAACATAGTGCATGTCTTCGGCATAACAATACGCGTCAGATGTCACATAGTGTATGTCTTCGGCATAACAATACGCGTCAGATGTGAACATAGTGCACGTCTTCAGCATAACAATACGAGTCAGATGTGAACATAGCGCATGTCTTTGGTATAACAATACGAGTCAGATGTGAACGTAGCGCATGTCTTCAGCATAACAATACGAGTCAGATGTGAACATAGCGCATGTCTTCAGCATAAAAATACGCGTCAGATGTGAACATAGTGCATGTCTTCATCATAATAATACGCGTCAAATGTGAACATAGTGCATGTCTTCGGAATAACAATTCGAGTCAGATGTGAACATAGTGCATGTCTTCGGCATAACAATACGAGTCAGATGTGAACATAGCGCATGTTTTCGGCATAAAAATACCAATCAGATGTGAACATAACGCATGTCTTCAGAATAAAAATACGAGTCAGATGTGAACATAGTGCATGTCTTTAGCATAACAATACGAGTCAGATGTGAACATAATGCATGTCTTCAGCATAACAATACGAGTCAGATGTGAACATAGCGCATGTCTTCAACATAAAAATACGCGTCAGATGTGAACATAGTGCATGTCTTCTGCATAACAATACGAGCCAGATGTGAACATACTCCATGTCTTCAGCATAAAAATACGAATCAGATGTCACATAGTGTATGTCTTCGGCATAACAATACGCGTCAGATGTGAACATAGTGCACGTCTTCAGCATAACAATACGAGTCAGATGTGAACATAGCGCATGTCTTCAGCGTAACATTTCTATTCAGACGTAAACATAGTGCATGTCATCAGCTAAAAATACGAGTCAGATGTGAACATAACGTATGTCTTCAGCATAACAATACGAGTCAGATGTGAACATAGTGCATGTCTTCAGCATAAAAATACGCGTCAGATGTGAGCATAGTGCATGTCTTTAGCATAACAATAAGAGTCAGATGTGAACATAACGCATGTCTTCAGCATAACAATACGAGTCAGGTGTGAACATAGTGCATGTCATCAGCATAAAAATACGATTCAGATGTGAACATAGTGCATGTCTTTAGCATAACAATACGCGTCAGATGTGAACATAGTGCATGTCTTCGGCATAACAATACGCGTCAGATGTCACATAGTGTATGTCTTCGGCATAACAATACGTGTCAGATGTAAACATAGTGCATGTCTTCGGCATAACAATACGCGTCAGATGTCACATAGTGTATGTCTTCGGCATAACAATACGCGTCAGATGTGAACGTAGTGCACGTCTTCAGCATAACAATACGAGTCAGATGTGAACATAGCGCATGTCTTTGGTATAACAATACGAGTCAGATGTGAACGTAGCGCATGTCTTCAGCATAACAATACGAGTCAGATGTGAACATAGCGCATGTCTTCAGCATAAAAATACGCGTCAGATGTGAACATAGTGCATGTCTTCATCATAATAATACGCGTCAGATGTGAACATAGTGCATGTCTTCGGAATAACAATACGAGTCAGATGTGAACATAGTGCATGTCTTCGGCATAACAATACGAGTCAGATGTGAACATAGCGCATGTTTTCGGCATAAAAATACCAATCAGATGTGAACATAACGCATGTCTTCAGAATAAAAATACGAGTCAGATGTGAACATAGTGCATGTCTTTAGCATAACAATACGAGTCAGATGTGAACATAATGCATGTCTTCAGCATAACAATACGAGTCAGATGTGAACATAGCGCATGTCTTCAACATAAAAATACGCGTCAGATGTGAACATAGTGCATGTCTTCTGCATAACAATACGAGCCAGATGTGAACATACTCCATGTCTTCAGCATAAAAATACGAATCAGATGTGAACATAGTGCGTGTCTTCAGCACAACAATTCTATTCAGATGTGAACATAGTGCATGTCTTCAGCATAACAATTCTATTCAGATGTGAACATAATGCATGTCTTCAGCACAACAATTCTATTCAGATGTGAACATAGTGCATGTCAGCACCATAACAATTTTATTCAGATGTGAACATAGTGCATGTCTTCAGCATAACAATTCTATTCAGATGTGAACATAGTACATGTCTCCAGCACAACAATTATATTCAGATGTGAACTTAGTGCATGTCAGCACAACAAATCTATTCAGATGTGAACATAGTGCATGTCTGCACCATAACAATTTTATTCAGATGTGAACATAGTGCATGTCTCCAGCGTAAAAATTCTATTCAGATGTGAACATAGTGCATGTCTTCAGCACAATAATTCTATTGAGATGTGAACATAGTGCATGTCCTCAGCATAACAATATGAGTCAGATGTGAACATAGTACATGTCTTCAGCATAAGAATTCTATTCAGATGTGAAAATAGTGCATGTCTTCAGCACAACAATTCAATTCAGATGTAAACATAGTGCATGTCTTCAGCACAACAATTCTATTCAGATGTGAACATAGTGGATGTCTTCAGCACAACAATTCTATTCAGATATGAACATAGTGCATGTCTTCAGCATAACAATTCTATTCAGATGTGAACATAGTGCATGTCTTCAGCATAACAATATGCGTCAGATGTGAACATAGTGCATGTCTTCGGCAGAACATTTCTATTCAGATGTGAACATAGTGCATGTCTTCGGCATAAAAATACGAGTCTGATGTGAACATAGTGCATGTCTTCGGCATAACAATACGAGTCAGATGTGATCATAGTGTATGTCATCAGCATAACAATACGAATCGGATGAGAACATAGTACATGTCTTCGGCATAACAATATGCGTCAGATGTCACATAGTGTATGTCTTCGGCATAACAATACGCGTCAGATGTGAATATAGTGCACGTCTTCAGCATAACAATACGAGTCAGATGTGAACATAGCGCATGTCTTTGGTATAACAATACGAGTCAGATGTGAATATAGCGCATGTCTTCAGCATAAAAATACGAGTCAGATGTGAACATAGCGCATGTCTTCAGCATAACAATACGCGTCAGATGTGAACATAGTACATGTCTTCGGCATAACGATACGAGTCGGATGTGAACATAGTGCATGTCTTCAGCGTAACATTTCTATTCAGATGTAAACATAGTGCATGTCGTCAGCATAACAATATGAGACGGATGTGAACATAGTGCATGTCTTCAGCATAACAATACACGTCAGACGTGTACATAGTGCATGTCTTCGGCATAAAAATACGAGTCTGATGTGAACATAGTGCATGTCTTCGGCATAACAATACGAGTCAGATGTGATCATAGTGCATGTCATCAGCATAACAATACGAATCGGATGAGAACATAGTACATGTCTTCGGCATAACAATACGCGTCAGATGTCACATAGTGTATGTCTTCGGCATAACAATACGAGTCAGATGTGAACATAGTGCACGTCTTCAGCATAACAATACGAGTCAGATGTGAACATAGCGCATGTCTTTGGTATAACAATACGAGTCAGATGTGAACATAGCGCATGTATTCAGCATAAAAATACGAGTCAGATGTGAACATAGCGCATGTCTTCAGCATAACAATACGCGTCAGATGTGAACATAGTGCATGTCTTCATCATAATAATACGCGTCAGATGTGAACATAGTGCATGTCTTCCGAATAACAATACGAGTCAGATGTGAACATAGTGCATGTCTTCGGCATAACAATACGAGTCAGATGTGAACATAGCGCATGTTTTCGGCATAAAAATACCAATCAGATGTGAACATAACGCATGTCTTCAGAATAAAAATACGAGTCAGATGTGAACATAGTGCATGTCTTTAGCATAACAATACGAGTCAGATGTGAACATAATGCATGTCTTCAGCATAACAATACGCGTCAGATGTGAACATAGTGCATGTCTTAGGCAGAACGATACGAGTCGGATGTGAACATAGTGCATGTCTTCAGCGTAACATTTCTATTCAGATGTAAACATAGTGCATGTCGTCAGCATAACAATATGAGACGGATGTGAACATAGTGCATGTCTTCAGCATAACAATACGCGTCAGACGTGTACATAGTGCATGTCATCAGCTAAAAATACGAGTCAGATGTGAACATAACGCATGTCTTCAGCATAACAATACGAGTCAGATGTGAACATAGTGCATGTCTTCAGCATAAAAATACGCGTCAGATGTGAACATAGTGCATGTCTTTAGCATTACAATAAGAGTCAGATGTGAACATAGTGCATGTCTTTAGCATAACAATACGCGTCAGATGTGAACATAGTGCATGTCTTCGGCATAACAATACGCGTCAGATGTCACATAGTGTATGTCTTCGGCATAACAATACGCGTCAGATGTGAACATAGTGCATGTCTTCGGCATAACAATACGCGTCAGATGTCACATAGTGTATGTCTTCGGCATAACAATACACGTCAGATGTAAACATAGTGCACGTCTTCAGCATAACAATACGAGTCAGATGTGAACATAGCGCATGTCTTTGGTATAACAATACGAGTCAGATGTGAACGTAGCGCATGTCTTCAGCATAACAATACGAGTCAGATGTGAAAATAGCGCATGTCTTCAGCATAAAAATACGCGTCAGATGTGAACATAGTGCATGTCTTCATCATAATAATACGCGTCAGATGTGAACATAGTGCATGTCTTTGGAATAACAATACGAGTCAGATGTGAACATAGTGCATGTCTTCGGCATAACAATACGAGTCAGATGTGAACATAGCGCATGTTTTCGGCATAAAAATACCAATCAAATGTGAACATAACGCATGTCTTCATAATAAAAATACGAGTCAGATGTGAACATAGTGCATGTCTTTAGCATAACAATACGAGTCAGATGTGAACATAATGCATGTCTTCAGCATAACAATACGCGTCAGATGTGAACATAGTGCATGTCTTCGGCATAACGATACGAGTCGGATGTGAACATAGTGCATGTCTTCAGCGTAACATTTCTATTCAGACGTAAACATAGTGCATGTCGTCAGCATAACAATATGAGACGGATGTGAACATAGTGCATGTCTTCAGCATAACAATACGCGTCAGACGTGAACATAGTGCATGTCTTCAGCGTAACATTTCTATTCAGACGTAAACATAGTGCATGTCATCAGCTAAAAATACGAGTCAGATGTGAACATAACGTATGTCTTCAGCATAACAATACGAGTCAGATGTGAACATAGTGCATGTCTTCAGCATAAAAATACGCGTCAGATGTGAGCATAGTGCATGTCTTTAGCATAACAATAAGAGTCAGATGTGAACATAACGCATGTCTTCAGCATAACAATACGAGTCAGGTGTGAACATAGTGCATGTCATCAGCATAAAAATACGATTCAGATGTGAACATAGTGCATGTCTTTAGCATAACAATACGCGTCAGATGTGAACATAGTGCATGTCTTCGGCATAACAATACGCGTCAGATGTCACATAGTGTATGTCTTCGGCATAACAATACGTGTCAGATGTAAACATAGTGCATGTCTTCGGCATAACAATACGCGTCAGATGTCACATAGTGTATGTCTTCGGCATAACAATACGCGTCAGATGTGAACATAGTGCACGTCTTCAGCATAACAATACGAGTCAGATGTGAACATAGCGCATGTCTTTGGTATAACAATACGAGTCAGATGTGAATATAGCGCATGTCTTCAGCATAAAAATACGAGTCAGATGTGAACATAGCGCATGTCTTCAGCATAACAATACGCGTCAGATGTGAACATAGTACATGTCTTCGGCATAACGATACGAGTCGGATGTGAACATAGTGCATGTCTTCAGCGTAACATTTCTATTCAGATGTAAACATAGTGCATGTCGTCAGCATAACAATATGAGACGGATGTGAACATAGTGCATGTCTTCAGCATAACAATACACGTCAGACGTGTACATAGTGCATGTCTTCGGCATAAAAATACGAGTCTGATGTGAACATAGTGCATGTCTTCGGCATAACAATACGAGTCAGATGTGATCATAGTGCATGTCATCAGCATAACAATACGAATCGGATGAGAACATAGTACATGTCTTCGGCATAACAATACGCGTCAGATGTCACATAGTGTATGTCTTCGGCATAACAATACGAGTCAGATGTGAACATAGTGCACGTCTTCAGCATAACAATACGAGTCAGATGTGAACATAGCGCATGTCTTTGGTATAACAATACGAGTCAGATGTGAACATAGCGCATGTATTCAGCATAAAAATACGAGTCAGATGTGAACATAGCGCATGTCTTCAGCATAACAATACGCGTCAGATGTGAACATAGTGCATGTCTTCATCATAATAATACGCGTCAGATGTGAACATAGTGCATGTCTTCCGAATAACAATACGAGTCAGATGTGAACATAGTGCATGTCTTCGGCATAACAATACGAGTCAGATGTGAACATAGCGCATGTTATCGGCATAAAAATACCAATCAGATGTGAACATAACGCATGTCTTCAGAATAAAAATACGAGTCAGATGTGAACATAGTGCATGTCTTTAGCATAACAATACGAGTCAGATGTGAACATAATGCATGTCTTCAGCATAACAATACGCGTCAGATGTGAACATAGTGCATGTCTTCGGCAGAACGATACGAGTCGGATGTGAACATAGTGCATGTCTTCAGCGTAACATTTCTATTCAGATGTAAACATAGTGCATGTCGTCAGCATAACAATATGAGACGGATGTGAACATAGTGCATGTCTTCAGCATAACAATACGCGTCAGACGTGTACATAGTGCATGTCATCAGCTAAAAATACGAGTCAGATGTGAACATAACGCATGTCTTCAGCATAACAATACGAGTCAGATGTGAACATAGTGCATGTCTTCAGCATAAAAATACGCGTCAGATGTGAACATAGTGCATGTCTTTAGCATTACAATAAGAGTCAGATGTGAACATAGTGCATGTCTTTAGCATAACAATACGCGTCAGATGTGAACATAGTGCATGTCTTCGGCATAACAATACGCGTCAGATGTCACATAGTGTATGTCTTCGGCATAACAATACGCGTCAGATGTGAACATAGTGCATGTCTTCGGCATAACAATACGCGTCAGATGTCACATAGTGTATGTCTTCGGCATAACAATACACGTCAGATGTAAACATAGTGCACGTCTTCAGCATAACAATACGAGTCAGATGTGAACATAGCGCATGTCTTTGGTATAACAATACGAGTCAGATGTGAACGTAGCGCATGTCTTCAGCATAACAATACGAGTCAGATGTGAAAATAGCGCATGTCTTCAGCATAAAAATACGCGTCAGATGTGAACATAGTGCATGTCTTCATCATAATAATACGCGTCAGATGTGAACATAGTGCATGTCTTTGGAATAACAATACGAGTCAGATGTGAACATAGTGCATGTCTTCGGCATAACAATACGAGTCAGATGTGAACATAGCGCATGTTTTCGGCATAAAAATACCAATCAAATGTGAACATAACGCATGTCTTCATAATAAAAATACGAGTCAGATGTGAACATAGTGCATGTCTTTAGCATAACAATACGAGTCAGATGTGAACATAATGCATGTCTTCAGCATAACAATACGCGTCAGATGTGAACATAGTGCATGTCTTCGGCATAACGATACGAGTCGGATGTGAACATAGTGCATGTCTTCAGCGTAACATTTCTATTCAGACGTAAACATAGTGCATGTCGTCAGCATAACAATATGAGACGGATGTGAACATAGTGCATGTCTTCAGCATAACAATACGCGTCAGACGTGAACATAGTGCATGTCTTCAGCGTAACATTTCTATTCAGACGTAAACATAGTGCATGTCATCAGCTAAAAATACGAGTCAGATGTGAACATAACGTATGTCTTCAGCATAACAATACGAGTCAGATGTGAACATAGTGCATGTCTTCAGCATAAAAATACGCGTCAGATGTGAGCATAGTGCATGTCTTTAGCATAACAATAAGAGTCAGATGTGAACATAACGCATGTCTTCAGCATAACAATACGAGTCAGGTGTGAACATAGTGCATGTCATCAGCATAAAAATACGATTCAGATGTGAACATAGTGCATGTCTTTAGCATAACAATACGCGTCAGATGTGAACATAGTGCATGTCTTCGGCATAACAATACGCGTCAGATGTCACATAGTGTATGTCTTCGGCATAACAATACGTGTCAGATGTAAACATAGTGCATGTCTTCGGCATAACAATACGCGTCAGATGTCACATAGTGTATGTCTTCGGCATAACAATACGCGTCAGATGTGAACATAGTGCACGTCTTCAGCATAACAATACGAGTCAGATGTGAACATAGCGCATGTCTTTGGTATAACAATACGAGTCAGATGTGAACGTAGCGCATGTCTTCAGCATAACAATACGAGTCAGATGTGAACATAGCGCATGTCTTCAGCATAAAAATACGCGTCAGATGTGAACATAGTGCATGTCTTCATCATAATAATACGCGTCAGATGTGAACATAGTGCATGTCTTCGGAATAACAATACGAGTCAGATGTGAACATAGTGCATGTCTTCGGCATAACAATACGAGTCAGATGTGAACATAGCGCATGTTTTCGGCATAAAAATACCAATCAGATGTGAACATAACGCATGTCTTCAGAATAAAAATACGAGTCAGATGTGAACATAGTGCATGTCTTTAGCATAACAATACGAGTCAGATGTGAACATAATGCATGTCTTCAGCATAACAATACGAGTCAGATGTGAACATAGCGCATGTCTTCAACATAAAAATACGCGTCAGATGTGAACATAGTGCATGTCTTCTGCATAACAATACGAGCCAGATGTGAACATACTCCATGTCTTCAGCATAAAAATACGAATCAGATGTGAACATAGTGCGTGTCTTCAGCACAACAATTCTATTCAGATGTGAACATAGTGCATGTCTTCAGCATAACAATTCTATTCAGATGTGAACATAATGCATGTCTTCAGCACAACAATTCTATTCAGATGTGAACATAGTGCATGTCAGCACCATAACAATTTTATTCAGATGTGAACATAGTGCATGTCTTCAGCATAACAATTCTATTCAGATGTGAACATAGTACATGTCTCCAGCACAACAATTATATTCAGATGTGAACTTAGTGCATGTCAGCACAACAAATCTATTCAGATGTGAACATAGTGCATGTCTGCACCATAACAATTTTATTCAGATGTGAACATAGTGCATGTCTCCAGCGTAAAAATTCTATTCAGATGTGAACATAGTGCATGTCTTCAGCACAATAATTCTATTGAGATGTGAACATAGTGCATGTCCTCAGCATAACAATATGAGTCAGATGTGAACATAGTACATGTCTTCAGCATAAGAATTCTATTCAGATGTGAAAATAGTGCATGTCTTCAGCACAACAATTCAATTCAGATGTAAACATAGTGCATGTCTTCAGCACAACAATTCTATTCAGATGTGAACATAGTGGATGTCTTCAGCACAACAATTCTATTCAGATATGAACATAGTGCATGTCTTCAGCATAACAATTCTATTCAGATGTGAACATAGTGCATGTCTTCAGCATAACAATATGCGTCAGATGTGAACATAGTGCATGTCTTCGGCAGAACATTTCTATTCAGATGTGAACATAGTGCATGTCTTCGGCATAAAAATACGAGTCTGATGTGAACATAGTGCATGTCTTCGGCATAACAATACGAGTCAGATGTGATCATAGTGTATGTCATCAGCATAACAATACGAATCGGATGAGAACATAGTACATGTCTTCGGCATAACAATATGCGTCAGATGTCACATAGTGTATGTCTTCGGCATAACAATACGCGTCAGATGTGAATATAGTGCACGTCTTCAGCATAACAATACGAGTCAGATGTGAACATAGCGCATGTCTTTGGTATAACAATACGAGTCAGATGTGAATATAGCGCATGTCTTCAGCATAAAAATACGAGTCAGATGTGAACATAGCGCATGTCTTCAGCATAACAATACGCGTCAGATGTGAACATAGTACATGTCTTCGGCATAACGATACGAGTCGGATGTGAACATAGTGCATGTCTTCAGCGTAACATTTCTATTCAGATGTAAACATAGTGCATGTCGTCAGCATAACAATATGAGACGGATGTGAACATAGTGCATGTCTTCAGCATAACAATACACGTCAGACGTGTACATAGTGCATGTCTTCGGCATAAAAATACGAGTCTGATGTGAACATAGTGCATGTCTTCGGCATAACAATACGAGTCAGATGTGATCATAGTGCATGTCATCAGCATAACAATACGAATCGGATGAGAACATAGTACATGTCTTCGGCATAACAATACGCGTCAGATGTCACATAGTGTATGTCTTCGGCATAACAATACGAGTCAGATGTGAACATAGTGCACGTCTTCAGCATAACAATACGAGTCAGATGTGAACATAGCGCATGTCTTTGGTATAACAATACGAGTCAGATGTGAACATAGCGCATGTATTCAGCATAAAAATACGAGTCAGATGTGAACATAGCGCATGTCTTCAGCATAACAATACGCGTCAGATGTGAACATAGTGCATGTCTTCATCATAATAATACGCGTCAGATGTGAACATAGTGCATGTCTTCCGAATAACAATACGAGTCAGATGTGAACATAGTGCATGTCTTCGGCATAACAATACGAGTCAGATGTGAACATAGCGCATGTTTTCGGCATAAAAATACCAATCAGATGTGAACATAACGCATGTCTTCAGAATAAAAATACGAGTTAGATGTGAACATAGTGCATGTCTTTAGCATAACAATACGAGTCAGATGTGAACATAATGCATGTCTTCAGCATAACAATACGCGTCAGATGTGAACATAGTGCATGTCTTCGGCAGAACGATACGAGTCGGATGTGAACATAGTGCATGTCTTCAGCGTAACATTTCTATTCAGATGTAAACATATTGCATGTCTTTAGCATAAAAATAAGAGTCAGATGTGAACATAGTGCATGTCATCAGCATAAAAATACGATTCAGATGTGAACATAGTGCATGTCTTTAGCATAACAATACGCGTCAGATGTGAACATAGTGCATGTCTTCGGCATAACAATACGCGTCAGATGTCACATAGAGTATGTCTTCGGCATAACAATACGCGTCAGATGTGAACATAGTGCATGTCTTCAGCATAACAATACGCGTCAGATGTGAACATAGTGCACGTTTTCAGCATAACAATACGTGTCAGATGTGAACATAGTGCATATCTTCGGCATAACAATACGCGTCAGATGTCACATAGTGTATGTCTTCGGCATAAAAATACGCGTCAGATGTGAACATAGTGCACGTCTTCAGCATAACAATACGAGTCAGATGTGAACATAGCGCATGTCTTCAGCATAAAAATACGCGTCAGATGTGAACATAGTGCATGTCTTCATCATAATAATACGCGTCAGATGTGAACATAGTGCATGTCTTCGGAATAACAATACGAGTCAGATGTGAACATAGTGCATGTCTTAGGCATAACAATACGAGTCAGATGTAAACATAGCGCATGTTTTCGGCATAAAAATACCAATCAGATGTGAACATAACGCATGTCTTCAGAATAAAAATACGAGTCAGATGTGAACATAGTGCATGTCTTTAGCATAACAATACGAGTCAGATGTGAACATAATGCATGTCTTCAGCATAACAATACGAGTAAGATGTGAACATAGCGCATGTCTTCAGCATAAAAATACGCGTCAGATGTGAACATAGTGCATGTCTTCTGCATAACAATACGAGCCAGATGTGGACATAGTCCATGTCTTCAGCATAAAAATACGAATCAGATGTGAACATAGTGCATGTCTTCAGCATAACAATTCTATTCAGATGTGAACATAATGCATGTCTTCAGCACAACAATTCTATTCAGATGTGAACATAGTGCATGTCTGCACCATAACAATTTTATTCAGATGTGAACATTGTGCATGTCTTCAGCATAACAATTCTATTCAGATGTGAAAATAGTACATGACTCCAGCACAACAATTATATTCAGATGTGAACTTAGTGCATGTCAGCACAACAATTCTATTCAGATGTGAACATAGTGCATGTCTGCACCATAAAAATTTTATTCAGATGTGAACATAGTGCATGTCTTCAGCATAAAAATTCTATTCAGATGTGAACATAGTGCATGTCTTCAGCACAATAATTCTATTCAGATGTGAACATAGTGCATGTCCTCAGCATAACAATATGAGTCAGATGTAAACATAGTGCATGTCTTCAGCACAACAATTCTATTCAGATGTGAACATAGTGGATGTCTTCAGCACAACAATTCTATTCAGATGTGAACATAGTGCATGTCTTCAGCATAACAATTCTATTCAGATGTGAACATAGTGCATGTCTTCAGCATAACAATATGCGTCAGATTTGAACATAGTGCATGTCTTCGACAGAACATTTCTATTCAGATGTGAACATAGTGCATGTCTTCGGCATAAAAATACGAGTCTGATGTGAACATAGTGCATGTCTTCGGCATAACAATACGAGTCAGATGTGATCATAGTGCATGTCATCAGCATAACAATAAGAATCGGATGAGAACATAGTACATGTCTTCGGCATAACAATACGCGTCAGATGTCACATAGTGTATGTCTTTGGCATAACAATACGCGTCAGATGTGAATATAGTGCACGTCTTCAGCATAACAATACGAATCAGATGTGAACATAGCGCATGTCTTTGGTATAACAATACGAGTCAGATGTGAACATAGCGCATGTCTTCAGCATAAAAATACGAGTCAGATGTGAACATAGCGCATGTCTTCAGCATAACAATACGCGTCAGATGTGAACATAGTGCATGTCTTCGGCATAACGATACGAGTCGGATGTGAACATAGTGCATGTCTTCAGCGTAACATTTCTATTCAGATGTAAACATAGTGCATGTCGTCAGCATAACAATACGAGTCGGATGTGAACATAGTGCATGTCTTCAGCATAACAATACGCGTCAGACGTGTACATAGTGCATGTCATCAGCTAAAAATACGAGTCAGATGTGAACATAACGCATGTCTTCAGCATAACAATACGAGTCAGATGTGAACATAGTGCATGTCTTCAGCATAAAAATACGCGTCAGATGTGAACATAGTGCATGTCTTTAGCATTACAATAAGAGTCAGATGTGAACATAGTGCATGTCTTTAGCATAACAATACGCGTCAGATGTGAACATAGTGCATGTCTTTAGCATAACAATACGCGTCAGATGTGAACATAGTGCATGTCTTCGGCATAACAATACGCGTCAGATGTCACATAGTGTATGTCTTCGGCATAACAATACGCGTCAGATGTGAACATAGTGCATGTCTTTGGCATAACAATACGCGTCAGATGTCACATAGTGTATGTCTTCGGCATAACAATACACGTCAGATGTAAACATAGTGCACGTCTTCAGCATAACAATACGAGTCAGATGTGAACATAGCGCATGTCTTTGGTATAACAATACGAGTCAGATGTGAACGTAGCGCATGTCTTCAGCATAACAATACGAGTCAGATGTGAACATAGCGCATGTCTTCAGCATAAAAATACGCGTCAGATGTGAACATAGTGCATGTCTTCATCATAATAATACGCGTCAGATGTGAACATAGTGCATGTCTTTGGAATAACAATACGAGTCAGATGTGAACATAGTGCATGTCTTCGGCATAACAATACGAGTCAGATGTGAACATAGCGCATGTCTTCGACAGAACATTTCTATTCAGATGTGAACATAGTGCATGTCTTCGGCATAAAAAGACGAGTCTGATGTGAACATAGTGCATGTCTTCGGCATAACAATACGAGTCAGATGTGATCATAGTGCATGTCATCAGCATAACAATAAGAATCGGATGAGAACATAGTACATGTCTTCGGCATAACAATACGCGTCAGATGTCACATAGTGTATGTCTTTGGCATAACAATACGCGTCAGATGTGAATATAGTGCACGTCTTCAGCATAACAATACGAGTCAGATGTGAACATAGCGCATGTCTTTGGTATAACAATACGAGTCAGATGTGAACATAGCGCATGTCTTCAGCATAAAAATACGAGTCAGATGTGAACATAGCGCATGTCTTCAGCACAATAATTCTATTGAGATGTGAACATAGTGCATGTCCTCAGCATAACAATATGAGTCAGATGTGAACATAGTACATGTCTTCAGCATAAGAATTCTATTCAGATGTGAAAATAGTGCATGTCTTCAGCACAACAATTCAATTCAGATGTAAACATAGTGCATGTCTTCAGCACAACAATTCTATTCAGATGTGAACATAGTGGATGTCTTCAGCACAACAATTCTATTCAGATATGAACATAGTGCATGTCTTCAGCATAACAATTCTATTCAGATGTGAACATAGTGCATGTCTTCAGCATAACAATATGCGTCAGATGTGAACATAGTGCATGTCTTCGGCAGAACATTTCTATTCAGATGTGAACATAGTGCATGTCTTCGGCATAAAAATACGAGTCTGATGTGAACATAGTGCATGTCTTCGGCATAACAATACGAGTCAGATGTGATCATAGTGTATGTCATCAGCATAACAATACGAATCGGATGAGAACATAGTACATGTCTTCGGCATAACAATATGCGTCAGATGTCACATAGTGTATGTCTTCGGCATAACAATACGCGTCAGATGTGAATATAGTGCACGTCTTCAGCATAACAATACGAGTCAGATGTGAACATAGCGCATGTCTTTGGTATAACAATACGAGTCAGATGTGAATATAGCGCATGTCTTCAGCATAAAAATACGAGTCAGATGTGAACATAGCGCATGTCTTCAGCATAACAATACGCGTCAGATGTGAACATAGTACATGTCTTCGGCATAACGATACGAGTCGGATGTGAACATAGTGCATGTCTTCAGCGTAACATTTCTATTCAGATGTAAACATAGTGCATGTCGTCAGCATAACAATATGAGACGGATGTGAACAAAGTGCATGTCTTCAGCATAACAATACACGTCAGACGTGTACATAGTGCATGTCTTCGGCATAAAAATACGAGTCTGATGTGAACATAGTGCATGTCTTCGGCATAACAATACGAGTCAGATGTGATCATAGTGCATGTCATCAGCATAACAATACGAATCGGATGAGAACATAGTACATGTCTTCGGCATAACAATACGCGTCAGATGTCACATAGTGTATGTCTTCGGCATAACAATACGAGTCAGATGTGAACATAGTGCACGTCTTCAGCATAACAATACGAGTCAGATGTGAACATAGCGCATGTCTTTGGTATAACAATACGAGTCAGATGTGAACATAGCGCATGTATTCAGCATAAAAATACGAGTCAGATGTGAACATAGCGCATGTCTTCAGCATAACAATACGCGTCAGATGTGAACATAGTGCATGTCTTCATCATAATAATACGCGTCAGATGTGAACATAGTGCATGTCTTCCGAATAACAATACGAGTCAGATGTGAACATAGTGCATGTCTTCGGCATAACAATACGAGTCAGATGTGAACATAGCGCATGTTTTCGGCATAAAAATACCAATCAGATGTGAACATAACGCATGTCTTCAGAATAAAAATACGAGTCAGATGTGAACATAGTGCATGTCTTTAGCATAACAATACGAGTCAGATGTGAACATAATGCATGTCTTCAGCATAACAATACGCGTCAGATGTGAACATAGTGCATGTCTTCGGCAGAACGATACGAGTCGGATGTGAACATAGTGCATGTCTTCAGCGTAACATTTCTATTCAGATGTAAACATAGTGCATGTCGTCAGCATAAAATTATGAGACGGATGTGAACATAGTGCATGTCTTCAGCATAACAATACGCGTCAGACGTGTACATAGTGCATGTCATCAGCTAAAAATACGAGTCAGATGTGAACATAACGCATGTCTTCATCATAAAAATACGCGTCAGATGTGAACATAGTGCATGTCTTTAGCATAAAAATAAGAGTCAGATGTGAACATAACGCATGTCTTCAGCATAACAATACGTGTCAGGTGTGAACATAGTGCATGTCATCAGCATAAAAATACGATTCAGATGTGAACATAGTGCATGTCTTTAGCATAACAATACGCGTCAGATGTGAACATAGTGCATGTCTTCGGCATAACAATACGCGTCAGATGTCACATAGAGTATGTCTTCGGCATAACAATACGCGTCAGATGTGAACATAGTGCATGTCTTCAGCATAACAATACGCGTCAGATGTGAACATAGTGCACGTCTTCAGCATAACAATACGTGTCAGATGTGAACATAGTGCATATCTTCGGCATAACAATACGCGTCAGATGTCACATAGTGTATGTCTTCGGCATAAAAATACGCGTCAGATGTGAACATAGTGCACGTCTTCAGCATAACAATACGAGTCAGATGTGAACATAGCGCATGTCTTCAGCATAAAAATACGCGTCAGATGTGAACATAGTGCATGTCTTCATCATAATAATACGCGTCAGATGTGAACATAGTGCATGTCTTCGGAATAACAATACGAGTCAGATGTGAACATAGTGCATGTCTTAGGCATAACAATACGAGTCAGATGTAAACATAGCGCATGTTTTCGGCATAAAAATACCAATCAGATGTGAACATAACGCATGTCTTCAGAATAAAAATACGAGTCAGATGTGAACATAGTGCATGTCTTTAGCATAACAATACGAGTCAGATGTGAACATAATGCATGTCTTCAGCATAACAATACGAGTAAGATATGAACATAGCGCATGTCTTCAGCATAAAAATACGCGTCAGATGTGAACATAGTGCATGTCTTCTGCATAACAATACGAGCCAGATGTGGACATAGTCCATGTCTTCAGCATAAAAATACGAATCAGATGTGAACATAGTGCATGTCTTCAGCATAACAATTCTATTCAGATGTGAACATAATGCATGTCTTCAGCACAACAATTCTATTCAGATGTGAACATAGTGCATGTCTGCACCATAACAATTTTATTCAGATGTGAACATAGTGCATGTCTTCAGCATAACAATTCTATTCAGATGTGAAAATAGTACATGACTCCAGCACAACAATTATATTCAGATGTGAACTTAGTGCATGTCAGCACAACAATTCTATTCAGATGTGAACATAGTGCATGTCTGCACCATAACAATTTTATTCAGATGTGAACATAGTGCATGTCTTCAGCATAAAAATTCTATTCAGATGTGAACATAGTGCATGTCTTCAGCACAATAATTCTATTCAGATGTGAACATAGTGCATGTCCTCAGCATAACAATATGAGTCAGATGTAAACATAGTGCATGTCTTCAGCACAACAATTCTATTCAGATGTGAACATAGTGGATGTCTTCAGCACAACAATTCTATTCAGATGTGAACATAGTGCATGTCTTCAGCATAACAATTCTATTCAGATGTGAACATAGTGCATGTCTTCAGCATAACAATATGCGTCAGATTTGAACATAGTGCATGTCTTCGACAGAACATTTCTATTCAGATGTGAACATAGTGCATGTCTTCGGCATAAAAATACGAGTCTGATGTGAACATAGTGCATGTCTTCGGCATAACAATACGAGTCAGATGTGATCATAGTGCATGTCATCAGCATAACAATAAGAATCGGATGAGAACATAGTACATGTCTTCGGCATAACAATACGCGTCAGATGTCACATAGTGTATGTCTTTGGCATAACAATACGCGTCAGATGTGAATATAGTGCACGTCTTCAGCATAACAATACGAGTCAGATGTGAACATAGCGCATGTCTTTGGTATAACAATACGAGTCAGATGTGAACATAGCGCATGTCTTCAGCATAAAAATACGAGTCAGATGTGAACATAGCGCATGTCTTCAGCATAACAATACGCGTCAGATGTGAACATAGTGCATGTCTTCGGCATAACGATACGAGTCGGATGTGAACATAGTGCATGTCTTCAGCGTAACATTTCTATTCAGATGTAAACATAGTGCATGTCGTCAGCATAACAATACGAGTCGGATGTGAACATAGTGCATGTCTTCAGCATAACAATACGCGTCAGACGTGTACATAGTGCATGTCATCAGCTAAAAATACGAGTCAGATGTGAACATAACGCATGTCTTCAGCATAACAATACGAGTCAGATGTGAACATAGTGCATGTCTTCAGCATAAAAATACGCGTCAGATGTGAACATAGTGCATGTCTTTAGCATTACAATAAGAGTCAGATGTGAACATAGTGCATGTCTTTAGCATAACAATACGCGTCAGATGTGAACATAGTGCATGTCTTTAGCATAACAATACGCGTCAGATGTGAACATAGTGCATGTCTTCGGCATAACAATACGCGTCAGATGTCACATAGTGTATGTCTTCGGCATAACAATACGCGTCAGATGTGAACATAGTGCATGTCTTCGGCATAACAATACGCGTCAGATGTCACATAGTGTATGTCTTCGGCATAACAATACACTTCAGATGTAAACATAGTGCACGTCTTCAGCATAACAATACGAGTCAGATGTGAACATAGCGCATGTCTTTGGTATAACAATACGAGTCAGATGTGAACGTAGCGCATGTCTTCAGCATAACAATACGAGTCAGATGTGAACATAGCGCATGTCTTCAGCATAAAAATACGCGTCAGATGTGAACATAGTGCATGTCTTCATCATAATAATACGCGTCAGATGTGAACATAGTGCATGTCTTTGGAATAACAATACGAGTCAGATGTGAACATAGTGCATGTCTTCGGCATAACAATACGAGTCAGATGTGAACATAGCGCTTGTCTTCGACAGAACATTTCTATTCAGCTGTGAACATAGTGCATGTCTTCGGCATAAAAATACGAGTCTGATGTGAACATAGTGCATGTCTTCGGCATAACAATACGAGTCAGATGTGATCATAGTGCATGTCATCAGCATAACAATAAGAATCGGATGAGAACATAGTACATGTCTTCGGCATAACAATACGCGTCAGATGTCACATAGTGTATGTCTTTGGCATAACAATACGCGTCAGATGTGAATATAGTGCACGTCTTCAGCATAACAATACGAGTCAGATGTGAACATAGCGCATGTCTTTGGTATAACAATACGAGTCAGATGTGAACATAGCGCATGTCTTCAGCATAAAAATACGAGTCAGATGTGAACATAGCGCATGTCTTCAGCATAACAATACGCGTCAGATGTGAACATAGTGCATGTCTTCGGCATAACGATACGAGTCGGATGTGAACATAGTGCATGTCTTCAGCGTAACATTTCTATTCAGATGTAAACATAGTGCATGTCGTCAGCATAAAAATACGAGTCGGATGTGAACATAGTGCATGTCTTCAGCATAACAATACGCGTCAGACGTGTACATAGTGCATGTCATCAGCTAAAAATACGAGTCAGATGTGAACATAACGCATGTCTTCAGCATAACAATACGAGTCAGATGTGAACATAGTGCATGTCTTCGGCATAACAATACGCGTCAGATGTGAACATAGTGCATGTCTTTAGCATAACAATACACGTCAGATGTGAACATAGTGCATGTCTTTAGCATAACAATACGCGTCAGATGTGAACATAGTGCATGTCTTCGGCATAACAATACGCGTCAGATGTCACATAGTGTATGTCTTCGGCATAACAATACGCGTCAGATGTCACATAGCGCATGTCTTCAGCATAAAAATACGCGTCAGATGTGAACATAGTGCATGTCTTCATCATAATAATACGCGTCAGATGTGAACATAGTGCATGTCTTTGGAATAACAATACGAGTCAGATGTGAACATAGTGCATGTCTTCGGCATAACAATACGAGTCAGATGTGAACATAGCGCATGTTTTCGGCATAAAAATACCAATCAGATGTGAACATAACGCATGTCTTCATAATAAAAATACGAGTCAGATGTGAACATAGTGCATGTCTTTAGCATAACAATACGAGTCAGATGTGAACATAATGCATGTCTTCAGCATAACAATACGAGTCAGATGTGAACATAGCGCATGTCTTCAGCATAACAATACGCGTCAGATGTGAACATAGTGCATGTCTTCGGCATAACGATACGAGTCGGATGTGAACATAGTGCATGTCTTCAGCGTAACATTTCTATTCAGGCGTAAACATAGTGCATGTCGTCAGCATAACAATATGAGACGGATGTGAACATAGTGCATGTCTTCAGCATAACAATACGCGTCAGACGTGTACATAGTGCATGTCATCAGCTAAAAATACGAGTCAGATGTGAACATAACGCATGTCTTCAGCATAACAATACGAGTCAGATGTGAACATAGTGCATGTCTTCAGCATAAAAATACGCGTCAGATGTGAGCATAGTGCATGTCTTTAGCATAACAATAAGAGTCAGATGTGAACATAACGCATGTCTTCAGCATAACAATACGAGTCAGGTGTGAACATAGTGCATGTCTTTGGTATAACAATACGAGTCAGGTGTGAACATAGTGCATGTCATCAGCATAAAAATACGATTCAGATGTGAACATAGTGCATGTCTTTAGCATAACAATACGCGTCAGATGTGAACATAGTGCATGTCTTCGGCATAACAATACGAGTCAGGTGTGAACATAGTGCATGTCATCAGCATAAAAATACGATTCAGATGTGAACATAGTGCATGTCTTTAGCATAACAATACGCGTCAGATGTGAACATAGTGCATGTCTTCGGCATAACAATACGCGTCAGATGTCACATAGTGTATGTCTTCGGCATAACAATACGTGTCAGATGTAAACATAGTGCATGTCTTCGGCATAACAATACGCGTCAGATGTCACATAGTGTATGTCTTCGGCATAACAATACGCGTCAGATGTGAACATAGTGCACGTCTTCAGCATAACAATACGAGTCAGATGTGAACATAGCGCATGTCTTTGGTATAACAATACGAGTCAGATGTGAACGTAGCGCATGTCTTCAGCATAACAATACGAGTCAGATGTGAACATAGCGCATGTCTTCAGCATAAAAATACGCGTCAGATGTGAACATAGTGCATGTCTTCATCATAATAATACGCGTCAGATGTGAACATAGTGCATGTCTTCGGAATAACAATAAGAGTCAGATGTGAACATAGTGCATGTCTTTGGTATAACAATACGAGTCAGATGTGAACATAGCGCATGTCTTCAGCATAAAAATACGAGTCAGATGTGAACATAGCGCATGTCTTCAGCATAACAATACGCGTCAGATGTGAACATAGTGCATGTCTTCGGCATAACAATACGAGTCGGATGTGAACATAGTGCATGTCTTCAGCGTAACATTTCTATTCAGATGTAAACATAGTGCATGTCGTCAGCATAACAATACGAGTCGGATGTGAACATAGTGCATGTCTTCAGCATAACAATACGCGTCAGACGTGTACATAGTGCATGTCATCAGCTAAAAATACGAGTCAGATGTGAACATAACGCATGTCTTCAGCATAACAATACGAGTCAGATGTGAACATAGTGCATGTCTTCAGCATAAAAATACGCGTCAGATGTGAACATAGTGCATGTCGTTAGCATTACAATAAGAGTCAGATGTGAACATAGTGCATGTCTTTAGCATAACAATACGCGTCAGATGTGAACATAGTGCATGTCTTCGGCATAACAATACGCGTCAGATGTCACATAGTGTATGTCTTCGGCATAACAATACGCGTCAGATGTGAACATAGTGCATGTCTTCGGCATAACAATACGCGTCAGATGTCACATAGTGTATGTCTTCGGCATAACAATACACGTCAGATGTAAACATAGTGCACGTCTTCAGCATAACAATACGAGTCAGATGTGAACATAGCGCATGTCTTTGGTATAACAATACGAGTCAGATGTGAACGTAGCGCATGTCTTCAGCATAACAATACGAGTCAGATGTGAACATAGCGCATGTCTTCAGCATAAAAATACGCGTCAGATGTGAACATAGTGCATGTCTTCATCATAATAATACGCGTCAGATGTGAACATAATGCATGTCTTTGGAATAACAATACGAGTCAGATGTGAACATAGTGTATGTCTTCATCATAATAATACGCGTCAGATGTGAACATAGTGCATGTCTTCGGCATAACAATACGAGTCAGATGTGAACATAGCGCATGTTTTCGGCATAAAAATACCAATCAGATGTGAACATAACGCATGTCTTCATAATAAAAATACGAGTCAGATGTGAACATAGTGCATGTCTTTAGCATAACAATACGAGTCAGATGTGAACATAATGCATGTCTTCAGCATAACAATACGAGTCAGATGTGAACATAGCGCATGTCTTCAGCATAACAATACGCGTCAGATGTGAACATAGTGCATGTCTTCGGCATAACGATACGAGTCGGATGTGAACATAGTGCATGTCTTCAGCGTAACATTTCTATTCAGGCGTAAACATAGTGCATGTCGTCAGCATAACAATATGAGACGGATGTGAACATAGTGCATGTCTTCAGCATAACAATACGCGTCAGACGTGTACATAGTGCATGTCATCAGCTAAAAATACGAGTCAGATGTGAACATAACGCATGTCTTCAGCATAACAATACGAGTCAGATGTGAACATAGTGCATGTCTTCAGCATAAAAATACGCGTCAGATGTGAACATAGTGCATGTCTTTAGCATAACAATAAGAGTCAGATGTGAACATAACGCATGTCTTCAGCATAACAATACGAGTCAGGTGTGAACATAGTGCATGTCATCAGCTTAAAAATACGATTCAGATGTGAACATAGTCCATGTCTTTAGCATAACAATACGCGTCAGATGTGAACATAGTGCATGTCTTCGGCATAACAATACGCGTCAGATGTCACATAGTGTATGTCTTCGGCATAACAATACGTGTCAGATGTAAACATAGTGCATGTCTTCGGCATAACAATACGCGTCAGATGTCACATAGTGTATGTCTTCGGCATAACAATACGCGTCAGATGTGAACATAGTGCACGTCTTCAGCATAACAATACGAGTCAGATGTGAACATAGCGCATGTCTTTGGTATAACAATACGAGTCAGATGTGAACGTAGCGCATGTCTTCAGCACAACAATACGAGTCAGATGTGAACATAGCGCATGTCTTGAGCATAAAAATACGCGTCAGATGTGAACATAGTGCATGTCTTCATCATAATAATACGCGTCAGATGTGAACATAGTGCATGTCTTCGGAATAACAATACGAGTCAGATGTGAACATAGTGCATGTCTTCGGCATAACAATACGAGTCAGATTTGAACATAGCGCATGTTTTCGGCATAAAAATACCAATCAGATGTGAACATAACGCATGTCTTCAGAATAAAAATACGAGTCAGATGTGAACATAGTGCATGTCTTTAGCATAACAATACGAGTCAGATGTGAACATAATGCATGTCTTCAGCATAACAATACGAGTCAGATGTGAAAATAGCGCATGTCTTCAACATAAAAATACGCGTCAGATGTGAACATAGTGCATGTCTTCTGCATAACAATACGAGCCAGATGTGAACATACTCCATGTCTTCAGCATAAAAATACGAATCAGATGTGAACATAGTGCGTGTCTTCAGCACAACAATTCTATTCAGATGTGAACATAGTGCATGTCTTCAGCATAACAATTCTATTCAGATGTGAACATAATGCATGTCTTCAGCACAACAATTCTATTCAGATGTGAACATAGTGCATGTCTGCACCATAACAATTTTATTCAGATGCGAACATAGTGCATGTCTTCAGCATAACAATTCTATTCAGATGTGAACATAGTACATGTCTCCAGCACAACAATTATATTCAGATGTGAACTTAGTGCATGTCAGCACAACAAATCTATTCAGATGTGAACATAGTGCATGTCTGCACCATAACAATTTTATTCAGATGTGAACATAGTGCATGTCTCCAGCATAAAAATTCTATTCAGATGTGAACATAGTGCATGTCTTCAGCACAATAATTCTATTCAGATGTGAACATAGTGCATGTCCTCAGCATAACAATATGAGTCAGATGTGAACATAGTACATGTCTTCAGCATAAGAATTCTATTCAGATGTGAAAATAGTGCATGTCTTCAGCACAACAATTCAATTCAGATGTAAACATAGTGCATGTCTTCAGCACAACAATTCTATTCAGATGTGAACATAGCGGATGTCTTCAGCACAACAATTCTATTCAGATATGAACATAGTGCATGTCTTCAGCATAACAATTCTATTCAGATGTGAACATAGTGCATGTCTTCAGCATAACAATATGCGTCAGATGTGAACATAGTGCATGTCTTCGGCAGAACATTTCTATTCAGATGTGAACATAGTGCATGTCTTCGGCATAAAAATACGAGTCTGATGTGAACATAGTGCATGTCTTCGGCATAACAATACGAGTCAGATGTGATCATAGTGTATGTCGTCAGCATAACAATACGAATCGGATGAGAAAATAGTACATGTCTTCGGCATAACAATATGCGTCAGATGTCACATAGTGTATGTCTTCGGCATAACAATACGCGTCAGATGTGAATATAGTGCACGTCTTCAGCATAACAATACGAGTCAGATGTGAACATAGCGCATGTCTTTGGTATAACAATACGAGTCAGATGTGAATATAGCGCATGTCTTCAGCATAAAAATACGAGTCAGATGTGAACATAGCGCATGTCTTCAGCATAACAATACGCGTCAGATGTGAACATAGTGCATGTCTTCGGCATAACGATACGAGTCGGATGTGAACATAGTGCATGTCTTCAGCGTAACATTTCTATTCAGATGTAAACATAGTGCATGTCGTCAGCATAACAATATGAGACGGATGTGAACATAGTGCATGTCTTCAGCATAACAATACACGTCAGACGTGTACATAGTGCATGTCATCAGCTAAAAATACGAGTCAGATGTGAACATAGCGCATGTCTTCAGCATAACAACACGAGTCAGATGTGATCATAGTGCATGTCTTCGGCATAACAATACGCGTCAGATGTCACATAGGGTATGTCTTCGGCATAACAATACGCGTCAGATGTGAACATAGTGCATGTCTTCAGCATAACAATACGCGTCAGATGTGAACATAGTGCACGTCTTCAGCATAACAATATGAGTCAGATGTGAACATAGTGCATGTCTTCAGCATAACAATACGCGTCAGATGTCACATAGTGTATGTCTTCTTCATAACAATACGCGTCAGATGTGAACATAGTGCACGTCTTCAGCATAACAATACGAGTCAGATGTGAACATAGCGCATGTCTTTGGTATAACAATACGAGTCAGATGTGAACGAA